>NW_022900930.1:10266971-10338960 GCF_012274545.1 Fukomys damarensis
CCCTCTGTGTATTAAATCACCTACATAATAAATTCATAGTTGCTCTACTAGATAGCTTCCACTAGAGGGGAAAAAAAGCATTGACAGTTTTAGTTTTTTTTTTTAATGGAATACCTCCCATAAATTTGTGAACAGGCTTACCAAACCAGTAGCTTTTTTGTTAAAACCTGTGGTTAGTGTTGCTCTTCCTTTTCCTTTTCCAGGAATTTGGTTTGCCATTCTCTTGCCACAAAGTCTGGAACTCTATGCAAATGTCTTTGTGTCGGCATCCTTCCTTGAGCAACTTTCATGATCAAATTAAAAGAAATTGCTAACTTTTTCATTCTCACATTTTCTTCTTATACATACCAGTTGCATTAATTTATAGCTTTGTTTCAGATTCTTATTAATATACCAAATTAAAAACTATTCTTTGGGTCAGGGATTTAGCTCAGTGGCACAGTGCCACCTGGCAAGCAGGAAAACAAACAAACTGTTCTTTAACTTAGTGTAATTGTTGTACACATGCTATAGTTAACCATTTTTTTTTGCAGTTTTATAACTTTTTTGACAATCAGTTATCCACATTGGCTGCACATTTTTTGTTTGGCTTTTTGTTTGTTTGTTTGTTTTATACCGGGGATCGAACTCGGGACCTTGCGCTTGCGAGGCAGGCAGCAGAACCACTGAGCTAAATCCCTGGCCTTCACTGCACATTTTTAAAAATTATTATCATGTACATAGATAATATAGAACTTGTTTGGTGAATCTTCATTCTCATGTTTTCTGAACATCCACATGTGAATACAACATGGAACTTTCCCTTATTCCTTTGACCCAGACAGCTTTGTGGGCAAGGTATCAGGGTGCATATCTGGAGTACCCATTTCTTTCATGATAAATCTCTGAATTGCTGAGTGCTTGAGCGGTAGGTATATTTGTGAAGCCCACTTCACTACACACTCATGGATGTTGTAGTGGTGTATTCTTGGGTTAATACATTGTTGATGGCAGAACAGCTACCTTTCTTTGTGGCAACTACCATTTCCCCAGGCACAAATTGAAAAGGAAGAGTTTGAGGGGTTGGGAGAGAGGGAAAGCCATCTATATCTGAATGTATGTATCACCCGTATGATTTGGACAATAACTTATAGCCTTCTGTGAATGCCAGTGAGCCATGAATGATCACTCTCCAATTGCTCAGAATTTCTAGTTTGTAAATTATTTGATATTTTGTTTTTATATGCCATCTTCACATCCTGTTACTACTCTGGCATTATATGGCTGTATTTGCCCTAATTATTTCTTTCCATTCTCTGCTTTTACAATATTTCCTTGGTTTTCTTGGGCAGTAAATGATACATCATTAAAGCATTTGAATATAGGCAAAATAATATAATCAGATAACTTTTTATTTATACTATTTACTTTATATAGTAGTGATATCTTCTGAATGCCTAACTTGGAGAAGGGGAAAAATCTAGAATTTGGAGTAAGCCTCAAATTTTGCTAAATGTTTCACTAGTAAAGACAGCTCTTAAAAAGTACGTGAATTAATACACAGTGTATTTTGCCATGTAGTCAGTACTAGCATCAGACACCAAGATCTGAATTTAAAATTATGTAGCTTCATAAGAGCATGAAGCTGATTATAACAGCTAATCATTAAGATTTGTACTAATTACAGTTTGTATTGTTTCCATGGTACTCTCAAAGTTAAAATGCCTCTAGAAAGAAAGTTAAGAACTAGGTTAGGATAGTGTAATGGTTTAAAATCTAAGCTTAAGCATCAAGCCCTGACCTGAAAACTACCTTAGCAGCTGGGTAACCTTAGTCAAGATTCTTAAACTTTGCTCATTTGGAAATGAGAATACTCTGTCTGTGAAAATAAAATGAGATTCTATATTTAAAGTACCTATGCCAATGATGGAGAACCTTTTAAACTTTCAAGGATAACAAACATACCACTGTAACACACATGACCTACACTGACTTACACAGTGTATAACATGTATCATAACTGTTAAAATGATTGTTAATTAAAATTTTGATATAAAGTAGCAGTGTTACTTAGTATGTGTTAATGTTTTTTGCTATGTATAAATTTAAACACCAGTGCAAGCCCATCTGCTGTATCACAATATAGGTTTCCTTACTAAAGACTGTATAAGATCAGTAATATGACAGTGGAACTCTGAGTGGCAGAGAATGTACCAAAGGGAAGAGAAAGAAAAACATACTGAGAAAAGAAGGGTGAAAGAATGAAAAAAAAATGAAGGATATAAGAAAGAAAGAACTGAGACATGGAAAAAACAGCTTCCTCCTCCCCTGCCCCCAAAAGAAAGCAGAAATCAGGAGTTAATAAAAGTACGAAGAGGACAATATAAGTTTTGGGGACAATTCTTACCATAATTTTCCTCTATATTTCTGTCTCTTTATAGATATTCCTGTATCATTTTTCATGTATGGACTGAGTCCTCATCATAACTGTATGATTGTAGATACCATTGAAGACTGGTAAGTATTTCAGGTAATGGCTTTGCTTACTACTACTTATAGTACTGTGTTGGGTTTTTTTAAGCATACTTTGAGTAAGTGCTTCTTCCTGCCTCTAGCTCCTGTGTGCTGTAATTACAGGTGTATACCCTCACCCCCGGCTAAGAAAGTAAGTTGTTTTGTAGCCAGATCTTTTTTATTTTTGCATTTCTTAGTCAAAAGTGGTATTACCACATTTGGTCACCTACATAGTAATCAGGTTATTTTTAAATAATTTGATTGATTCTGAAAGTGAAATTCACTCCCAGATGATAGAAACTGAATCCACTATTGACATAAAAAAGTGCCACAGTCATTGAGGAAATAAATTTTCTCAGTCATTTGCAAGTTATGGTTTTTACTTATGAAGCTATCAAGCTATTAAGGCATCATGTTGCATGTAATGTGCAATTTCTTGAATATACCTGTGTGTAGAACTATAGAGAAAACGGGAATAAATAGAGCCTGGAAATAGGAAAAAGAAGGAGAGATATAGAAGGAGCAAAACATTTTACAGTTTACTGTATAACTTTAAGATTCACTGAAACACAGATGAGAGTAAGGCTTATGAGCAGATATGCACTTAGTGGGTGACAATTAGGACAAGAAACCTGTCTGCTGACTTCTTGTACAGAATCCTGTCCTACTATATCATAGATCAGTAGTGGCACACCTTTTTGAGTTTTCACTGATAACGACCACCAGCTGTGGCATATGTGCCATAAGTTTGCCACCACTGTCAAAATCCTTGCAAAGTTTTTTCAATATAATTTTAGAAAGACAATAATGAGAGCAAAGTTTAGTCGGCCTAACCTTAGCTCCTTCTCACTGAGTGGGCCAGAAAACTTAGATTTTCCCCATATTTTAACTGGTCTCTGTAACCAGTTCTAGACTTTTTTGCATTGGAGGTAACTTGCTTTTTTGTTTTACTTAATATAGTTGTCAAATCTGAGAGAAGCTTTATTTATTAGTACTCCATTTGCTGTGTTTACCCCAAGATAACTTATAGTTCATATTAGTAGAGTATTAATATAAATTTCTAACAGTTTACAGATACAGTGCATTCTAATTTGGTACAACCTTTCTCCGGAAGTAATTAAGATGAATACTTATTTTTAAGAAGGATATAGTTTCTATTTGCCTAAATATTTTAAATATAAGTAAAACAAGTATTAGCAGAGTGAGGATGTTCTCTTGGGAGTTTTGTTTTTTTAATGTTCCTTATTTCCTGGTGGTGAGTCCCAGTAACTACTGGAATTACGGTGTAGTAATTACGTGTATTTGTCTCTAAATCACAATACCATAATGCCTTAATGTAACACTCATCTTCTCCAAAAGGATTTGCTAGTCTCTACATGGCACTCTTAAAAGATTCTGAAATTTGGCAGTGACAAAGTAAACAAGATGAATTGAAAAGAAATGAAAAATAATCTGATAAATCCTAGTGGCCATTTTAAGTAAAATTAAAAGCGTAATAAAACTACTATGTGTCTTTTACTCTTCTGTTTCTAGTTTTCTAATAATTTAATATGAAGATGATAGAGATGACCTAGGAACATTTTTACTTCTACTTTCTGTGTATAGGACTGCAGGTGAAGTTGAAAAATAAAAAAGTTATGGTCATCTTTGACCTGCAACACACATAATTTGCAGCCAGCTAATTGCAGCAAGTTAACTGGCATCTGACATGAGGTATATAAACAATGTGTAGAGAAGTAGTTAAAAACCTGAATGTGCATTTCACAGATGTGAATGTGTAAATGACAAGTAAGTATGCTCCAGTAGATGATCATTCTCATGAAAACTTTGGTAAACACAAAACACAATGAGAAATTTGTATCTATCAGGTTGGCAAGAAGTAAGCTTTGCTGTAGTTGACAGTGAGTGAGAATATGGAGCAACTGGAACTTTATTTTTAAACATGACTTTTCTCCCATCTTTGTTCTGAAGAGGAGGAATCCTCATCCTCTTCCTTGTCTTCAGCAACTGGAACTTTTATACACTTATGTTGGTAATGTCTAATAAAAGAGACAAAGTAGAAAACACAAAAAAGAAAGTTTCAGTGGGAGGAAAATGCCATAATCAATTTAAAGAGCAAAATGTTGTAATATATGACAGATGAAACTAATTTCTCTGTGTACAAGTCTTACAAATCATTGACTCTTTTCTATTGAAAAAATGATTTAAGAGATAGGGAAAATGATTCACTGAGGAAAAAATAGTTCACTCACTGATAATGAAAGAAAGGCAAATTAAAACCACAGGGCCCCCTCCTTTTGGGGGATGGTGCTGAGTGGTCAAATATGCTAGGCATGTGCTCTACCCCTGAGCTTCCCCATCCCCACAAGTTTATATTTTTGTTGAGTTTGCAAAGGTTAACCTAAGTGAGCTATTTTTAAAAGAGAATTTTTTTCTTTTTATTATAAGTAAAAAATAAATCAGTAATAAAGGCCAAATCCTGATGTCCCTCCAAATCTTCATGCAGTCATAGGTGGGGCTTTTTGAAGTGGCTGGATCTAGTGTGTGATGCTGGGATCAAGGATGTGATGCTGGGAAATATTCATGATGCAATGAAGGGTGGGTAGCTTGGATAAGATACAAGGGACAGAAAGAAGGCTGCTGTGATTGCTTGCTACTTGCTGCCTTTCTGCCTTTTGCCTGACATGAACTGTTACTCCTCTGCATGCCACCTTGCCTTGGAGCCAACCAACTATGAACTGAAACATCTACAAATTCTGAGCTGCTATATACACTTCCTCCTATAGCTTTGAGTGTCAAGTATTTTGTCTCAGCAAGGAGAAAAAGTAACTAAGACAACTGAGCTATAAAAATTATAATTATGAAGTTATAGAAGGCTGGTACTGGCTGTATTGTTTCAACAAAAGGTTGGTCAGAGTATCAGACCAAGAGAAGCCAGGTATATTAGGAGCTAGAAGTATACTTTTGAGATGAAAAACTGTTGTAGGAATTATTGGTGATTTGAAGATTTCTATTTAGGTGGAGTAATGGAAGTAGAAATCAAAGTAGACTGAAGAGTAGAATTGAGCTAGACAAGAACAAATACGCCCCTGGTAAATTTTTGGTTCTTTTGAATGATCAAGTTTGAGCCCATTTAAATATAGAAAAGAAAATTGGATAGAAAAAATTCACAATACAGAAATGGCTGAGACAGTGGGGAAAGTAAAGGAGAAAAAGCCATGAAAGGGAAAGTTTGATACTTAATTTTTATTTAAAACCAACTCTTTGATATTTAAGTTCATCATCTATAACAGTTGATAAACTTTAAAGTACTGAAATGGTAAATATTTTAATCATTGTGGGCCATAATGTCTTGTGCCACACCTACTTAACTGTGAAAGTAAAAAAGTAGCTTTATACAATACGTAAGTGAAAGGGCATAGTTTTTGTCCCAGTAAAACTTGGTATAGATACTGAAACTTGAATTTCATATAAATATTTATGTGACATGAAATACTCTTTTTTTTAGTCATTTAAATATATAAACTGATTCTTAACCATATGGGCCTTATAGAAACAGGAGGGACGCTGGATTTGGCCCAAAGCCCATACTGTAGTTTGCCAATTCCTCATCAGAAAGTTGAAATATATTACATCTCTCTATACTGTAGTCTTAACTGAGAAATTCTTCACTTATTTTAAGTAGTTTTGTAGATTATCACCTGTGTTACCTGGTTTTAACCTTGTATTTATTAGATATAATTGTATTTCACAGTCATTGAGAACTTTGCAGAAGAACCTCAGAATTTGTTTTGTGACTAAAGTTCCAAGAGGCTGGTGAGTTACCTCAGTGGCACTGTGCCTGCCTCACAAGAGCAAGGTGTCCTGAGTTTGATCCCTGGTACCAAAAAAGCCCCAAAAACCTGAAGTTCCAAGAGTATTCTCTCCGCAACAGAATTCTTTGCCAAGATAACTAGAAGAGGGATGATTTTGCTATAACCATCATTGTATTTCCTTTAATAATATTTTGAATTAGATTTTAAAATTATATTTGAGATTGGAAGGAAATCAGAAAATATTATTTACCACAAATAAAAAGAAATTGTAAAAAGTGAAAACAGAACAGTGTTATTTGCCAGTCTTAAAACTGATACATTTTGTTCTTTTTGTGAATAAAGGAACATTACTAAAATTTCAGAAATGTTAAAGTAAATTGAGAAGCTTATGTGAAAATTTGAAAAGTAACTGATGAAACCTTTGTATATCAACATGATCTTTCTTAAATACTGTTAACTGTGACTGACTTTAGTTGAAATAATTATTGTATTATGAAAAGCTTTTTGATAGCAGGTAAAAGATTTTGCAGGTTTTTTTAACAATCTCTCATCTATAAATAGTGCTCTGGAGAATTCAAATTCCTAATTTCTAAGGGTAGTCTTTCTAAATAAATTATACTCCCTTCCAGTTACTAATCTCCCAGGTCAGTATGGCAGTTCTGATAGCTTTCTCTGGAGTATATCTTAAGTATGTTCTTTTTTCTTCTTCTTTTCTGCTGCTGCTTCTCCTTCTCCTCCTGTTCCTTTTTTAGTTGTTGTTGTTTTTGAGACAGAGTCTCACTGTATAGTTCATACCAGCCTTGAACTCACTATATTAACCCAGCCTGGCCTCAAACTCCTTTTGATCTCCTGCCTCAACCTCCTGAGTGCTTGGATTTATAGGCATCTGCCACTATAACTGGTTTAAGGGTCTTCTTTTTAAAAGATAATGCCTCACTAATATTTGTCAGTGTGGCTAGGTGAAGGAAGGACCGATTTTCTTTTCTTTCTAGAGATCTTTTTGTCTATTCTCTGTTTTGATCCATGGTTGATAGGAAGTTTGTACAGTCATCTTTCATTAAGGGCACAGGAAGAGTAGAGCATTGGAGGGATGATCCTTTATGAATCTTTTTGTTTCATTAAGTTTATTGGTACTTTTCAGATATACAGTACAGTTACATTCATCATTGGGATCTTGTATCTTTACATGATGTACTAGGTTCTTATTTTTCCCAATACCCCTGCCGTCCCTTCACCCCCTCCACCAAAACCTTTATGAATCTTAAACTGAATCTTAGCCTTTGTGACCATTCTGAGAATTTTGGCATCTACTAACTTGCATCTCTAATTATGATGTAATATTTGAACTAAGCAGTAGATACATACCAGGAAACCCATGAACTATATTATGAAATGGTATGAAAAAGCTCTCCTTAGCTTCTCTTTAATATCCAGTTTGAGTTCTGCCTGAGAAATTAAGAATCAGGGTTTGGTGCAGGGGGGTGATGGTATGGTGAGGTATAGAAAGAGAAGGAAGGGGAGATAGGTATAAAAGGAAGGGGAAAAATATTCTTGTTACTGTAATATGATATTGCCTTAACATTTGTAGAATATTATGGGGCAATAGCCAATAAGCAATTGACAGTTGTTAGCTATCAACCAACTATAATAATAGTCATGCAGTAATTGGTAAGTTTCTCCTAAAGCCAGAGATATCATAAAGAGAATATCAGAAAAAAAGTGTTTGTAAATGGGGAGGGGAGGTGGGGGTGAAGGGAGGGCAGGGACAAGGGAAAAAAAAATGAGAACCAAGACCTGTCATGTAAAGGTACAAGATCCCAATAATGAATGTAACTGTACTGTATACCTAAAATGTACCAATAAACTCAATGGAAAAAAATTAAAGAGAATATCATAAACAAGGCCCCCAAAAAAGCTACACTAAAGAAAGAATAGCATTTTAGTATACACGTTTGTAGGAAAAATACTTTTTTTTCATTGTGGCATTGAAAATTTACTAAATTATCCAAGAATTTTATTTTTTTCCATTAAGCTTATTGGTACATTTAAGGTATACAGTACAGTTACATTCAGCAATGGGAACTTGTACCTTTACATAATGTATCTTGGCTCTTATTTTTTCCCCATTACTCTACCCTCCCTTCAAACTCTCCACCCCTCCCTATTTACAAAGACCGTGTTTCCATGTTTTCCTTTTCTCATATTTTTTCCTGTCCCTTCTTTCCTTTCCCGTACCCCTCCTAGTTCCCCTACCCTTTTAGACCTTTTCTTCATATTTCACGTGATCATTTATACTTTTTTTTTTTTGTACTGGAGATCAAATTTGAGACCTTGCCCTTGCAAGGCAGGGGGCAGAACTGCTGAGCTAAATCTCTGGCCCTGTCAATTATATATTTTGATCGTTATTTACACTTTTAGCTTCTCACACCAGGGAAACTATTCGGTATTTACGTATGTGTGACCTATTTATTTCACTTAAGATTATGACCTCAGTGTGCATCCATTTAGCTATAAATGTTTCTAATTTCTCATTCTTTATGGCTGAGTACTACTCTTTTTTATTTAAACACACACACACACACACACACACACACACACACATACACACACACATAGTCTTTAGTTGATGGGCAAATGGGCTGTTTCCAAGCTTTAGCTATTACAAACTATGATGCTATAAACAAAACATGGGTGCACATATATCACTGTGGTATGATTTGTTTAATTCTTTTGAAAAGGAGGAATAGCTGGGCCAAATGGGTCAAATGGGACCTCTAATCCTAGTTCTTTGAGGTATCTCCATACTGATTTTCACAGTGATTGCACCATTCTGTACTCCCAGCAACAATGGAGAAGGGTTCCTTTCTTCCCACAACCCCACTAGTATTTGTTACTGATTGATTTCCTGATAGGCATTTTTTCTGGACTAAAATGGAACCTCAGCATTGTTTTCATCTGCATCTCTCAAATGAGCAATGATGAACATTTTTTCATATATTTATTTGGTGCTTTCACTTCTTTCAGAAATGCCTGTTCAGTTCAGATGCCCATTTTAAAATTGGATCTTTATATTTGGGGGGTTTGATTTTTTTTTTTTTTTTTTAGTTCTTCATATATTCTGAATAGTAGTCCTTTGAGGAACGGCTGATAAAAATTTTTTTCCACAGTTGTCTGTTAGCTCTGTTGGTGGTTTCTTTTGCAGTGAAGAAGCTTTTTAATAAGATGAGATTCCAATTGTTGATTCTTTGTGCTAATTCCTGTGCTACTGAGGATTTGTTCATAAATCTTTTCCTGTGCTAGTGTCTTCAAGAGTTCTACCTATCTTCAAGCAAGTTTAGTGTTTCTGTTTTAATATTTAGCTCTTCAATCCACTTCAATTTTAGTTTAATACATGGTAAAAGATAGGGGTCTAGTTTTAATCTTTGACAGGTTGAAATCCAGTTTAGGAATAATACTTTTAAAGAATCATGATTTGGTAAGAGTTTTACCAGATGTTTGTACAAATAGTTAAATCCAGAAGATTTTAAGTTTTGGGGGATGGAGAAGCTTTTGGTTATTCATTTATAATGATGCAAAGAAACTGTGTTAGAACCTAAAGAATATAATTTAAATGTTACCATAAAAAACAAAATTGTTAATTCACTTCCCATATTGGTTAATATCTGCCTAATTGAGATTAAAACCTGCTGACAGTGTAATTAAGACTATATTACTATTCAGTTCTATTTTAAAGCCTTTAATAAGTTTGCTGCTATCACTTCACAGAGGAATGGGGAAAAAAATAAGAACCAAGATTGATTATGTGAAGGTACAAATTTCCAACAATGAATGCCATTGTATATTGTATTGTATATTGTATATTACGTTGTATATTTTACCAATAAAATTAATTTTTTAAAACACAACATTTCTCTGGTGCATAGAAAAAGAAAAAATATTTATTGACCATTTGCTTAATAACTTTGCGTTCATTTTAGGCCACAAGCAAAAGGAAAATGAAAAAAATTTCTAAGCACATGACATGGAAAATGAGCTCGAACAAGGAACCCTTACCAACTACTGGTGAAGAAGTCAGTCGTTTGAAGAAATTCACCATTCCAAAGATCAGGAGGACCGCTGGGAAAGGTAAAATTTCTATGGAAGATCAGATTTTTAAAATATCTGTTGTTTTAATATTTGTCTGATTCTTTTTTTTCCTCATTGAATTTAATGGTACATTTTACTTATATAGTACAGTTACATTCATTATTGGGATCTTGTACCTTTACATGACAGGTCTTGGTTCTCATTTTGTCCCCTTTTCCCTGCCTTCCCTTTACCCCCTCTTCCCCTCCCCATTTGCAAACACTTTATTTCCATTATTTCATTTTCCCATATTTTTTCTTTTCCATTATTACCTTTCCCCTACCCTTCCCACTTCCCCTACACCTTTAGCCCTTTTCTTCCTATTTCACATTGTCAATTATCTCATTACAATCTTATGTACTATTACAGTTTTTCACACCAGAGAAACTATTCAGTATTTACACACGTGTGACTTATTTATTTCACTTAGGAGTATATCCTCAATATGTATCCATTTTCCTATGAACGAATCTAATTTCTCATTCTTTAAGGCTGAGTAGTATTCCATTTTATAGAAAAACCACATCTTCTTTACCCAGTCTCCAGTTGATGGGTAAATGGGCTGTTTCCAAGTTGTAGCTATTACAAACTGTGCCACTATAAACATAGGTGTGCATATATCACTGTGGTATGATTCTTTTAATTCTTTTGGAAAGATGCCCAGGAGAGTGATGGCTGGGTCAAATGAAACCTCTAGTCCCAGCTCTTTGAGGTATCTCCATATTGATTTCCATAGTGATTGCACCAGTCTGCACTCCCACCAACAATAGAGAACAGTTCCTTTCTCTCCACAACCCCGCCAACATTTGTTATTGTTTAATTTCTTGATAGCAGCCATTCTTTGTGGGGTGAGGTGGAATCTCAGGGTGGTTCAACATACCTAAGTCAATAAATGTAATACACTATATTAACAGAGTCAAAGACAAAAACCATATGATCCTCTCAATAGATGCAGAAAAAGCATTTGACAAAATTCAACATTCATTCAATGATTTAAAAAACCTGCAAAAAAATTGGAATAGATGGTCTATATCTCAACTTAATAAAGGCTATCTATGAAAAACCAACAGCCAACATCATATTAAATGGCCAAAAACTGAAAACCTTCGCATTAAAATCAGGAACAAGACAAGGATGCCCACTATCACCACTCCTCTTCGATATAATTCTGGAAACAGCCACAGCAATTAGAGAAGAGAAAGAAATTAAAGCAATAAAGATAGGAAAGGAAGAAGTTAAACTGTCATTACTTGCTGACAATGTGATACTCTACATTGAAGACCCAAAAAATTCCACCAAAAGACTTCTAGACTTAATTGACACTTTTAGCAGAGTAGCTGGTCAACATTCAAAAATCAATAGCCTTCTTGTACACAAATAACAGACTCCCTGAGTGAGAAATTAGGGAAACAATTCCTTTCACCATAGCATCCAAAAAAATGAAGTATGTAGGAATCAACCTAACAAAAGAAGCAGAAGACCTCTACACTGAAAACTACAGCACTCTGGAAAAAGAGATCAAAGAGGATATAAGAAAATGAAAAGATATTCTCTGCTCCTGGGTAGGAAGAATCAACATAGTGAAAATAGCCATGCTACCAAAACTGCTATACAGAGTCAATGCAATGCCAATTGAAATTCCAACACTGTGTTTCACAGAACTAGAAAAAATAATCCAAAAATTCATTTGGAACCAGAAGAGACCTAGAATAAATAGCAAAAGCCATCCTAGGCAACAGACGTGGCAGCGGGTGTAACAATTCCCAATTTGAAACTATACTACATCGCTACTGTAATAAAAATAGCATGGTAATGGCAAAGAAACAGACCTGAGGATCAGTGGAACAGACTGGAAGGTGCAAAAACAACTGCAGATGTACTCAGCTACCTCATCTTTGACAAAGGAGCCGACCATCCTCACTGGAGGCAAGATAGTCTCTTTAATAAATGGTGTTGGAAAAACTGGATTTCAACCTGCCACAGATTAAAACTAGACCCTTATCTTTCATCATGCACTAAACTAAAATCAAAGTGGATTAAAGATCTAAATATTAAAATAGAAACACTAAACTTGCTGGAAGATAAGTTAGGCAGAACTCTTGAAGACACTGGCATAGGAAAAAACTTTATGTACAAATCCTCAGTAGCACAGGAATTAGCAGAAAGAATCAACAGCTGGGATCTCATCTTAATAAAAAGCTTCTGCCCTGCAAAAGAAACCATCAACAGAACTAAGAGACAACCTACAAGGTGGGAAAAAATTTTTACCAGCTGCTCCTCAGACAAAGGGCTCTTACCTAGAATATATAAAGAACTCAAAACAGTCAGCCCCCCCAAATATAAAGACCTAATTAAAAAATGGGCATCTGAAATGAACAGGCATTTCTTAGACAAAGAAGTAAAAGCAGCAAGTAAATATATGAAAAAATATTCCACATCACTGGTCATTCGAGAGATGCAGATGTCTGATTCTTAATGTTCGTTTCCTATTTTGACTATATGAAATTAGGTTAAGTCAGGTCTTTTAATTCCTTAAACACACATGTGCTTCTCTTATTCCACAATATTGAATAGACCCCTACTTACCTATGTAGAAGTAGTTTACTTACTCCTATCCCTTCTAGTAAATACACTAAAAACTCTAGAAATTATATGTAAAACATATGTAAGAAGACCTTCAAAGTAGAGCAGAGACAGTGGACCAGCTAAGAAATGCAGGACTTTGGTAAATGGTGTAAGAGTTCTCCAGATTTTCTGTTTCCTCATTATCGCAGGCTAGATGCCTGCAACCGAGAAATACCAGCTAGCACAGACACCCGCACATACAAGCACACTCACGTGTGTACACACACACACACACACATGCAGCCCTAAGAAAATCCCATATCATATTCTTCAGCCAAATAGGAGAAAAGGGAGCATCCAGAAAGGTAGAAACCTCATTCCTGCAAAATACAATGAGTGGGGGGTACACTGGGATCTTGCACTTTGGTCAGCAAAGGTTAGGTGGAAGATAGACATGTGAGTCTGTTTGCAGCTAGAGGAAGCCAAGTGGGGAGCCTGAACTTCGAATAAGGTTACCTCCCTCTCCCCGCCAGTAGTGACCAAATACAGAGCCTAGACTTTTACCACCACTTATCAGTAACATGTTCTCATCTTTGCCGTCCTTGCCTTGCAGTATTTATGGATTTCCATCACTGTCAGAGTGAGTTAACCTGTCCCACTAGAGTCAAGTCACTGAATATAAAGTACAGCATCTGGACTTTCACCAAGTCCAACAATAACAAGGAATCTATCTCCTACCAGGAAGTCAGTGGAGGGCAGTAGAGCACATAGTTCCAACCCTTTGTAGTGGTAACACGACATCCCCCAGAGTGTCAGTAGCTTCTCTGTGGAGAACAAGAGCTTCCTTCTGGGTGATCAAGAGTTACTGCTCCTCTTTCACTGTCAGCTTGGTTTTAGTAAAGGCATGCTAAGATGCAAGATTTAAAATATGATCTAGGATCTCAAAAAAATACCATACCCAGAATATACAAAATACATTAAAAATCATTCATCTTGTCACTAGCCAGGAAATTCTCAATTTGAATGAGAAAAGATACTAGACGCTAATGCTGAAGTGACCCAAGAGATGGAATTATCTAACAAGCTTTTAAAACAGCCATCATAAAGATGTTTGAACAAGCAATTACAAACTTTTTTTTTTTTTTTTTTTGTGCTGGGAATTGAACTCAAGCCCTTGTGCTGTGAGGCAGGTGGCAGCACCAGTGAGCTAAATCCTCAGCCCATTCTTTTTTGTTTTGGTTTGGTTTTTGGTTTTTTGGTTTTTTGAGACAGGATCTCACTCTGTAGTTCAAACCACTCTGGAACTCACTGTTTAGCCCAGGCTGGTCTTGAACTCACAGCGATCCTCCTCCCTCAGCCACCCAAGTGCTGGGATTACAGGCATGCACCACCACACCTGGCTCTCAAACATTCTTGAAACAAATGAAAACATAGAAAATTTCACCAAGAAATTAGATATATAGTAAAGAATCAAATAGATTTACAGCTAAAAAACAGAATTGAAATAAAAATTTAGACCAAAAAACAGAACAGAACTATAAGGAAAAATACATGAAATCCACTATTACATGTAATAGAGTATAGTTGGAGACTTCATTACCTCTTTACCTGAAATGGACTTAGCCAACAGGCACAAAATCAGTTAGGATATAATTGAACTCAGCCCCACCGTCAAGCAACTAAATATAATATAATCTATAGATTATCCAACAGTTGCATGGTACACATTCTTGTCAAGCTCATATGAAACATTCACAAGGATAGAGTACATCTGTGCCATTAAACATCCAATACAATGCCAGTTCTTAAACCACAGTGGATTAAACTAGAAATCAATAACAGAAAGATAGCTGTAAAATCCCAAAATACTTAGAAAGTAAACACCACATTTTTACATAACATAAGTTAAAAAAATCTTCAGTTTTAAAATACCTTGAACTAAAAGTTAAAATGCAACAAAATTTATGGGACACAGTAAGAGCAGTGCTTAGTGAGAAATTTATAGCATCCAATACATATATTAGCAAATAAGATTAAAATCAATGCTTTAAGTTTCTCCTTTAGGAAATTATAAAAATGGAGAACAAATTACAAGTAAGCAAACAGAACAAGAAATAAAATGAGAGTAATAATGATACTGGAAATCAGTAGGAAAACCAAAATCAGGCTTTTGAGAAGAATGATGAAGTTGACAAGCTTCTAGCCATAATAACTACAAAAAAAGGATACAAAATTACTGGTATTAGAAATGAAAGAGGAATATCACTATAGAGCTTATTAAAAGCTTAAAAGTTTGAAAAAGAACTGCCCTCAAATTTTATATCCTAGATGAAATGTAGCAATTAAATATATAGTCTCTCAAAACTCATGCAAGAATAGAAAATCTAAAGCCTATGCCTGCTAAAAAATTTGGATCAATAGTTAATATTCTTCCAGAACACAAAGCGCCGGACCCAGATGGGTACACTGATGAATGCTGCCAAAAATTTGAGGAATAAATTATACCAGTTCTCTATAATCTCTTTTAGAAGATAGAAATGAAGGGATTACTTCTTAATTCTGTGAAACCAGCATCACCATAATACCAAAAACAAAATAAAGACATTGCAGGAAAAGAAATCTGCAGACCAGATCTATCATGAAAATAGGTGCTGAAATTCTCAACAAAATATTAAGAAATCAGGGACCAGGGATTTAGCTCAGTTGTTCTGCCACCTGCCTCACAAGCACAAGGTCCCGAGTTCATTTAATCCCTGGTACCAAAAAATAAATAAATCAAATCCAACAATGTATAAAAATAATTTTATACTACTAGCAAGTGGGATTTATCTCAACTGTGACTAGTTCAGCATTTGAGAATCAGTTATTGTGATCTGTCATGTCAACAAGCTAAAGTAAAAAAAAAAAAACTGCTTATAACAGTAGATAAGATAGCATTTGACAAAATCCAACATCCATTCATGGCACTATTCTCAGTAAAATAGAAATACAGCTTCCTCAACTCGATTACAAATACAAGTTGACCGTCCACATTTGAAAATCTGAAATTCAAAGTGCTTCAAACTCCAAAACTTTTGAAGTGCTGTGTATTATGATGCTCTCAGTTTAGGCTTATGGAGCATTTCAGATTTTTGAGTAGCATCACTCAAGTGATAAAGTCTGTGCAAATACTCCAAAATTTGAAAAAGTCTGAAATGTTTATGGTCTCAGGGATTTCAGGATATTGAACATATACAGTGAACCTTCAAGTTACAACCACCTTGACATATGAACAACTTGGGTTATGACCAGAATTTTAGTTTTAATTTATGATCAAAATCTTAAATTACAAATGCCAATCTTTTCTGTATGGGGTTAATCAAGACCACTGAGATCTACCTGAAAGAAAGTGGGGCCTAAAATTATATAGAACAAAGACTCTAAAAGCTGCATAGAGGAGCCTTAGCCTTCATTTGAGCCTGTGATTGACGATATTTTCACTGTAGCATAGTTCACAGGCTTGTAGGTAGACAGTAGTGATGTCAAGGAACTGGTGGAAGAGCACCCAGAGGAACTGTCTATAGAAGAACTTCAGCAACTTCTGGCTGAGCAACAGAGAATGGCAGCTGAGCTTTCTGAAGAAGAGGGGAAATATCAGTAATTAGTGCAGCAAAGTTCTTCTTCTGAAATAAAGGAAATCCTAAAAAAAAAAGTGGGCAGAGCTACAAACATTTGTAGAAAAGATACAACCAGACAGAAAAAAGCCTATCATTGCATTCGCTTGCTTAATGACAATGTCATGTCTACTACAGAACAGTGTTAAAGAAAAGACAGAAATAAACAACCTTAGACTAGTTTTTAGTTCTAAAAAGGTTAAAACCTAGTAAGCAAGAAGCAAGTCCTAGTGGGCTACAGACTCTCCCAAGGAGAAAAGGGACACCAGAGAGCCAGATTCCTGATGTTCTTAAGGAAGAGGACTCTCATTCCCAACAGTAACCACCTTCCATTTCCTCCTACCTTCCTGCAAGCCAAAGATGTCAACTTGAATGGTGATACAGTATGAAAATGATATTTCTGGTAAACTAGGCACATTTTATAACTTTTTGGTGAATACACTGGGAAAATTATTGGAAAATTATTTTCTAGTAAGTTACTCAGATGATACAAGCCTTTTTTATTATGAAAAGATTAAGGGATGCTGTGGGAGGTTTGGAATACATTATTAATACCTCCATTATTTCTTACGGGGAAAATATTCTTGACTTATACAACCAGCCCTCAAGAACAAATTAAGTTTATAAGTCAAGGGTCCACTGTATCTACAAAAAGCATACGACCAGCTTCATACTTGACAGTGAGAAACTTGAAGCTTTCACACTCAGATCAAAGTAAGACTGTCCTTGCTCACTACTACTTTTCAACTTAGTACTAGATGTCAAGGAAATAAATGTGTGCAGATTGGAAGGAAAGAAGTAAAACTGTCCTTGTTCATAGACAACATGATCATCTATGTAGAAAATACAAAAGAATCTAAAATATCTCTTGGCATGCAATTATGACAAGTGGAATTTGAAATTTAAAACACAATGCTCTTTATAGTAATACCAAACAATAAAATACCTAGGTTTAAATCTTTAAAAAATATATACAAGATTTATATGAGAAAAACTAAAATCTCTATGAGAGAAGTCACGGAAAAGATCAATTTAGAGATTTTATGTTCATAGATAGTCAAAATACCTGTTTTTACCAGCTTGAGGTAAATTCATTGTAATGCCATTGACAGTCGGCTTTTTTTGGATCAGCAAACTGATTCTGAAGTTTACAGAGAGAAGCAAAAAAATCCAGATAGCCTAAGTAGTATTGAAAGAGGAGAGAGAGAACTGATAGTATCTAATTCAAGATATACAAGAGAGCTATAATAATACACTGTATTATTGGCAAAAAAATAGACAAAAAATCAGTGGAACAAAATAGCTCAAACATAGACTCTTAAATAAAAATTTATCTCAGAGGAGCAAAAGCAATATACTGGTGAAGATAGTCTTTTCAACAAATGGGTCTGTAATACTGTAAATTGAACATTCACTGCAGAATGAATCTAGATACAGACTTTACACCCATCACAAAAATGAACTCAAAAAAACTACAATAGTACACAACATCCTAATGAGATAATTAATAATGTGAAATAGGAAGTAAAGGGCTAAAGGTGTAGGGAAAGTGGGAAGGGTGAGGGAAAGGTAATAACAGAGAGGAAAAAATATGAGAAAATGAAAAAATGGAAATAAAGTGTTTGTAAATGGGGAGGGGAGGAGGGGGTGAAGGGAGGGCAGGGACAAGGGGAAAAAATGAGAATCAAGACCTATCATGTAAAGGTACAGGATCCCAATAACGAATGTAACTGTATTGCATACCTAGACTGTACCAGTAAACTCAATAAAAATAAAAAACAGGAAGATAAATGATAGGAAGCAGGGAAATGGATGATTCTCAAGTGGGAAGAACAAGATACAGAGGAGGATGGTGCAGGGCAGAGGGAGGGGATAAAAAGCAATGAAGATGTGTTATTTACGTACACCAACTCCACTCAAGGAATGTACGCAAGATATATTGCAATTGTGTACTAATAAAAAAATTTTAAAGCCTAAAAAAATGAACTCAAAATGAATCACATGATCTAAATGTAAAGTGCAAAACTCTAAAATTCATAAAAGCTAATTTAGAAAATCTAGATGACATTGAGTTTGGCAGTGACTTTTAGTTGTAACAAAAACATAATCTGTACAACTATTGAATAGCTGGACTTTATTAAAATTAAGTGTTTTGCCAGGGATTTGGCTCAGTGGTTCCACCACCTACCTTGAAAGCACAAGGGCCCAAGTTTGATCCCCGGTACCAAAAAAAAGAACAGAAAATTAAGTTTTCTGTTGAATATGAGGGCACACCTGTAATCCCAGTACTGTGGGAGACTGAGGCAGGGGGATCACACATTCAAGCCCAGCCTGGGCAACTTATCTCAAAAAGAAAAAGAAAAGTAAAAAGGGCTGAAATTGTAGCTCAGTATGAAGGCCCTAAGTTCAATCCCTAGTACACAAAAAATTAAATTTAAAATTCTTGCTTTACAAAAGACACTGTCAAGCCAGGCACATTTTCAAATACCTGTCATGGAAGCTAGTTGGGAGGCTGAGGCAGTAGAGTAGCAAGACAGGGATAAGTCAGATTTTTTTTTAATGTCTGGGGTTGTAGCTCACTGATGAGTGCTTGCCTAATATGAACAAGGCCCTAGACTCAATCCCCAGCATCACAAAAAAAAAAAAAAAAAACTGTCAAAAGTGAAAACAATACACAGACTTAGAGAACATGTCTTAAAAGAAAACCAATTAAAAAGTGGCCCAAACATCCTAAGTGCCTTCACCAAAGAAGACATACAGATGGAAAATAAGCATATTAAAAGATGTTCTGCATCATATATCATCACAAAAAAGGAAGTTAAAACAGTGAGATACCACCACATACCTATGAAAATGAACAAAATCCAGAACATTGATGACACCAACTGCAAACGAATGGAAAGTCTTGTTCATTGTTGGTGGTAATACAAACTGGTACTAATTTTGGAAGACAATTTGGCAGTTTATTATAAAACTAAAACACACTCTTAACATATGCTGTAGCAGTCATGCTGCTTGGTGTTTACCCACATCAGTTAAAAACTTATGTCCACACAAAACCCCACATATGGATGTTTATATCAACTTTAGTTGTCATTGCTAGAATTTTAAAATAATTAAAAATGTCCTTTGGTACATGAGTACAGCGATACATTCAACAGTGGAGTGTTATTTAGCTCTGAAAAAGGAGTTATCAAGCCTAGGAAAGAAATGGAGGAAACTAAATGCAAATTACGAAGTTTAAATAGCCAATCTGAAAAGGCTAAATACTGTATGATTCCAACTGTTTCACATACTAGAAAAGGTAGAACTATGGGGATGGTAAAATGATTAGAATTGCCAGGGTTTGGGGCAGCAAGAGAGAATAGATGGAGCAAGGAAAGTACTTCTTGTATAATAAAACTTCTCTGTATGATTCGATCCTTGTGATTATATATTTGTCAAAAGCATGAAGGTACAACACCAAGAATGAACACTAATGTGAACTATAGACCAATGGTGGCAAACCTCCTGGGTGTTTATCATCATTGAAAGCTCTAAAAAACTTGCCATGACTGCTGCGGACCCTTAGTAATAATTATATATCAATGTAGGTTCATCATTTGTAGCAAGTATGCCACTCTGTTGAGGGATGTTAGTAATGAGAAAGGCTATTTGGGGAGGGCATAGAATGTATGGAAATACCTGTACCTTTCAAGCTTTGCTATGAATGAAAGTTCTCTAAAAGTCTGACAAGAAAAAACCCTTGTTGGATAGGGTCAAGAGAAGAATGGAGACTACAGTGGGAAGATTCAGTGAATTTTGGATGTAGAACAATAGAAATTCCAATGTGAATGACATAGAAAATATGAAAAGTGAACAGAATCCCAGAAAGTTGTGAAATAATTAGAAAATGATCTTATGCCTTTGTTATTAAGTGCCAAGAGGAAAAGAGAAAGTGGGGCTGAAAATTTTTTTGAAGAAATACTGACTAGAAATCCCCAAATCTGTCAGAAGTTCATTATACCTAACATCTCAGAAAGTAAGTGACAGAAAAGAGGTAATTCTCTCAATATTTGGAAAAATAATGCATTTCTAAATATTCATGGGACTTTAATGGAAGTAAATACATGAACCAAATGAAATTGAAAATATTAGCAAAGGAAAATTGATGAACTGAAAAAGGTTGTTTGTGGCAGGGAAATAAATCAGTAAAAGTGATGAGCCTCTAGCAAGACTGACAAAGAAAAAATACAGGCTACAGATTTCTAGTATCAAGAGTGAAGTGTGTGATCACTACTTCCAGTCCCTCTTTTTTAAAACAAGAGCATTGCTGTGTTGACCAGGTTGGCCTTCCATTCCTAGGATTAAATAGTCCTCCTGCCTCAATTTGCCAGGCTAGGACAACTGGCACACACTACCATGGCTGGCCTTTTTTTTTTTCCACCATTCTTCCTCAACAATGCTGGAAGCTTTAATGAGCAGAAAAAGTCAAGGAAAGGAATGAACAGACTAGAAGAATTAAAATTGTCCCTATTTATTGATGTGTGTACCTACAGAATCCCAAGGAATCTGCAAGAAAGGTTTGGAGGAGACCTTTAAGCAAGTTTACCAAGATCACTGGATATAAGATCCAAATAGCACAAGGTCCTGAGTTTGATACCAGAAAAAAAAAACCCAAATAAAAAATTTGATATACTAGTAAAGAATACATAGAAATCAAAATGGAAGGCAATATTTATAATACTCAAAAATAAAATACTTTATGTGTAAATTTAACAAAACATGAACTTCATGCTTTAAACTTTATTATAAAATATGAAGAAAAGGGAAATTTCAATAAATGGAAAGATATACTGTGTTCGTGGATTCAAAAACAACAGAATAAAGGTTTGAGTTCACAAATTTATTTGTAGTTTTAATTGACATTCTTATCAAAATTCCCCTGTCTTGAAACTATACAAGCTCATTCTACATTAACTTAAGAGAAGTGAGAATAGCTAGAAGTTTTAAACAGAATTATGTGGAATTATTCTGTGAAATCTTATTGTTTAGCTACATTAATTAAGACCTGTGATACTGACAGAGGGATAGACTGATAGTCAGTGGTACAGATAGAGATTCCAGATACAGAGGCATGCAAATATGCTGAATTTATTTTCTTTCATTTTATTTCAACAAAGATACATTCAGTTCAGAAAAGATAATCTAGAAATTTTTGCTAGAGCATTTGGACATCAAAAAAAAAAAAAGAAACATTTCACCTTAACCTGACACAAAAGTAATCTGAACTAACTCCTGGGTTTAAATGTGAGAATACAAAACACTACAGAATATCTTCAGGATCTTGGCCTAGGTGAAGAGTCCTTAGGCACCAAAAGCAGTCTATAAAAAAAAAATGAATTGTTTTTGTCAAAACTAGAAAGTTTTGCTCTGTGGAAAACCTTGGTGGGAAGGTGGAAATACAAGTCAAAAATGGCACAAAATACTTGGATGGAAATCTAGTATCTGACAAAGAACTCAAGACATAAAAATTACTTTGAAAAATCATTAGGAAAAAATTTCAGTTAGAAAACAGGAAAAAGATATAGATGACAAGTAAAAAGATGTTCAGCATCATATCCATTAAGGAAGTGCATATGAAAGCCACAAATTGTAACTACTCAGTTAGAACAGCTAAAAAAACGAAAGTATGACAGTGCTAAATGCTGGTGAAAGAGAAACCAAATCATTCATAAATTGTTAGCAGGAACATTGAAATAGCACCGCCACCATACAAAATTTGGTGCAAATTTTGGTAGTTTCTTAAAGACAACCTGCATGTACCACATGATCCAGCAGTCCTAGTTTTTGGCATTTATCCTTGAGAAATGAAAAGTTATGTGTACACAAAAACCTATACATGAAGAGTCATTTCAGTTTTAGTTTTATAATAGCCAAAACTTGACAACTGCCCAAATTTCAAATGAGTAAATTATTAAATGATTGTACATTGAAAGCATAGAATATTACATAATAAAAAGAAATGATTTGATAAACACAACTTGGTTGAATCTTAGGGGCATTGTATGCTGAGTAAATATAAGCCTCCACAGGTTGCATACTACAAAATCACATTTATGAAACATTTGTGAAATGTCATTAGTAATTACTAATTAGATTAGCAATTTCCAGGATTTAGGGAAGGGGTGCTGTTAGTGTGAATGTGAGAGAGTGAGTGTGTGTATGAGTAATGCAAAGGAGATCTTGGTGGTTATCAAATAGTTTTGTATCCTGTAGTAGCTGTTATATGATTCTGCACACATGATAAAATTGCATAGCATATTACACATAGAAATAAGTGCATGTGAGATTGGAAAAAAGGTCTATGGATTGTAATGATGTTATTTTCCTTGTTTTGATGCTGTATTATAGTCATGTAAGAAGTTTCCACTGAGGGAACAGGAGCACTTTGTTCTGTTTTTGCAACTTCCTGTAAATCTTTTTATTTCAAAATAGAGAAAAACACGTTCATCCACAAAAGCATGTTATAAAATTATATCAAAATTTATAACAGTTCTTATAAATATTAAAATAAAAATTTTGTTTGAGTCAATAGATTTGAAAATGGGAAGATGAGTTCTTTTTGAAAATCAGCTATTTGTAATATTTTATATTGTATTTGCCATTGTTTTAACTTTTTTGGCTGAATTAATCATTGAATATTAAGTCTGTTAATTAGATCTATATATATGGAAATTGCTTTGCACCTTCTGTATAGTCATTCTTCATTATTTGAGGATTCTGTGAGTTCTCCTTAATAAAATTCTCATTCAATGATCAGCAGTGCTTTTTAATTTGTAAGCCCAAAATCTATACTCATCATTGCTTTAATAGACAGGTGGAAAGTGGCCAAAATTTTTTTAGTTCCCCAGTGCACATGGTCCTTGCCAAGGTCAAATGAGGTGATATTCTGCTGCCTTGTTACAGCTCTTATATTGCAACAAGTGCCCCTTCTGTAGTCTTGGTGTTTCATTCTGTTTTGTTTTTCATTTTGATTAATGGTTTCATCATTTAAAATATCTCCCAAAAGTGAAGTGAATCCTAATGTTCCTAAGCTCAGGAACATAACATGTTTTAGGTAAGCTTTTCTGAGTTTGAGTTCAATATTAATGTATCAGTAATGTGATACATCCAGAAGAAAGGAGAAAGAAGTTTTACAGTTACTACATTAGGCCTCACTCAAAAGTGCTAAGGTAATGTCTCTTGTGCCTGGTGAAGTTATGGAAAAGCAGCTAAATGACAGCTTATAAGGATTCTTGTGAAGCTAAAAGCAGACAGAACTTAAGGTCACATTACCCAGATTTAGGAAAATGTTTGACCCATTGGGCTAGTGCTGGCTCATTCATACATTCCAAAAGGTGGTATAACATAAAAAGAAATGTTGAACTTAGAGGCAAGTAAGTTCCTCAGATCAGGAAGTTCAGAAATAATTTTTTTAAATGCCTGTCAAATGTTATATAGGAAAAAGGCGTATATGGAAGAGCAAGCTTTCAACACTAAAGACACTGGTTTGTTTCACAAGAATGCTGACAGAGGAAACTATGTTAGTTACCCAAATAGCATTTCCACTGTCAAAAATTGACCATATACTTGCAGGAACCCAACCCTTTCTGTAAGAACAGTAGTGCAGCATCCACTAATTCAGTGTTTGTGACAAGAATCAACTGCATTTTCTTCCGGATTTCTTGGGTTCCTCTTCCTTAAGATTTTTTTAGTCTTTTATGTGTCTGTTTAATATAGCCTAAAACATAGGTCATTGTCCGGAGAAGGTCTCTTTCTTCTTACTCGTGCTGCTGTATCAGTCAACAGCTTATAAAGATGTCCTGATACCTGTGCACGTCAAAATAACTGAGTAGTTTTCTGGTACAGGTGTTGCTTTTTCTTTACTTGGAAAATACTAAGAAATATTCATGTGCTAACAGTAGTACCGGGTGTATAATGATGTATATTGTAGAGTCATTGTACAACTTAAGTTGAAAATGAGTAACCTGAATTCTAGGACTGTGCTATATCTGTAAATGTCAGCTTCTGAAAACTCCAGGAGGTAAATGGAGAAAACAAGGTTAATGTTTTCATTTATGTCAAGTATCAGAGATCCACTTTATTATGGTAGAAACTGAAATGTAGGTTGTTAGCTTGTACCGTTGTGATATGGGCAACTGTGACCACTTTAAACACAATTAACTACTTTCCCTTTTGCTTTTTCTTTAGTTTACTCATCACCTTGTGGCACCAATACTAGAGAATATAGTTTCATACATGAGACTCTTAACCAGTGTAGGCTTGATGTAAGCTGTGATCTCCAGTCATCATCATGGCAGTTTGGGGATACAAAACTGGTTCACAATGAGGAGCTGGAAAAAAATTTTACTGCTAAAAGGTAAGTTACTATGACCTAAACAAGAAGAGATTTTGTTTTGTTTTCATTATGAAGCCTTATGCTAATTTATTTCTACTTGTGTATTACTAAGAAAGTAAGTACAAAGGTTATTTAATAAGCATTATAAGAAAGTAGATTCTTTTGTTAACTTTTACAGCCTTTTATAATATTGAAAAGATGAGTATGATACTTGATTGGTTATATGAATTAATGTAATCAGGTTTCAGATATCCTCTTCTGATTTTCTGATCTTGTAAGTTTTTCAGAGGCACGTTTATTAAATAACAATTTTGTAGATCCTGTGTATCTCCTGGATAAGGTAAAGCAGCAGTTCACATAATCAGAAAGTAACTTTTTTCTGTGGTCCCAACTCTTAAACTGATTTTATCTTTTAATTTGTGGGGATTATATCTAGCTGTTTCCACCTGTTCCAATAGAACATGCTTTCTGGGTTGACACTATTATTCCTGACAACTTTTTAAAAATACCCCTTTAGCTTTTGTCGAAATATTTATTTCATAATTGTTATTTTTATAAGAAAAAATAAAAGCATACAAAAAGTTCTTTTTGTAAGCATTTTGTATCCTTATAGTATACATTTTGTGTGAGAAAAATTTAAATTAGCATTTTCATTTTATAAATTTATTATCTTTACTATTTTGCATTTTCATATTTAACACCTAAGTATAGCTTTATAAACCCATGGAACTTGTTTGGGTTTTTATTTTGTTTTAGAATCAATTCTTCTGAACTCAAATATGCTGTCTCTATGGTAGAAGTTTGGAGATTTGAAATTGGTGAAAATGACAAAATTAGTTGGGCATATTCTCTTTCCTCTAAAAACTACACTTTTCATAATAGTAGAAAGGATAGTATATATCCTGACAGTTTGGCATTGAAGGAACAGTTTAATTTAAGATGAATTTTTGGCATTATTATTGACTTTGGTTCTGTTAGCCATTTGTAATTTTGTTCTTTTGGTTACTTGCACTGGTTAGTGTTAGAAAAATTTAAACAACTACTAAATAATATAGAGCATGTTAGAATTCTAAATGACTCAAGTGGGAGTGAGATGGGTTGGGGAAAGGAAAGAAAGGAATGGAATTAATATGAAAAAGTGAAAAAATAGGGCCAGGGATTTAGCTCAGTGGTTCTGCTGCCTGCCTTATAAGCACAAGGTTCTGAGTTCAATCCCTGGTACCCACCCAAAAAAAATGAAAAAATGGAAATAAGTCTTGTGAACAGGGAGAGCTGGAGCGGTTAAAAGGGAAACAGGGAAATGGGGAAAAAATAAGAACCAAGAAAGATTATATAAAGGTACACATTTCCAATGATGAATGTCATTATATTGTATACCTAAAATGTACCACTAAACTTAATTTAAAAAATTCTAAATGACTCAGTAGTTACAGGATTTATTATTTTCATAAGTACTAGCTCAGTTACACAAATTTCATTTCTTTCCCATAGTACTTTATAGGACTCATTGGTGTGGTTTTTCATAGCCCTACTGTGCTATGAATTTTGTTTTGTGTTAATAGTATAAAACTGAATCTTGCAGTATACAGGGTGTTTAAATGTCAAGGTATACTTTAATCTCTTTTTTAGTGTTCGAGTGTATTTTTTATACGTTTGCAATACATACAGTTTACAGTCATCTTGGAGAGTGAGTACAGTTATATACTACAGCTTGTCTTACCTCCTTCCCTTTATCCCCCTCCTCTGATTCCCCTATTTATTTCATCTCTTTTTTGATTAATTTTATTGGTACATTTTAGTTATACAGTATAATGACATTCATCATTTGAAATTTGTACCTTTACGTAATCTATATTGATTCTTATTTTTTCCCCATTCCCCTCCCCTCCCTTCAACCCCTCCACTGCTATTTACAGACTTGGTTTCCATTTTTTCATTTACTCATATTAATTCCAGTCCCTTCTTTCTTTCCCCTTTTAACAGCACGTAGCTACTGAACTCATCAATGGTTAAACCCACTGATGAGTATAGCACCTTCATAAGCAGATTTAATGTTTCTGTTTTAGTACTTAGATCTTTGATCCATTTTGATTTCAGTTTAGTGCCTGGTGAGACATACGGGTCTAGTTTTAGTCTTCAGCATGCAGAAAGCCAGTTTTTCCAGCACCCCTTATAAAAGATGCTATCCTCTTCCAATGAACATGTTTGGATATAAGAAAATGGAAAAATATCCCCTGCTCCTGGGTAGGAAGAATCAACATAGTAATGAAAATGGCCATACTACCAAAACTGCTGTACAGATTCAGTGCAATGCCAATTGAAATTCCAACACTATATTTTACAGAACTAGAAAGAAGAATCCATAAGAGGTCATTTCTAATAAGTGTGTGGTCACTTTATTGCCATCTGCCACGTCAGCCACTTTGCCTTATGTCCCTGCCTATCTGCTCTGTTAAGGTCCCTACAATTTTCAGGGTAATTACATCTTGTTTCTTATTTTTTTAAAGCCCTTTCATCTTTGTTCCCATTCCCTCCTCCTGTTCTGGTTCTGCATCCCCTTTTTCGCACTTACAGATATTATTTGCCTTAGCTCATGTTACGGAATACAGTTTTTGCATTTGATTAGGGTTATTAGGTTCCTGCACATGGCATATCTTTTCTTATTCCTCTTGCTCTCCTTCTCATCCCTCAACCTTGTTCCATTTGACTACTTCCCTATTGCAGTAGATCCATACCTGTGTCCTTTTCTATCCACCCTTAGTCATTTTCCTTGTTTGTACATTGCATCACTCAAGTGAGAGATACCATGTAATATTTAAACTCATGCATCTAGTTTATTTTGATCAACATTATCTTTTCCAGGTGCATCTGTTTTCCCACAAATGCCTCAAACTTGTCATACTTTATAGCTGAGTACTATTCCATTACACATAGATACCACATTTTCTTTATCCAGTCATCTCCTGATAGATATGCAGACTGCTTCCAGGATTTTGCTATTATGAATTGTGCTGCTATAAACCTTGGCATGCATGTATCACTGTAGTATGATGGCCTAAACTCTTTAGGCAAGATACCTAGCAGGAAGGTAGCTGGGTCAAATTTCAGTTCTTTGAGAAATCTCCATACTGATTATTATTTCAAATTGAAATCCAAAGGTCAAGGCCACTGTAGATTTCATATTTTTGTGCAGAGAAGGTCCCAGGCTTGTTGCCAGAAGACAGAAATTCTTTATCTCAGTCATTGTGTGTAAGATCTCTTGCTTATGATTACTAGCTTTTGGAATTTTGAGGACAAGAAATCATAGCTCCTCCTTTTAAGAAGGATATTCTTTGCATTGAGGACCAGTTAACACTGATCATTGTTACATCATTCTTTACTTTTCTTAATTTAATTGTAGCTGTCATATTTCTGCACTGCTGTATTTTAGGTTCCATAGATTGCCTAAATAGATGTTGATTATATAGACCTGTAACAAATCTGTTAGAAATGAAAGCATTTCACACACGTAATGAATCTGTAGTTAGATATAATAATCAGATAGGACTTTGGATAGTTCCCTTCTTGTAAGGTGAATTGAAGAGCTTTATGGGCATGAGCATTTTTGAGATAGATAGATAATGTTGGCAGAAGAGTGTGTATAAAGAATAGCCAAGTAAATAGACTATAGTAAACTGCGGTTTCCTTAATTTTTGATCTCATATAGTCTAAACCATTCTTTGTCCCATCCCCTTGCTTTATAGTTTTACTTATGTGCAAGCCTACTCAAAATAGTTCAGTAGAAAACGGCTTGAGATTTGCTCTAAAAAATCCTGGAAAAATGGAAGTATGCCAGTAGTTGTAAGGAAGCATGTAGGCCTACTTTTTCCTAGCAGCCTTCTTCTGACCATGAGAGAGGACTCTGACATGAATAAAGATAAAACTGGTGAGTTGGGGAAAAAAGAGTTCCTATCATTTGAGGGGCTAAGTTCAGAGTCTGCATGTGATAAGCTGCATAAAGCTCCCCCAGAGACATCCTAATCTCCAGAACCTGTGAATGTGTTTGTTACCTTACATGACAGAACTTTTCCTAATGTGTTTGAGGTTGCAGGCCTTGAGATATGTGAGTATTTTATAAGTGGGTCTGGTTTCATCACATGAACATCCAGTCACAGTGACACATATCTGAAATCTCAGCACTGAGGGAGGAGGCTAAGGCAAGAGATCACAAATTTGAGCCCAACCTGGGTAACTTAGCAAGCCTCTGTCTCAAAATAAAAAATGCTGATGCCGGGGATTTAGCTCAGTGGTTCAGTGGCCTGCTTTGCAAGTGCAAGGACCCCATTTCAATCCCCGGTACCTAAATAAATAAATAAATAAATAAAAAGTGTGAGTATGTAGCCTAGTCCAAAGGCCCTGGGTTCAACTCCCAGCATCTTAATGGCTGAATAAATGAATAATGTTTTAAAATGGAAGAAGATAGAAAAGTAGGTCAGCATGGAGAGGAAGGAAAAAAAAGAGATTTTTGTTTTTGCTTTATGAGGCAAGGTCTCTATATAGTCCAGGTGGGTCTTGAACTTGGTATGTAACCCAGCTGGTCTCAAACTGGTGATCTTCCTGCCAATTTGAGGCAGAGAAAGGGGATTTGAGAGGAGCTTAGCCTGCCTTTTTGCTGGCTTTAAAGGTGAGTTGGAAATTATAAGTCAAAGAATACAGACTTGAAAGGGCCCTCGGCTACTAACTTGCAAGGGAACAGGGATTTAGTACTATAACTACCATTATTTGAATTCTTTCACCAAAGAGAAAGATCCTCCCCTAGAACACAGAAAGACACACAGTCCAAACAATACCTTGATTTTAGACCAGTGAAGTCCTTTTGAACCTACTAGTATAAAATAGTAAAGTTAAATCTTTTAGGGGAAGGGGATTTAGCTCAGTGGTTCTGCCACATGCCTCACAAGCACAAGGTCCCAAGTTTGATCCCCAGTACAAAAAAAAATCTTTTAATCCACTGTTTTTGTTAATTTGTTACAGCAATAATAGAAAACTAATACACCACATCTTTTGTGAGTTTGCAGATTTCTTAAAGCTTTGTCAAATCCCTTTTTTTTTCTTTTTTTTTTTTTTGTACCAGGGATCGTATTCAGGCCCTTGCTCTTGCCAGGCAGGCGCTGGAACCACTGAGCTAAAGCCCCAGCCCTTGAATCCCAATTTTAGTTAGTTATCTGTTTCATTTAGTATGAAGCATATGAAAAGAGGCATTAGCCCTTCATTTATAGTTTTAATTTGCAGTTACTTTAATCTCAAAGTATTAAATTGAAAATTCCAGAACTGATTTTAAATTGTACACTGTTCTGACATGATAAAAATCTCATACCATACTGCTCCATCCTGCCTAGGATGAGAATCATTCCTTTGTTCAGCATATCCATACTATAATATGCTATCCCCACATTGGTCATTTAGTAGCCACCTGGTTTATCTATATATAGTACTCTTCTCCACAGTGCTAGATGTAGTAATTCAGATATGTAAAGAGAAGCCGGAAAGTGAAAATCCTTGGGGAGCAAGAAATTGTAAGCTGAGGTTGCTGAGATATAGAAATGAATTTTCCATGAAGTTATAAAGAAGAAAAAATTAATTAATACAAGTTTTGCTGTCACACCTCAGACTGCAAAAGTTAGGGTCACAGTGTGTGATGAAGTGTGCTTAGTTAGGGTAGAAAGGCATTAGTGGGTTTAGTGCCATCTGCTAGTTTCAGGCATCCACTGAGAATCTTGGAACATATCCTCCAAAGAAAAGTAGAATAATATTTTATACTTCAAGCTAGAAACTTACTGCTAGAAAGCTGATAGGTTTGAAAACTAAGCACCCTTTCAAGCTGTCCTAAGAAATAATCTTGTTTTACTTAACTAAAAAAGCATATTTTCAGGCCGGGGATTAGGTCATTGGTTCCAATGCCAGCTTTTCAAGCACAAGGTCCCAAGTTTGATCCCTGGCACTGGGAGAAAAAAAATTCTTTTTCTTAACTACTTTAATTTCTTATTTGGGGGTCCCCAGAAGTACAGACGAGGTAGTATATGTGAGCTAAATATCTTATCTATACTTTTGTTTCCAATTAAACTTATACACTTCGTAGCATTTCATTTTCTCAACAGAAATTGATTTCCTTCTATGTGCAGCTTATTTTGGAACTGATTCTGTATGATGTGATTATTACATAGGCAGTCCATCCAAAGTAGTTATACCTTTATTGTAGTTGCTTTCAGTGGGCAGACAACATGGTAATTAAAAGTTCACTATCTTCAAAGGGATATACAGAATTCTGATCCTGTTTCTATCACTCATAAGTTGTGCTGTTCAAACTTCCATAGTTTATAAATGTGAGTTTTCTCATCTAAGTCTTTTACTTTCATGCACTTAATAATTAATAAAATAGTAGTAAGGAAAAAATGACCAAAATGATGAATATATAAGCAAGAATATAACTGAATTTTATCACCTGAGTTGATTTTGAGCTTGCTGCTTCAGAACTTAAAGGATGTAAGTTTCAATATTTGACAGATTTTGTTATGTATTCATCATTAGTATATAACATTAGAAAATATTTCTAGAAAATCATTGTTTTATGTATATGGTGGATATAGCATTTTAGCATGCAATAATCTCTGCTTATTAATGTCTCTAATAGAGAAGTTTGTATGTGCTGTTTCTTATGCTTATTTGATTACATATTATCTTACACACAAGGCCTGTCTACATTCATTTTACCTGTCACCTCTGGATTAGAAGTCCTAACATTAGTAAAAGTCAGAACGGCTGCAGTGGTCAGAGACAGAGCAAAAATCCTTTTGTGAGCTTTAGAAACTCCTAATAGTGGCAAGTTGTTACATAGACAATATTTTGAGAACCAAAAATACCAAAGCAAAGTTTCCAGACTATCATTTCTTCACAGACATTAAGAGGTTTGAGAGGGTCAAGTTTGTCCTTGGCCTGAATATTTCAGTGAACCTACAGAATTTAGAACCACCCTGACTTGTATCAACCACAAGACTTCTTCAGTCTTGTATATCTCTAAAGAATGCTGAGTTCATGTACTGCATCCCTCTCCCCTTTTATTACTTTGATAAGTCTTTATTCTTTTCCCTTTAGTAAAACATTTCTTTGGTCTCTAACTGAACTTCTGTCTCACGATTTGCACATCTCTTCTGCACCCAAATAAAACTGCCTTTGCTCTTTTTTTTTTTTTAACCTCACTTCTTACTTCTTGGCCTATGAGATTCAGAGCTTCTGTAATTTAATATTGTAACATAAACTCAGGCCAGTGATTTAGCTCAGTGGTCTGCCACCTGCCTCGCAAGTGCACGGACCCAAGTTCGATCCCTGTACCATTAATTAATTAATTAATTAAAATGAATATTGTAACAAACTTGAGTGGCTGAATAGCTTTGGAATGCCAAACTTCGACAACTTTTTAGAGCCTGAAATAGTCTAAAAAATAAATTATATTTATATAATAAAAATTTTTTCAAATATAATTCTGAAAGCATACACCAAAAGCTAAAAAGTATTTATTACTATCATTACCAATACAAACTATAGGAAATATTTCCTACTTTTAATTTACAGTGGTTTTTGTAGCCCTGAGTCACATGTTTATTATATTTTTTTAATTCCACTGAATCCCTTAAAGCTACAGAATATGTAGCTAGCAAGATACCTAGGTGTAAAATAATTGGCCAAATGTCAATGGAGTCACTGTTGAAAAATGCTACTCTAAGGTTTATGTAACATGGCTTTATCACAGTATATATATATGTTCAGATAATGTATTTGTGTAGTACAGGAACCTTGAAACAATATACATTTGTTTCCCATCTCCCCCTCATCTTTTTGATGCTGTTTTTAGTGTTTCTTTATGTGAGGTCTTTTTGCGTCATGCTCAGAAAATTGTTTTTCTCAATACCAAGAAAGTCAACAAAAGTAATGGAAAGTATTTTAATTTTTCTGTGAGAACCCTTAGCAGTCACCATAGACATCTCTACTAGTGTTAAATTGTAAGCAAGGATGCTGAAATGTGGAGTCAAAAATGAAGATTAGGGCCGGGGATTTAGCTCGGTGGTTCCACCACTTGCCTCACAAGTGCAAGGTCCTGAGTTCGATCCCCAATACCAAAACGAAAGGAGAAGGGGGCAGGTGAGATAAAGAGGAGGAAATATCTCTGGGAGCTGAGAGAAAAGTGGTATGATCTAATCAAGTAGTCAGAGGTTATTCTACTGTTAGTGGTGAGTTGTTCTTGCAAGTAAAATTAATGTTTATGTGCAAGATATACTTTATATAAATTCTGTGGAAGGTGTTCTCAGGAAATATATTTTAGAAGTATGTTTTCAAGAATATTTTTTGCTTTTGTGGTATACACATATATTTGCTAAGCTCTGTAGGGTCTCAATTCCAGGTAACCATTTGGAATCACATTTCTGTGGTGTCTAAGCTTCTCTATTGTACCACCGGGTGTGGCAGTTACTGCTGCTCCCATTCCTGAGCCAGCCAAGTAGAGCACACTCATCTAATCTGCCAGTTTTGGAGAAGGGATTTAGGTCTTACATGCTTAAATAGGTTTTATGAAAGTAGTAAAATCAGGATTATCTGTACTTTTTTTTTTTTGGTACCGGGGATGGAACTTGGGTCCTTGAGCTTGCAAGGCAGGCAGCAGAACCACTGAGCTAAATCCCCAGCCCCATCTGTACTTTTGATTATGATCTTTTCTGAGGTGCGTCATCATTTTCTTATTGCTAAGATGGAAATCTATAATCAAATATTACCTTGCCTTACCTAGTTGTCAGTGTAGATCCTTGAAGAATGGCCAATGTCTCTAATAATTGACAATGTATTTTTATCTGTATAGATGTAAAAACATACAAATAAAGACTATCTGTAAAACTTTATTTAATAAATACACATTCTTCCCTCCATGGTTAATAAGAACTTAAATTCTGCCCCTTACAAACAGGAATTTGCATGTACAATGGACCGTTGAGTTACAACCCACCTGAAATACAAATAACTTGGGATGTGACTGGGTGTCAAACTCAGGCCCTTATGCTTGCAAGGAAGGTGGTGGCACCACTGAGCTAAATCTATGGCCCTGGCAGTTTTCTTTTTGAAAATATACCTTTAAAGCGTTGGTTAGTGCAGCCACCTTCATCAGTTATCCTAGCTGCATCTTCTGGATAACTTACTGTAGCTTCTCCATCAGCACTTGATGCTTTAACTTGCACCTTATGTTATAGAGACAATTCTTTCTTTAAACCTCATGAACCAACCTTTAGTAGCTTCAGACATTTCTTGTGTAGCATCCTTGCTGTCTTGGTTACTCATTGCTGAGACAAAATAACCAACACTCAGAGTTAAAGGAGGAGTTCTATTTTAGCTAGAATTTATAGCAGTTTCAGTCCATAGGCAGCTGGCTCCAAGGTAGGATAGTGTGGCAGAGCCCATTGCAGAGGAAAAACAGTCGATGGCAAGGCAGGTAGGAGGCAGTGAGCAGCAGCCTATCTTTCCCTTTTATCCCATCTAGGCTACAAGACTTTTGAGGGATGCCACACTCACCCAGGGCAGGGCTTCCCATTACCCACACCTAGAACTGTGATAAACCAAGTAGTGATGTAACCCAGTACCATGCACCCATAATCCCAGTATCACATCCTTAATCCACATTCACACACCATAGATCCAGTTACCTCTGAAAAGCCCCATCTGTGACTGCATAAGGCTTTGGGGAGACATCTAGATACAAACCTTAACACTTACCTGTTTTGTTCCATATAATTGAAGAGTTAAGGTTCTTGCTGTGTATTAGGCTTTTACTTAAAGGCAATATTGTGGTTGTTGATCTAGCTAAACTACCAAAACTATATACAGTATCAGCAATAAAAATTTTTACATTCTTACACATGCATTCACTGCCACAGCGTTTTAGCATTTCCTCGAGAACATTTATCTTTGCATTCTCAACTTAGCTATTTGGCCAGGAGGCCTCCCTTTCAGCCAGTCTCAGCTTTCAAGACACCTTCCTTGCCAAGCTTAGTGACTTAGCTTTTTCATTTAAATTGAGTAGTATACAACTCCTCCTTTCACTTGAACACTTGAGGCCACTATAGGGTTATTTATTGGCCTGATTTCAATATTGTATCTCAGAATGCAGGGGCCTGAAGAGGAGCAGAGACCAGTACAGCTGGTCCACAAAACAGGCAGAACATTTATCAGTAAAGCTCACATCTCTGTGGGCATGGTTGATGCTGCCTGTCTTAGTTACTTTTCTTGTTGCTGAGACAAGTTAAAGGAGCAAAGATTTCTTTCAGTTCATAGTTGACTGCCTCCACGGCAGGGTGGCACAGCAGAGGAGCATCACAGAGAAGAAACAGTTCATGGCAGGCAGCAAAGCAGTGAAGAAGAAGCACGCTGCAAACAATCAAAATACCTCTTTCTGTCCCCTATACCCTATCTACAGAGACCAACACCCAGAACTATACTTAACCAATCAGTGGACTAATGTAGTAATCACATATTCTTAATCCCAGAATCATACAATTTAAACAACATCACACACCTTAGAACCAGCCATCTCTGAAAGCTCCACCTATGAGTGCATGAGGCTTCAGCAAGGAGGAACACCTAGAGACAAGCCATAACAGTATCTCAAAACAATCAAGTAGTAACATTTTAGATCACTCACCATAAACCCCCATAACAGAAGCAGTAAAATGAAAAAGTTTGCAATATTGAAAGAATTATCAACACAGAATGAACACATGCTATTTGCCACAGACCTTTGATGTATTTTTTAAAAAAACAGTGCAGATCTGCCCTGTATGATTCCAACTCTGTCAATTTGCCACTTTGGCAAGTTTTATCTATTTTTTTTCTCTCTCTCATTGAGATTATTGGTACTTTTTAATTATACAGTACAGTTACATTCATCATTGGGATCTTGTACACTCACATGACAGGCCTTGGTTCTCATTTTTTCCCCTCCCCCCGCCCTCCCTTTACCCCCTCCTCCCTATTTACAAAAACTTTTTTTCCATCTCTTAATTTTCTCATATTTTTTCTTTTCCCTTATTTCCTTTCCCCTACACCTTTAGCCCTTTTCTTCCTATTTCACATTGTCAATTATACCATTTGGATCTTATTTACACTTTTAGTTTTTCATACCAGAGAAACTATTTGGTATTTACACATGTGTGACTTATTTATTTCACTTAAGAGTATGACCTCACTATTCATCGATTTTCCTATGAATAACTAATTTCTCATTCCTTATGCCTGAGTAGTATTCCATTTTATAGAAAAACCACATCTGGCAAGTTTTATCTTTTTTGAACCTCATTTTCCTCATTTAAAAATATATGTAGAAGAGGCTGGGGATTTAGGTCAGTGGTTCCGCTGTCTCCCTTGCAAGTACAAGGACCTGAGTTCAATCCCCAGTACCAAAAAAACAAACAAACAAACAAAAAATATATATATATATATGTATAACAATAATTACTTCTTGAGTTGAAAATAAAATGACAAAAAATGCATGTAAAGTTTATGATTGGATATATTAGCAGCATTCAAGAAACATTAGTTCTTATTACTATTCCTAGCCTATATCAAATGTGGTCTGTAAGTCCTGAATATAGAATCTTGAATTTGGTCTTCAGATGACCTCTACATACTATTAATATTTTTCTTGCTCTCTGTGATAAGCTGAAATATTTATCGTCTCCTTGAAAGTTCTTATCTAACTGTATATACATCATTTGTCTTGTTTTAGATCAGAAATGCGTGAGCTTGGGAGACATGGGAGAGAACTTGAAGAACATTTCTGCTTTTTAGCGCTTCCTTATAGAAATGTGGTAGAGATATACCAGAATGGGTTAAGTACTAAAGCATCTACTTTGAAGATACTAGGAAATCCTCATCTTGGAATTTACACATTTAGACATGTTGATATTGCCTTGAATTATGCTTGTAATCAAAGCATTACAGTAGAAAGTATTATAATTTTTAAGGTAGGTACCATAAAACAAATATTACACATGTGGATGGTTTGCTTTAAATTGACCTGAACACATTTTTCCAATTAACATAAATTACCATTAAATTTTATTGAATTATAAAATAATATTTATATTAGTTTTGTTAACATTTGCAATTTTCTTTTTCTGACTCTTGACTGGGTGCAACACAAAGCAAAACTTCAAACAAAGCCTTCATCATTTTTGCCTTCCCAAAATATATAAACTCTTAACAGTTATTTCAATTAATAGTATTATAGCACTGTTGATTTCTTAATTTTGATAATTGTGCCTTGATTGGATCCAGGGTTTACAGGAATTTTGGACTACTTTTATGACGGGGTAGGTGTGTGAAACATTGTTAAGCTTTACCTTAGTGCATAGTGAAGTTATCATACATCTTTTATCTGGAATATGATTTGTTAATTGCCATGAGTTTTACAGAGTTTTTAGACATGTGAAAATGCTTACACAATCATGTTAAATGTTTAGGAAATTAAGTTAAACTATTATATGGGGTGATAAAATACACAGATTTAGCAGAAAGAAATGAACTCAGTTATCACTGGTAAACCAGATCGTCACAATGTGGAGTTTTCTGTTCTTTCTAGTTTTCTGAATATGCTGTGTCATTTCTTCCCAACTTTTTTATTAGATAAAATATAGCAAAATTTTGATGTCTTAGTGTTCAGTGGTTTTAAGTATATTTAAAATTGTTGCTCAGTCATCACCACCATCTTTATTTGCAAACTGAACACTTCCCATTAAACAATAACTGTCATTCCACCTCTCTCCATACCCTGTCAGCCACCATTCTATTGCCTGTCCTATGATTTTTATTTCTCTAAGTAGTACTAATAATTTGACAGTATTACTTTATTCTCTTTGTAACTGGCTTTATTTAGCATAATGGTCCTCAGTTTTCATCCCTGTTGTCAGAATTTTCTCTATATTATGCTTATTCATTCATCTATCAGTGGACATTTGGTTTTCTTCTACATTTTGACTGTGTTAAATGCCTTTGTAAACATGCATGTATAAATGTATCTTTAATACCTTACACTTGGTTATTTTGAATGTGCTCAGAAGTGAAATGACTGGGTCATATGGCAAAATGTTTTTTCTTAGTGTGGTTTTGTTTTGTTTTGTTTCATTGACTTTTTGAGATAGAGTCTCACTGTGTAGTTCAGATGGGCCTTGAACTCACTATGTAACCCAGGATGACCTCAAACTCACTGGGATCCTCCTGCCTCACTCTCCTGCATGTTTGAATTACAGGTGTGCACCACCACACCCAGCTTCTTTTCTTAGTTTTGGCAAACCATCTTACTTTTTGCTTTTTTTCTACCAGAGCTGCTATTAGCCATGCATAAGGGAACCAATTTCTCCCAAGACTTGCCAACACTTTTTATCTTCCTTTTTTAATGCTGGTTTCCTGAAATGACTTAGAGAACCCCTCTAAGGGGAAAAGTTTTAGAAGAATTGATGTTAGGCCTGGGAGTGAATCTCAGTGTTAGAGAACTTGCTTAGCATACTTTAGGACAGTGGTGGCAAACCTGCACACATGCTACACCAGGCTATTTGTATCATCAAGAGCTCTAAAAGGTTTATCATCACTACCTTCCATAGCGCCTAAAATAAAAAGGACCAGCCAGCTTACACGTTTTTCTGTTCCATATTTTGCCTACCTCTGGTCTAATAGATGTTGTTTTCTTCCTTTTACAAACTTGGTTTTGTTTTTCTTTTAGTTTCTAAAGTTGTAGTTATTTATTAGGTTACTGATATCAGATCTTTATTTGTTAATATAAACATTTATATCTGTAAATTCACCATAGCACTGCTTTCTCTGTGGCTCGTACATTAAGTGTGCTGTTTTTTCTTTTTCTTTCATCTTTTCATTTTTAATTTCTCTTAGAATTTCTTCTTTTGGTGATTATCTTAAAAGCATATTGTTTTAATTTCCAAAAATTTGTGAATTTTCAAATTACCCTTCTGTTGTTGGATGTCTAACCTCAGAGAATGTAATTCTTTTGTTGTTGTTGTTGTTTTTGTTTTTTTTTACCAGGGATTGAACTCTGGCCCTTGCACTTGCGAGGCAAGTGCCAGAAACATTGAGCTAAATCCCTGGCCCCACAGAGAATGTAATTTATATTTTATCTGTCTTTTTAAGTCTACCGAGACTTAATTGGTTGCCTACCATATGGCCTGTCATGAAAAATATTCCATGTGTATGCTGCTGCTGTAGGTAGTGTTCTACACATTAGATCTAATTGGTTTATTGTGTGTGTTCCTGTTCTGTGTTTCCTTACTAATAATTGAGAGTGGGTTATCAGAGTCTCCATTGCTGTTGTAAAAATATTTCTCCTTTCATTCTGTCAGTTTTTGCTTCAAACATTTTGATGGTCTGTTATTAGGTATGAAATATCTAATTGCCATAGGCTGTGGGTATGGAGTGCTTGCCTGTCATCTGTAAGATGCTGGGTGTGATCCCCAGAACTACCAACATAAAAATTAATGTCCACTTTTTCTCTCATGACTTGATGTTTTTTCTGGGATTTTGTTAGGGCTTTTTTTACCTCTTTACTGATAGTTTTATTTTGTGAATATATTATTCACTTGATTCACTTACCTTTAATTCTTTAAGCATCTTTAATACATTTGTATTAAAATCTTTGGTACAGTGGTATCAAACCTATGGCACACATGCTGCAGTGGGCTGTTTGTATCATTGAAAGCTCTAAAAGATTCATCAGCACTGGTCTAATAGGTAGGTCTGCCTACAGGCTTTTTTTGGTTTTTGTTTTGTTTTGTTTTTTAGTATCAGGGGTCGAACTCAGAACGTTGCATTTGCGAGACAGGTGCAGTGCCACTGAGCTAAACCCCTGGCCCAGCCTTTGGGTTTTATTCAGAGGCAGTTTCTGTTGTTATTTTTCCCCATTTCATTGGGCCAAAATTTCCTATTTCTTTGTATATTTCATGATTTTTGTTGCTGAACATTTGAATTTAATAGTGATAACTCTGGAAATTATGTCTCCCTCATTCCTTGTTTTTGGGTTTTGTGTTTTTATTGTTGTTATAGAATGTCTCTCTCACAAAGATCAGTCTGAAATGTAAACGTAATATCTCAAGTCCTTTTCTGAGCCTGCAACTTCCTCTCTACTTTGTGACTTCTGTTTTCCTCCATATTTGTTGGAGTTTTTTGTTTTTGGTTTCTGGTTTTGGATTTTTTATAGAGGGGTCTGGTTTGGGGTGTTTGTTTGTTTTTTGTTTTTTGTTTTGGTGGTACCAGCAATCAAACCTACCTAGCCAAGTAACTCTACCACTGAGCTTTTCCTGCAGTCCTTGGTGTCTGCTTTTAAATGTCTTAATCTTCGATGTCTACCTCCAAGGTTGGAGTAGGGGATGGGAAGGCACTGGCCCTTTAAATCTTGAAGGTTTTTTTTTTTTTTTTTTTTTTTAGCTGAAAAGGACAGGGGCAGGAGCTACCACCTCTGTGTGCACTTTTTATGAGGAATGATTAGTGATCCTTAGTGTTTATTCTTGCTGTCCCTGACTCCTAAAAATGATGTGAAAGCTGCTGCAGGACACACATAGCTTCTCGCCATGGGGTCCCAAGGGTTGGGTAAGGGTGACTGCTTACTGTGCTATGAGCTGAAACTAGCCTGAGTATACCAGGGATTTGCTAACAAATTTCATAATGTTGAGATATATCAGGTTTTTTTTTAACCCTTAAGTACTGTGATCATCCTTGTAACTCTTAAATACTATTTTGATCATCCTTGTAAATATGCTAAGACTTTTTTACCACATGCTAAGCACATGCTCTCCCACTGAACTATATCTTGGCCCTATTTACTAAGAATTTATTCCTATTTGTCAGATTAAGAGTTAAAGATGTATGTTTTTACAGCTTTTGATATGTAGTATCTTGTCTTGAGAAAGGTTGTACCATTTGATATATGAGAACAGCTGTTAAGTTACATCCTCACTAATCCTTAATTCTTAAAATTTTTTTGCCAGTCTGGTATATGAAACTATTTTGTCATTATTCATTCAGTATTTTGTCTTTATTGTGGTTGTTCTTGAGTTTAAATTTTCTGCTGTTTATAGAGTTCACAAAAAAAATGTATATACACCTAAAGAAAATGTTGTATTTTAATACTAAATTTATTTAAACATCATGAAATTAATATGTTACCTTTGGCCTCTACAATTATACAATTACAAGAGATGCTCAAGTTGGTGGCTGTTAGCTTCCAAACATTGATTAGTACAGTGAACTGCTGCTTTGGGTAACCTTGGTCATTGCTGTACCTGCATTTTCAATTTCTTTAGGAGCCTGCAGTATAGTGGGTTTTCTGCAATATATGACATCCTCTAACATTCTTCCTAAAAGGACAATGCTATCTGTTGAAAATATATCAAACTACTTTTCTTTTCCTGAAGTATATATGCATTTTTTTTGGTGGACTCTGTATTTGTTGACTATATTTAGTGAATTGCCTTTTAATATCCTCTGCCATTTCCTTGGGTTTTTTTTTTTCATTTTTACTTGTGTCTGATTTGTAAATATCAGTTGACTAAATATTTTGAGCTAGATTTTTGTCTGTATAATTTTGTTTTTTTAATAAGCTTTTTATTTTGAATAATTGTAGATTGACAGAAAAGTTACAAAGATAGCATGCTAGGCAAGAGCTCTGCTACTGAGCTACGTTGCCAGTCTTTGCTGGCATTATTTCTTAGAAGATTTCACACTTTGATTGTAGATAAATATTTGCCTATATTTCTTTCACAGTATTTTCCTTTTGTTTAATACTTAAATATTTAACTTATTTGATATTTATTTTAGCTTATAGATTAACAAAGAAATTTATTTTTTTCCATCGATCCCTACCATTTATTGAATAATCTTTTTTCATTTCATTTCTTTAAAATGATACCTTTAATAGTATGCTATATTTTTCATATCTATGTGAACTTGCTTCTGGGGTTTTAATTTTCTGTTTTTTTGTTATTCCTCTACCTTTTCTTGTATTAAAATGTTTTAATATCTGAAACTGCAAGTCACCTGTTGTGTACCATCATTCTCTCTTTCTCTTTTTTGACTCCAAATTTTAAAATAATTTTTTAGATATTCTTGATTGTTTTCTAGCTAAGGTTTTAGACTAAAACTCATTTCCAAAGGTAGATTTTCTTAAAATGTTACTGGAACTGCTCTAACCTTAGTTTAATTTGGAGGAGAATTGATAAAATTGGCATGGTAAATCATCCCATTTATGTAGGACACATCAAAAAAGTATTAGCTTTACTTTGTTGATGTGTGAAAGTTTAAAGTGCTCTGATGTATTCTTTTTCTTAGGTTCTTTTTGGGAAAGTAAAGAAAATTCAACCTTCTATGGATATAAACAAAGTTTCTTTGGATCCTTCTCCTAACTTTGATTGCCATATGTCAAGAAGTGTACCTTCTCTGAAAGATTCCATTGAGTTACAAGCCTACAATTCAGTGGTAGGTTAGCATTAGGTTTCATATGACTTGAAATTCACTTAATATAGTGCCTAGTCTGGTGGCTACTTTTACTTAGATGTTCCACAGATTAATTCCTAACTTGGAACCCATACCAACTTCTCAAAGACTTCACAGCAAGAGCACCATAATTAATAGTAATTTATTTTTTAAATTACTGAGAGTAAATTTCAAATGTTTCTCCATGAAAAAAATGACAGATGTGTTAGTTTCATTTAATCATTCTGATATATATATATATATATATGTGTGTGTGTGTGTGTGTGTGTGTGTGTGTTTGTGTGTGTGTGTGTTAGCCATTTGTACTCCATAATTATACGGTTATGATTTATTTATAATTTTAAAATGAAAAGGCTGTTTTGAAACAATATTACTGATTCTTTGTACTTTGTAAAATATGAAAAGCTTTATGTACATATTAGCCATGAAGTGAAATGGCAATTTCCTTTCACATTTGGCTTCTAATGTTCTATAGAAGGTTAAATTTTATGTATAATTAACTGAAGATAAATTTTCTAAATAGGAAGATATACTTCTTTCTACATGTAAAAAGTATTATTTTCCTAATTTTTTATCAAGCAAAATATAATGCAAAGGTTCAGAATGTATGCAAAACATTTAACTTTTGTGGCATAATACTTCCTGTTTTAAAAACAGATTGTGTCTGTTTCTGCAAACATTGCAAATATGTGGTGGAAAAAAAAAAGGAATTTTGTATATCTTTTTAAAATCTGGGTTGAATCAGACAGGAGGGAATGGTACATTGAAGTAGATAAATTATGTAACATCATACAGGTATGCAGCATTTTTTAAAATAAGAGCTTGAGTTTAACTGCCAAAATTCATCAGCACGAACTTGTTTCTGTTTTTTATCCTTCAGGTATACTTCTATGAATACAGTGCCTTTTCAAAGCCAGTAGATAAGCCTAGGCAGTGTCTCCCATATGCAATAATAACAGTAAAATTTATTGGTCAAAAAATGGATAATGGACACCTTAAAACAACTTTGAGATTTCTCACAACAGGATTTCCTAAGAAGCCTGGTAAAATATATGATTTTTTTTTTTTTTTTTTTTTTCACCAGGGAACAAACTTGGGTCCTTAGGCTTGCAAGGCAGGTGGCAAAACTGCTGAGCTAAATCCCCAGCCTCCCTGGTAAAATATATGTATTATTCTATTTCAGTAGCATTGTGCTGGTCCTAAAATTGCTAAATATTTTTAATGTATTGTGCATCTCTAAGCAAATAGTTGTGGAGGGTTTTGTGTGGTTTTTGTTGTTGTTGTTGTTTGTTTATTTGTTTGTTTTGGTACCAGGGATCAGAACTTAGGACCTTTCACTTCTGAGGCATGTGATGGCACCACTGAGCTAAATCCCAGGCCCAGAAAATAGTTTTTTATAAGTTCCTTTATTATTGAAGGTTTAAGGAATAAATTTCTATAAATTTAGAAAGAAAATTCATTTTCATTTTTCACATTTTTAATTACATAATCATATTGAGCATCCCTCATCCAAAATGTAAAATGCTCCAAAATCCAAAGCTTATCAAGCCAGTAAAAATTCCACACCATGAAGCTATTCCTCACACAGAATTATTAAGAATATTGTCTGCAGTTGCCTTCAAGGTAGAAGATTCACAAACAGTGAATTTCAGAAGAATCTGAAATCTAAAACCCTTCAGTTTATAGGAAAACTTATTGTGCAGTGAATGCCAGAGGAGTAATGGTTTGCTTTAGCTCCTGAAAAAGATTTTGTGAGATTTGGAGGGTTTTCTTCCCCCTACATCATTCTCCTTTCTTTCCTCTTTTTCTCCCATGATAGAGTGGAAAGAGGCAAGGTAACAGTAGATGGGAGACAATTTTGCCTACTAATACATACATGCCATTAAATATCAGAATATTGGAAAATAAGGGCTAAGAGAAAAAAATTTCCTATTTAAGTTTTCTTTTTTTATTGAATGTATTGGTACATTCGAGGTAGACAGTACAGTTACATTCATTACTATGATCTTATACCTTTACATGACAGGTCTTGGTTCTCATTTTTCCCCTTGAGTTTTCTATTGTCAGAATCCATTTTTAAGTTTCTTGACCAGAGCTTTCAGTGAATCATTTATTGGCTTGGTATTCACTGTCTTATCTCTGTCTGTTTTCTCTGCTGAGAACAAATTTTAATCATATGTTACTTAGATGAACTTTTAATTAAAATCACTCATGACAAATTTTTCTTGTATTGATTTGTCTACATTTTTATTATTTTTACAGAAAGAACATGCTCTCTGAATAACTGTACAGTGGCCAAAAGAATTGGAAAAGGGAAACATGCTACTGTCATCTTTGAGCATTTTGGGAAACCTGTAGATCCATTTGCTCCAGAAAATTGTTCGTGCAATACACAAAATTCAGAGATAAATTCCTTCAACGCAAATGTTTCTGATTCTTCTGAAAATGTGCAAAATGGAAACGTTTCTATACTTGAAACAGTTAGTGGGCAAACAGAGAACAGTTCAGCAGAAAGTACAAACATTTCTCAAGGACATGTACATGATTCAGGTCCTTTTATGTCCAGTGATAACAAAGAAAATGGTAACAATGGTTATTTGTTTTCAACATATCTTAAAAATATTTTAAGTGTTATTTCTTCATATTTTCCTCTTTACAAGAATATTGACTCAAGTACAGTTACTACTTCAAAATTTATCAAAGACCCAAGACTTATGAAAAGAGAAGAAAGTATGGGAAAGCAGAATAATACTACAGGCTTCAGTGAGGTTTTGCCAGTTGAGAATAATTTAAATAGTAATTCAGAAATAAACCTGTCGGGTGTGTCAACTAATTTTGTCTCATCATCTGAAGTTGTCCCCTCTGATTCTGCTACTCTTTCTGATTGTTTGGATACCCCTTGCTCTAGATTTTCTTTTGACGACTCACCATCTCCAACTCACAACATGGACCCTAAGGACTATCATTCTGTAGCATCCAACAAAATTACCAGGGTCAGACAAAGTAAGGACCAAGGCCATTTTTCCTCCCCACTTTCTTTGTTAAATGTTTCAGAGCTTGAGAACCAAAAACACACTGAGGAAAAAGCCAAGACAGCCCAAGAAAGAAGTAATATTCCGCAAAGCAGCAAGGCACATAGTTCTTATGAATCAGTGAATACTTACACAAAAGACTCTGATAGTCAGATCTCAAAGGAATTACATTCTTCTAATTTTGCATCTACATATCAGATTGGTCACCATATGTCTGCAGTTTTTCCACTCCAAATGGAAGAAAGTGTAGATGAATGCATTCAAAATATTGGCAAGATAAGAAACTTCACTGACCCAGAAGACAGTTACCGATATGAAGAAAAGCCAATTTTGGAAAACGAAACTGATAATTTCACTGATGCAACAAAAATCACTCCAATCAATAATTATATTTCTTCACATCAAGAATACAAAGATGATGAGACTCTTGATTCTTTGGGGGGAAATAGTGATGAAATATTAATTACTCAAGAGTTAGAAATGCCAAAATCTCTCACCTCTACCATGGAAGATAAGAATGAACAGGGTCACTTAGCACTAGATTTAGAAAGTAATCTTACTCTAAATATAGAGTGCCTTTCACAAGAGCATCCTCAACACTCTATGGATTGTGAAGATAGCATCCATACAAGTTTTGTGTTTACTCAGAAGCTAAGGGAAATTAATTTGGAAAAAAGAAATGAAAATTGTATTAGCATTATAACTGATCCTTTCCAGGAAGCAAAAGACATTTCTCAGACCGGAGAACTGTTTGCTGATTCCATAAGTCCATTTCATGGTATTGAAATAACCTTTGATAATTCAAGAGAATACGTATGTGTCCAGAGGAAAAATGAAAATGAGTCATTGTTAGAAGATATTCAAAGAAACTGCAAAGAAATTCCTTACGTTGAAGATGAAGGTGAGGCTCACTTTCTGTCCCGTAATGCACAATTAAATGACAGTAGATACCTAACTCTTCATTTCAAGGGGCAAGGAGATAATGATAAAGAAAACAAAAATAAAGAGGATGATAGAACTTCATTTCCAAAAGACAACATGGAGAAAATATATGAATGCAAGAAGCAAGAGTACCCTACAAAGAATACTTTCACCAATATAGGTTGGAAGAAGAATAAAAATGACAACAAAGTAGAAATTATCAGTTCTAAAGATATTCCTACAACATTCAACTTCATTTGGGGAAAAAAAGATATGTCACCAGAAACTGCCTTATTAGAAGATAAAGATATTCTTGCTGCCAAGAAACAGAGAGATGTGCAAAACCCTGGAAGAAGTGTAGATTATTTGACTTTCACATCATTTCCTAAAATGGCAGATTATTCCGTAGGTGTGACCTCAAGTTCTGCAGTAGAGTTAGCTGCTACTACTTTGCCTGCATTAAGTGCAAATCATGAAGCTCAACAAAGATACCAGTTTAAAGAAACTTGTTCTTCTGAGAGTCCAGATTTTGAGTCATTAGTAAAACACAAGATTGCTGATTGTGAAATTGATGCGGATAAAAATAAGTTGCAAGATTCATTTCATCAGCCAATTAATGAGAACTCACTTCTTCAAAATTTTGGATTGGGAAGTGAGATTGAAGTAGAATTAGAAGAGTGCGATGATGCTTTTCTATTTCAGCAAAATAGACACAGCCATGAAAATGTACTTGATGAGGAATGTGAGGCCTCTTATGAGGCTCTAAAGTCTCATATTGATTGGGAAGGTCTATTTGGAAGCAGTAATGGAAAAGTGGACAATTTGGGAAGCACCGTAAGACAGAATATAGATCAGCAACACTCTAAGAATACTATTTGTTTCTGTTCTACTTACAAAAAAGAAGTCTACCCAATTTTATTTCCAGATCTACATGTTAGAATTACTAATACATTTACATCGACATTCAGTCCCGCTGATGATACCCTTTCAGTGAAAGATAATTTTTACAAATGCTTAACAGAAGCCCCAAAACCAGGAATAAATGGGGGGGAAGCTCCAGGATTTGATATTTATTCCAAATCTTGTGAAAATTCAAGTTATCCATGTACAGATCAGTTTGGTAATTCCATGCAGGATTCAGGACTCTTGAGTAAATCTGAAATCTTCCATTCTTCTGACATCAGTAACAATACAGCTGTGAATCATAAGTCTGGAAAAAAAAACAATGACTCTCTTTCTATTGAACCTTCTAATGTCACAACAATAAATGGTGACCAGAAATGTTTTTTTACAGAATCAAAAACTGACTTTAATGACACTAGAAATAAAAAGGACATGGAATCAAGAATTAGCAAGAAATACATACGTACATCTTTTAGGGATCAGAATATATCACATAAAGATTTAAGACAACGTGAAATATGTGAGAAGGAAAAGGGACTAACCAGTCATGACTCATCTGAGTGTTTCTCTTCATTATCCCAAGGACGATTGAAAATATTTTCACAGTCAGAAAGGCACATAAGGGGTGTCCTAAATATTCTAAATAGTGAAGCATCTTTATGTAAAAGCAAACGTCTTTCCAGAAAACTAAACAGAGCTGTTCTTCACTTAAAGAAAGCTCATAGAAGAGTTCACACATCTTTGCAGCTTATAGCGAAAGTGGGAGAAAAAAGAAAGGGTCCATTACCCAAAGCATATGAAATAACATGCAATAATTTCTGGGAAAGCTGTGACCTTCAAGGTTACAGTTCTGTGTCTGAAAGAAAATATTCCAAGCGTTTTTTATCAAAAAGAAAATATGACAAAATAGGGAAAGTTTTTGGATTTGATGTTAATCAGTCAACCTGCATATCAAAGTACAAATCATACAAAACAAATGGAGAGAGGATTGCAGTGTGCCATTCCAAGAAAAATGTGACCAGTAGCGGCTCCAGAAGTCACACCACTGTTCACAGAGAATTTTGTAATCAGCACTCTTCACAGTTGTCACTATTCTCTACATCCCAAGGTACAAGTCAACCAGACTTTGATAGCAGTATGAAAGATTCAAGAACATCAGAACTTAAGCATTTTTCTGGAAAAAGTGAATATTTGCTTTACTCAGAGGAAAAACAATCTGAAAAAGAAAATCAAATTGATACAAAATTGTCGGACAGTAAATGTGGAAAGCTCAGGGACCATTCGCATAATAAGGATGTGACCAAAAAAAATAATTCTGAAGTTAATAAAATAGTAAGCAAAAGCAGTTCAATATCTTTAAGTGGCACAAAAGACAACAGTGTAAGTTACAGCACAGACAAAAATGATGCAACGTATATACCCCACACAGAGGTGAAAACTGACATATTTGTTTCAACCTTAGACTCAAACATGAAGTCCTTTTTAAATGTTGATACTTACAAAGGAAATGACTGTATTATATCTGGTTTTCAGAGTAACCTAAAAGTAAATTTTCCTATAGAAAAGTGGATAACTCCTACTGAGAGCTACAAAGCAAGCATTATTACAGGAAAATTCCTTGTGGGTCCATTAAACTTAACTTTGATATCAAGCAAAAAGTACAATATTCTTCAGTTATTGACCTCTCCAGTGACAGACAGTGAGAGAGAATCTTCAAAATCTTGTTTGAGTAAACGGAGGATTCTTGCTATAGACTATTCTGCTACACCCACTACTATGTCACACTGTCAGCAGATATATAATGGGAAGGATCTTCTAAAGACACAACAATCTTCAAGTAGTCTCTGTGTAGAAGGGAATGAAACACATGTTACTGAGCATTCAGAGTTGGATCTAACATCAGTAACTAGAGAGAGTAAAAGGTACGGGAAAAATATAATGAAGAAACTATCTTTTAAGGATAGTTCTCTGCTCTTAAAAGATAATATAAAGGATTTGACCAAAAAAAATATTGCAAAGAAAGATACTCGGAACAGAAAAACTAGGAAAATTGAACAAACAGAAAAAGCAAAAGATTCATTTTACCAAAACATGACTGAAGGCTCAATTTTTAAGATTGAGCACAAAAATCAAAAGATCCTAAAAGAAAAATCAGTGAAAAGTGACCTGATGGATTCTCACCTAAGCATTAAAACTACTCCAGAGGCAGTTTCTTTGAATAACACAGTTTCTAGTCAGCATAAAAAAAGAAAGAGGAAAGGAAAGAGAAAAGTCAGTAATGACTGTCAGTCTGGCTGTATTTCTAAACCTGGCATTCTAGAAATTGATCATATGCCTATTCTCCATGCTCACGCTGAAACTTCTAAAGTTACTATTCAGAAACCTACATCATATGAGAATGAATTCAAAGAAAATCTTTGCTCAGTTACTCATACAGCTCTTATAACAGAGCTATCTCAGATTTTGCAGAGAGCAGATGAAGCATCATCATTGGAGATTCTAGAGAAAGAAACTAAAGCATGTCAAAATATTCTCCCTTTATTTGTTGAAGCTTTTGAAAGAAAGCAGGAATGTTCACTTGAACAAATTCTGATTTCAAGAGAGCTGTTGGTAGAACAAAATCTGTGGAATAATTGCAAATACAAATTAAAGCCATGTGCTATTGACACTTTGGTAGAACTTCAAATGGTGATGGAAGCCATTCAATTCATTGAAAATAAAAAAAGGCTCTTAGAAGGTGAACCAACATTCCGAAGCTTGCTTTGGTATGATGAGACATTGTACAGCGAGCTACTTGGCAGGCCACGTGGATATCAACTGCAATCTAGTTTCTATCCTGCTTTTCAAGGAAGGTTAAAATATAATGCATTCTGTGAGTTGCAGAATTACCATAATCAGTTAATTGAATTATTTACAGAAACAAAAAGGGAAAATAATTCATACTATGCAGTCTTAAAATACAGGCGACAGATTAACGAATGTGAAGCCATAATGAAACATTGTTCTGATTGTTTTGACTTTTCTCTTTCTGTTCCATTTACCTGTGGAGTTAACTTTGGAGATAGTTTAGGAGACCTAGAAATCTTAAGAAAAAGTACTTTAAAGCTGATCAGTATATATGGAGACTCTCCTACTGTTCATTCATATCCAGGAAAACAAGACCATCTATGGATTATTATAGAAATGATTTCCTCAAAAGTTAATTTTATTAAGAGTAATGAGGCAATAAGTATTAAAGTCTCTCTCTATGGTCTAGAACATATCTGTTTTGATGCTGCAAAAAACCTTGTTTGGAAGGAGAAAAGACAGTCTTTCTGTGAAAAATACTCAAAAAAGAACAAAGAAGTGATACATAAAGTGAATAAATGTGCTTTATCTAAATTGCAGAAGATATATGATAACTTGTCTGAAAATTTAAACAAAGAAACAGCTTCCAGTATTGAGCTAAAGGAAAATACTGTGATTACTTCCAGGAAGTCAGATAATCTAATTACAATAGAGAACTTTAGGTTAAGTACTTTGTTTTCACAACCAGATATTTGTTGTATTGGTGAAATATTGGATCAGGCTGAATTCGCAGACTTAAAAAAATTACAGGATCTCACTTTGGTATGTACAGATCACTTAGAAACTTTAAAAAAATGCTTTCAGATGCTGCAAGAAGATAACATAGATGATATTTTTATCACAGAAGGAAATGTTTTGTACATGTTGAAAAATCACAATCATGGGGCAGTAATTTTAAAACCTGAAGCAACTGAAACATACATTGAAATTGCCATGCTCTCAGAAACAGTTCACTATCTTAAAAACTCAATGGCAAAGAAATTAGACAACCAGAGATTTCGAGGTATGCTTTGGTTTGATTTGTCACTTCTTCCTGACCTGGTTTGCTGCCAAGAAAAAATGGTTTCTTTCTCATTTCTTGAAGATAACCCAGGAGATTGCCTTTGGAAAGCAGTAGAGAGTGGTATTTCTGAGTGTAAGAAAGATATAGATATCATCTACAAGTACAATGAAGCTGTTAATTGCTCATATGCTCTTCATTTATTCTCAAGGGAACTTAAAGAACTTTCAGAAATAAAAAAGCTTCTAAAGAAATCTGAATATCCCATTTCTACATACATTGACTTTGTCCCATATATAATGTCCATAAATTATGGAAACACTGTGACAGAGTTAGAACAAAACTACAGTCGGTTTTCTACATTGCTCAAAAATATAATGTCTGTCCCTCAGAAAGATTTAGGAAAAATGGCCCATATTATGAAAGTCATGAAAACCATTGAACATATGAAGATTATATGTGCTAAAAATGCTAAATTAACCACTTCTTTTATCCTATGCCAAATACTACATAACAAAAGGAATAATTTCCAATTGAAGAAAAAAGAAAAGACGAATATTCATTTTGCCATACCTGAGGAAAACACCAGACCCAGTACTTCTCCAAAGGTACCCTCAACTTCAGTGTATTTAATCAAAAACATTTCACATTCATCTAAAAGGCGGCCTAGTGCTCTGGACAAGTGTGAAGACTCTCAGGAAAAAGGGAAAAATACTATTTCAAGTTGTAAAAAGCGAAAGGTAAGAATATTTTTAAATGAAGCCACTATATTCTGAGAACAAGTCTGCTCTTTAAACAGACAAGTAGTTTGCAGAGTTGTATGCAGACTACATGTATAAAGCTTGAGCACGGTTTAAGTACTGCCTCAAAAAACTTAAACTTTGCTAACTATTGGATTAAATAACTCATCTGTGACATGTCAGAAGTTATTGTACATATGGGAGATACCTTGCAAATGTCCACTTTATTCAGAAAACAATTTATGGAAGAGAGAACTTTATATAGCTTTTTGTTTTTGTTTCTTTCTGATACTGGTTATTGAAGCCAGACCTTCACACTTAGCTACGTCCTTACCCCTTTTTTTCCCCATTTTTTATTTTGAGGCAGAGTCTCACAGAGTTGCCCAGGCTGCGCTCTAATTTATGATCCTCCTGCCTCTGCCTTCCAGAATGCTGAAATTACAGGTGTGCATTGGCACACCTGACTTTCATAACTTCTTAGGGGGAAGTTCATTATGAATGACTGACTATTCGTTGAATAGCATCTGTGTGTAATGTGTAATGAATATTAACAACTAACTAATGAAACCTCTTTGACTGTTATTATCTAGATCAATGATGCCAAATCTTTTAGAGCTTTCAGTGGTAACAAACAGCCCACTGTAGCACACGTGCCATAGGTTCCCTGTCACTGAACTAGATGGAGAAACTGAGCAATTGTTTTTAAGTAATTATCAAGAAGTTAGAAAAAGTCCTACATAAAAACATTTTAATAACTTTATGTAGCATGTACAAAGTCATTCTTAATGAAAACCTTAGGATGCATGTGTTGTTATTCTCATTTAAAAGTAAGAAAACTGGGCCAAGGCTGTAGCTAGCACAGAACATGCCTGGCAAGCACAAGGTCCTGACTTCATTTTCTGGTACCGAAAAATAAATAAATAAATAAATAAATGTAAGAAAATTAAGGCATAGGAAAATTTAGAAACTTTCCAGGGTCACATACTAAATGGGAGAGCCTGTATCTAAAACCAGACTGTCTAACTCCAGAGCCCATACTAAAAATTGTCTCTACTCTACTTAGAGGCTTCTCTTGACAACTTTTGAGAAATTCTTAGTTCAGAAGTAAATAAACAGAAACCTGTATGCAAAATGAAAGAATCTTTTCTTATTCTAATTGTACATATCTGTGACTTAATCCTACTTCTAGAGAAGAGGAATTTAGTCCGTCTTTTTTAAAAGTTGTGTTCTTAAAAGCTTTGTTTGTATTAGTACATGTTTGCAGTACATAGTGATCACGTGTAGAAGTTGGTACATGTATGTATTACATCTCAGTTCTTTCACTTCTCTTCAGATCTTCTTCCTCCCTCCATCTCTTAATCTTCCCATTTGCAAAAGATCTATCACCTTATTTCCTACTATCTTTTATTTTGCTCTTCATTTGTACTTTGGGCTTCTCATATAAGAAACCATGTTTCTTATATTTAAGATAAGATATTTAAGCTTCTGTCTAACTCTCTTTTCCTACAAATGACTCAACCATTTATCCTTTTTCATGGCAGGGTTGAATTACAGTATGTATAAATACTACACTGTTTTTACCATGCATTTTTTGATGAACATATAGGCTACTTCCAAGATTTAGCGATTATGAATTATACTGCTGTGAACATGGATATGCATGTATCACTGTAATGTGATGTCTTTATTGCTTTGAGGAAGGTGCTTTGAAAGGGAATAGCTGGGTTGAATGGAATTGCTAGTTTCAGTTTTTTGAGGAATCTCCATACTGATTTCCGTAATGGTGATGCTAGTTTACATTGCCATCAACAATGTAGAAGAGTTCCTATTTCCCCTGAAGCCTCGCCAGTATTTGTTATTGTTTGATTTCTTGGTGATAGACATTCTTTCTAGAGTAAGTAGAGTCTCACTGTTGTTTTGTTTTGTTTTGTTTTGCTTTGTTTGTGGTACCGGGGATCCAACTCGGGTCCTTGCATTGCTTTTAATATTCATTTCTGTAATGGCCAGAGGTGTTGATCACTTCTCATCTGTTGGCTATTTGTACTACTTCTGAGAAGTGTCTGTTCATTTTAGTTGCCCATTCTTCTATTCTTTTACTTTAGAAAGGTCTAACTTTTTTTTTAGTTCTTTACTCTAGATATTAGTCCTCTGTCCAGGGTGTAAGTGCCAAAGTTTTCCCTGTTTTGTAGATTGTTCGTCCACTCTGTTGTTTCCTTTGCTGTGCATACATTTTTAAAATTTGATATAATCCTAATCCTTTTTGTTGATTCTTGATGTTATTTGTTATGCCATTTGGGTTGTGTTCAGAAAGTTCTTGCCTGCCAAGGTTTTACCTGTTTGATCTTCCAGCGGATTAAGTGTTTCTGTTTTAATATTTAGATCTTGATCAATTTGATTGTAGGTTAATACTTGGTAAACTATATGGGTTTAGATTCAATCTTCTGCATGTGGATAGGCAGTTTTCCTAACACCATTTGCTAAAAAAGTTATCTTTCCATAAGCATATGTTTTTGTCCCGTTTGTCAAAGATCAAGTGGGTGAATGTGCCTGGATCCTCTTTCTGCATCCTCTATTCTGTTCTGTTGATGCTCACATCTTTTTTTGAGCCAATATCATGTTTTTATCACTGTAACTATAATATAACTTGAAATCCAGGATTCTGATGCCTCCTGCTTTCCTCTTGTTACCCTGGATTGCTTTTGCTATTCTGTCTCTTCTGGTTCCATTACCGATTTTAGGTTGTTTTCTCCAGTTCTGTGATCAGTACTGTTGGTGTTTTGACTGGGATTATATTATACCTATATATCAGTTTTGGAAGTAGGGCATTTTGACTGTTGGTTCTGCCTATCCAGGAACAGGGGACATCTTTCCATTTGCTGATGTCCTCTTTGATCTCCTTTTTCAGAGTATTGTAGTTTTCACTGTAGATATCTTTTACTTCCTTTGTTAGATTAATTCTAAATATTTAATTTGTCTTGGTGCTATTGTGATCAGTATTGTTTTCTTAATTTCTTTCTCTGTGGTTTAATTATTGGTGTACAGGAGCACTATTGATTTTTGTGAATCGCCACATACTGTACTGCTTGTAGTGGAATGGTTAATAACCAGGACACAACAAAAGCAGAAGTTATGTATTCCACATTAAAAGTAAAAGTGGAGATAATACTACAAAAATGGTATTATAGCAGCACAGTTTTTAATAGCTAAATCTTGGAAACAGCCCAGAAGCCCATCAACTGATGAATGGATAAAGATGCGGTTTTTTTGTACAATGGAGTCGTACTCTGCCATAAAGAAGGATGAGCTTGAGACATTTCTAGTTAAATAGATGCACCTTGAGACCATACTCTTAAGTGTTGCAAATTTTTTAAACACTTCAAATATATGAAATATGGAAAGTCCAGCAGTCAGTTTTGGGGGATGGAATTAATTTTTTTTTATTTTGTCATCACTAATGGAAATTTTATTTTTGTCTTTTAAACATAGGTTAACATGGACAATATCTCAAAAATCAACGAAGAGAAGGCAGTGTTCAGGTGTCTAAGGTAAGAGCTGCAGTTAGCCCTGTCTGAAGAAAAACTAAACAATTAGACGAAAAAAGCAATTATTTCTATTACTCTGCTGTATCCTGTACTTACTATGCAGTGTTTTCAGTTAGCCTAAGAACCTAGGCTTTATTTTGTAAATCAGTGGTCTCCAACCCTCTTGGCACCAGGGACGATTTTATGGAAGACAGTTTTTCAGCAGACTGAGGGGGCAGGATGGTTTCAGGATGATTCAAGCACTTTATTCTTATTATTACACTTTAACATATAATAAAATAATTATACAATTCAATGCACAATCAGTGGGATCCCCAAACTTGTTTTCCTGCCACCAGATGGAGCTGTATAGTTGAAGTACATTAACTCACTTGCCACCAGATGCAGCTTGTCACTTGTCAGTCACTTGTAGGGATTTAATATGAATGTGCAAGCAATTGATTTATTATGATCTCTGCAGTCAAACCTCTGCTATGTTAATTTGCATTTGCAACCACTCGCCAACGTTGGCATCGCTGCCTCAGCTCTACCTCAGATAATCAGATAATTAAAATTCTCATATGTGTGTAACCTTCAATGTATAATTCACTGTAGGATTTGTGCTCCTATAAGAATCTCATGCCACTGCTGATCTTACAGGAGCTGAGCTTCTTTCAGCTTGCTTTAATGTCTAAATTTAGGTAAAAATGTCAAGGACATTTGATGGGCAAGAAATTTTGGAGGTCCATTTTGTTATAGTAAGAGTTCTCCTATAGGGAATTGGGAATCCACAGCTGGTAATTATAATCTCAGGAGGGAGAGGGATATTTATAGTTAATGAAAATCATCAATGGGTTGGAGGTATAAAAATTAGAAACTATACCAAACAATTGATAAAATGATAGTTTCTTGCTTTCTACTGTGTGTTGGTGGTGGGGGGTGCTAGGAATCAAACCCAAGACCTCATACATGCTGGGCAAGTGCTCTACCACTAAACTACATCCCCAGTCCAGTTTTCTACTTTTAAAAGACTTTATCAGGAAATATTTAGAGCCAAATTATTAATTTTATAATATTGAGAATATATTTAAAATTCAGAGTTTATCATTTTCAGCAGAAAAAGTATCTAAATTCAAACCAAGGAAACAGGTTCTTGTGTACTCTAATAAAATGAGCAAATGTCAGACTTGAGAATTCTTTAAAAACTCTGAATAAAAATTTGAAATACAAATTTTTGTTAAAATTTTTATTGATTGGGAATGTAATTCAGTGGTTGAGTTCTTGCATAGCATGCCTGAGGCCCTGAGTTCAATCCCCATCACTGAAAAAGAAATTCTGACTGTATATTTAAAGTTGTTTATATGTTGTTAATAGGACTACAGGATTTCATCCCAAGAGTGAAAACAAAATAGGATCAAGTTCATCTGACAATCTGAAAAGAAACTATGTATCTCCAAAATGGGATGAAGTGCAGAGATCACTAAGTGACTCACTTTCACCTTTAAAGAACGTTCAAGACACTTGCACATCAGAGTCACAAAGCAAAATAGATTTAACTAATAGTCCATCTGATACCTCAAAACACCTCATTGAACAACAGGAAAACTTAAATAGTATTAAGAAAAGAAATGTGAATTTTGGTGCTCCTGAAACAAAAAGTTATAAAAAGGATTGTGCTTCTTTTGCAAATTGTGACCCGAAAAGCATAAATGGCATTTTGTCAAAAGACCAAGAAATACCTTCACGAAAACTTCTTAAGAATCTCCCAGATCCTGCACAGAAAACTTGTCTTTCAAACATAAAACCAGCAGCTGATGACTCTCTTGTGACTAATACATCAGTGTCCTCAGAGCCTATTTCCCATTCTGTGAGGGATGTACATACTAACTTAGAAATAAATGGAATAGTCTTAGAACATCGAGATAATGAACTATTAGATTCATCTATTAATAACTCCACATGTGCCAGTTTTCCAGAATCTGTACATATCCACAGCAGAATTCCTGATACATTGAGTCCCAGTCCTATACCTTTTGGAGCATCTGGAAGCTTAACCCCTGATACGAATCAAACAGCAGAATATTCCTTTTCTCAACAACAGGATGAAGATAATCCAAAAGTCCTAACTCAGAAAGCTGCCACCTCCTGGAGTGAACTTCCACAGTCTGCCTACACTCCAGTATACAATTCTTCTAGCCATTCACTGGAAACTCCATACTATGCTTGGTGCATTTATCATTACAGCAGCAGCAATGGCAATGCCGTTACCCACACATACCAAGGGATAACATCATATCAAGCACAGTCTCCTCCTTCTGAAATACTGACTACACTTACAAGTACTGTCCAGAACACACCTTCTAATCTTCTATACTCACAATATTTTAGTTACTTTGCTGATCAGCCACAAGCAAATGCCTTTGTGCCAGTGAATGGGTATTTTCAATCTCAAATGCCTCCTACTTATCATTTGCAGCAACCAGTTGTTTCACAGTATTCTTCTTATCAGCCATTACCACAAGCTGTTTACCCTTATCCTCCTGCTTCAGGTGTGCTTCCAGAATCTCCTTGGATTTATGGTGAGTTGTATAAGTTTTAACAGTTGAGTCTTTTAATTTTTTACATTTATGTAAATGGAATTCACAATAAGTGAATATAAACCAGCCATTTTTCCATGCACATTTGTAGAATTGTTCATATATCAGACAGAGTTGAATTGTTTTATTAGTTGAAAATCTGATTGTCAAAGATAAGAAAAAAGAACTGGTCATGTCACAAATATATCCTGAAAGAAAACTCAATCCTAGGGAATAATTAAGTAAATTATAGTTAGATCCATACAGTGATACAACCATTAAATTATTCATCAAAGTTCTTAATGACATGACAATTTTTTAAACTATATCGCATAAACTTAAACACCAACATTTTAACTTGACCACCCCCAGATGATAAAATCAGGGATGTGTGAAGTTCTGCAACTTCCAGATTTCATGCTCTGAAACATAAATTACCTTGATAATTGGAGGGAATTTTTGAGTAAAGAATTATGGTGCAAAAGGAAGCTTTACTCATATAAAGCAATCTTTTCTTCTTTCAGTGTATTAATATAATACAGTGCCTCAGTGTAAATGAATGATGTTAATTGAAATGTGTTAGAAGAACTTGATATTTTGCCTCTGAAACTTGAAATTTTTTCTTTAAGCATCTATTAAATATGATTAGAAGTTTTTAATTAAATTAAAATGTTCATTTATTAAACTTAAAACAAAACTCTAAAATAATTATTAATTTTTCAAGAGCAATAATTATACCCAAGTATCCTCTTGTCAGATAATGTGTACGTTAAATAAAGGTAATATCTGTTAATACCTTAGAGAAACGCAAGAGAATTCCTTTTAAATAGTTGTTTCAAACCCTGTTCACTGTTACAAATAAGTACAGTACAAAAAATTATTTAGGCACTATTTATTTGAATTCAAGTAGAAGCAGAAGTTCCAGGGTGAGGGGCAATGCTAGAGATTGAACCCAGGGCTTCTTGCATGCTAGGCAAGCACTGACTCACTTGAGCTGCATTCCCAGCCTCCTGGACTTCTGTTTCTGATTAAGAAATCTTATCACCTAGCTAAAATTCAGATACTTCAGCTTGAAAAGCAGAGCTGCTCACACCCTACATGTCCAGCCATGTTTCCCACTGTTTTCACCCCTGTATTCAAGCATAACTGACCTTCTGACTGTCTCCCATTTGACAGTCCCTCTGGTACTTTATGCATGCTTCTCTCATAATAAAATTGAACAGTGGATAACAATCTGTCTTTTCCTTCCCTCCCTGCCCCACAAAATGAGTTTAGGCAGGATAGAAATTTTTCACCTGAGAAAAAGTACAGTACACTTTAATTTCTCAATTCAGAAATCTTTTTTTTCTCATTGAGTATATTGCTGCATTTTAGGTATACAGTACAGTTACATTCATCTTTAGGATCTTGTACCTTTACATGACAGGTCTTGGTTCTCATTTTTTCCCTTTATCCCTGCCCTCCCTTCACCCCCTCCTCCCTTCCGTATTTACAAATACTTTATTTCCATTTTTTCATTTTCTTGTGTTTTTTTTTCTTTTCCCTTATTTCCTTTCCCCTACCCATCCCACTTCCCCTACACCATTAGCCCTTTCCTTCCTATTTCACATTGTCAATTATATCATTAGGATCTTATGTACCATTATAGTTTTTCACACCAGAGAAACTATTCGGTATTTATACATGTGTGACTTATTTATTTCACTTAGGAGTATATCCTCAATATCTATTCATTTTCCTGCTGGGCATGGTGGCGCATGCCTGTAATCCCAGCACTCAGGAGGCTGAGGCAGGAGGATTGCTGTGAGTCTGAGACCGGCCTGGGCTACATAGTGAGTTCCAGGTCAGTCTCAACTACATAGTGAGACCCTGTCTCAAAAAACAACAAAAAAAACAAAACAAAATATGTATCCGTTTTCCTATGAATGACTCTAATTTCTCACTCTTTATGGCTGAGTAGTATTCTATTTTAGAGAAAAACCACATCTTTATCCATTCTCCAACTGCTGGGCAAATGGGCTGTCTCCAAGTCAGAAATCTTTATTTTAATTCTTTCATAAAAGCTTCTGTTTGAGCTTTCTTGTATTTATAAGTAGTTTGTCTATCCGTGATTTATTTTTTTAAAAAAATCCCTGTGGAATCAAGTCTAGCTGTGACTCTAGCTATATTGATCAAATGAAAATAAAAGAAAAAAATTATCCAAAACTCCACCTAAAAAAATTAGGAGGCAATTATAGTGTTTTAAGCACATCTTCTAGTTTTCAGAAGTGCAAATGATCCATAAAGATCACCTCTCACACTTACATTAACTGCATTCTTAAAAAGATGTGAAAATCTCTCTGCATATATCACTGGTTTGTTCAATATGCTCATATTCAACACTAGAAAATGGTACTAAAGAAAGGTGCTTAAATTGAGCCCTGTGTGCCAAATACATTATGTTCTTTATTAACATTTAATTATCACAAAACCTGAGGGAGATGTAGGGATAGTACTCTTTTACTAATGAAGAAACTACTCTTCAGAGAGTCTTAAATAAGTTTCCCAGCATCCTATGGATACCAAAGGACAGGTGTGCAATTTCAACTCTGATCTCTTTGATTCTAATGTAGTCTCAGATTCTTTCTACTTTACTGTTACGTACCATTAGCCTACATCATTAACTTGTCTAAAATCTCTATGGGTTTTTCTTCCAGCTCCACGGCAACAAGAATCTTTTCAGCCAAGACATTGAAAATAATCTTCTACTGAAATAAAGAAGATTTAACAAGTTATTTCCAAATATTTGTATTTATATATTATTTTAATGTTTATCATTTACATTATGGAAATGTGGTATATAAATCATACAACCCCTTATAAAATGTGTAAGTGTAATAATGCATCACTTAAAGTAATAAGAAATTAATTTCTAACATCTGAAGTACCAAAATTGTTTCCAGGTAATTCCAAAGAGAGTTAACTGAGCAGTTAATAAGATTAAGAATAAGTGGGGCTGGGGACTTTAGCTCAGTGGTTCCACCGCCTGTCTTGTAAGCACATAGGACCCGAGTTCAATCCCCAGTACCTAAATAAATAAATAGAAGACTAAGCAGTAGTACTAAAATCTTTCACACTAGGTTTTTGTTTCTGGGTTTTTTAAATGCATGGTTTATGGTGTTAATGCCATTCTGTTGAGCTTCAAAACAACCTTCTTGAACTGGTCATCAGGCCAATAATTTCATAAATATTTACACTTTATTAAGACATTTTATAATTCTATCTCATGGTGAACTCCTTTAACTTTATGATTTTTACTTGCAAAATATTTTTAAATAGAAAAGTTGGTTCGGATGTTTTGTTTGAGTGATTTTTTTTTTTTATTACTTGGAAACAGTTTTATATAGGAATTAAAGCATTTTCAATGGCTTTCTACAATGTTTCTTTTGTATTTATATTTCATAATTTAAATTGCTCTTTTAATAATTTTTAGGAAATAATGTTTATACTTATGTAGCTAGTTTAGCTGTATTGTAGTAATTTAAATAATGCTGTAAAATACCATTTTAATGTTCTGGTGATAGGTTTTTTTCAACATTTTACAAAAGTAAAAAATTTCTTAGTGGTAATCATCTTAGGATAACAGGATATAGTGTGTAACTATGGCCTTGAGTAACGTCTCTCTTTATACATTACTTTTCTTACCTGTTTTCTTTTACAATACCAGTCCCAAAAAACCCTCAGAACTGAAGGACTCTTTTTCAACTGCTAGTCAGGATTAATATGTACGTGACAAGAGATTTGCTTTGACTAAATCTAAAGAGATAGCTAGCCAAGCTTCAATGTTTTCTTAAAGTTTTATTAGGAAACTTTATATATTATCTGGCACAGGCCTCCAGAGTATAATTTTGCTATATTTAAGGTAGAGTAACTTGTTTTTCGATTCAGAAAGACACAACTTCCAGGATAAGTATGAGCCTCTTTAGTCAAATTAACCAAATAGAATGGAATTCAGGATTCTTTAACAATACGGATGTTTAAAAGGAGAAATTCAAACACAGAACTGTAATTGAAAGATAAAGAATTTGAAAAGATGATAGAATTAAAGCAAAAGTAAAATAACATTTTTTCAGTTTTTAATCAGGACTCATAAACCAGTTATGAAAGCAGTTAATACTAACTGTTAATCAAGAAATTACTTTATCTCCGCTTTCACATGTTTGGTCGTGTAAAGATGTTACAAATTTTATTAACAATCTTTCTAAGGCTAGGGACATTATTCAGTGGTAGAACCCTTGGCCTAGCATTCATGCAATCCTAGGTTCAATCCTCCATACTACAAAAGAAATAATATTCTGTTAAACTAAAGGTTGAATATGCTAGTTAAGTACTCTTTAACACCTTTCAGATGCTGTTGATACTGTCTCTATGATGTTACTTAATTTCTTCAAAAAAAATAAATAATTTTTAAATTCTGCACCTTGACAAAATTCAAAAAAACAAGTGTTTTCCTTTTTTACCATCAAGTATGTGCTTTGATTTTAACACTAAATAAAACAAATTAAAATTCAATAAACATTATAAGAAAAAATCCTGCTTGTTTAGAAGTATCATTTTGGAACTTGAATTGTCTGAATAAACTGCATTGCTTCTAATTAAAGATTTTTTTCCTTTGTGTGTGTGTGTGTGTGTGTGTGTGTGTGTGTGTGTGTTTCTTGAAAAATGAGAAAAAGACCAGCTACAGTGGTATATACCTGTAAAATCCCAGCTACTTAGGAGGCATAAGCAGGAGGATTGCAAGTTCAAGGCCAGCCTAGGCAACAAATATACATAGTTCAGTGGGAGAGTGCTCCTCTGTTTAATCTCCAGGGCATAAGGAAGGAAAAAGGAAAATTATAAAAATATGAATTGTCCTTGGTTCACACAGTCTCTACACATAAAACAACCCACAAAGAATTGCTCTCATCAGGTAACAAAATGAACTTCCAGAGCACTACTTCCACTCTAGCTGCCTTTGCCTTACCCTGCATTCTTCCTTTCCTCACATTTTTTTTTTCTTCCTCTGGTGGTGGTTCTGGGGATTAAATTCGCGGGACATCTACCACTGAGCCACATCCACACCCTTTTTATAGGGATGTAGATGACATATTTAAATTTCAATTATGTAATATGAGACCATTTTAATTTACTTTTAACCCATATTTTGCAGGACAGTTTCATTTAGTATTCTCTCCTGGTTGTTTGTTTGTTTGTGGTTTCATACCAGAGATTGAACTAGGATCCTTGTGCTTGCAAGACAGGCAGCAGCACCACTGAGCTAAATCGCTGGCCCTCACTTTCCTGTTTCTTTAAAGTCACTTTCATGAGCATTAGAACCTTTTGAGCTCAGTTTTCTAAAGCATATTATCCTCACTTCTAAATTATATTTAAGATACATGCTTTTTAAATCTATATACATATCCCAAATTATTGATTTAGGTCATTTCCACTTAGTGTCTTTTCCAGACACTTACAGTGATGACTTAAGGTTTCAAAATAAGAATAAGGCTAAGTGGGTAGTTCTAGAAAAACAAATAATTTGACTTCTATTCAGACATATAAGGTAGTTTAAAACCATTAAATATTTTACAGGCACAGTTCATTTTCAATTCATAAATATAACAATTGTAAATTCTCAATTATCCATGCAGTTTTCAAAATAAAATTTTAAGAAAATTAAGTTGATTCCTGTAAACTCAGCATTCCATTGAGATTTTTGTGTCTAGATATATGTAATACAAGGGGAAGTGAAAAGCACATACAACTCATCTCATAAAATGATTTAACTTGATAATTAAAAACTACACTTGACAAGTTAGCAGTCTAGCATAGTGTCCTGCCGTTATAACTTGGCTCAAGTACAACTTAGCACAGGAATGGAAAAGGTTATAGGCCTATGCCACAGAGTATGTCCCTTGTTGAGGATCTCATGATATAATTCCTCTTTTGCTTTTTTCTTTTCTTCCTTCAAGGGCCTCATGCATGATAAACACAGCAAAGCAGAGCTACATCACAACTTTGATGGATTTTTGTTTTAAAAAATACTTGACATCTTACCCATTTTAAGCATATGCTTCTGTAGCACAATAAATACATTCACGTGTATAATCTCCAGAACATTTTCATCTTGCAAAAGTGGAAAGCTTGCACCATTAAACAATACCCCATTTCCTCATGCCTTTATCCCCTTAGTAACTACTGTATTCTTTTTTATCTATGAATTTAAATACTTGGAGTTAGTGGGATAATGAATATTTGTCTTTGTGTATAAGTAGATTATTTCACTGAGCATAATGTCCTCAGGGATCATCCATGTTTCATTATATGTCAACTTTTTTTGCTAATCTTGGTTTTGTTAAATGTCAATTTCTTTTTTTTCTTTTTTAGTAGGAAATTTTTATTGAGAGAAAGCTGCTGTTTAAGCAAGACAGGAGGAGTACCAGAAAGTGGGTTGCTCACTCACCCAGCTTCTCAAAGGTGTTTTATGGACAAAGCCATGAGGTGATGGAGGTTCAAGGTGGGACGAAACTATAATTAACTAGTAAGATTATAAGTACAGCCTTAGGTAATATTGATCCAATGAGAAATCACAAGGTGGACAAAACTATGAGCAACCAATAAGATTATGACAAGTATAGTTGTTTCAGTAACTGATTAGGGATCCAACAGGGAAACAAGTATCGTAGCAAGCTTATAAGGAATGAACTAGGATTTTTGGTGGAAAAGGGTGGGTCAGGGATCTTTCTTGGAAGATTCTTGTCCCCCACCCAAGTGATTGATATCTATTTAGAATATTAATCACTGTTATTTATCCTACATGGGGTGATAGTTTCCTCTCCTTTTATAATGCTGTGTCTTGTCTTGATTGTCCTCCATGTTGGCTCCTTGTGTGCTGGCCCTAACTGCCTGCAAGGTATTTAATTAACTTACCTATCTTAAATATTCCCCCCTCTGAAGAAGTACCCCTAACTGCTGTGAGGAGGCAAAGGGTTAAGACTTCTGGCTACTTACAGCTGAAGAGGGTAACAGTTTGATCAGCAGTCACTCTACAGAGGGTCAACCTGAAGGCCTTCAGTAGGGACCAGGCATCGTCATCTTGGTAGTCATGTACCTTTGAGTCTGGAGGAGATACAGCCCAAGAATCAGTTAAGAATACATGGGCTAAATTATAAGGTCAGCAGGATTGCTATGAATAAAGCCATCAAGCATTTCCACAGGGAAATGGGAGGAACTAGTAGCCTCCCACAAAGAGGATAAGGAGAAGGTCCAGGGGGCATCAGAATCCAACATAGAAGTCATATTGATTGTGTAATTTAGCAGTTATGAGCTATTTGTAAGGTCAGTCTGATGGATCTTGGTAAAAGAAGTCTAGCATGGGCCAAGGATTTGTCTCTGGTTCCGCCACCTGCCTCGCAAGTAAGTACCAGGACCTAAATTCGATCCCTGGTACCACCAAAAAAAAAAAAAAAAGTCTAGCATATTTATCATTGGTTCCATTTGTATGACTGATTGGAGTTTGGCAGCCTCTAGGCAAGAATAAACAAAACTTTTAAGAAATTAGAGCATGTGTAATCTAAGCATGAGCACACTAGAGTGGAAGGGCAGGCTGGGCAGAAAGTGTGACTGCTTTTTGCCTCTTGAAAGAATGAAAGTGTTTTAACTATATTGTTTAGGACTTAGCCTTTAATGAATAGCTCTGAATCTATAATATCTAATTTATGATTTAAATACCCTACAGGCTGTTGAGCAGGGCCCTGATCTTGTAGAAACACTCTCAAAGCCATGTCTCACTAATTATTAACATACAAACTAAGATAGTGTCCTATAGATAGGCACTTAGATGTTCTTGTTTGAGTTTCTGGAATACAGTATGGGAATAAGGTTCTCAAGTCAAAGTATGAGTGTCTGCCTCTTGAGTTTCTCTGTAAGTTAATAGAGGGGTCACAATCTCACTATATCCTGCTATTTAAAGGCGACAAAAGTTTGTAATTTCTAGGAATCTCCTTAGTTGTTTTAGTCTTGTCATATCTGTCTGTTAGAAAATTTAGCAGAACATGGGTGTCCTGGCTAGGAAGCGCTTCTAATGGAACACATAGCAATATACCAGCTACATATTGCAAGACTATGACTTGGGGAAAACTATAGTATTTTATCAAATCAGGATCCAGATATGTCCTCATCTTCATCCTGATAAATAGTTGACAATTTAAAATAACTGAAGGGTTTAGTTCTCATGTTTCTTAGACCTTCAAGAATACAGCCTGAAAATGTCTTCCATTTTAATCTCCTCTCTGCTTGGTGGGCCAGTGGGGATCTTGAATAGGAACTGTTTGTGTTCCAGTAGGAACCAGTTATTCCTCTGGCTGCCTATCTTTTGAGCTTCCAAAATTAAGATACTATTTGTCTCTACATGTAGTAGCAGCTTGTAATACTACTTGTCTCTCATTAGAAATCAATGTTTTATTTAAGAGCAACATTATATCTTCTAGTCCACAGGTCTGAATAAGTCCTCTAAAGTCTTCAATGTACATATGAGGGTCATCTGAAAACTTTCTTAGGTCTCATTTGATCTGTCTTAGGTCACTGAGAGAAAAAGATATGAATACAAATAGTCCCATATTTGCCTTTTACTTCCTGCAAGAGATATTGTCTTTGAGGGGCCCAAACAACTTAGCTAAGGATGGATATAGCCTCATGGAGGTTTTAATTATAGTTGGCCAAGAAACTCCACCCTCAGCACCTACTGATCAAGGCTTAAAGTTGTCTTGGAAACTTTGTTCTCAGGCTCTAAAGGGCAAGTAGTAGCCTTAGCCTTAGAGCTACTGAATGTCTTAAGGATAAGGTTCTCATTTTTCTGTGGCCCACATTTACATTTGAACACAAGAAGACTTCTTAAAGTCTCAACATAAAATGATTTTGACCATTTTCTCTCTCTTACAGAATAATTCTAATTGTGTGATAGTATCATAGTACTTTCCTCTGTGTACTTCACTTTAGGAGGTAGACACACCACATATGGGTGTAGAGAAATACTAAATTGCTTCTTAATACACTCCAAAGGAGTATGAGGTTCCAATATGGAGTTCCCAATCTGAAACTAGAAAGAAATGTGGCATCCCATAAGTCCTTGCTTGATTCCTGTGCCTCTAGGTATCCTCAGGACATCCCCCCAAGGTTTATTCCACTCCAGGGCAAGTAGCTACCATCTGGAGAGAGACCCAGAGACTAAAACCAGACAGGGCTATCTACCTTTTACCAGGGCCATGATCTTATCTTCTTCAAGGAACTCATATTCTTACTCCAGTAGGTACTCCTAAAGCACAAGTTACAATTGACTTAGCAATATCAATCATGTTTAAGCCACTATTTTCTATTTCCTTGAAAGAAAGAGAGGAAAATAGGTCAACTGTCAAATTAGGGCACTTTTCCTGGAAAAAAGATCACCTCCAGAGATGGTAGGTTCTGCCCTGGGCCCTACAGCAGAGAAAGCTCTGAACATTTCTGTTGTTATCCAGTTATTTAGGCAACTTTTATTAGTAGTAAGACAAGGCTACTCCTTTAGGGTCCATTTTCACTTCACTGTGTATGTGAAACTCATAGATCCTCCTAGCAGCCACAATATACACAATAAAGGCACATTTATCAATTTCCTATGCATGCATGAAGAAAGAGAAAGACTGGCCAAAATCTTCTTTATTCTAGTTAGCATGTAAAAAACACAAATGCTGATTTCTATTTTCCCTCATGTAGGACAGAACAGTTATGAGTTGCCTTAGCCTAACTTCCTAGAAGGAGGAGAGGTTTGAGTACAAGGGATTCTCAAATCAACTCCCAACAAGTTGGAGAAAATTTTAAGGGGAATTTTTAACTCACTAGCAGGGAGAAAAAGTCCAAATAAAGCTCAAGCTGGTTAAACATCCAAAAAATCACCACACAGCACTCTATAAGTCCTCAGTCAAGGTTTCAAAGTCCACAGCTTATCAGCAAAGGTATTTTAATCCCCTACTCACATAAATAATGAAGACCATATCTAGGGGCAGAGAGGTTTGGGTAGTTTTGACTCTATCAATTTGGTTGGTTGGTTGGTTTTTTGGTTTGTTTTGTTTTTCACTTCAGATCACTCTGAGACAGAGGATATCTGATGATCACTGACAGAGTTCCCCTTTCACCTCACAGAGGAGTCCACATACAGGACAAGATGTGGAGATTTTTCTGCTGATTACCCAGATGGGCTGTCTGGAGCTAGTTTCTTCTGAGGGAGGGGTATCCGCCAATATAGCCTGGCCATGACCCCTCAGATATCACCTCAGTTTCTGCTAGTTCCATGCAATCAGAGATCTGCCTCTCAGAACAATCCAATTGCCATCTGGTCAACCAGAGGGCAACTGGAGAACCCTGTCCTCTGCTTTAAGAGCAGCAGCTGCCCTAAAGGCAGTTACTATCTGGCAGAGTAACCACTGTTTGGCATTCTGTAAGGCACAGATAAAAGCCTGAACTGTCTTTATATGAGATGATTTTATAAGGGACCCATTTTACATTGTTAAGCAACTAAGGCAAAATGCATCATATACAAAACAAGAACAAAATGTGATTTTTAACAAAGAACAATGCATCATAAGAGAAACAAGAAATTTTCAAACATTTAAAATATGCAACTTAAAATTAAGACACTTTTGAAACAAAGGACAGGATTTATGAAACAAAAACTAGAACCTATAAAACAAATGACCAGAGCATATGAAGCAAAAAGAAGCTATAAAACAAGAACCAGAACTTATAAACAAAAGTTATATCTATGAAGCAAGAATACCAAAGTTAGAATCTATTGAACAAAAGCAAACTCTTACCTCATGGTAATCTTGGTGGAAGACCTCCAAAATGATATAGAGGAAAGAGATTGTAACTCCCAAACCTACTAGGTATCTGAAAATGCCAGTTCGTGTTCTCTAAAATGAAAGAATAAATTCTAGGAACAACAGAGGTTAAGGGTAGGAAAAAGTTTTTGAGAGAAAGAAAGCTTCTGTTTAAGAGAGACAAGAGGGACCAGAAAGTAGGTTGCCCCTCAATTATCATCTTAAGGATGAATAAAATTTTACTGTATGTATGTACATGATTTTCTTTATCCATTCATCCCTTAATGGACACTTGGTTTTCTTCTTTTAGCTACAATGAATAATCATGTTATGAACATGAGTATACAAATATCTCATTAGGACTCTGCTTTCAAATCCTTAGACTATATAACCAGAATTAATTTATATGGCAATTATATTTTTAATCTTTCAGGCCAGGAATTTAGCTCAGTGGTGCCACTGCCTGCCTCAAAAGCAAAAGGTCCCAAATTCAATCCCTGGTGCCAATAATAATAATAATAATCTTTCAAAACCCCATCTGTAGCATTTATGTTCTCATCAGTGTATGTTACAATTTCTCTATTCTTGTCAACACTTATTTTCTGTTTTCTTGATAGCAGCCATCATAATGTATAACAGGTGATAATCTCGTGGGGGTTTTGTTGTTGTTGTTGTTTGGGGTTTTTTTGTTTTGTTTTGTTTTTTGGTACTGGGAATCAAACTCAGTGGAACCACTGAATCAAATCCCTAGCCCATCCTTGTGGTTTTGATTTGCATTTCTTGACTTTTAATGCCCAGAATTCATACATATCCCTCAAAACACTCAAAAGTATCACTCAGTCTAACCTTTAACAAAGTGGTGTTTAGGAAAAGTCTTTTGTTCCAAATGCAAGTACTAGCAGATAGAACATTAGAATTGCATGCAACTTTTTTTTTTTTTTTTTTTTTTATGGTCTCACTGCATAGTCCAGGCTGGCCTTGAACTTACTATGGCAGGCTCACCTTGAACTTCTGGCAATCCTACTTCAGCTTCTCAAATTCTGGCATTACAAGCATGTGCCACCATGCCCATCTTGGATGTGGACATTTTTAAGTATACCAAGTATCCAAAACCAAACTGGTATCTTGGTATTACAGTTAAGGCCCAATGTGAATCTTTCTCAAATTTGGTATTATGTTTTCCTGAAGGCTCTTTTCTGCCTTTAACTCTTCATGAATAGTTTGATTTGTTGCAAGTTTCATACCAGTTGAAACATATTTAAGGAAATTATGGAAAAGGGGAAGCAGTTGAGTAAGATGCTGATTATGATAGACAAAATTCTGCTAGGATTGGGGTGTACCTCAGTGGTAAAGCACTTGCCTAGAATGTGTAAGGCCCTGGGCTTAATCCCCAGCATCACAAAAATAAGTGGAAAAACATTCTGCTATAGGGCCAGAGGTTTAGCTCAGTGGTGCCAGTGCCTGCCTGGCAAGTGCAAGATCCTGAGTTTGATCCCTGATTCCAGAAAAAAAAAAAATCTGCTACATAAAAAGCCGAGGTCAGTCACAGTGGCACAAACCTGTAATTCCAGCTACTTGAGAGTCTGAGGCCAGCCTAGGCAAGACTGTCTCAAGACACTGTCTAAAAATAGATTTTTGAAAGATCTGTGGGTGTATGTGAATCAGTGATAGACACTTGCCTAGTAGATGGGTAACCCTGGGTTCAGTCCCCAAAACCAAAAAAAGAAAAGAATAAACACTAATTACTAGTAAAACCATATTTTTTGGTAATCAGCTTTTGTAAGCATTTACATTCAAACATGATAGCTCATTATTTGTACAGCACAGAGGATCACAATATTGATTATGCCCGAAGCATGCCATAAGTGGTGCAAGTTATAAAGAGTTAAACCCCTCAAATTGGCTCATTTTGAGAAATGAGTCTGACTGAAACTTATATAACTCATAGAAGCATCTGCAGTGGCATGCAGGTGAGGATGAGCTTCCCAGTAATGGCCATAGCTGTTGAAGCTGTGAGGTTCAATATGAGATAACATAGTAGCTGGTCAGAGTAGATCACACCCAAATTCCATTCCCACAACTAAAACCTTCTTGACTAGAAGGATGAGGATTTAATTACAGCTATGTATTTCGTCTATTCTGTTCCTAATTCAAGAATACTTTGTATTTTCCCTTTACAAGCCTTGCCAGAATAGTATCCATAGCAACTGTATCCCTGTACATTCTCACATGTAGTTCCCCTTTAGCACATATTTCACCTTTACCCAATTCATTACCCATAAAAATCAGTGGCTTGGACTGACCAGGGCTTTTTGCTGATTGAGCAGCTTTGGCCATGCTGGCTTCCCACTTTTTTCTTTAATGCTGTCTTTGAGTTTTTCTTTAGCCTCATATCATACAGTGGGCAGGAAACTGGAACCTACTGCAGAGATCTTCAGTAACTAGTGATCATCATGGGGGGTTGAACCAGGAGGAATGGCCTGCTCAGTAAAGCCACGCATAGGGGAAGGGGAATATAGACAACTCAAGGTCCTCACAATTACATATTACTGGGACATCCAACAGGAAGCAAAAGCCTGGAATAGAGGTGAGTGCTTCCCACAAGAGTAAGTAATCATCTGAGATAATCCCTTTCTTTTTCAACCAAAGAGCAAACTTACATGCATTTGCTCCACACCCTCCTTAAACAAGCAGACCATACAGTGTTGGCCCATTATATTGAAATAATGCTAAAAGAAATCTTAACATGTGATCTTGGGTTTCCACAAGCAGGAATATTGGATATGCAAGCTTGGGAGTGTGGGAGAGATAACCTCTGGACAACTCAATAAAGAAGCAATGCTCTCTCCCAGGGACCATTAAAACTTAGGGCTGGGGATTTAGCTCAGTGGTTCCACTGCCTGCCTTACAAGCACAAGGACCCAAGATCAATCCCCAGTACACACACACACACACACACACACACACACACACACACACACA
>NW_022900930.1:10339746-10340325 GCF_012274545.1 Fukomys damarensis
AAATATGAAATATGGCATCTCCATAAAATTTTTGGCTTTTGATATTAATTTTGCACAAGCAATCACCCAAAACATTCAGGGAAATTGTTCTGATTTTAAAAGCTTTAATTGTGGTAAATAAGGACATAATATTGCAACCAGGCAATTAACACCATACAGTCCATTAATGCTCTTAGAGCCTACATTAGAGCCTGCCAAAATATGGCATCTCCATAAAATTTTTGGCTTTTGATATTAATTTTGCACAAGCAATCACCCAAAACATTCAGGGAAATTGTTCTGATTTTAAAAGCTTTAATTGTGGTAAATAAGGACATACTAAAAAATATTGCAAGGTACTATCAAAAAATGTTAATTGGGCCATTATCGGGTGCTGGGAGGTAGCCTGGGCTCCGATCCACTGTGGGAAGAACCACACCTGCTCCAGACCCAGCCGCCATCGCTCAAGCGCCGGGAAGGTAGCCACGTGGGCGCCCCTGAACCCCCATAAGCTCCCCCCCCCGCACTCTCAGACCTCCTGACTGTGCCAGTCTTTGGACCCAATCTGCAAAGACAGAGGTGGTCATCAAGGGTATTTTT
>NW_022900930.1:10341546-10341959 GCF_012274545.1 Fukomys damarensis
AGAAACTACATGAATACCAAACCAGCACTACAAGCAATTCTAAACAAGATCCTAGAAAAAGACAATGAAGGCAACAACACCATGAGGCCCAACAGAGCAAATCAAATAGGCAAGGCAAGAAATTAAAAGGAGAAGGTGAAAAAGTAAAAAGAGTCAACAAAAGGCCAATAACATGTCAATAATAAGTCAGTACTTATCAGTTATAACCAGCAATGTCAATGGCCTCAACTCACCAATCAAGAGAAACAGACTGGCTAAATGGAATAAGAAGCAAAATCCAACAATATGTTGTACACAAGAAACACACCTAGTGTAAAAAGAAGCCCATACACTGAAAGTGAAAGGATGGAAAACAATTCTCCATGTGACAGGAGCCCAGAAAAAAACAGGGGATGCAATCTTCTGTCGAAAAA
>NW_022900930.1:10342058-10342510 GCF_012274545.1 Fukomys damarensis
TACCTGCTTTATGATACATAGTAGGGACCGTGCTTTATCAGAGCTACATTTAATGATATTACTCTAGAATGTTCTCTTTCCAGATGATGATTAAGAGGCTAATAGAAAAAATGGTGCCAGGTACCACAACAGCAACAGAACTTTGCTGTTTTCTGGATATTCTTTTCCTTGTCTTGTTTTGTTTTTTTAATGAAATGTGCTGAATGTCTATAATTTTATACAGATGACTGCAGAAACTGGAAAAGCTGTTGCTCCTATTGATGCATAACATACTATTATCAGTCTTTTTATATAAATATATATGCATATATATATATATAAATTGAATTTTGGGAAACTTTAACGGTGCTGCCAACTTTGGAAAAAGTCATCCCAATTTACTGTGTTGAGGTGGCATTGTACAGAAATGGACAGCCATATTGGTCTAGAAATGTTAATTTATTTTTATTTTT
>NW_022900930.1:10342770-10346869 GCF_012274545.1 Fukomys damarensis
TTTTAAGATTCCCTATTTTTAATGTTCATACAGGGATTTCTTTAACTGAAATACCAAATAGTTTCTTTGGTGTGAAAAACTATAATAGTACACAGGATCCTAATGAGATAATTAATAATGTGAAATAGGAAGTAAAGGGCTAAAGGTGTAGGGAAAGTGGGAAGGGTGGGGGAAAGGTAATAAGGGAGAGGAAAAAAATATGAGAAACTGAAGAAATGGAAATAAAGTGTTTATGAATGGGGAGGGGAGGAGGGGGTAAAGGGAGGGCAGGGACAAGGGGAAAAAATGAGAATCAAGACCTATTAGGTAAAGGTACAGAATCCCAATGATGAATGTAATTGTATTGTATACCTAGATTGTACCAATAAACTCAATAAAAAGAAAAAAAATGTTAATTGGATGCTATTATAGAAGAAGAGGGTCAACAACCAGGGCTTTGCCCACACTATCGAAAGGGAATTCATTGGGTGAAGGGTTGCCATTCCAGGTATCACATGAATGGATTTCCTCTTCAGGGAAATGGGAAGAGGGCCCTTTTCCCCAAGGACCTGAAAAAAATGAGGGGTGAATTAAATCAGAGGTACCCATTCCAGACCCACACCCAAGTCATGGGCTTGATGGCCTGGTTTCCAGGAAGAACATATCCTCCCTCATCTGTGGAATGGCAGGAAGCTCAGGACTAGATCTCCCAACTTCACAGAGAATCAGTCATTTAGGGAGTGAAAAATCCTGTGCCTATTCTATCTGGGGTCTATGAGCTACCCCCACAGTGGATGATTGGTTTGATAATTGGCAAGGTAAATTTAACTCTGAAAGGTAGAACTGTTATTCCTGCTTTAATTGATGCTGACTACACCTCTGAATTATTTGTGCCTGTTTGTTTTATGGGTGTTTGGGTGTTTTAACAAGATTATATTGCTCAGTTGTTGCTTTCGCCTAAGGTTGAACAGGCTAATCCTTGTCATAAAGAAACAAGGGAGATTTCAGAACAAGCACTCATTCAGGGTGAGATTTTTTTTGTTCAAGAAGTTTCAAGACATAGGCCTATGTGTAAAATCAAAATTAATAGAAGGGTTTTTTAGAGGGCTAATAGATACCGGTACAGATGTTTCTACCATTTCATCACAATTTTGGCCTGTCTAGTGGAAGCTGACCAGCTCAAACTTCCTTGATGGGGCTAGGCTCACCACAACAAGTACTACAGAATGCTATTCCATTGCCTTATGAAGGCCCAGATGGACAGGCAGGATATTTGGGTTACTGGCATTAAGTGGGTTGCACCTCTCTTTGGGTCTGAAAAAACTGAAAAACTCACAGATTTATAGAAAAGCTGGGGAAATGTTTCTCTTAAATCACCAAGAGTAAGTTGTTGAAATACCACCACCCCTGAATACTTCAGTGTGTTTTTTACAAAAAAAAAATGAAATTCTTGTACTTAACAATATGATCATCAAGATCAGAAAATAAACACCAATATATTACTGCCACCTAACTCTCAGTTACTAAGAAATTTTTATCATTTTATCCAATAAAAGGCTTAATAGCAAAAAGATCCAGGTTAGGATCACATATAAAATTTCATTGTCAGGTCTCTCTTAGTGCAGAATGTTCTTTAGTCTTTTTTTTATACTTATGGCCTTTACCATTTTTGAAAAGTGCTTTTTTTTTTTTTTTTTTTTTTTTTTTTTTTTTTGCTATTTTCCCCCTTGGTATCAGAGATTGAACTCAGGACTTTGCACTTGCCAGGCAGGCATGGCACCTCTGAGCTACATTCCCAGCACAAAAACTATTATTTTATACAATATTCCTCAGTTTGGATGATTTGTGTGATAGTTCCTTATAATTAGAATATGTATGTATAAGTAAAGGCTGGTAGACTACGTGTAACAGCAGAGATACACCTTCAATTGAACATATGTTTTTTTTCTCGCCTCCCCCTTTCCTGGGTTTTCTTTTTGTTTTGATTTTTTTTTTCTTGATTGTTGAACATATGTTTTTTTTCTCGCCTCCCCCTTTCCTGGGTTTTCTTTTTGTTTTGATTTTTTTTTCTTGATCTTGTTTTTTTAAAAAAATGTGAACATGGTTTCTAGTTCTGTTGTTGGTGTTTTTCTGTTCTTGTTTTTATTTCTCCCTTCTCTCTTTCCCTCCTCTCTTCTTCACCAGTTTCTCAGACTTTGACTGATCTTCCTTTGTCCTCCACCCTTGCTTCTAATCTCTTCCTCTTATATTTCCCCCTCCAACTCCTTTTAAATTTTCTCTTCTAAGGGTAAAATTGCCATATTTATGGCTTATATACTGCATATAATTTTCTGAATTTGTTTTAGATTTTGTTATATAACCACAAATCTAGTTCATATGGTTAAAGGTATCAAGTTAATAGACCATAGTTTGTGAGTTTCTAGGCTGTTTGATGATACTATTATTGCTGTTTGTACTACTTTAGCCAAGGTGACATAATTGTGCTAATCAGTTGTTCTTCCTCATATACCAAGACTGAGATTGCTTGAGGGTCTTAAAAAATACTACAGGTTAGTGCCAAAGAACCAGAGGCAGGGCCTACTAGGCAGCAACTTCTCATCTCCAATAAATTAAAGTGGTAGAATCTTGCAACAGACTCAAACCCCAAAAGCCAGCTACACCTGGAAAACATTTCTCAGAATTAGTCATTTCCTAAAAGTTCCAAATACTAGCAAAAAAGCTACTCACTGTAAGCAAGTTACAAGTACCAACCCAGAAATTAAATTTTTTAAAAATAGGAAATGAGAAGACACTTAAACAAGATGCAACTCCAGACTTTCAACTCACAAAAGGCAAACCCAGGGGAAAATGAGGTGGAACAATCTGAAAGCCACCCACCAGGACTCTCTGAAGCGGTAACAGTGGAAGTAACAAAGCAGATGAATGAGGCTTTAGAAAAAAAATCAAATCAGAAATAATTTCTCAGATCACTACAGAGATGGTGACCATGATGAAAGACATGCTTAGTTACTCTACAGCAGATACAGATTAAAAAAAGAGAGAGAGGAGCTCAGGAAAATGATGGAAAGCATAAATGCCCAGCATAAGAAAGAAATGGCATTCATGAAATAAATTCAAATAGATGTCCAAGAGATTTAAAATTCCTTTGAAAGTATATGCAGAAGAATTAGCCAATGTGGGGACAAAATATCAAATATAGAAGACAGGACTGCATTTAACAATCATAAAAAGAAAATTTTCTTCAAAATAGCAAGGACCAATGAGCTTTAGCAAGCTGCAAGATGATGCAAAGAAGAATAATGTAAGATTGATTGGAGTCGATGAAAAAGCAGAACATAGCCCAAATGACATAAAAACATGTTCACAGAGGTTATGGCAGAAAACTTCCCAGTCAGGGAAAAAGAATCTGACATACAGATAAGTGAGGCATATAGAACTCCAATTAGCAATGATCAAAATAAAATCTTGGGCCGGGGATTTTCTCAGTGGTTCTGCCACCTGCTTCACAAGCACAAGGTCCTGAGTTCAATCCCTGGTACCAAAAAAAAATTGTTTTCACCAAGGCACATAATCATCAAGATTCCAGAAATCCAATACAAGAACAAAATGTTAAAGGCTGTTAGAGAAAAGAAACAAATCACCTATAAAGGAAAATCCAGCAGAATCACAGTAGATTTCTCAACACAAACCCTCAAGTCAAGAAGAGCTTGGAGTGAAGTATTTCAAGCCCTAAAAGAAGACAGCCTTCAAGCAAGACTGATGGACCCCACAAAGCTAATTTTCAAAATTGATGGAGAAATAAATACTTTTATGAGAAAATTCAACTGAGGAAATTCATGACCATCAAAACAGCACTCCAAAGTGCTCTGAAGGATATTTTAGACTGAGAAAACATGGATTACAATTCCATGAATGTCAAGAGAATGAATCCACCAAGCAAGGCAAGAAATTAAACACAGAAATCAAAAAGGGAACTAGCTGGGCGTGGTGGCACATGCCTGTAATCTCAGCACTTAGGAGGCTGAGGCAGGAGGATTGCTGTGAGTTCGAGACCAGCCTGGGCTACATAGTGAGTTCCAGGTCAGTCTCAACTACATAGTGAGACCCTGCCTCAAAAAAT
>NW_022900930.1:10347340-10365771 GCF_012274545.1 Fukomys damarensis
ACAAAAAAAAAAAAAAAAAAAAAAAAAAAAAAAAGAAGCCAACCACAGGAAAATAATATGACAAGGATAAGTCAATACATACCAGTTATAACCATCAATATTAATGGCCTCAATTCACCAATCAAAATAAGCACACTGGTAGAATGAATCAAGAAGCAAGATCCAACAATATGCTGCATACATATTTAATTCAAATAGAAATTCATTGACTGAAAGTCAAAGGATGAAGAATAATACTCTATGTGCCAGGAGCCTGAAAAAAATCAGGGGTAGCTATTTTTGTTTTGTTATGTTTTGTTTTGTTTTTTCTTCCTGGTACTGGGGATTGAACTCAAGACCTTTTGCTTACAACGAAGGTGCAGTGCCACTGAGCTAAATCTCCAGTATAAGAGTAGCTATTCTACTTGCAGACACAGTGGATTTCAAGCCAAGACAAATTAAGAGAGACAAAGAAGGTCACTATATCTTTGTAAAGGGAACAATCCAAGAGGAAGAGATAATAATCATAAATACATAAGCACCAAATACCAGCACACCCAATTACATAAAAGAAATATTAATAAACATGAAAAAAATCAAATAAGCACTAATACAATTGTATTGGGGGACTTCAATACCCCACTGTCACAAATAGACCAGTCAACTAGACAAAAAAACAGGAATGAAATATTAGTACTGCACCAAACTTTTGAACAAATGGACTTAGTACATATCTACAGAGTGTTCCACCCTATGATACAAGAATACAAATTCTTCTCAGCTACACACAGGACATTATCCAAAACAGACCACACACTACCTCATGGAACATGCTTAAGTGCAAAGGAATCTATCTTATCTCATGCATATTATCAGACCACAGTGTAATGAAATTGGGAATCAATGGCAAAAGAAACCACAAGAACTTCATAAACACATGAAAATTAAATAACACCCTCCTGAACAACCAATGGTCATAAGTGAAATTAAATTAGATAGTTTGTACAATTAAATGATAATGCCAAAATAAAATACGAGAACTCCAGTGAAAGCAGTCCTATGAAGGAAGTTTATAGCATTTATACCATATCAGGAAAACAGAGTAGGCTCGAATAAACAACATAATGTTCAACCTTAACCTTCTAGAAAAAGAAGAACAAGTCAAGCCCAAAGCTTATCTGAGGGAAAAAATATAAAGAATAGAACAGAAATTAATGTAAGACTAAGAAAGCAATATAATCATTGAATCAGAGTTGGTTCTTTGAAAGATTACATAGAATTGACAAACTTGTCCCAAAAAATTGGAAACAAAACACCCAAATCCATGCAATTAGGAATGAAAATGTTGAAATCACAACAGACCCTGCAGAAATGCAGATCATCAATATCTTTTTTTGAGGACCTGTATTCTAATAAGATGAAGAATTGTACAGATTCCTAGACACATATGAATTACCAAAGCTGAATAAGAAAGATATAAAAATTCTAAATAAACCAATATCAATCAATGAAATTGAAGATGTAATTAAAAACCTACCAGCAAAAAAAAAGCCCAGGCCATGACAGAGTCAATGGTAAATTCTGCAAGAACTTTAGAGAAGATCTAATGCTGCTACTTCTGAAATTCTTTAATGAAAATTAAAGGGAAGTTATACTTCCAAATTCATTCCTGGAAGCAAGCATTACGCCAATATCAAAATCAGAGAAAGATCCAATCAAAAGACAGAGCTACAGGCCAATCTCCCTAATGAATATAGATGGAAATATCCTCAACAAGATACTGGAAGACAAAATGCAGTGTATCATCAAGGTTATATACCATGACCAAGAAGATTTCATCTCATCAATGCAGGGATGGTTCAATATATGCAAATCAGTAAATATAATACACTCTATTAACAGAGCCAAGGATGAAAACTATATAATCATTTCAATAGATGCAGAAAAAGTGTTTGACAAGGTCCAATGCCCATTCATGATAAAAAAAAACTTCCAGAAAATTGGAATAGATGGTCTTTATCTCAATCTGATAAAAGCTATCTATGACCAACCAAAAGCCATCATCATGCTAAATGGACAAAAACTGAAAACTTTCGCACTAAAATCAGGAACAAGACAACAATGTCCACCATCACCACTCGTATTCAAAATAGTTCTGAAAACATTAACCAGAACAATTAAACAAGAGAAAGGGATTAAATAAATAAGGACAGGAAAGGTAGAAATTAAATTATCATTATTTGAAGATGACATGATACTCTACATAGAAGACCCCAAAACCTCCACCAAAGACTTCTAGATGTAATAAACAAATTCGGTAGTGTAGCTGGATACAAAGTCAACACTCAAAAATCAACAGCATTCCTGTACTTGAATAACAAACTCACTGATAGAAAAATTAGGGGAACAACATCTTCCACAATAGCATTTTTAAAAATAAAATAGCTAGGAATCAATTGAACAAAGGAAGTAAAAGACCTCTACATTGAAAACTACAGTACTCTGGGAAAGGAGATTGAAGAGAATATCAGAAAATAGAAAGATATCCCTTGTTCTTGTGTAGGAAGAATCATTATAGTGAAAATGACTATACAGATTTGTTATACAGATTGTTATACAGATTTCATTGTTATACAGATTTAATGCAATTCTGATAAAAATTCTAACAGCATATCTCACAAAATTAGAGAAAGCAACCCTAAAATTCATTTGGAACCAGAAGACATCTATAATAGCAAAGTCAGCAACAAAGGCAAGCAGGGAGCATCACAATTCCTGATTAAAAATTGTATTATAATGCTGTGATTAAAAACAGCATGGTACTGGAAACAAAACAAAACAAAGCAAAAAAGACCTGAGGATCAATGGAACAAACTAGAGGATGCAGAAACAACTCCAGAAATACCCAGTCACCTTATCTTTAACAAAGGAACCAAACATCTTCACTGAAAGAAAGATAGCCTCTTTAATAAATGGTTCTAAAAAAACTGGATTTCCATTTGCCAAAGATTAGAACTAGACACGTATCTTTCACCATGCACCAAACTACAGTCAAAATGGATCAAAGATCTAACTACTAAAACAGAAACACTAAATCTGCTGGAAGATAGAATAGGTAGAACTTTCAAAGACATTGTAGGCAAAGACTTTATGAACAAAACCTCAGTGGCACAGGAAAGAATCAACAACTGGGATCTCGTCTTATTAAAAAGTTATTGCACAGGGCCAGGGATTTAACTCAATGGTGTCACCACCTCCCTTGCAATCATAAGGTCCCAAATTCAATCCCCAGTACAAAACAAAAAAAGCTATTGCGCAGCAAAGGAAACTGCCAGCAGAGTGAAGAGACAACCCATAGTGTGGGAAAAAATTTTTGCCAGCTGTTCCTCAAACAAAGAACTACTATCTAGAATATATAAAGAACTCAAAATCAGACCCCCCCCCAATTTAAAGACCCAGTCCAAAACTGGGCATATGAAATGAATAGGTACTTCAGATGAAGAAGTAGAAATGACAAATAAGTATATAAAAAAATGTTCACCATCACTGGTCATTCATGAGATGCAAATGAAAACAATGCTGAGATTCCATCTCACTCCAGAAAGAATGGCTGCTATCAAAAATCAACCAATAGCAAATGCTTGCAGGGGTGTGGAGAAATAAAGAACACTTCTCCTCTGTTGAAGGTAGTGTAGGCTGATGCAATCACTATGGAAATTAATGTGGAGATTTCTCCAAAAAAACTCAAGCTAAATGTTCCATTTGATCTAGCTATTCCAAAACAATAAAAAGCATCATACCACATTGATATATGCACACCCATGTTTATAGCAACACAATTTGTAACAACTAAATCTTATAAATAGCCCAAAATCCCATCAATCACTGGAGTACTACTCTGTCATAAAGAAGAATAAGCTTAAAATATTTTTAGCTAAATGGATGCATTTTGAGCCCATACTCTCAAGTGAAGTAAATTGGACACACGTTTAAAAACATCATTGTTTTTCTGGTGTGCAAAATCAAAAGTAGAAATAAGGACTAAAATGTAAGACAGATATTGGGAAATGGGAAGAAATTTTTCAAATTAGAAGGGAAAGAAGGGAGGGAGAAGTGGGAAAGGAAATAAGATGCAAGAAAAAAGAATAGAAAAAAAATGGAAACAAAACTTTTGTAAATAAAGAGAAGAGTTAAAGGGAAGGAGTAATGGAAAAAGTTGCAAGATATATCACATACAGGTACAAATTCTCTATGATCATTGTTGTCATATATAAAATGTACCAATAAACGTTTCTCTTTAAAAATTTTTTTTCGCTGGGGATTTAGCTCAGCCGTTCGGTGGCCTGTCTTGCAAAAGCAAGGACCTGAGTTCAATCCCCGCCCCCCGTACCAAAACAAAAAATTCTTTTTAATGAAACAATAAGGTTTGCTCTCTTCTACCACTAGTTCTCTGAAATCAGCTGGATATCCTAAAATTGAATTCAATTCTTACACTAACTGCCTAGATTTAACAGAGATCCCATTAAGTCTAAAAGTAAGTTCCTTCATAAAATCTTCATGGCCTTAGATTCCAGTCCTAAGTTTCAGGTGTTCTAACCTCTACTAGCTACAAATTCAGGGGTTTTCATAATCCCCACAGGTTTGATAATTTACTAGAACAACTCACAGAATTCGCTGTAGGTACAATACTTATGATAACTTAAGAGTTTTATTGTAAAGGATAGAGATAAGGGACAGCTGAATAAATGCATATGGCAAGATCTTGGGGCAGCGGGGTACAGGAGAATGCATAGTTTATATGCTTTTTATCTCTGGAATCCAGGTACATTACTCCCCCAGTGCATCTATATGTTCACCAATCAGGACACACTCGACTTTTTTGAGTTTCCTTCCACAGGCATGATTAAATCCTTGTTTGCACAGTTGGACCCAGTCACCACTTCCCTCTCTTTTCCCTGGAGCTCATGGTGGCCCAAATATGACTGACTAGTCACAAGGTTGGAGTTTCTGTTGACAAGCCCCTTGTAGTATCTACCTACTGGCATATTGGTGGGGGGGACCACAATACTGATTATACGCAAAGCAGGCTGTAAGCAGTGCAGGCTGTAGAGTTAACCCCACAAATGGCTTGCTTATAGATGTGAGTCTGGCCAAAGCCTACATGCCAAGATCAGAGTAACTCAAACCCAAATTCCATCTCCATAATTAAAAACTTTCTTAACTGGAAGGACAGTGTTCTAACTACAGCCACATATATTGTCTTTTCTGTCCCTAATTTGAGAATGTTTTGTCTTTTTCCTTTACAAGCCATGCCTGCATTAGTTGCCATAGCAAGTGCATGATTGCATATCCTTGCACATAGTCCCACACTCACATGTAGCTTGCCCTTACCCCAGTTCATTACTAATAAAAATCAGTAGCTTGGATGGACCAGCATCTTTGCTAATTAAGCAGCATTTGGCCACCCTGGCTCCCTGATTCCTGTGTCTCTTTAGTTCTTTTAGTTTTGTTTTGTTTTCTTCAGCCTTGTGTCTTACACTGAACAGGAGACTGAAGTCTTCTGCAGAGGTTTCCAGTAGCCCACAGGAATTACCTGATTGGCATAACAACGTACTCCTAATACTCAAGAAAATCCAAATCTTTTGGAGCTCTGTGCCAAGGTATCAAGGACAAAGATCAGATATAGAGTACTTTAAACACAGTATTGCAGTTATTTATGAAATATTATGTAGGTAGAAAAATAAACCTTACAATTTAAAAAGCACAACAAACTACCAGTTTCCCTGTAGAAGGAAATTAAGTAATAAGCATAGTTCAGGTAATTGAGACAATAATGAACTGTAAGGGAACATAGGGGTGACACTCTCAACTATGAAAGGTTTAGTTTTCTGACAGCGACAGAAGAAAGAGCTTCATTGGCAATAAGCTAGATGACAGACAGACTTCACCCAAATTCCACCTCAATAGGAGTCATAGGCACAAAGCTTATATGCCCTTTCTGGATAATCTACTTTTAACTATAGCTAGGTGCATAAGACTGCAATGATCATTAATTCTTATAGTAATCAATTCTTTGATGGGGTTTCAGTGTTGTCCACAGATCATCATGCATTCCAGTTTTTCCTGGTGATTAAAACCTACAGATGAGGTTGAAAAGGTAAAGGGAGTGGGTGGGAGGGGTAGAGGAAAGGAAAGAAAAAAATAAGAAAAGAAGGAAAAATGTAAACAAAGCTTCTGCAAATAGGGAGGGTGGAAGGGAGGGAAGAATAATGAGAAAAAAATATGAACCAAAATATATCATGTACAGGTACAAATTCCCAATGATTAAAGTGATCATAATGGATACCTAAAATGTACTAATAAACTCAATGAATTTAAAAAAAAAAAACCTACAGAAAGCTTACTGAATAGGAGGCCATATGACTGGTAGTGTTCCTTAATGTGATCCCTTTTTAATCGTTTCAAACAATGCTGACTTTGTCAATTACTTGGGGAGTGAGGAATAGGGAACAAGGTAAAAAAGAAAACAGACTTGCTGTGCTAGGAGCTGGCTACCCATTCATCAGTGTCAGGCAAAAGAAACTTAGAGTAATATTTTTAGATTTTATGGCAGTCATTAAGGAAAAAAGATTCTGATTTCCACTATCTGCCTTAGGAAAGAGGGATTCTAGTTTCTGTAGCTTGTCTCAGGAGAGAAGAACGTGTGAAAGACAGAACAACAAAGTGGTCAGAGAAACACTGCTTCTAAGGCCCTCACTTTGGAGTATCACTTTCTGAGCCCCAATAAAATTATAAAGTACTAATGAAGAAAATATGTATGATATAAAAACATAGTTTAAATGTTTTTAAATGTTTAGATATTCTGAAATAGATCAATAGGATTACTATGGGAAATTTTTCAGTTTATTGGCCTGTGATTTTAGCAATTTATATAAGGCCATAGAATTAATGACTATAGGTGCAAGTAGTAAACCCAGGGGTAACTTTTGCTTTCTTAGCTTCTTTTTTTTAATCATTGTCACCAGTGCTGTGTGTGTGTGTCAACACCAACACCATGGAACATTTTCATTTTACTTAACCCCAGTTAAATAAATATTAAGTACTTTCAAATGTTCTTTATGTTTTTTTTTCATTTTACACACATCCCTGTACGTAGCTGTCAGAATCAAGACCTCAAGCAGTGCATGAAGCAAAATCTTTTCTGTCAACTTATAATATATTTATTATTTTTGTACTTACCCACAATGTCTTGTTTTCCATGCTCACAATTATAATTCCTTTGTATACCCTCACTTTTTTTTTTCTTCTGATGGCACTGGAGATTGAACCCAGGACTTTGTACTGTACCACTGAGCTATGCACTAGCTCTCCTTCTTCTGTATGGTTTAGATCTTAAATATCCCCAAAAAAACTCACATTGAATGCATTTGTCCTCAGCTGATGGTGGTATTGGGAGGGATAGAAAGTTTAGAAGGTTGGAGCAGGTAGGTCATTGAGGGCATGACCTTAAATGGACTATTAGAGCCTCAGTCCTATTCTTTCTTTGCCTCCTGGCCACCATAAGATGTATGGTCTTCTCCACCATATGCTTTCCCCATGATGCATGGCTACTCCACAGGACTAAAGGCAACAGGGCCAAGCCACTGTGGGCTAAAACCTCTGAAACCACAAGCTAAAGTAAATTTTTCCTCTCTGTAAGTTGGTTATCTCTGGTATTTCATCACAGACAGAAAGTTGACACACCTTCAATTACCACTTCTTGGCTATTTGTACTTCTGTGTATTTCTGAAGCATTTCATTTTCAATTTTTAGTCACATTTTATTTTCCAATTTTGACTTTCAGAGTTTCTATGAAACTTAACTTTTAAAATAATTTCATATGGTTCTTGACAATTACTGCTTACCTTCCATCCAAGGTCATCATTAATAAATATACCACTGTTCCTCAGTTACTGGCTGGATTTCTGCGTATCAACTTCCCTGAGGGATCTTGTGCAAAGCACGCATAAGCAAACTTTGGGTAGATATACATATATATCAGTGACAAATACTCTGCCAACCCCAAAACTGTTTTCCCTAGCCACAAATGCATTTCTTTGTTGATTAGTATGGCTTATATCTACATTCCAGCACCAATAAATAGGTTTACAGCCTGGATGGTAAAAGAGAAAGGAAGGCTCATTGCTGCACTTTCTGTCTCCTGCCTGCTCTGTCATGTCATGCTCTGTCATGCATGCTCCTGCCTGTCTCTCCTCTGTGATGCCCCTCTGCTCTGCCACCCTACATTGGAGACAGCAAACTATTGACTGAATCCCCTACAAACTGTAAGCTAAAAAGACCTTTTCTCCTTTAACTTTAGGTATCAGGTATTTTGTCCCAGCAATGAAAAAAGTAGCTAAAACAAATTTTGGTACCAGAAGTAGAATCATTGCTGTGATGCTACCCGGCCATGTGGTTCAGAAGCCTTTGGAAATGTCTCGCAGGAAGAGTTTGGAAAGGTTTTGAAATGCTAGCTAGCAGCCCTAGAAAGCTGTGAGCCAGTATTGATGGGAAATTCTGTTCAGAGTTCAAAAGAACAGAATATTGACTGCAATGCAGCTAGAAAACACCAGGCTCAATAGGTTTCAATTGGAAAGAAGGACTCCATTGACAGTTGGACTTGAGACCATGTATATTATGTTGCAACAGAAAATTTGTCTGAACTTTGCTCCTGTCCAAAGATATTGCAGGAGACTGAGATGAAGTGCATCAGACTAATTAATTTGGTAGAAGAAATTCCAAGGCTGACTGATGTTGAGGCAGTGATATGGTTACTATTGGGGGCTTTATAGCCAGATCTCTGAGGAGAAGCAAGAGGACAAGTCCCAACAGAATGATTTAAAACATTTGAGTTTGGCTGGAAGGAAAGCTCCAGTGAAGTTGTGGACTGCAAAGACCCAGAACAGAGGAGAACTTGGTTGCTGAAAAGATTAGCAATAAAAAGTGATGCACTTTGGAACAGGACAATAGAAAAAAATGGCCCAAAGGAATCACAAGAACCAGCAGAACCTTTTGCAGTTTTAAAATTGCAAAGGTGAAAGACTGCTTTGAGAAGAGGGCCTTAGGGCATCATGTTCCAGAATGGCAGCAGCCTAGAGAATATGTCCCTCCTGATTGGTTTCAGCAGTCCAGGCACTCAACTCCTACAGCCAAGAGAGAAGGAAACTTGGCTAATTCTCTAGCTGGCGGGCCTTGGAATCATCCACATGGTACTGATTTTGGGTGGATGCAGAATGCAAGAGTTGTGGGGTCAGGAAGGCTTCCATTCAGATTTCAGAAGAAGGCCTGAAGGTCAGGCAGTCTGCCCCTAAAAGGACAGTGTGTGAAGTCGTGAGCATGAAGCCAAAGGTGCAATAGACCCAAGAAGGTTGGAGAAGTCAGAAATGTGGATCATGCAAGGAAATCTGTGAGGAGTAAGCACAGCCAGCCCAAGAGAGAAGCCAGGAGGTTACAACCCCTGACAGTGATATATAGGCAGAACCACCCAAGCCCTTTTGAAATCACATCTTGTCACAGATTTCCTCAGATGCTGGACATGGAATTATGGGACCTAATGTTTGCCCCGCTGAATTTTGGATTTGCTTTGGTCCCATTCCTTTTTACCCCGCTGTGTGTACCTTTTGGAATGAGAATACTTATTTTGTGCCATTGTATGTTGGAGGTGTTTAACTTTCTTTTCATGTATACAGGGGCTCCCAGCCAAGAGTTTACCAAAACCTCAGAGGAGACTTTGGGCTTGGACTTTTCAGCAATGCTGAAACTTAGGATTTGGCAACTCTTAGAGGTGAATGCATTTTGCAAGAGTTTTGTGAGGGGCAGGGGCAGAATGTTATAGTTTATATCTAGACATCCTCCCAAAGTCTCATGCACTCATAAATAGGGCTTTGGGAAGGTGGTTGGATTATAGGTGTGTGATACTGGATTAAGGGTGTGTGATAACTGGATTAGTCCACTGATTGGTTCAGCATGGTTTCTGGGTGTGGATGATAAGAAGCCCCACCCTGTTTTAGGTGGCACCATCCAATAGGATTGTAGCCTGGATAGAAGATAAAGCAAAGGCATAAGGCAAGCTAGATTTTTTTTTTTTGCCCACCCTGCCATGGACTATTTCTCCTCCATGCCACCTTGCCTTGGAGCCAGCCAACTATGGACTGAAACCTCTACAAATTGTGAGCTAAAAATATGAAATAAAATAAACTTACCTTCTGTAACTTCGGATGTCAGATATTTCGTCCCAGCAACAGGAAAAGTAACTAAGACACTGATCCTGGGGATCAGAAGATTATACCCAAAAGACAGTTTTTAGATATGCAAAAAGGTATTGGAGGCTACTTTAGATGCAAAGTGAGTTTCACTTACCTTTGTTTCTCCTTTCTACCCCAACTAACTCAGGGAACGGTTTCTGCAAAGTTTCTTTGTCTACCTGATTGGGTTCCACCAAAAAAACAAAAGAAGTTACAATTTCTGCTTACTGAAGTTTTATTTAACCAGAGAAGTTAAGTTCATATTGTAAGAAGGAAGATAGTAAGTCAAATAGCATATCTATAGCCCAAAGGAAATTTGTCTTGGGCTATTTTCTATATTTGGGGATCCACTCACTCTAAAAAGTAATTCATTATTTGTTCCTCTAAAATTGCCCACACCCCCACTTCCCCATCCTTGTAAAAAGGGTGTTTAAGTTTCAATTATCTGACCTTTTCTTTGAGGCTCATACTTTGTATACCTCCCATGTTGCCATTTTCCCCTAGCACACTAATAAGTTTGACATTTCCTGTGTACCTTAACTTTTCTCCTATGTAAGCTATGGTCAGACTATTCTAATAAATCTTCAGAAGATAGAGGAAATTTCACTTTTACTCCTACACTGCTAGTGAAACCCTTAATTGAGATACTAGAAAAAGAGCCATTAAGGAATACTACTCAGCCATAAAGAATGAGAAATTAGATTCATTCGTAGGAAAATGGATACATATTGAGGATGTACTCCTAAGTGAAATAAATAAGTCACACATGTGTAAATACCAAATAGTTTCTCTGGTGTGAAAAGCTAAAATAATACATAAGATCCTAATGAGATAATTGACCATGTGAAATAGAAAGAAAAGGGCTAAACGTGTAGGGAAAATTGGAAGAGTAGAGGAATGGTAACAAGGGAAAAGAAAAAAATATGAGAAAATGAAAAAAATGGAAATAAAGTGTTTGTAAATGGGGAAGTGAGGAGGGGTAAAGGAAGGGCAGGGACAAGGGGAAAAAATGAGAACCAAGACCTGTCATGTAAAGGTACAAGGTCCCAATAATGAATGTAACTGAACTGTAACCTAAAATGTACCAATAAACTCAATGAAAGAAAGAAAAAGAACCATTAAGATTGGGGAAAGATACATCTTTATACCAGGCCTAAGGGATTATTAATAATCTAAGCCAGTCATAGTGATCTATCTTGGGAGAAAAAAAATTATAAATGTAAATTTAAAATATACTTTAAATAACACCTCTCACCTATTGACACAATTCTAAAACCTTGAAAATACACTGTGTTGGAGACATTATGGGGAAACGAGTACTCTTACATGTTTGTGGAAATATAAAATTGTATAGCACTTATAGAGCAGATGTCAGGATTAATGAAACTATGTATACTCTAATCCAGTAACCCTGCTTCTAAGAATTTTACACTGATGATGAATCTCTAGTTTCATATATATGTGTGTGTGTGTGTGTGTTTTATATATATATATATATATATATATATATACACACATATGTGTGTGTGTGTGTGTGTGTGTGTGTGTGTCACAAAATCTTGGAAATTATCTAAGTGTCTGTGTCAGCTTTCTGTTGCTGTGACAAAATACCTGAGAAAAATAATTTTGAAGAAGTGGTCAGGTAGAGGAAAGCAGCTCACCTCAACGGCAGACTTCCCTCTTCTGCTTTTGTCCCAGCCTACTGGATGACATTCCCCACATTCAGGGCAGGACTTCCCTTCAGTTTCCTGTTCCACGTGCCAGTTGTCTCTGGAGAATTGGATAAAAGGTATAGAGGGAATTTTTTTCCCTGAATATGCTTTTAAAAAATAAAATTTCCCTTTAGAAGCTTATATAATGTGCTCTGCATATCAAATAGTAAAATTAAATCAATAATGATGACGGAAGTAACTTAAAGTATACACAAACTGAAACAAAACTGACTACCTTCAATTAATACTATACCCACACTGAAATGAGAGATAGGACACACCAAATTAAAGCAACTTTCAAATGAAACACTTCGGCTATAGACACTCATTTTAAGTGAAATAAAAATGGGAAACAAATACAGGTGCTGGATCCTTTTATTAGGCTCCTCATAGAGATATGTAGCCATTCTGAAAACATTTCATGTATATTGTAGTCAAGCAAATGGATAAATGTGTTGATGTTTTGAGGATCAGAAGTCTCATTGTGGAAAAAGAAGGATGATAGAGAACCCTCAAAGGGATAGGGATTTAAAATAAAGGTGAATTGGAAGTATTGCTCAGGGTAGAAAAAAATCAGAAACTGGACACAAAAGACTGATTCCATTTGCGTGAAATTCTAGACAAGGCTAAATTATCATGTTAAAAAGCAAATCAGTGATTGCCAGAGACCATGGATTTGGAGAGGATTGACATAAAGAACATGAAGGAAGTTTTAATTGAGAGAAATTATCTACATTGATATTATATAGCGAGTACATGACTGCAAGCTCAACAAAGTATACACTTAAATTGGTAAATATTGTTGTATATAAATTCATGCCTCAATACAGTAAATTTTTGTTTGCCATACTGTTTGCCTTTTACATACTGAGAAAGTACTCTCCTGCTGGGCTATATCTCCAAATCTAGAGAGGGTTTTAAAAATATACTATGTTTGCCTGAATCCAAGATCCCATTGATTGTAAGACTGTCTTAGTTACTTTTCTCATTGCTGAGACAAAATACCCAACCCCCTCCAAGTTAAAGGAGAAATGGTTTACTTTGATTCCCAGTGTGTAGAGATTTCAGTCCATAGTTGGCCAGCTCCCAGGTAGGGTGGCATGACAGAAGGGCGACACAGAGGAGAAACTGTCCTTGACAGAGCACGCAGGAGATAGCAAGCAGCTGCGGTGAGCCTTCCTTTCTCTTTACCCCATCCATACTAAAAACTTATGGATTGGTGCCATTCACACCCAGGGTAGGGCCCCCATTATCCACATCCAGATCTATGATAAACCAATTTAGTTATCAGACATCCATAATCCATATTCACACACCCTACATCCAGCCACCTCTGTAAAGCCCTGCCTATGAATGAGCACATGAGGCTTTGGGGGGACATCTAGATATAAGCCATAACAATGGGCAACCCATACTTGGCATTCTGAAATCAAGAACACGTGTTCACTTGGCTATCCCTAATATTTGGCCTTTAGCTGCATCCTTTTTTCTGATAACTCCAAAGTAGCTGTTACATCACTAGCAATTATTTCAATGATGGAGCATTTAGAGTGTCTTCCCTCTTACACCTCTTCCTGCGAAGCCCCATTCAACTACTTCTATACTCTCTGCCAGATTTGTTATATTGATTTGTAGTTTTAGAGCATTTCCATTTGGCTTTTGATTTTTAACTTTTTTTTTTTTTTTTTTTTTTTTTTTTTTTTTTTTTTGGTACCGGGGATTGAATTTGGGACCTTGCGTTTTCAAAGCAGGTGGCAGAACCACTGAGCTAAAACCTGGGCCCTTAGCTTTACCTTTTTATTGTGTGTGCATACGTAGTGCTGAAGACTGAACCCAGGCCCTTGCCCATGCTAGGCAAGCACTGCACCACTGAACTAAAATCCCAGCCCAATTTCAGCTGTTTAGTCATTGTGGATGAAGATTCAAATGCAGAACTCCCTGTATCAATTTCACTAATACTATATTCACATTCCACTTATCCGAAGGTATTTGAATCAGAAGTCAAAACATCAATTCTTTTAAGATTGCAACTTTATAGTAGAATCTTTTTTAGACCACTACAAATTAAAATTTTAATGTAGCATACAACTTGGACACTTTAAAATTTATAAATAATTAATACTTTAAATGTTTTAACACATCAAGAGTAATACCATATTTTAAGAAAGCAAATTTTAGGAACAAAATTTAACATGTACTTTAAGTCAAAGGATCTGCTAAAGTCAGCAGTTTTTAAATTCTTTGACCAAAAGAATAGAAGTAAAAAGAATAAAAACAAGAAGAGAATAAAAATGTAGGTAGAACTGAAAGGGAAATTTTGTCTCTACGGTTCAAGCTGGATTTACTACAGGGAAATTCCCTACTTGAAATTTTCTTTGTTCAACATGTCCAGGTCTGTCCTGCCTCACATATATCCAAGCTCAGAAATGTAGTTGTCTAGAAGAGCTTTGTCATTTCACCAGAATGCAAATGAGATATAAGCCTCATATTCTAAATTACCCTATAAACATGTTGCCCGTGTCATGGGTGACCCACTACCATGACTGAGCCCACCTGCTAACAAATATTCAAACTCTGTAACCAATAAATGTATGTCAGATGTGCCTTACCTGTAGCCCCACCCCTCCCAAGACTATATCCTCCTTTGCCGAGTGCTGGACTGCACCAGTCTCCAGCCTGCAAATGCAGAGCTGGAGTTAAATAAAGCTTTACTTTCACTTTGTCTCCTTGGCTCCTGGTGCGCTTTCCATCCTCCGGGACTGGAGGTGAGCTACTTCAATTAAGACAGGGACTTTGCCATTTCAGAACTAGCCTATAAATATAAGATGATTAAATGTAGTTTGCATAACAAGTAATCAGCAAGAATTGGAGGTTGATGGTTGTGTTCCACAGGAGAACACAAACACACACACACACACACACACACACAAATAAATAATATAGAAGCAAAAAGCAAAGAAATAAAGTTTAAGAATTGCAGTTTTTGTTTTTAATTAAAATGCCTTCATAAACCAGAGTAGCAGTGCCTGATGTGACAGTCACCAGTTTTCTTAGCTGGTCTACTACCACCCTTAGATTTCCCTGCTAGACTGCACAAGCTACACAACATAAAGTAGGAGCGTGGAAGGCAGACAGACATGGTATTATTTCTTCCTCTACCAGCAAGTGTGAAATGAATGCATTTGTAAAATATGAAAGAGGGTGTGGCAAAGCTCAAATAAACAGGACCTGACAATTACAAGATCCCAGGATAGCGCCAATCCCAGGACCCCATATGTGAAACATCTCATGGGCTCCTACGAGATGTGGACAGCATAAAAGAGAGGAGATGTCAGGAGGAGCCTAGTGTGACTGTTGTGACTCTTCATGGTAGCCCACTCTGTGTCTTCTAGACCAGGGTGTACTTTTCACTGTGCTCTTTTTCTCTTTGGCCCAAGTTCACTCTGCAGAGCCAGTTTTTCCCTTATCCCTAACCCCTCAATTTTCAAATAAACTTTTGGCACCGTTTTTGGCTTGTCTCATCCAATTCTTTGTTCGAGGCAAAAAGAACCTGGAATACACTTAATTAGCAAGCCATTTCTAAAGGAACTTCTTGATAACATTTTGGCTTTTTTCTTTTTAAAGATGTTTTTATTGAGCCGGGGATTTAGCTCAGTGGCACCGTGCCTGCCTCGCAAGCACAAGGTCCTGAGTTCAATCCTCACTACCAAAAAATAGAAAAGAAGAAACAAAATTTAAAAATTTTATTAGCACATATTAATCAGACATGTACTGTTCATTTCCACCTTCCCTTTATCTACTGGGCCCCTCAACTTCTTGTAATCAATATTCTACATTCAGGTCAATTTTTTTTTTTTTTTTTAGTTTCTATATATATGGAAGAACATACAATACTTGTCCTTCAGTATATGGCTTATTTCACTTAACATTTATCTACTTTGCTACAAACAGGATTTCATTTTTCTTTGTGATTGAATAACACTCCATTGTGCATATTCTAGACATTAATTTTTTGTCGAATACATGAGTGTATGTTTCTTGTTGCTGTTCTTTTGTTTCTGTGGTGCTGAGCCTTGAGCACAGGGCCTCCCATGAGCTAGGCAAGTGCTCTACCACTGAGCTATGCTGTAGCAGCAAATTTACAGTCCACAGTGTGGTAGCTCTTGGTGGTATAGCAAGATCAGGCCAAGAAGAATCAAGAACGCACCCCAGAGATTGGAGGCAAGCTTATTACACTGGCGGATTGATTGGGGATTCCTCGGCAAAACGAACAGCCCAGAGCTGGCAGTGAACAGGGTTAAGGGAAGCGGGGTAGGGATACAGAAGCAAGGCAGCCATCATCAGTTTAAGGCATTTAGGAAGTTATACTTCGTTTACAAGATTTGATGATAGGGAAGTACACTGGATACAGATACTGCCTGAGAACAAAGGACAGTGAAGGACGTGTTAGGTGTGGGAGGGGGTACGAGCTGGGGGTGGCTCTTTGTCACGTAGGTCACCTAGCCGCAGGAAAAAATTTCTTGCTCAGAAATCATTTTCTGGCCTATGAACATATTTTTAAACCCATATGTGTCTGTTTCCTAATACGTCACACTGAGGCAGGAAGATAAGGTGTGGGTAAAACTACCTGGAAAAGGAGGTACGGCACGATGAGTAGAACAGCTCTCAGAACCCTGCGTGTGGACTTCTCATGAGAACTTTAGTAAGTTTTTAATAGGATGACCTAGACCTGAGGTCAGCACAGGCAATGTGAAAACGAGACAGTCACTATTAAGGGATCACCATTCCGTCTCTTCACAATAGTCCACCCTATGCTGTACAGTGTATTTTTTTTTCTCCCTTTTTTCTTGACCTAAACTCTCTCTGCAGAGCCTGTTTTTCCCTTACCCTTCCAGTTTTTTTTTCCTACATTTAATAAATGTGAAACATTGCTGCTGCTGCTTATGTTTGTTTCACTGGTTCTTTGTTCAGAAAAGAAAGGATTTAGAAATCACCTCTGAAAGGAGTCTTTAGCACAACAAAATCCAGTAACAAGATGGAAGGCAATAATAACATTAGCCTCATAAGGTTACTGGACACTCAAATAAGAAAAAATGAAAAATTATGTAATATGAAGCATTCGTACTGGGCATACTGGTAAGTGCCTATCGTCCCAGCTACTTGGAAGGCTGAGGCAGGAGGGTTATTTGAGCCTAGGAACTCAAGAAAGAAGATATAAATGAGAAGGAGAAGAAATAAAGGAGCACTTTCTACACCATCACTTGACTAAACTTTTCAAAAGCGCTGTTTACACAAACTCACCTACTCACTTCCAATTATAAAACCATTCTCTCACACCAATTCCAAACATTTACATCCGTTTCAAGGACCTCCTCCCCTAACTGTATCCACAGTTCCCATTTCTGCACAGGGTGTATTTTCTGTTCTTAGTCTACCCTCTCCAGAAATTCCGGTAATATTCTCATTTTCACTTTCATTCTGATCTTTTCAGCCTTAGGCAAAATTCTGCCCCCTTTAAACCTTGGTGTCTCCAACTCGGTGCAGTACTGTGACTACTGCAACAGACAGGCACCCCTTCTGCCTGGCATTGTATCACTTCGTCGTGTCCTGCTCAGCTCATTTGCTGTTTACAAGCCGCTGCGGGAGCAGGCCTTTTCCATCTAATTCCCCACCATAGGTCCTATTTTGGTTGCTAGGAGCGCCTCAACTTTCCAAACATGTCTTTCACACATTCGTCCTCCGGCACAGACACATAGGCAAATGCACACAAATTCCTCAGAACATCTTTCCCCTACTCCGGGCAAGTTTAAGAGGTTTTGCCTCGGGAAAATGTTCAAAATTCAGCTCAAATGTCATTTTTCTGAAAGGTTCCTTCAGCTATTCCCTTGCATCCTGATATAGGATGCTGACTGCCACTTGAGCTCAGTGGCATCACTACGTTCCTCAGGTGCAGGAGGTATGGTCGTTTAGCACGGTCTGTTTGCAGCCAGCAGCTCTTAAATAAGCATTGAACGAAGAAGCCGTTCCACCTTGAACGTTACAGTTGGCGCGGTAATTGCTGACTCTGGAATGGACACAGGTTCTCACACAGAGCAATCATGGCACCTTTCTGATGCTGAAAGGGACGACTGAAGATTGAGGGCCCCACAGCTAGAGTTAGAACTAGAAAATAATTATTTATTCAATAAATATCGAATGCCTGCTAGGAGGGAGTGAAACGTCTTCCGGGAAAAACTCAAGCTTTCCAACTCCCCGTCAAGGGAGCTTGAAAAAGCACAAGAGGCGGCAGTGAGGACAAAGATTCCAGTGAACTGGATGAAAAGATGATTCAGCACAGCTCGGCCCGACCGGGTGCGAAAGGAGAAAGGGAAGAGCGGACCGGAGGATCGGTCTTGCGTGCCCTGGGCCGTTTCTCCGCCGAGCCGTGAGGGGGCGCTGCTCTGCTCCTCGCCTGCCG
>NW_022900930.1:10366239-10382179 GCF_012274545.1 Fukomys damarensis
CGCGCGTGTGGTCCGCGCCCGCGGGTCGCCGCTGGAGCTGGCTGTGGCCCTGCTCCAGGATGTGTGAAAACGTCTCCGCGGCCGTTTGCAAAATGCGCCGAAAATTAGCCTGAAAGTCGCTCATATGAATGAATTCGTTGGCACCTAATTCTTGTCATCTGAATGGGACCCTTCAGAAATCAGAGTTGGAGAGCGTCGAGCGTTGGTGGAGAAGTGGGCGTGAGGCACAGTGACTTTTAAAATAGAGGGTGACTTTGGCTACCGCCGGTGGTGACTGGCCTTGGCGTTCGTGGGGGTAGGGTTGATTTTCAGAAACAAGACGGCAAGTTTGGAAACAGTGCTTGTTTGAAACGATAAATGGGTAGCTGTTTTTGTGAAGGATAGCGCTTTTCAGAAGTTATTTCTATTTTTACCGTATGGGTAACTTCTTTTCCAGAGAGTTATAAAACACACAGGTAATTCATTGTATAAGCCGTTTTGTTTTTTGTGTGACTTTAGCTTTTTCAATTCTGTATCCATTATTTTTCTTTATAACTGGAATTATTACGGTCTCCATCAAAATGTCTACAGTTTTCCTCATTCATCTTTTATATGGACTAGATTTTTTATGTTAAAAAGTCTTATTTTGCGTCCACGAAGAAGAAAAGTCTGTTGTTTCAAGTCTTAAAATATAAAATTTTAGTAATCATAGTGCTTGAAAGTCAGGATGCCCCAGAAATGCACTGGAGAGGGAACGATTTGTTAGTCTTGTTTAAGAGGGCAACGTTAGAGTTATGCAATTAGTGTTGTGTTTTTAACAAACATAATATTGAACAGGGCCTTTATGTATTAAGTAATTAGCACAGGAGAATTTATTTCTGTAAATAGAACTGTGGAGGATAGGTATTTAGACAATCTGTTTAGAGGTTCAGCTGACTTTCATTTTTCTTGTGGGATAACCTATAATTTCATGAGCTTTTACCCTTTCGATTTCTTTCTCAAATTAGACAAGTTAGTTAACTCTTCGAGTTAGTTTTGAAGCTAGTGAACTCAATTAAACTCTCCAGGAATATGAAAATACAAATTTGAAGTTATGACAAAGTGATAGTGAGCGAGTTTTATCCTTTGACTTTCTAACATTTTTAAGGTACATTCTTGCAGAAGAATATCCTGAAGCTACTTTGAAATAGTCATATATAAGTGTTAATAGTCACTCAAGGAAGTTTGCTGTGTTTTTCAACATTATTTTTCAACTCCTAAATAAATTGGACTTCCAATTTATAAGAGTTTATAGGTATATATAATACGCAGTACCTATAAGAGCTTATATCTTATATTGTAGCTGGGTGGGTTCCTTTTTTTCTTTAATATTTGTACTTGCCAAAGAACATTACTCGTTAATCTTCGTCCTCTACCCAATTTGATGGAGGTGCTGTGGGAATGGGGAAGTGTGACAGTATTCCTTTATTTACTTTTTTGTATAAGAAAAAGTGTTCTAACCTCAGTTCAAAGTTGCTTTTTGTAACAAATGCAGGTTCAGACTGTCTGAATGCAAATCCTGCTCCATAACCGGCTAGCTGTTGGTCTCTCCGTACTTCTAATTTCTTATCTAATTTCTTACCGATTTCCCAGGTTAATTGTACAGTATTAAGATAAAAACCACAAAGTACTGGGATTTGTGTAGCAATTTTGTGAAGTAAATTCCTTTGACAAAGTTATTTATGTATTTATTTTTTGGTAGTGGGAATCAAACTCAGGACCTTGCACTTGTGAGGCAGGCAGGGGAAACCACTGAGCTAAATCCTAGGCCCTTGACGATTTTTTTAATAACATGATATTTGGATTCTATTTGCAATACTATATAAAATTTACATTATAATGTGATAGTTTCCCCCTCAAATTAAGTTCCTATTTTAATTTAGATTACATAAAAACCTGTCAGCTGAAATCAAGACCAAAGTGGCCCTATTAAAGGCCCTATTTTGAGATACTGGCAAAAATAAAATTCATCCTAGTGCCTGTGGACAAATGACTACCAGAGTAAGGATATGAATGATACAGTGTCTGGTTTCTGAGGTTACTTTCTATCTAGGGAAAACTTTTGGCATAAAACAATGCGTATCTTCTAAGAAGACTACTTTTTACACCAACCTAAATTAGTAAACTAGTTTTTGAAGCTAACTGTGATTTTGATTCCTCTTATGTGAGCAGAGAAAATGCTTCTGCAGTTCATTCTTGCAACACATACAAACAGTAATTTTTTAAAATGTGCCTAACACCAGTCTGGCATTTCTTGGGATATTTCTGTAACTAAAACTGTTTAATGCTTTAATGCTTTCACCTGATAAATTTTATTTCATAACTAAGGAACTATGGATGATGATATTGTAGATGGGAGAAATTTAGTGAATTTGTGTACTGGTATATCTTTATTCCAGTGAGTACAAGGTACCTACTGGGAAAATTTTTTAGGCTTGTATAGGATAGATAGGTAAATTTAATACTGAAAAATGTGTATGCTTTTGGGTTTTGACTTCAGCCTTGAAATAAGCAGAAATATCTTTAGGATCTTATTTACTTCATTTGTAATGTAAAACAGCATGCTCCTTTGGGCATAGAGCCCAATATCATCTTGATAAAAATTAGATCCTGGTAAAAATGAACACTTCATTTATTCTAGTTTTTTTGAGACAAGGTCTTATTTATTTAGCCTGTTCTTGAGCTCACTGTGTGGCCCAGGCTGGCCTTGAATTTATGGTGATCCTCCTGCCACAGCCTCCCAAGTGCTGGGATTACAAGCGTGCACCACCATATCCAGCAAAAATGAGCAGTTTTTGTGAATTGTGGAAAATATTGTAGATTGCTTTCTTGATAAGTTGCAGCTAAAAACTTAAAAAATTTTAGTGCTTTTAATAACCAAAAAGGCTAATGGGTAGTTCATCTTAAAATTTCCCTTGAAGATACTCTTAAGTGAAATAAATATTTTATAGACGTGTAAATACTGAATAGTTTCTCTGGTATGAAAAACTAAAAGTGTAAATAAGGATTGAAATGTATAATTGAGGATTGAAATAGGAAGAAAAGGTCTAAAGGAGTAGGGGAAGTGGGAGGGATATGGGAAAGGAAAGAAGGGAAAAGAAAAAATACATGAGAAATGGAAACAAAGTCTTTGTAAATAGGGAAGGATAGAGTGGGTGAAGGGAGGGAAGGGCAATGAGGAACAAAATAAAAACCAAGATACATCGTGTAAAGGTACAAGATCCCAATGATGAACGTAACTGTTGTATACCTAAGATGTACCAGTAAACTCAATGAAAAAGAAATTTCCCTTGAATAAGGATTAGTGCCCACCTTGCAGGTTCGTTGATAAAGTCTAGGGCTGGGGATTTAGCTCAGTGATTCCGCCGCCTGACCTCGCAAGCACAAGGTCCTGAGTTCAATCCCTGGTTTAAAAAAAAAATCATTGATAAAGTCTAAAACATGGTTATATGAAAATAGCTCCTTTCTTTCTGGCTAAAACAGAATGACATGCTTACAGTCAAATATGAAGTTCAGACCCAACTCTATTGACTGAACAAATCATTATTTTGATGCTTATTTAAGGTATCCTTTCTTAGCTGACAGGTGAAGAAATTTAAACCAGGTGAGATTAGCATGGACTGTTGGTAATGATCAGAAGATAGACTGTTAAATTAGATTATTTCTTGATTTTATATATGATGTATAGAATCATCTACCTAGGTGGATATAGTGAAGAGGTTTATGTTGTAAAATTTCTTTTCATTGATCAGTTTGGTTTTTTTTAATTGAATTTATTGGTATATTCTAGGTAGACAGTACAGTTACATTCATTACTGGGATCTTGTACTTTTACATGCCAGGTCTTGGTTCTCATTTTTCCCCCTTGTCCCCAACCTCCCTTCACACCCTCCTCCCCTCCCCACCTTCAGACACTTTAATTCCATTTTTACATTTTCTCATATTTTTTTCCTTTTCCCTTATTCCCCTTTCCCTATCCTCACTGGAGCAGTTTTATTTGAAGCACTTATTTTTCGTGCTAATCTGGAGCTTTCAGAAATGTTCTCTTCACAGTGTTGTCTGCAGTGCACACTCTGAAGGATTTGTGCAGTCAAATCTCTGGTAGAAGGAAACCAAAATACCACAAGCTGGACATAAAATTAATGCCCAATTAATTTTCCTGAATTCTATTTTCTGAATGTAGTTTTTTTCTAGGAGAATGGTATTAAAATTACCGACCTAATCTAATACATGGAATTTTGAATAGATGTTGGATTAAATAGGATTTTTTTTTTTTTTTTTTTTGAGACAGGGTCTCACTATGTAGTTGAGACTGACCTGGAACTCACTATGTAGCCCAGGCTGGTCTCGAACTCACAGCGGATCCTCCTGCCTCAGCCTCCCGAGTGCTGGGATTAAAGACGTGCTCCACCATGCCCGGCTTAAAATAGGAATTTTTGTCTTGAATTTGTTTTCCTTGTAATTCTCCTTCTAATAAATATAGTGCAATGCAAGCCTAATCTAGGTTAAAAGTATCTGCCATGAAGATATTTTCCCCTTATTAATAATCACGTTATCTAACACTTCTTGAGTTAGCCATTTAAAATGTTGAAAATATTCTTTACCAGTTTGTGGGAGAGGTTGATAACTTTCACTATACTAGTTTTAGTGTTTTTATATAGTCAGACTATCCATTTTTCTTTTAAACTTTAAAAGGTGCATGAGAATTGCTTGGAGAAGAAATTTTAAAATTCGGGTTCTTTTTATTATTCATTAAGTTTATTGGTACAATTTAGGAATACATTATGATGACATTCGTTATTGAGAATTTGTACCTGTGCATGATTTATCTTGGTTCTTATTTTTCCCATTCCTCTTCCCTCCCTTCAATGAAACCTCTATCCCTCCCTATTTATATGTTTTGTATTTGTTTTTTCCTTTTTTCTTTTTCTTTTTCCTTCCCCCTCCCTGCCCCTGCCTTCCCCTTTGAACATTTTCTTCCTATTTTACAATATCTATTATACTATTTTGGTCCTCATTTACAGTTTCGTTTTCTCCCATCAGAGAAACAATTCGGTATTTACACATGTGTGTCTGATTTATTTCACTTAGGGTATGGCCAAAACTTGAGGTTACTTGACTCCACTGTAGAGACTGAATTTTTGTTTTTTTGTACTGGGGATTGAACTCGGGACCTTGCACTTGGGCGGTGGGTGACAGCACCACTGAGCTAAATCCCTGGCCCCCTAAAGACTGATTTGTCTTGGGCAGGTCCAAAACGCTGCATTTTGTTGTTTTTGCTGTTTCTTTTTTGTTTTGGTTTTTTGAGCGGGGTCGCATGTGTAGTGCAGCCTGGCTGTGTATTAAAGTGTACCTGCTCTATATCCCATTCTTTTTAGACTTTACTCTTCACCTTCCTGAGTGACACTCAGGTTTTTTGCTAAATGAGAAGAAACTGGGTTTTGTAATTAACTACCTGAGTCTGTTGAGGAAGAAAAAGATCCTTTCTTTTTTCATTTCTTGTGGAAATTGTGATACATACGTCCCACACAAGCCTTGAACTCTGATCTTGACTCCAATCTCCCAACTGCTGAGATTACCAGCATCTGCCACCATATCCAGCATAAAGCTGTATTTTTTTAAAAAACATCCCACGTTAAGATACAGGGGTTCAAGGTTGCAGTTTGAGAAATGTCACTATATAACACATGCTAAGTTCTGATACATTTATTCACATTTTATTTCTGGGCTAATTTTTTAAACGAAGGGTAAGGCTGGGAGTATAGGTCAGTGGTAGGAGCAGTTGCCTGGTCATGCACTAGTCCCTGGAGTCAGTCTCCAGGACAACAAAAATAAATAAGTGATAGTTCTTTGGAAAAAAAAATACCAAGAATAGCTTGGATTGTACTTGCCTTCTCGCCCTGTGAGAGTTGGAGTGTGCCTCTCGTTTATGCAGTGCCAGACTCCTTCCTAAGTCTAAGTCAGCGTCCCACGTTTTCTTTGTGCCTTCAGTGTCACAAAATATCTCTGAGAATTCCTTTAAGGAGACTTTTGTAATGTCATTTTCTCCAGCACACCTTCACCCTTTAATCACGATGTTTCTTATTTATGTCAATATGTTTGCTTTTTTTGTTTATCTTGTTATATTTATGTTGCATAGTTCCTGGCCGCTTATCCAGTGACAGCAGGGCCAACCTTCTCAGCTAGCTATCTTAGGCAGTTTTGAACTTAATTTCCAGTATTACTCTTTTTTATTTCTTTGATGCAGTGTCATCACTGGCCAGATTCCTCCTATGAATATACATTTTTGTAAATGTCACATAAGTTTATTACTGCAAGATAAGGAGGCATATACAAACACATTTAGCTGTCTGAATTTTTTTTTTTTTCTTATTTTGGGGACAGGGTCTTGCTATGTAGTTCAGGCTTGAACTTTGTAGCACTGCTTGGGCTCAAACTCCTGTTGGTCCTGTTGCCTCATCCTCCTGAGTGCTGGGATTACAAATTTGTGCCACCATGCCCAACTTTGTGTGAATTCAATAGCAGATATGCAGTGACTACTCACAGCTTTTGAAGCAGTAGTGCTATAGATTATGATGCCTACCTGTTGTTGATGTGATTTGTAGACTAACAAAATTTTTACTTAATTTATTATTTGGGTAAGGCTAATTCTAATCTCAGCTTTGAAAAATTAAGATGTAATTTATACTCTAAAAAGCCATCCTTTTTTTTGGTACCGGGGATTGAATTTAGGGCCTTGCACTTTCAAGGCAGGCAGCGGAACCACTGAGCTAAATTCCTGGCCCTAAAAAGTCATCTTTTAAAATTGCAATTCAGTGGTTTAAGATTGCATGTATCAGTACTTCATTCTTTTTAGGGCTAAGAAAAATTCTATTGTATAGATATTATAAGATACTACCTAGAATTTATTTTGAAGTTTTGAAAGTTATATTTTTCAAATTGGAAAGTAATATATAATTTAAGTCTGTTGGGTTTTTTTGTTTGTTTTTGGTGCAGTATTGGAGCATGGTCCCCTATCCACTTGTAAAAGTTGCAGAAGAAAGGGAGGTTAGAGGCATAGTCAAAACCATACCAGGCCGGGGATTTAGCTCCGCCACCTGCCTCGCATGCTGAAGGACCCAAGTTCCATCCCCAGTACCAAAAAAGAAATACCTCCCACATGATTTAAAATGCTGGATGCGACTCCTGTTGGAATAGAACTTACTGTTGTCTCTGCTGCTTGGAGTCATTTTAAATTAAAAGTATGGAGACACACTAATGCAGAGATTGTCAGTTTTTAACCCCTTTATACACTTAAAAATTATTAGTGACCACAAAGAATATTTATGTCAGTTGCATTTTTTATGTTTATGGTATTGTCAGTTAAAACTGAAATTTTAAAACTGTTAAGTCCAAGTCTGAACACTTTGGAAACTGCTACATTTAATTCATGTGTCTGTATATTAAGTGACTAAATGTAGTTCTTGAACTTTAAAGTCACAATATTATGAATGTTGAAACTATTAAAACAACAATGTACACACACACACACACACACACACACACACACACACGGCAGTACTGCAGATTGAACCGAGGGCCTCCACGCATTTGCAGCCCTTTGTTATTTTTTGTTTTTTGCCTCATAAAGTTGCCCAGGCTTGGCTCAAACTTGAGATCCTCCTGTCTCAGTCTCCTAGAGTGCTGGGATTAGACGCATGCCAGGAAAAAAAAAAAAAATCTGCTTTTTTTTTTTTTTGGTGGGGGGAGTGATTTGTTTGGAGCTTGCTGTTTGTTTTCAGCACTGGAATTCAAATCCAGAGTTTTGTGAATGAGTAACTAAGTGTTCAAACAGTGAGCTACACCCCCAGTCCCAGTAAATATCTTAACCTAGATTCTGTTAAAATACAGAAAAAATATAATTTTGTTACATTTTAAGTCATTTGGTATTAATAAATCACATCCTTTCTTTGACTTAACAATTTAGACAAAAATGACTAGTTCAGAGCCTTATATTCTCCCAGTGTCTCAGAACGTGGTCCTGGGGATTGAACTGAAGGAGTGCTGAGTTACATCCCCCACCCCCACCCCTTTTTCTTTTTGAGTTGGGGACCTTGTTATATTATATTACCCAGGCTGACCTCAGCTCTGGTGTGGCTGGGATACCACACACAACTCTACAAATTATTTATCCTCCTCCTCCTCCTCCTCCCCCTCCCCTCACTCCTCTTTTCCCAACGCCCCATGTTCTTTCTTTTTGAGACAAGGTCTCTCTGTGTAGTAATTTACTACATAGCCCAGGCTGGCCTGGAGCTTGGAGTGCTCCTCCAGCCTCAGCCTCCAGAGTGCTGGGATTACAAGGGTGTCCCACCACACCCAGCTGCTCTACAGATTTCTTTATATAGCAGATTTCAATGTTTGTGTTATGCTACACATATTTTCCAGATCTTTTATCTTTGTGTACAGAAAATTTAATTTCCTTTAGTCAAGCCAGTCAAAGCTAGGTTGTTTGAGGCTAAAGAGCTTACCTGTTCATCTTTTTTTGTCTCTAGTGCCCAGCCTATCGTCAACACTTGAGAAATGTTTACTACATGAATACATGAACCTTATTCTTCAGGAATGTTTTGACATGTCAGGTGATTGCTGAGCATGTTGTATATCAGAGTGAATGGCCTCCCAAGATAACTATTGTCCTTTGCAGATATTATATATTAAACAATCTTTCCTCTGTTTTGGGTAATGCTTTCCTCAGTGGATTTTTAAATAGTATTAGCTTGTTAAATTCTTATAATTTGACGGTTCTGTTTTAACTTTGTACAAAATGTTGGGTACTTTTTCCAACTTGAAAGATGAATTAATTGCGGGTTGATAAACAAATGACAGTGATTTTACTATAGGATTTGGCTATTGCTTCTTAATTTTTTTTTTCTTTAAACTCTGGTGCACCAATGCTTCAGCTTAATGTGGCTGTCTGTGTAGTACTTTCCTCTGTGATTGAAGGCAACTATTTGGAGATACTAACATGATTTGTAAGCTAACTGGTGTTTTTCCTTATAAAATGTGATACTTTATTTTTATGAGTTGGCTTTTTTACTTATATACTGAATACGTTTTGTATTAAATACACTTCAGTAATATTAATGGTTTTTAAATATTCTTTTCTCTGGAATATTCTATTCTATGGACAGATCATGTTTCTTAATTATCCAGGGGACATTTGTAGTTCTCAGTTTCTCCCCTTGAAAGCAGACATGCTTACACCTGTATATAATTTATTTATATCCATATCTACTTGTTCATAGTATCCAAAAGTAGAGTTGCTTGCTCAGACAGTGTAACCATGTATCAGTTAGGAGTCTTTTGGAAAATGTGACAGAAAACCCAAAACAGTTGAGGTTTAAATAAGGTAGCAGTTTGTATTTTTCTATGACAGTACAATCCAGAGTGTGGGAAGGATACGGCAATGCTACATAGTTATCAGGAAACCAGGCACCTTCCTGTATTTTTTTTTTTTGCACCTGCTGTAATAAATTTCTATAAACTGATTTACAACAGCAGAATATATTCTCTTGCAGTTCTTGGATTTCTGGAGAAATCCAAAATCAGTGTGTTGACAGGGCCGTGCTCCCTCTGAAAGCTCCAGAAGAGAATCCCTTCTTTGTCTGCCAACATTTCCCAGTCACATCACTTCAGACTGTCTGTCTTCACATTGCCTTCTCTGTGTGAGGCTGTCTCAAAATCCCCTCTGCTTCTCTTGTGAAGATACACATAAGATTGTGTTTAGTACCCACCAGAGTAATCCAGGAAAAGCTCCCATTGAGATATTTAACCGTATCTTTTGTTGCTTGGGCTAGTATTTATAAATACATCTTTGGAGAGCATAGTTTCAGCCTTCTATATCTTCCATTACTCAGGAACTGCTAGGGAGCAGCCCTTGGCTTTGTGGTTGCTGCAGTTCTGGTTAACATATGAACCTGCCGAGAAATAGAATGGAGAGTGATGAAGGGCCCATCCCCTCCACAAAGAATCATCCTCTTAACACTTCCTTGCATTTCACCAGATTTGTGGGAAATACATATCTATGTTTAAACTACAGTATATATTAGAGCATCCTGAGCTGACTAAAATAGCTGGGGAATATCATCTTTTAGCTGGAAGTATGGCTCTCCAGAATATACTTTAACTGTTGAGAAGAAAGAGGAGAATGGATATTGAGGTAGGCAGCTAGTGGTCTTTGCCTCCTCCGATCATGTTACACTTTGATACTACTATAAATTACTTTCTAAAAATATGTGTGAATATAATTCCTTTAGTAGGGTATGGAAGCAGCTTTGCTAACAATGGGTAATTTTCATTTTTGCCATTCTTACACATGGAAGAGAGCATATTACTCGAAGTGTGGCCTGGCCAACATCAAGTATAATGGGTAATTACTTGTTTTCCTTTCTGACTATGTACAGTGATCCAAACAGCACGTGGACAAATACATGCAGGGGTAGGGGAGAACAGCAAGACAAGAAAGGAGCCAGTGCTAACCCCGTGGCTCTGAGCCATTTTGGTAAAACCCAGAGGGTTTTCATTTATGTCTTCAAATCTCTAGAGAGAAAGCTAACTGGAATTTTTAATTCATTCCTTCTTTTGTTGAGAAATAATATAAATGGCTGATGGGGAGAAATGCAAAGTGAGCAGCGGGCCTGACAGTGACAGAAAAATGGAATGCATGGGATTGCGCTATGACCAGGAAATGTGTCCAAAGCCTGATAGGATTCCCCTGTGTGAATGGAGTGAACTCTTAGAAAAGCCTCAGAAATGAGTGCAGCTTGTAGTCATTGTAGACACCACACTCCCTCCTATGAGCTCTCACCTCAGCATCGAGTCACTGGCTCATCAGAGTAGACAGACCAGTCTGAATAGTGGTGTTGTGGGAGTTGCTACAGTTTTGGAGTAAGAAGATGTAGACAGCTCAGCAAACAAAGTGAGAAGTAAGCATGGAAAATAATCTATAGCAAGAAGAAAATAGAGGTTGGGAAGCAATATACAAAGAATTCAAAGTGAAAAAGCAGACTTCACCCAAGAAACAGGAAGACATTTTTACATGTGTTCAAAATAACTCACCACAGTGTGGGTCAGGGCCAAACACAATAATATAACACAGTGAAATAAAAAGACATTTAGGAATTGAGGGCAAAAACAGTAATAATAATTAATAGCAAAATAAACAGTTGGCATGGCAGAAAAAAATGGCCTCTCAAAATGAAAGACTTGAAATGATTACAAGCAATGAAAGTGAAAAGAGAAAGAACGGAGGGCTGGAGTGTAGGTCAGTGACAGAGTGTGTATGTTGGGTTTAACCCCCTGCCCTAACTAGTTTTAAAAGGATAGACAGGACAATATATTTTGTTATGTGGTATATTAGAAAAAAGATTAAAAATTACTGAGGTACATTTTGGGGGGGGGTACCGGGAATCAAACTTAGGGGTCCTTGTACTTGCGAGGCAGGTGGTAGAACCACTGAGCTAAATCCCTGGCCCCTGAGGTACATTTTTAAACTCAAAAAATAAGAAAAGAACAGAGGGTCCAGTAGAAAGAGGCAAAGAAGTAATAAAGGTAAAAGCAAAGATTAGAAGAATGTGGAGGAATAGCATAATTAAATGTTGATTATTTATAGAGACAAAATAGATGAACATCTGGAAAGTTTCATTAAAAACAATAAGTGGTAACACAAATGAAGACTTAAGAATACCATAAATGTGATGAAATTTTTTTTCTTCATTGAGTTTATTGGTACATTTTAGGTGTACAGTACAGTTACATTCATTATGGGGATCTTGTACCTTTACATGACAGGTCTTGGTTCGCATTTTTTTCCCCTTGTCCCTGCCCTCCCTTCACCCCCTTTCCCCTCCCCATTTACAAACACTTTATTTTCATTTTTTCATTTTCTCCTATTTTTTTCTTTCCCTTATTACCTTTTCCCTACCTACCCTTCGCACTTTCCCTACACCTTTAGCCCCTTTCTTCCCATTTCACAATGTCAGTTAATCTCGTTAGGATCTTATGTACTATTTTAGTTTATTCACACCAGAGAAACTATTCGGTATTTACACGTGTGTGACTTATTTATTTCACTTAGTACATCCTCAATATGTATCCATTTTCCTGTGAATGAATCTAATTTCTCATTCTTTATAGCTGAGTAGTATTCCATTTTATAGAAAAAACACATCTTCCTTATCCAGTCTCCAGTTGATGGGCAAATGGGCTGTTTCCAAGTTTTAGCTATTACAAACTATGCCACTATGATGAAATTTTAAATTTAAGTGAAATGTATAGTTTTTAGAAAAACTACTAAAATTAACTAGAGAAGACACAGAATACCTATTTACACATAACCAACCATTAAAGAAATTGTGGATGTAACCACTACCCCCCCAAAAAAAGCCCAATTTGTTATTTTAGAGCATTTTATTAAAGAGCAGGCATGTAGTCCATATCTTTTTTTTTTTTTTAAGTTCTTGCTTTGTAGTTCAGGCTGTCTTTGTGAAGTGCAGGCTAACCTCAAACTTGCAGCAATCCTCCTGCTTCAGCCTCCTGAGTGCCAGGATCACAGGCATGTGCCACCACATCTGACTTATGGGCCATATCTTATACTAAGTTTTTCAGTGGACAAAAGGGGAAGTTTTCTACTTTATTTTATGAAGGTAATGGCGCTTTGATAAATCAGAAAACTGGACAAAGTTAGCAAAGTACAGTTAATTATTGTTTGGTTCTGAAGATTGAACCCCAGGTCCTTGTTTATACTAAGCATATGCTATACCACTGAGCTATATATACCCTATGCCCCAAGTGTACATGTTTTTGTTGTTGTTTGGTACCGGGGATCAAACCTGGGACCTTATACTTGCAAGGCAGGCAGTGGAACCACTGAGCTGAATGAATCCCTGGCCCAAGTATACATGTTTGCTATTAAAAACAGGATAGAATCAGTTTGTCTTCTTGAAGTGGGGGCTATATGTCTTCTTTAATTGAAGGATTGATTATTCAGTGAATTTTAAGTACATAAAATGCATTGACTTTGTGCTTTAAAATATATGTACCTAGCTCACTGTGGTGGCGCATGCCTGTAATCTGAGCACTTGGGAGGCTGAGACAGGACAATGTGAAGTACAATGCAAGACCTTGTCTGAAAGAAAAAAAAAAGAAAATGTGTGTGCATCTTTATCAATTTACAACAATAAAATTCCCACCCACATCAAGATACTGAACAAAAATCTTGTATATGAATACCACATAAAGTCTTTTAAATGTGAAATGTCTTATAATATCCATATTTCTGCCTAATAGAAATGGTCTCCATTTCTTGACCTAAATAGTTTCTATTACCACCTTAAACCCTTTTAACCTTTGTTTTATACAAATGTGAGTATCTTGGATCAGAAATTGATTTTCTTGCTCAGTTTGTATCTTATTATTTGAGAATTTAACCAGTTTATGAGTGTAATTCACCTCTACCTCTGTCTTTTGTGCAAATTTTAATGCTTCCTTGATGTTTTCTTTTGTTTTTTTTCCTGGTTTTTCACTTCTTTTAAATTCCAGAAACTTGGAATGTATATATGTTCTTTTTTTGTCCACAACTCAGTGACAGATTGACTTACATGAACTATTATCTGATGTAGTAATTACTGGTTTTCCCAATCAGTATTTCAAACATAACCATCACTCTCCAATGAGTGCTTTTAAAATTTTCTCAATATTAACATTATGAATTTGCTGGGGGTTTTTTAAAGGGAAATAATACTATACTATTTTCCAATTTTTTTCAGATTAACATTAGAATGTACTTGTCTTTACTGTACTTGTCCTGTCCACAGTAACAAAGCCTTTTATCTAACATACAGTTGACTTAACATACATCTTTATTTATATTACATAGCAAAAATAAAACAGTATATATTTGCCTGATACATTGAATATTTGACATGCACTTTGACAGTTTAAAACTCTACAAACTGAAAATTTTAGTTCTAGTTACACATTTTGCATATAGGTTTATTACCTTATATGTAACAATTTTAGACTTCATGTTCTTATCTACTTTTTTTTCCTCATTGAGTTTATTGGTACATTTTAGGGATACAGCACAGTTACATTCATTAGTGGGATCTTGTACTTTTACATGACAGGACTTGGTTCTCATTTTTTCCCCTTGTCCCTGCCCTCCCATTCTTATCTACTTTTAACCATCAAATCTTTCATATAATTATCTCCCTCCCCTTTTTAATTTCCCTATTGGCTGTAGTAAATTAGCACATTTTTCAGAGAAGATTCTTGATCAATATACTTTCTTAACCCTCTGGTATTTGAGAATGTCTTCCAGGTGCCTTCACACAAAAATACGAACATGGCAGGGTTCTTGGTTGAAAATTATTTTCACTTAGATGTTGCACTGTCTTCTGGAATTTAGAATTGCAGGAGAAAAATGGGGGGGCAGTCTTTTTGCCCCTTTATAGGTAACCTGCTTTCTCTTTCTGGATACTTGGAAAATTTATTTCTTTAAAGAGTCACCAAGAAATGTCTGTTGCTTTCATTAAATTGTAAAGGTACCCCACGAGCCACCTTTATTTGCAGGCCTACTTTGTTCTTCATTTGGTTCCTTGTTATAGCTTCAGCTTCATTTGCTTTGTCCTGTGTTTCAGGTATCCTGTTACACGTAGATTGTGTCTCTTGGACTGGCCTTCAGCATCTCTTTTTCTCCTTTTTATATCTTAATTTCTTTAGCCTTTTCCTCTGCTTGCTGTGAGAATTTCTTTGCTTTTCATTTTCCTCAGTGATCTTACTTGCGGTCAACCCTGCTTCCATGCTTCCTTTAACTTTCTAATGTCCAGGAAATCTGTGTGCTCTAATATAACCTGCTTTAGGATTAAGCATATACCACTAATGAACTCTCCTTAAGATGGTCCCTTTGTAGCTCATCTATGGAGATAGGTACATTCATTTCAAGAGAAGACATTTTCCCCATTACTTAGCTCTGTTTTTTTCTTCTGAATTGCTATAGCACATTTCCAAGGGCTCTTCTCAATGAAGTCCAAAAACATGGTCGTCAGTTTTGTGTTTTTAAAAATAATTCATGACCAAAATAATTTATCTTAGGAGTGCAAGAATGGGGGGGGGAAACAATAGTATGTCAGTAGATGATAAAAATAATCAAATGAAGACCATTTTGTAACTAAAAATATGACTTAAGAACAGAGCTTTGTTGACTTAACAAAGGCTTTGTACGGAAACCCTCATCAGAAATCTGATGACTGTAAGGGTAGGCAGTACTGCGCGTATACTGAAGTGCTTTCTACTTGACACTGTACTGGTAATAGACTTGTAAAGAAGGAAGAAAGGTTTAATTTTATAGTTTATGTGGAAATCCAAGGGAATCTACAAAGCATTAAAAGTAGTAAAATGTGTTTTCAACTTACAAGAACATTATGTAGAGCTGAGGATGTAGCCCAGTGGTAGAGCACTTGACTAGCATGCACGCAACCCTCAGTTCAGTCCCTAGCTCAAGGTTGCATACAAGAGCATTATATAAAAATCTGACGCTAAGAAATATAGGTGGGAGGTGGGCTTAATGGAGCATTTCTCTAGCATAGCGAGGCCCTTAGTTTGGTTCCCAGGACTAACACACCTGTGCATGTGGAATATACATATACATATACATACATATATGTATGTGTGTGTGTGTGTGTATATATACACACACACACACACACACATTTTGTTTGTTTTGTTTTGCTTTGTTTTTTTTGAGACAGGGTCTCACTATGTAGTGAGACTAACCTGGAACTCACTGTGTAGCTCAGGCTGGTCTTGAACTCACAGCAATCCTCCTGCCTCAGCCTCCTGAGTGCTGGGATTACAGGCGTGCGCCGCCATGCCCAGCAAAATATAT
>NW_022900930.1:10382273-10407387 GCF_012274545.1 Fukomys damarensis
TAAAGACAGTGTCTCCATATGTAGTTCAGGCTGTCTTTAAACTCATTGTGTAGCCCAAGTTGGCTTCAAACTTACAGTGATCCTCCTGCCTTAGCCTTCCAAGTGCTATGATTATAGGCATACACACCACTGCACCTGGCTCTGATGTTTCTGTTTTTTAAACAAGAAAGGGGGGATATGAAATTTTAAATTTATTACATGCCAAAAGCATAGGAATATTAGACTCTAGAAATATTATTTTGAATCCTAGCAGAGTATCAACTGTAAATTACCTTGGATTCAGTCATACATCGCTTAGCGGTGGAGATATGTTCTGAGAAATGAATCATTAAGTGATTTCATCATGGTGACATCATAGAGTACTTAAACTGAAGAATAATTGAAAACCTAGAGGAAATGATGCGATCAAGAAATGCAATGCACACAATATGTTTGAAGTTGCTACCAACATAAGACAGTGTACTGTTTTATAGTAAAACATTTTTGTAAGCGCAGTAGAAAGAGTACACTCTAACAATGGGAAGTGTAGTTAGTATATTGACTATATAGTCCAATGGCATAGTTGTTTACTGTCAGGTGTTTGTACTGTACATACTTGCCTGTACTATCCTCTCATGACTGGCAGTACAGCTTTGTTTATATGCCATCACCACAAACACATGAGTAATGCGTACAGTGTTAGGACACTTAGTATGTCAGTAGGCAACAGTAGGACTTCTCAGCTCCGTAATCTTGTGGGAACTCCATTGTATTTGCAATCTTATGGTGACCTAAGCTGTTAGACAGTACAGGACTTGTATAACCGACTATAGCAACAACAAAAACATTATTAGAGACAGTTATGAAACCCAATTAAAGAATAAAAGAAATATCAATGGTGATGATCATTACCGTGTTCATCAGTGGAAAGACCTGGTTTTGGGGAGCATGGTACTGGGGATTGAACTCTGGTCCTTGTGCTTGCAAGGTAGGTGGCGGAACCACTGAGCTAAATCCCCAGCCCAAGACCTGTTATTTTAAAGATGTCCATTTGCCTAATTAACTTATATCTGCAGTGCAGTTTCAGAGTCCCAACAGGATTTTCATAGGACTTGACAAGTTCTCAATCTTACATGGAAGGCTTTGTGGAAGGACAAAACTATCCAGATAGTTACAAACAAGCAGAATCCTAAAGCTGTCTGTGAAAGGAGAAACACAGTGGCAGTTACACCTTTTTCTCTTTTTCCACTGACCAAGGTTCATTCCATAGGCAGGGGACTCACATACTTCTGAAATTTGCCATCTATCCCTTGGCACTTACTCAGAAGCTAGAGCCCACATACTACTGCATGGAAGAGCAGCCCAGCATAGGTAGCACTCAGAATGAGCACCAAGCGAGCTCAGGTTTAGCTTGGGCTGCAGCTAGCTCATGGCCCTGGGCAAAGTCACTGTCCACAATGAGAGCAGTCAATTCAAGAGATAGCTCCTTCAGCTCCTTCAGAAAATAAGGATTTTAAGGGAACTGTGATAGTGTAGTTTGTGTGCAGTGAAGGTGTGTCCACAAACTTGCATGTATCTTTACAAAAGCTTAGCAGTGATGTTATTATGAGTTAATGAGAAAAGGACAATACTATATGATTAGTAACACTAAGTACAAAAAAAAATCTCTGATGTGCTGCACAGTATATGCCAGCTGGATTAAAGACTTCTTAAATGTGAAAAGCCAAACTTAAGGGATAAAAATACAGGGTGTAGAATTGCCTGTTTGACCTTTGTGTAGGGGACAGTTCCTAAAACAAGACCCAAATAGCACTCTTTCCTCAAGAGGAAAGAGTGATAAATTTGGCTACTTTAAAATGTAGAAGCAAACCCTCCCCAAAATATGTGACAAATACAGAAAACATAAATAACCCAGTAAGAAACAAGACTAAATTTGTGAGTAGGCATTTCATAAAAAAAGAAGAAATGCAGTGACCAATAAACTTGAAAAACTGCTTTAAAAAAATGTATCAGGTACAAATTAAGATTCCATTTCATACTTAAAGGACAAAATCTTACTCTATTAACAGATATAACAGGAATTCATACTGTGCGTATGGAAACTCAAATGCTCATTAGACATTGATTTACTGAAGGAATCATCTATCCCTAAAATTCCATGCTTCCCCTAGTCTTAGCTTGTCCTGTAGCAGGTTCTACTTTAAGCTTCATAATGACTGTTGTTTGACTTTTATTTCTGTGTCACCTTTACTATCATATCATCCGATAGTTTCTTCATCTCCATTTTCATGTCTGTCTGGTCCCAATTCTCAGTTCTTCAGTGATCTCAGTGTCATAGACATAGAAACACGGTATGTACTTTATTGGAGCTTTGTATATAACAAGTAAATAATCCCAAAATAGGGCTTCAGAGACCCTCTGGCAGGTGATGGGAGGTACATACATTTTCATTGTATCTGTTTTGTTATTTTAGAGATCTTTTTAATTTTTTTTTCCTGATTCTAGGCTTCCCCCTCCACAGGCAAAGTTATAGTACTATAATATGTTTGCTGTTAATGACTTTGTATTTAGTCAGTACATTTAACTTTTATTAATACAGCATTTATCCATAAATTATGTACGTCAGGGCCCCCTAAAGGTATATTCTAACCTACTTCTAAAAAGATAGTTGGAAAAGAAAGTTTGGGAGTTAGGGGCAGGTGTGTACCTCAGTGGTACAGCCTAGCCAATATGAAGCCCTGCACCTAGCATCATGAGAAAAAGATTAAGTTTGAAGGTTGACTTAAAATTGTTGTAAGAACATGTTTGTTTATACAAGAACTTGGATGGGCTGGGGATTTAGCTCAGTGGCACATGCCTGCCTGCCAAGTGCAAGGTCCTGAATTTGATCCCCAGTACCAAAAAGAACTAGATAATTGTAAATTATATTTCATTGACTTTTGAAACTTTTTAAAACACCTTTGTTGAGGGCCAGGGATGTATCTCAGTGCCACCATGTCTGCCTGGCAAGCACAAGGTCCTGAGTTTGATCCCCATACTAGACCAAAAAAAAAAGCTTTGTTGAGGTAAAATTCCTGTACTGTGCATTTCACTCATTGAGAATGTATAGTTGATTAGCTTTTAGTATGTTTGCCTATTTGTGTGTTCATCACAATATTAGAATGTCTTCATTATCCTTGAAAGAAATCTTGAATTTCTTAGCTGTTATTCCCCAGTCCCTGCAGTCCTCTACCTTCTAAGCTCTAGGCAACCATTACTAATCTACTTTCTACCTCTGTCATTTGCCTGTTGTGTGGCCATTTGTAACTAGCTTCTCTCACATAGCATAATGTTTTCAAAATTATGTGAGTACTTCATTTCTTTATTGCTGTGTAATATTCCATTGTATGAGTATTTGTATTCATCCATTTAGGAGTTGGTAGATATATAAGTAGTTCCCACCTTTTTTTTTTTTTTTTTTGCTTTTTTTGTACTGGGGATCAAACTCATGTCCTTGTGCTTGTGAGGCCGGCAGTAGAACCGCTGAGCCAAAACCCGGGCCCATCCCACTTTTTGACTATTACAAATAATGTTGCTGTGAATATATGTAAACAAATTTCTGTCTCATTTTAAGGGTATATCTGAGAATGGAATTAGCATGGTGATTTTGTTTTGCATTTTTCTAAAGCTGCCAGACTGTTTTCAGTAGCAGCTGAAGCCTTTTATATTCCCAACAGCATATAAGGATTTCAGTTTCTCCATGTCTTTGCAAGCTCTTAATCAGTCTTTATTAGTGTAGCCATACTAGTAAAGTGGCATCTAATTGTGTGGTTTTTATTTTATGCTTTTATGAAGCATTTTTTCAAGTGCCTTCTCCCAAATTTTCTTTTAGTGGGAAAAAGTGATACTTGTGAATCCGTAATAAAAATTTTAATTGTTTTGTTTTGTTTTGGGGGTTTTTTTCCCCTTAAATTATCTTATTGGTACATTTTAGGTATACAGTACATTTACAATAATCATTGGGATCTTGTACCTTTACATGATGTATATTGGTTCTTATATTTTCCCCAGATCCCTGCCCTCCCTTTACTCCTTCCCTCTTCCTTATTTACAGAGACTTTCCTTCCATTTATTCCTGTTCTCACATTTTTTCCTTTCCCCTTTCCTTTCCCCTACCCCTCCCACTTCCCCTACCTCTTTGGACCTTTTCTTCCTATTTCACAGTATCAGTTCTTCATTTTAATCCTTATTTACACTTTCAGTTTCTCACACCAGAGAAACTATTTGGTAATTACACGTGTGTCCTACTTATATCACGTAAGAGTATGGCCTCTGTGCATCCATTTAGCTATAAATAGCTCTAGCTTCTCTTTTGTTATTTTTAAGTAGTACTCCATTTTATAAAATTGTTTTGTTTTTCTAACAGGCAAAAGAAATTTTAACAAAAGAATCAAATGTGCAAGAGGTTCGTTGTCCTGTTACCGTCTGTGGAGATGTACACGGCCAATTCCATGACCTTATGGAACTCTTTAGAATTGGTGGAAAATCACCAGATACAAACTATCTGTTCATGGGTGACTATGTAGACAGAGGTTATTATTCCGTGGAGACTGTGACTCTTCTTGTAGCATTAAAGGTATGGTTGGTGAAATTCATCTTTCTTTTTTTTTTTTCAGATTTTGAACTAGGCAGGAGTCAAAATGATAGTATTGCACATCGTCTGTTTTGAGTTTGTGGTCCATTCAGGTCATAGCTTCTTAAATAATAGCTGGTTTTAAAAAGAGACAGAGAAAATTATGCGTTAAGCTTCTACCTACTTCCGATAAATATGTTCTCTCAGGTTGTCTGTAACTGAAATGTTGGAATATTTGACTTATTCTTCATGCTGAGTCAGTAAACAAATCTTTTTAAATTCTTGCCTTAAAAAGTCTGTTACTTCTACCTTTCTGTTTTTATTGCCCCACACAATTTATTACTTCACACCGTACTGCAACTTTTGATAACTGAGATTTGATCCTTTAAAATCACCTTGAATATGCTGTCAGATGAAATCACTCTTATTTAGCATTTACTAGTACTTTTTTACTTACCTGTTTCCAAATTCCTTGGTGAGTCCATGTTGCCTGTAGAATCAAATTCAAACTCCTTACTGTCCTCTATTGTCTAGTCTGAAAATACCTACTAGTAGCTGGTAGCATAAACTCCTTGCCTCAGATCAATCTTATTCAGTGTTCTTAACTAACTCCATTTACTTCTTTATCCAATTTCCTTTCAAGATTATTCCCATTAGTTTCTTGGCCCTTCTGCCCAGACTTAGCTGTCTCTTTTTTTCCACAAAGACTCATATTTTAGCCTTACTCCTTTCACTCAAAATTACTGTAATAAAGCTGACAAAGATGGAACACACCTGTAATTCCAGCACTCTGGGAGACTGAGGCAAGAGAATCTCAATTTGGAGCTCAGCATGGGCAACCTAACAATTTAGCAAAACTTTGTCTCAAAATAAGAAGAGCTACACCTGTTGTTCAGTTCAAAAGCCTAAGGGTTCAGTCCTCAATATCAAAAAAGATTACTGTGTTGAAACTTCTCACACATCCCTTATGTCATCCCTTATGTATGTTACATAGTGGCTTATTTATATTGTTTATGTCACATTTCTCCTTAATGGGATAAGTTCCTAAAGAGCAGAGACCATACATTCTTGTGTGGACCCAGCATTGTCTTTGTAACACTAAAGTTAGGTATAGTTTAATGTCACACATACAATGGGTGTTTCGCATAGACTCTTTTGGACTTTTTCTTCTCATAAGACATATTCCTAGAGCCAGGCATGGTGGCACAGACATGTAATCCTTACACTTGGGAGGCTGAGGCAGGAATATTGTCATGAGTTTGAGGACAGGCTGGTTGACATAGTGAGACCTTGCCTCAAAAAACAAACAGACACATTCCCAACTAAATACAGGTTGAGTATCTCTTTTCTTTTTGGAGATAGGATCTTGCTTTGTAATTCAAGCTGGATTTGAACTCACTATGTAGTCCAGGCTGGCCTGGAGCTCATGCTGATCTTCCTGCCTTAGCTTCCTGAGTGCTGGATTACAGGTATGTGTCATCACTCCCTGCCTTGAGTATCCCTTACCTGAATGCTTTGGACCACAAGTTTTGGAATTTTGAATTTTAGGATATCTGCACATACTGTATTCAAAGTATCCTGGGGAGGGGGCCCAAGTCAAAACACAGAATTTGTTTGTTTCATGTACACCTTACACAGGTATCCTGAAGGTAATTTTACACAATATCTTTAATAATTTTCATAGTTCAGTAATTTTAGAACAGTTTCATAGTGTGGAATTTTCCACTTTTGGCATAATGTCACCACTTTAAAAATTTTTAGAGCAGAGGATGTAGTGATGTGGTAGAATGCTTGGCTTGCTTGCACAAGATCATGGATTCAGTCTCGGGGAATAATTTTCAGATTTTGGAATTTTGGATTAGGATTGATCATCCTATGGTATGCTGCATTGTATAGTTTTTTGTTTTCTCAGAGAAAGGAAACTATTAATACATTTGAAATTTTGCTCAGATTTGGCTGGAGCCAATCTTTGCACTGGAAATAGGAGTTGAAAAGGGAAGAAGTTAGTTTATAAAGGAACTCGTCCTAGGTTGTAACATCTGCGCTTCAGTATCCATTCAGCTGTAAGAACTAAGTATTCTTGAAAGATTTAAAGAATTAGCTACAAGTTTATTATAGTAATAGAGGTATCAGTTAGAGGTTCTGATAAGGGAGATACTAATATACTGAAGAAGGATGACCATAAAAAATATTTCAAAGGTTAATCAACAGGCCCTGCTTATGAAGATAAAGTTGTTTTACTCCAAAAAAGAACATTTAACTTATTAGAGGACAAAGTGCCATTTAAAGAAGGATCTGAAGTTACTGTTCTTAACATGTTGCATTAAAAATATGAGCATACTGTGGATTTCTCTTCCTTTTCTTCTAGGTGCGTTATCCAGAACGCATTACCATATTGAGAGGAAATCATGAAAGCCGACAAATTACCCAAGTATATGGCTTTTATGATGAATGTCTACGAAAATATGGAAATGCCAATGTTTGGAAATATTTTACAGATCTTTTTGATTATCTTCCACTTACAGCTTTGGTGGATGGACAGGTGTGTATGTGTGTGGTTTTGTGTGTGTGTGTGTGTGTGTGTGTGTGTTACAATAGGGGTAAATGTCACAAAGGATTTACTATTAATAATGTATGTTCTAGATTTAGGTGACCTGGTTATGTGCATCTCCTTGACCTTTCTTTCCTCTTTTCAAATTTCCAACCAAGGAACTGCATAGTTTTGTACACACTTAGAATAGCATATTTCCCTGTTCTCAGATATGGTATGTGTTAGTCTTTTGACAAATATGCTAATATGCTTTTTTATTATAGATAAATGTTATAAAGACCATGATGTATTCTGTTTATAAAACCAGATGTTATTTTAATTGTCTTTGCATCTTTACACAGTGCTGGTTACCGTGAATAACTTTATTCCTGCTTTCATAGTAATTGAAAATTAGTATATTATATATTAAACTTTTGCTAAGAAGTGAGTTCTTTTTTCCCCCCAAAATAAGTATTGCAGACATATCCTAGAACATTGAAAAGTAGAAAAACAAAATACAGCCTTCCTGTTTTAGTTTCTAGAGGTTTCACTGAATGAACTGATTTAAATTTAAATATAAAACTCTGTAGTTCTTAAATGTCTCTAATTGTCAATGCTGCAGTAGATACTCTTTTGGCCTTCTGGTGGGAATGTAATTTGGTTGTGACCCTCTGTATAATTCTGATCTACATTTTCCCAGCCATGATTTTGGACAATGCAGTAATTTTTTTTTTGTGTGCAGTAATTAATTTAAAAGGATAATACTTTGGCTGTGCTTGTTAAAATGAAAGAAAGCATGAATTTATAAGGTGATAAATTTTAATTTTTTTTTTTTTTTTTTTTTTTTTTTTATTCCGGAGATCGAACTGAGGTCCTTGCATTTGCGAAGCAGGTGGCAGAACTACTGATCTAAATCTCTGGCCTGGTTTTACATTTTTAAAAATCAATATAATGGCCCAGGGATTTAGCTCAGTGGTTCCACCACCTGCCTTGCAAGCACAAGGACCTGAGTTTGATCCCCAGTACCAAGAAAAGGGCAATATAGTTTTAATTAGTATTATAATTAACAGACAAAATTATTTTAGATGTGTATCCTAACAATATTGATGGTGTATCTAATTTTTAAAGTAAGTGCATTTGGACCAGGAGTGTATCTCAGTGGTATAACACTTGTCTGCTCTGCTCAAGGCCCTGGGCTTTTTTTGTTTTTGTTTTTGTTTTTGTTTTTGTTTTTTTTGGTACTGGGGATTGAACTAGGGTCCTTATGCTTGCAAGGCAGGTGGTGGAACCACTGAGCTAAATCCCCACCCGGCCCAAGCCCCTGGGTTTTAATCCCCAGAACTTTTTTAAAAAGTACATTACTAGAGCTTTATATATTTTTCTCCACCTGCCAGTGCCCTCCACACACTTACTCTCAATGGGCCATTGCTCTTTGCTATTGCAGGCCTTGTAAGAAACAAAAGAGTAAATATACACCATTACTGACACATTATAAAATGTTGCTAGAAGACTTTTTATACCCCCAAAATAAATAAACAGAACATATAGGTCTATAGAATATTTGAACATGACTGCCTTACCTACCTAACAGATACAATGTTTGGCACATTGGTACCCAGGTAACCAGGTCTAATATTTAGTAGGCTAATTTCACCCAACCTTTAACAAACGTGAGAAGAGATAGCATCATAGTTCACACTTTGCTCCATCCCCAGACCTGCAAAAAACAAAGCAGCTGTGTGCCGAGTGTAATGCCAGTATCAAGTCAGTATCTGGCAAGTACTGAAAGATGAAACCTGACCAATATCATTTGAAAAAAGTACTACATTGATGGTTTAAAACTCATTAATGGGTTAAAGAAATTGGTGAAACATTAGAATCCTTCTCACCAAAATCAGAAGAAAAATGTTCATTAAAACTTGTGTTGTTAGCTGGGTGTGGTGGCGCATGCCTGTAATCCCAGCACTTGAGAGGCTGAAGCAGGAGAATTTCAGCAAATTCAGGGCCAGCCTGGACTACATATCAAGACTGTGTCTCAAAAAAAAAAATTTCCTGTATTATTCAGTTTTGTGTTAGAAATTCTAGCTAGTGCACTAAACAAAAAGAATTCGAAGACATAAACATTAAGAGGAAAAAAATTAATATAGTATATATTTTGTTTAAATAACATGTACTCAGAAAGTCAAAACAGAAAAACTGTTGTAACCTGCAATAGGAATCAGTAGGAATGATTGCTGCAAGAGAAATAAAGTTTTATACATCATCAATAGCCAACAGAAAGTATAATAGCTGGGCACAATTGGGGTTCCTGTTCACCAGAGAGGAGGAGAAAACACTGTATAAAACACCCGGGGTGGGAGCTAGGGATGTAGCTCAGTGGTGGAGCGCTTGACCAGATTCATGAGAACCTAGATTAAATCCCCAGCACCACATACAGAAGAACAAACAATAAACCATCTAGTAAAACCGTGAAGTAAAAAGGGGGGAGGAAACTATATGTAAAGTTAACAATTTTAGTCAGGCACATGCCTATGATCCCAGACTTGGGAGGCTGAGGCAGGAAGATAGCCACAAGTTCAAGATCAGCATGGGCTACATAAACTTTACTTTAAAAAAAAAAAGCTATTAGGACCCACATATGTAACTATTATTTAGCTTGCATTAACTTTTGGCAATAAGAAAAACAAATATATTTTCTTTCTAAATTTATAAACAGATATTCTGCCTCCATGGTGGCCTCTCTCCATCCATAGATACACTGGATCATATAAGAGCCCTGGATCGTTTACAAGAAGTTCCGCATGAGGTAAACTTTATTTTAAAAATAAAAAGCAATATAAGCACATGTGAGGAAGCTAAATAAGTTCAATATGACTGCCACTAATTTATGACATATACTCTGTTTTGTTGATCAGGGCCCAATGTGTGATCTCTTATGGTCAGATCCAGACGATCGTGGTGGATGGGGTATTTCACCTCGTGGTGCTGGCTACACATTTGGACAAGATATTTCTGAAACATTTAACCATGCCAACGGTCTCACACTGGTTTCTCGTGCCCACCAGCTTGTAATGGAGGTATGTACTTTTTCTGCCAAATGGTCTTTATTTCAAGTAGTATGTATGTCTTCCTGACTTAGAATATAGGAAACACTACCTCTTGTTACCAGATGAAAGGAGAAAAATTTATATCAAATAAAGAAAGTATAACTTTTGGGTAGGGGTACCAGGGATTGAACTCAGGACCTTGCATTTGCGAGACTGGTGCAGCATCACTGAGCTAAATCCCCAGCCCTATAACTCATTTTTAAATAGAGAAAATTTATAGAAAGAAAACCCCAGAATTCTCTTCCTCCAGTCTTGAATGTAAATATTTTACTATATTTGCTTTATCACTCCCGATCTCCCACTTTCTTCTGAATGTTATCTGTAGGCAAATGCCTCTTTATCTCCAAATTTCCAGATGTATTTTGCTTTTTGGGTTTTTTTCTTTTTGTTTTTTCTGGTACTGGGGATCAAACTCAGGTCCTTGGGCTTGCAAGGTAGGTGGCGGAACTGCTGAGCTAAATCCCCAGCCCTCCAGGTGTATTTTGTTAAGGGTATTTTCTTATACAGCGAGAGAACAGTTAACGCAATCAGGAAATCATCATTGGTATAATAATAAATACTGCTATCTAAACACTTCAGTCAAATTTTGCTAATTATGTCACCAATATCATTTATATCAAAATTCAGTTTTTGTCCATGTGCACAATGTAATCTTAGATTGCGTTATATTCAGTCTCCATTAGTATAGAATTAACTCCTCAGATTTTGTTTTGTGCTATTTTGACATTTTTTTGGAATAGTGTGTTACTTTTGTTTCTGAGACAAAAATAACTGACACCCAAAGTTAAAGGGGAAGGAGTTTATTTGGCTTACAGTTATAAAGGTTTCAGGCCATAATTGGCTGGCTCCAAGACAGGGAGGATAGGGCTGGGGATTTAGCTCAGTGGTTCCGCCACCTGCCTCGCAAGTGCAAGGTCCTGAGTTTGATCCCAGTACCAGAAAAAAAAGACAAGACAGGGAGGATGACAGACAGTCATTGCAGAGGAGAAATAACATGGCACACAAGGTAGCAAAAGCAACAAAAGGAAGCTTCACTGCATCTTCCTGCCTCTTTTATACCATCTAGACTACCGGGATTAGGGTGTAGTGGTTCAGTAATCACGTTCTTAATCCTGACATCAGAATATCAGATGTTCCAGATTCAGCTACCTCTGACCAATCGAGGCTTTGGGAGAACATCCAGACCCAAACCATAATAAATGGCATAAGCATTTTATTTTATAGAACTATCCTCAATTAACGAATCTAATTAGCATGAGATTTAACTGTTGCTTCCTTAATAGGATTCAAAATATTTGCTTTGGCAGGCATAACATAGAATTATGTTGTGTACTCAGTGCATCTTATGAGGGTCATGAAATCTGTATGTCATATGCTGGTAGATTAACTGATCATAGGATTTCTCCCCTATAATGTTACTATTTTGTAACTAGTAAAGGAATGAAAATAGAGCATAATTCCTCCAAACCAGTAGGAAGTAAGATATTAAAAAGAAAACCTTTCACCAGTTCAGTCAGAGCAAGGAGAAGGGTATAATAGAGGAATATAATATAGAACATAAATTTATATGATAAAAATAAACTATATCATTAGTCATAAGAAATGTAAATGGACTAAATTTTTTCATGCATAAAAGACTCCCAAGTTGGATAGATCAAAATTCGGCTGTTATTTGGAACATAATGACACCACAAATTAGAGGTAAGCAATTGAAAGTAATTTATTGGTATAACAAGTTATCCAAATTATAGCCAATATGAGTCAGAATAGACCCCAAGGAAAAATCATTACAAGCAAAACAGTCATTGATGAAAATTGGCCCAATTCTCTAGGAAGAAAGTATTCTAAGTTTATATTTACTAATAGGACTCAGCTTATGAAAGTTGAGAAATCTGTCATCTTTGTGGAAGAAGTTTCAGTGTATCTAAAATTAAGCAAAACTGCATAGTTGAGCTCTGTGTAACAGAACCCTGTGCCCAGTAAATTACAGTGTTCTGTACAGATAGATAAACTATTAAAAAGGGAGGCCATATAATGCAACATAGATAACTGTGTGTATCTGCAAGGGATATTTGTGGGATCATCATTTTATAATGAAACATTTTAATGCTGCAGGGATACAACTGGTGTCATGATCGGAATGTGGTTACCATATTCAGCGCACCCAATTATTGTTATCGTTGCGGAAACCAGGCTGCTATCATGGAATTGGATGACACCTTAAAATATTCTTTGTAAGTAACTTTAAGTGTTAATTATATTTAATCAATTTCCGATAATACTTTTAAAATTTTTAGTTATTAGTACATACATGTAGTGCATAATGTTTGCATTCCTTGTAGAATGTTGGTATGTGTGCATAACACTTTTTTTTTTTAGTTTTGAGACAGGGTCTCACTATGTAGTTGAAACTGACCTGGAACTCACTATGTAGCCCAGGCTGGTCTTGAATTCACAGCGATCCTCCTGCCTCAGCCTCCCAAGTGCTGGGATTACAGTCGTGCACCATCACACTCGGGTCATAACACATCTTAATTCCTTTTTTCATCCCCCTTCCCCTTTGATCCACCCCCCCTCCACATATTTTTTGCCCCTTCCCCTTTTGTATATATTTGCAGTACATAATGTTTACATTCTTTGTGTGAAATTGATATATTTACATGACACATTACAATTCATTATTTTCATCCCTTATCCCTTCTTTTCTTCCCTCTCCCCTCTCTGCATTCCTGATCTCCTTTCTTTCTGAGAACAATCTGCCTCCCTACTTCCTATTATGTATCTTTTATTTTGCTCTTTATCTTTACTCTGTGTTTTTCATATAAAAGAAACTGTGATATTTAAGTTTGTCTGATTTATTTCACTTAATGTTAAGGTCTCAAGGTACACACATTTTCTTACAAATAACTTAGGTCTGTCTTTTTTATGACAGAGTAATATTCCAGGGGATATAATTACTACATTTTCTTTATCCATTCGTCTATTGATGGTCTTACGGGCTGCTTCTGATATTTAGCTATTATGAAATGTGCTACCATAAACATGTATATGTGTCTCTCTGTAATATAATGTCTTTAACTCTTTCAGAAAGATACCTAGGAGGGGAATAGCTGGGTCAAATGGAACCTCTAGATTTAGTTTTTTGAGGAATCTCCATACTGATTTCCATAGTGGTTGTGCTAGTTAACACTACCATCAACAGTGCAAAGGGTTCTTTTTTTTTTCCCTCACAGCCTCTCCAGTATTTGTTGTTATTTGATTTCTTGATGGTAGCCATTCTTCTGGAGTAAGAATCTCACTGTTGTTTTTAACTTGTATTTTTCTAATGGCCAGCAAAGCTTAACATTTTTTCATATATCTGTTCTTCTTTTGAGAAGTGTCTATTCATTTTGTTTGCCCATTTTTTGATTGGATCTTTATTTGGGGGAATCTCTCCCCTTTCTTTAATTCTTTTTGTATTCTAGATTTGAGTCCTCTGCCTGAGCAATCACTGGCAAAAAATTTTTCCCATTCTTTAGATTCTTTTCCCTCTGCTGGTTGTTTCTTTTAATGTGCTTTTTAATTTGCTCATTTGCTGATTCTCAGAACTATTTCCTGTATAATTGGGGTTCTTTCCAGAAAGTCCTTGCCTACACCTAAGACTTCAAGAATTTACCTATCTTGTCTTCTAGCAAGTTAAGTATTTGTTTTAACATTTAGTTCTTTGATATTAGGTTAGTACATGGTAAGAAATACAGATCTAGGGTCAGTCTTCTGCATGTGAACAGCCAGATTTCCCAGCACCATTTATTAAAGAGGCAATCTTTCCCCAAGTGTGTGTTTTTGACCCCTTTCTCAAGTAATTGAATGTGCTTGAGGACATTTCTGCATCTCTGTTCTGTTCCATCAATTCTCATGTCTGTTTATGTGCCAGTATGGTGCTGTTTTTATAACTGTAGCTTTATAATATAGCTTTAGGTCTGGGATTGTGATGCCTTTCACTTTACTTTTGTTACTGAGGATTGTTTTTGCTATTCTGGGTCTCTTCTGGTTCCATAACAATTTTAGGATTGTTTTTTCTAGATCTGTGGAAAATGCTGTTGGTATTTTTATTTAGATTGCATTAAATCTCTATATCAATTTTGGAAGTATAGTTATTTTTACTATATTGGTTCTACCTTCCTATCCAGGAAAGGTATATCTTTTCATTTTTTGATGTCTTTCTTCTTTGTTTTCCTTTTCCAGAGCACTATAGTTTTCACTGTAGAGATCTTTCATTTCCTTAGGTTAATTCCTAAGTTCTTCATTTTTCTTAGTGCTATTATTTGTGAATGGTATTTTTTCCCCTAATTTCTTTTTCATTGGATTCAATATTAGCCTACAGGGAAGGTATGGTTTTGGGGTTTTTTTTGAGACGGTCTCACTATGTAGTTCAAGCTGGCCTTGAACTTACTATATAGTCCAGGGTAGCCTCAAAGTGAGGGCAGTCTTCCTGCCTCAGCCTCCAGAGTGCTGGGATTGCAGGCATGTGCCACCATGCTCAGTAGGAATGTTATTGATTTTTGTGTGTTGATTTTGCATTCTTCAGTACTGAATTTGGTTATTAATTCTAAGAGTCTTTTTGTGGATTTTTGGGGGGATCTTTTTTATGTATCCCTTTTATTTTTCTTGCCTAACTGCCTTTGCTGCTATTTCTAGTACTTTGTTGAACACTGGTAATAGAGGACATCTTTATCTTTTTCCTGATTTTAGAGGGAAAGTTTTTAGTTTTTCCTCATTTAATATGATCTTGGCAGTAGACTTGTCATAATTGGCTTTTATCAGATTGAGATGAGTTCCTTCTATACTTTTTTTTCCTTCGGTGTCTTTGTCATGAAAAAATGTTGGATGTTATCAAAGGCATTCTGGGGCCAGGGATTTAGTTCAGTGGTTCTGCTGCCTTGTTTGCAAGTGCAAGGTCCCTAGTTCAATCCCTGGTACCAAAAAAAAAAGCATTTTCTGCATTTAATGAGATGATCATGTGATTTTTGTCCTTGCTTCTATTTGTGTGATTTTTTTTTTTTTTTTTTTTCCGTACAGGGGATCAAACTCAGGACTTGCATTTCCGAGGCAGGAGGTGGCACCACTCAGCTAAATCCCCAGCCCTGTATTACATTTACTGATTTTCATGTGTTGGACCATCCTTGCCATCCATAGGATGAAGCCTGCTTGGTCATGATATATCATCTTTTTGATGATTTGGTGCATTCTGTTTGCCACTATCTTATGAAGACTTTTGCATTTGTATTCATTCATAGTCTTTTTTGGTTGGATCCTTGTCTGGTTTTGGAATCAGAGTGATGATGGCTTCCAGGAATGAGTTTGAGAGTACTCCTTCCCTCTTAGTTTCATTGAAAGGCCTGAGGAGGGCTGGGGATTTAGCTCAATGGTGCTGCCGCCTGCCTCACAAGCTCAAGTTCCAGAGTTCGATCCCAGTACCCAGAAAAAAAAAAGGCCTGAGGAATATTGATGTTAGATTTTAAGTTTTTACAGAATTTAGCAGTGAACCTGTCTGACCTGGATTTTTCATAGTTGGTAGGTTGTTTATTACTACTTAGATTTCATTGCCTGTTATTGATTTATTCAGAGATTTAAATCTTTGTTCAGCTTGGGTAATTCATATGTATCTAGGAATATATCCATTTCTTCTGAATTTTCCATTTTATTGGCAAACAGCAAAGTAGATATTAATTCTTTTTTTCTCTTTGGCTGCATCTGTTGTAATTTCACCTTTTTCGTTTCTGATTACATTGATTTGGATTTTTTTTTTTTTTTTTTTTTTTTTTTTTTTTTTGTTAGATTGGCTAACAGTTTGTCTATCTTGTTTATTCTTTCAAAGAACCAACTCAGATTCATTCTTTTTTTCTCTCAATTTCAATGATTTTGTGCTCTGATCTTTAAAATTTCTTTCCTTGTGCTAACTTTGGGTTTGAATCGTTCCTGATTTTCAAGAAGCTTAAGTTCATTTGTTCAAATGACTTTGGGTTTTTTTTTTTTTTTTTTTTTGGTCTAATTGATCTATTTGTGACAGTGGAGTTTTGAGATTCCCCCACTATAATTGTCTCTATGCCTGTTGATCTTTTATGTTCAGTAGTATTTGTTTTATGAAGTTAGGTGCACCATTGTTTGGTACACATATGTTACCTCTTCCTGTTGGGTTGTTCCCTTAACGAATATGTAGTGACCTTCTTTGCTTCTTTTGATCAGTTTTGTCTTGAGGTCTACACCTGCTTTTTGAGTTACTTTTGCCTGAAATATTTTTTTCCATCCTTTGGTTTTTAGTCTTTGAGTTTCTTTTTGGGTTAAATGTTTTTCTTGGATACAGTATAATGTTAGACTTTGTTTCTTGATCTATTCTGCTAGTCTGTCTTTTGATTTTCATTTACATTGAGAGTTATTACTGATAGATACTGATTTATACCTATCTTTGCCTTATTTTCCTGTTGTTGATTTTCTTTCTTTCCCTTTAACTGCTCCCCCTATGTGTTATAGTCACCCTGTAATTGTTAGCTTCATTCATTGTCTTTTTGTATTCAAGTATCCTTGAGAATTTTTGAAGTGCTGGTTTGATTAACGATGAATTTCTTTAGCTGAAATTTCTTCATCATGAAAGTATCTTATTTTTTCATCAATTTTGAAAGATAATTTTGCAAGATATGTCAGGACAGGTTGGAAATTGTTTTCTTTTAGGGCTTAAAACATTCACTCCTGGTCTTTAAGGTTTGTGTTGAAAAGTCTGCTGTAATATTAATGGGTTTTCCTTTATAAGGAAAGGATTGATAAGGATTTGTTGCTTCTGTCTAACTGCTTTTAAGATTCTATTCTTATATTAGATTTCTGAGGTTTTGACTATGGTATGTCCGTGGAGAGGTTCTTTTCTGATCATAGCTATTTGGGGTTCTGTATGCCTACTTATCTGTATGTTAAATTTTTTTTACCTTATTTAGAAAGTTTTCAGCAAAAATGCTTTTTATGCTATTTGTGCTGTCATGTTTTTCACTAATTCCTGTTAATCTTAGATTAGTCTTCTTGACATCATCTAGGATCTGTTGGATCATTTTTCATGTCCTCTTGTTTTTAAGATGTCTCTTATTAAGTGGTTCCTGACAACAGCCCTTAGTTCTGAGACACTGTCCTAACATTGGTCACTTCTGTTGCAATACTTGCAATAGAATTTTTATTCTCCTTAATTTCTTTTTGAAGCCCTTAGAAGGAATCTTGTCCTTTTCTATGCTGATCATGTTTTGCATTGTTTTGGTAGCCCTTCTATTTATTTACTGTCTTGTTTAGACTTGCCAATGATTTTATTTAGTTGGCCCAACATCTTGTTACTTATATCTTCTGTGATCTTGCCAGTTGCCTTATTAAACTGCTCAAGTGAGAGGCTCTTGGTTTCCTCTTCTTTGATGCCCCATGGATTAGCTTTGGAGGAGTGTGAGCTCTTGGAGAAATTTCATCACTTGTCTTCTCATTTCTCTCTCTCTCTCCCCCTCTCCCTCCTCTTCTCTCTCTCTCTCTGTCATTGGTTGTTTTGTGTTGAAGCTTGTGGAAAAGGCCTGTTTCTAGTCTTTAGTTAATGCCTACTTTTCAGTGGTGTACTCTGCTTGTGGCTAACTTTGCTCTGTCCCGTGATCCAGCCACCCATCTTTAATTGATACGACATGCTGGAGGTGGCAGCATGTTTGGCCCAATACCCAGTTCTCCCAGAATGGGCCACAGTATTGCTAATGACTCGTAGGCAATCTAGATATTGGCATCTCAAGAAAATTAATAGCAACAGCTGTGGCTCTTTTGCTTTTGTAATAAAAATCAGCGTCAATTGTAGCATGAAATACAAGCTGAATATTTACAAACCTTAAGGACCAACTAAATACCTGTTCTTGCTGTCCATAGAAAAGAAATGTATAGGGCTGGGGATTTAGCTCAGTGGTGCCTCTACTGCCTGCCTCACAAGTAGAAGGTCCCGAGTTCAAGCCCTGATACACACACACACACACACAAAAAAAGAATTCTATAATTATAGTGCGAACACTTAAGACAAACCAAATATTAACCTACAGTAAATATCTAGTAAATGGAACTTTACCTCTAAAACAGCAGCACAGCATTGAATAGTAATAGCATAAAGTTGACTATCTAGAAATTCATAAAGTTTAGTAGTTACACTAGTAAAGGTAGAGGGAGTGGGGATCTGAAGAATGGGTAAAAAGCAAAATTTGAAGAATTAATTAATGGGATATGAGGAGGGGATCTGTTAAGGAGTGAGAGGAAATTAATAGTTACCAAGAAAATTGCTAGAAAACATGAATAAGAAAACGAAGAAAAAAGCAGCAAATATAGGAGATAAACAAGAAAAAGCTAGGAGAAAAAGAGAGAAAAGGGAAAAAAGAAAGTAAAAGGAGAAAAAAATAAAATGGTAGAAAACTCCCTAGCTCTGAAAAAACCCAATGTGGGAAAGATAAAAATAATTTAAAAAATAGGAAAATCAATAAAAAGATTGAGTAAAAGAAAAAATTCTGGGTTATTGAATGAGTGGTTTCTTTCCATGATCTGCAGTCTTGGAACACAGCCAAACAGGATTTTTTCATGCCCAGCTTTAAGGCCTGTGTGTCTTTAAGGTGCCCTCTGTGCTCTAGAGGCCCTTCTCTTTGTGCCCCAAGACTGCGAACCAAGGCAAGTCCTTGCTCCCCTTAGTAGTAAGTAGGTAGAGACCCAATCGGCCCTCTGTTCTCTGCTGGATGTAGGCTGCAAGGGGTTGAGGGTTCAAGTGGCCGTTGGCTTAAATGACAGCTGTAGGGTCTGGTTGCTCCCACCATTCCCCCATCAAGGGTCTGCTGGGGGCAGGGGCTGCTCCACGGTTGCTCTTGCATGTGGAATGGGGTACAGCCTCCAGCTCTGCTGTCCTCAGTTTTAGAAGAAAAATGTTAAAAACAGCTGTTAAAACTAGATAGAAGATTTCTGCTTCTGGATTGTGAAGGCGAAAGTGTGACAGACTCTGTCCATAACAAGAAAAACCATTTAACTAGAGAAAAACAAAGCATTTGGGAATTGTCCCAATGGCTTGCAACAGTTATTTGAGAGAAATCTACCAAATCTCAATAATAACAGTTGGAGCCTATGGCCATTGAGCCACAACTTGCTCCCTCCCCCTATTCCCATATCCAGCTTACAGAAATTATTCCAGCTACTCTCCCCTGGCCCCATGTTTCTTGTTGTTGTTGTTGTTGTTGTTGTTGTTGTTGTTGTTGTTGTTGTTGTTGTTGTTGTTGTTGTTGTTGTTGTTGTTTGAGACAGGGTCTCACTATGTAGGTGAGATTGACCTGGAACTCACTATGTAGCCCAGGCTGGACTTGAACTTACAGTGATCCTCCTGCCTCAGCCTCCCAAGTGCTGGGCTTACAGGTGTGCATCACCACGCCCGGCTGGCCCCATGTTTCTTAACCTTGGGGTTTCTACAGTTCCAGTCTAAGGCTATGATTTTTATCCCAGAGATTAAACATCTTACAAATGCCCTAATGTCTTGAGTTACAGACAGTGAACTTCTGATAGATGATTAAGTGGCCAAGACTCTCTTCCTCCACCCAACCTCTAGGGTGCTCTATTCCAGACATGCATAACAAGTAGAGAACACTGGGTTTCCAGTTGCACTTGCCATAGCACATTCTGCGGATCAGGAGACATCTCAGAAGCAGTTTATATCTATCCCCAGCAATAGCACAAAAAAGTTGTTTGAGAAGTTCTGTTCAAAGAGTAGAGAGGCAAACCAGAAAAGTTCCTCAGCTCTGCCTTTCTTAGAACAGTGGATAGAGAATTCTCATCCTGAGTACTTTGTTGAAAACAGTGGCTATCATGGTGGAGACCAGATATGACTATTTTCATGGTTCCCGTGATACTTCTAGTGACAAGCAAGAGTAGGAGCAACAAGAGTTAACAGCTAAAATGAGGGAAAGAGACAGCTAAGAAAAGCCCTGCTGGGATCACAGTAAATTTGGCATGGCAAGAAGGCTGTGTGCATGTACTAGCTATATCCTCTGAGGAGCAGAGTAAGATATGGAATATTCCTAATAACATGCCCAAGCCATCCAATGATTGTTTTGAGTTTAATAGTGACCTCTCATAAAATTCATATTTACCCAGAAACTTAGTGTAATGTTATTTGATAACAGACTTTTTTGCAGATTCAATTAAAATGAGGTTGCCCTGGGTTAGAGTGGACCTTCAACATAGTATGACTAGTATCCTCACCAGAAGAAAAGCAACAGTTTCAGAAGAGAGAAGCCATATGAAGACAGACAAGGGGTGGGTGGGGTGGGGAAGTTAAAAGAGTTAAGATGTGTTATGCACATGTACAAACTCCTAAGGTGAATATAATTACTGCAGACATGTACTAATAACAATTTAAAAATAAAAATAACAGAGCTGCACACATTTGAAATTTCTCTTAAAAAGAAAATAGATTGCAGTGATGTATCTATATACCAAGAATGTTTGATCCACCAGGAGACAAGCCAGGGAGAAACAGGAAGACTTTTTGCTTAGGGGCTTCAAAGGGAACAGGCCCCAGCCAACACCTTTCAGACTCAGAGCATCTATAACTGTGAGAATAAATCTGTGTTATTTAAGCCACCAAGTTTTGATGGCAGCCCTAGAAAACTAATAAATTGATTAGTCAACAATGTGTGTAACCCAACACAAACTTCAATCAAACGCCAGCTGAACCTAACCCGGTAGGAGATCAGGCTTAAAAATCACAACCATATCGAAGACTGTGTGCATGCTTAAGGTTATGATCTCCAGGACTGATTAGAAAAGGAAAATCCAGGTAGGCCTGATCCTAGGAATGCAAAACTGGTTTGGTGTAATAAACAATGTTAAAATGTTAAAGGACAACTGGGAACGGTGGTACATACCTGTAATCCCAGCATGCAGGAGGCCAGGGCAGGATTGCTGTGAGTTTGAGGCCAGCCTGGGCTACATAGTGAGGGCAAGGCCTGCCTGAACTAACTACATGGTGAGATAGTCTCCAAAAAAGTGAATGACGAAAGCCAGTCATCTTAGTAGATAGAGAAAATACATTTGACTACCCACATCCTTTCAGAATAAAAATACTCAAGCTAGTCATAGAGGGGAATTTCTTCAGCTGACAAAGAGATCTGTGAAACTACTGCCCCCATTTAACATCATATTTAATGGTAAAGAAAAGTTTTCTCCCTAAAATCAGGAATCAGAGAAGCACATCATCAGTCTCACAACTTCCATGTAACTGGTTATGGTATTACAAATCTTTGCTAGGCTCTGGGGTAGACCTCCTGCCTGCTTTAAATTTTCACCATAGCTTTGTGAAGTGGTGATACTGGTTAAGACCTCCAGAGTAACTTGCTTAGGGTCATTCCAACCTTTGTTAATGCGGCAGCGTTGGGAAGCAAGGACTATTTCTAATCAGTGTCTTATTCTTTTTTAACTTGTTTGTTTCTGAAGTCAAATATTTTAACTAGTTCCTTTCTTTGCCATTTGTAGTCTTCAATTTGACCCAGCACCTCGTCGTGGAGAGCCTCATGTTACTCGGCGCACCCCAGACTACTTCCTGTAAAGTCTTCCTGGGAAAAACTGCCTTTGTATGTGAAAGTATACCTGGCTTTTTAATACACACACACACTCACACATAGACACGCACACACACACACATTTAAAAATTTAAAAAGGCAACAATAATCTGTTTCTGTAACAAATTGTGATCTGTCTTGGCATTAAACCACATCATGGACCAAAATGTGCCATACTAATGATGAGCATTTAGCACAATTTGACACTGAAATTTAGTACACTATGTTCTAGATCGGTCAATCCAACAGTTTGCCTGCTGTTATTTGTAGTAACTATTTTCCTCTGGACTGTTCCAGCAAAAAAAAGGTAACTAACTGCTCTATCTCCTTTTGTGCTTATTTGGAAATTTAGTTGGAGTGTTTAGCATGGATAAATACAGTTGGAGTTTTATTTTTAAGAAAAGTTCACAAGCTGACTTCCACTTAATCCATTACCCTTTATTTTATTGAAATGTATAATTAACTGAAGAAAAGATTCTTCGTGGGAGTATGTTGTCATAACATTAAAGAGATTGCCCTTCATTTACATTACTGTTTTATGTTGATTTCCATATTTCTGTATATTTGTCATGACATGCTTGCATCCTATTTAGTGTACTGAGCAAATAAATTTTTCATTTTAAACAAAAACATTTAACTGGTGTGCATAAAATGAAAGTTTTGTTATTTTTAAACTTGGTGTAAAATCTCTTTCTCTCTCTCTCTTCCTCTCCTCTCTTACTCTGTCCTCTCTCTCTCCCCTCTCTGTCTGTTCTCTCTCTCTCCCTGTCCTCTCTCTCTCTGTCCTCTCCTCTCTCTCCCCCACCTTTCTCTCCTCTCTCCCCCTCTCTCTCCTCTCTCCCCTCCCTCTCTCTCCCTGTCTCTCTCTCTCTCTCTCTTTTGATACTGGGGATCAAACTGATGACCTTGTGCCTGCAAGGCAGGCAGCTGCACCACTAAGCTAAATCCCTGTTAGGCATGGTAGCACACACCTGTAATCCCAGCACTCTGAAGGCTGAAGTAGGAAAATCACTGAGTTTGATCATATGAATTCAAAGACTAGCCTATACTATGGCAAGACCTTGTCTCAAAAAACAAAACAAAACAAAAAATCTCATATAACAAATAGTTGCAGGGAGGTGATTTAATGCCGTTGGGTTGGGGATGTAGCCGGTTGGTGGAGTACTTGCCTAGCACATGAGAGAGGCCTGACTTCAATGTAATTTTTTCCTGGTCCTCACAATTGAACTTAGAGCCACTAAACTACTGGAGATACGCCCTAACCCTTTTTTATTTTTTGAAACAGAATCTCACCGTGTTGCCTGGGCTGACCTCATGCTTGCCATCCAAGTTCATTTTCGGAGGGGAAAAATATCCAAATATTAGGTGATAATAGTTAGACCATTAAAAGGCCATTTTTGTTTCTAAACATTTAATTAGGTGATTTGTATTAACTCTTTAAGCACAAAGCGTGGATTATGTGCTATCACTGTAGACTTATGGAACTAAGGAGGAGAATATTTTACAATTTTTATTACTTTATGTTAGTACATAATACATTCATTGTGGGGATTTGGTACATGTATGTAACATATTGGGTAGAAAAATTTTAGAATTCGTATCTTTAGTTTTGAGCCAAGCATGGTGACACACCTGTAATCCCAGCACTTGAGAGACTGCAGCAGGAGGATCACAGCAAATTGGAGGCCAACCTGGGCTTCATAGTGAGACCCTGGCTCAATCAGTCAATAAAATCTCTACCTTTGCTCTAGAAACAGGAATAGGTCCCTGAAAGGTTAGTAGAAGTAGTAATGATGGTACTATTCAAATGTATAAATGTCTTAGAGTAGATGATGGAGTCAGTGTTGAGGGTGAGGGTGGAAGTGGAAAATACAAGGGAAAAAAGTTTTTAAAGAGGACATTAGAAATAGTATAAATACAGTAAGTTCCCTACTCGTGAATGAGTTCCATTCTGGGAATTTTTACAAAATGACTCTTACAAACCTTTGACCCAAGGATACAATGTATATTGCTTTGAACTTCTTAGCAGCCCCTTCCGTATCACCACTGCTTTTCTTCTTGCTTCCAGACATCCTGGTCTCTGAATGAGCACAGCAGCAAAACTGTGACAGTGTAGAGTAGATGTGAGCTACTTTCGCAATTTGTTTGTATCTATGAATGTTTGTAATGCAGAGTCCATTCATGTCTGTGAAAGTTTGCAACTGAAATGTTCCTAAGTAGGGGACTTATTGAATCTCAAAATCAGAATCAATATAAGGGCCAGAGATTTAGCTCAGTGGTCCTGCTGCCTGCCTTGCAAGCTCAAGGTCCTGCGTTCAATCCCTGGTACAAAAAACAAAAAACAGAATCAATATAAATGGCCTAAATTCTCTAGTTAAAAGACTGAGTCATCTGTATTCTTATTAAAGGACAAATACCAAAAGCAAAGTGACTTGAATTTGTTGGATATTAAAAGACCAAAAGGATATGAAACAAAAATCTCAATATATTTAATTAATATTAAGTAAACTGGAATATTTAAATAGATAGGCAAACAAAATTTAAGGAAAGTATCAATACATGTAAAATTTAGTTAACTCATTTCAAAACCCATATGTGCCTAACCAAAATACAGTATGTTTGCTGAAGTTTCAGTATATATACCCCCAAATTCATGTGTTGGAAACAGCCCCCAAATTAACTGTTGAGAGGTAGAACTTTTAAGAGGTACAGTAGATATGTGAGTTCTGCCCTTATGAATGGGTTGTACCATTGTTACATAATGAGGTTTGTTTTCATGATTTGTTATGAAAATGAATACAGTCTTCTCCCTCTTTTGAGCTCTCTTCCTCTTCAGCCTTCTACCATGGAGTGATACAGAAAGTGGCCTTCACCAGATGCCAGCTGCTTTTTCTTGGATTTTCCAGCTCCAGAACTGTAAGAAACCTTTTTTTTTTTTATGTATTACCGAGGCTCTGGTACCCTGTTACAGTAACAGCACAGACGAAGATAAAATCAGTCATGAAAGTGACACTTAAAGATGGCTTTGATGGGTAACTGATGGAAACCACCTTGAGTGAGCTGCAAATTTACAAATTGGCTTTTCATATTAAAAGTCTTGAGTCTGGGCCAGGCATGGTGGTGCACCCCTGTAATCCCAGCATTTGGGAGTCTGAGGCAGGAGGATTGCTGTGAGTTCGAGACCAGCCTGGACTACTTAGTTGAGTTCCGGGTCAGTCTCAACTACACAGTGAGACCCTGTCTCAAAAAAAAAAAAAAAAGTCTG
>NW_022900930.1:10407549-10435794 GCF_012274545.1 Fukomys damarensis
TCAAAAAAAAAAAAAAAAAAAAAGTCTGAGTCTGCCTATTGGTCCACAGTAGCTTTGCTGAAGAGCCAGCAATTGGTGTGTTGGAAAGGAACAAACCCCACACCACTGATTACAGCAGAAGCCTCAGTGATCCATGACAGTGCGACATCTTTGATGGCAAGACAGTAGTGCAGCTAAGGGCAGCAGGACTCAGTACAGAAAACTCCCCTAGAGACAAAAACTAGTCCATGCAAAGAAATAAATTTCCCATTAATCTACGAGCTGTTCTTGCTAGAATGTTTCATTCCCTGTTGCTAGGAACCTGCTCGTATCAGTACTCTGCACTCCACCGTTCCCTGCCCCTTCTGTAAGCTGCATGTTCAATAAATAGTGGAAAGCTCCAGGGGGTGTCTTAGCCCGATAAGATGTTTGACCATCCTGGGCCACCCATTTAGGCATTAAGATCTTGTCTTTTTAATCCCGCTGCCATACCCTTGGTCAGATGATTTGGGGTCTGATCAGCCTCTAGTAGGTAACAGTCTGGAAGAATTTTGAGGAGCAACCTAGAAAAAGCCTTGATCACTGAAATCAGCATTAAGATTGATTCTGATAAGGGCTGGGGATTTAGCTCAGTGGTGTTGGGTGCTGCCACCTGCCTCGCAATTGCAAGGCCTGAGCGCTATCCCCAGTACCCCCCAAAAAAAGTGATTCTGATGAGAGGTCAGAAGAAATGGAGAGAAAGACTGGACTTAAGAGATTCCTTCCTGAGTGGTATCTGTGGCCATACCACCCTGACCTTGCCCACTCTTGTGTGGAAGAGGGTTTAGATCTAAACCATAATGTATATGTTTCCTATAGGCAGCATATAGTTGAATTTTAAAAATTCAATCTAATACTCTTCGTTTATAGGAGATCTCATTGTATAGCCCAGGTTGGTCTCACACACTTGGAACTCAAGTGAGTTTCCTGCCTTAGCCTCCCCAGTAGCTGGAAGTATAGGTACACACAACTGCACCTCACCTAACAGTCTTTGCTTTTAACTAGGGATATTTAGAATATTCACCACCGATGTGATTATTGGTGTGGTTAGGTTTTTTTGGCGGGGGGTGGTGGGGTGAGTGGTGGTGGTACTGGAGATCAAACTTGGGTCCTTGTGCTTGTGAGGCAGTTGGTGGCACCACTGAGCTAAATCCCCAGCCCAGGTGTGGTTAAGTTTTAATAAGTCATCTTGCTGTTTTTTATTTATCCTATTTCTTTCCTGTTTTCTGGATTCTTTTGGATTAATTCAATATTTTTTTATTCCGTTTATCTCATCATGGCAAGTTAGGAATAACTCTTTATTACTTTAATTAATTCTTTGGAATTTGTGATACACGTTGTTAACAACATAGTGATATTGTACCACTCGACCTATGGAATAAGATTCTTATAATGAGGCCAGGGATTTAGCTCAGTGGTTCCACTGCCTGCCTCACAAGTACAAGGTCCTGAGTTAGATCTCCGGTACCAGGAAAAAAAAAAGACTCTCACAATAGTACACTTCCCAACTTGATGCTTTTCTGGTCATATGTTTTCATTTGACATATATTATAAATCTCTTGGAATATTACTTTTGTTTAAACAGTAAATTGTCTTTTTGTTTGTGTACAGTGCTGAAGATCAGAACCCAGGGCCTCAAGTATTCAAGGCAAAGCAAGCCAGCAAGCTCTACCCAAGCTACATCCTCTGACCCCTAAAAATTTATCTTTTAAAGTGATTTAAATAAGAAAAGCATTTTATGTATTAATTGGTGTAAAATATGTGCTGTTTACAATACAGTATTCTTCATTGTTTTGTGTAGGTAAGTATTTTCACCAGGCATAATTTTTCTGTTCTAAGGACTTAAATTTCTTGTAGTGCAAGTCTTCTGGTAATGAAGTCCTTCAGCTCTTGTGTGTCTAACATTTTTGGGGGGCATAGGGTTATTGCTATTTTTTGCTGGGTGTAGAGGTACATGTCTAATCCCAGCTGAGGGAGCAATGGTATGGGAGACCCCTATTTTCTGCCTTTCTCCCAGGGCAGAGAAACTCCGTTATCTCCTATTCTCCCAGCAGCAATAAATATTTGCCTGAATTCTGGTAGAGTAAGATGGGGTCAGCCGGGCCTGATGGCACACACCTGTAATGCCAGCACTCGGGAGGCTGAGGCAGGAGGATTGCTGTGAGTTCGAGACCAGCCTGGGCTACATAGTGAGTTCCAGTTCAGTCTCAACTACATAGTGAGACCCTGTCTCAAAAAAAACAAAACAAAAAAAAGATGGGGTTAGGGCCGGGGACTTAGCTCAGCGGTTCGGTGGCCTGCCTTGCAAGCACAAGGACCCGAGTTCAATCCCCGGTACCAAAAAAAAAAAAAAAAAAGATGGGGTTAGGTGCTAGTCTTCCAAGAACAGTGGCCCTTCGCTAGTTATCTGTGGGTCATATACTTTCTGTGCCTTCCCAAGCAACTTAAGGATCAGAAAACCTTACAGAGCTTTTGTGCTGGTTGCCCCATAGCTACCAGTAGCCACCTAGTTAGCCTGTTCCAAGGTTGGCTTTCTTTGGGGTGTCTGTCTGATCCCAGGGCGTTTCTGACCATTTTCATTGCATGTTTTAAAAATAATCAGAAGTATTTTCTTTTTTTTTCTTCTCTCTCTCTCAGATAGGGTCTTGCCGAGTTGCCTAGGCTGGTCTTGAACTTGTCCATCTGCATCAGCCTCTCCACTGCTGGAGTTAATAGGTGTGCACCATCACACCACATCCCCTATACCCCCTTTAAAAACTTTTTTGTTTTGTTTTGTTTTGTTTTCGAGACAGGGTCTTGTTAAGTCTCTCAATTGCCCAAGCTGGGGTTGAACATCTGGCATCATACTCTTTAATGTCCTGAAGATGTAGGACTTTAACATTTTCACTTTCACTCTTTCATTGAAGGATATTTTAAGTTGAAATAGGCTTAAGAACTGAGCCTGGACAATTTAGTGAGAGCTTATAGGTCATTTGACAAATCTGTCTTTTAATTTTAAGTCTGTTGATAACCCTTTAACATTTAATCATGAAAAGTTTTACAGAAGTTGAATATAAATCCCCCCATGTATTTATCACTTAGCTTTGATATTACTCTCACAATCATTCTGAAGCAAATTTTAGCCAGTTTCTATCATACTTTAGCATGTTACCTTTTGTTTGTTTGTTTGTTTTTTGGTACTAGGGATTGAACTTGGGTCCTTGTGCTTGCAAGGATCTAAATCCCCGACCCTAGCATGTTACCTTTAAAGCTAAGTTGCTTCCTTTCCCTCCTCTCCCTCCTCCCTCTTTCTCAGTTTCATAGCTACAAAAATTAATCCATTCATCTTGTTTCTAACTTTTCCATCTCATTGCAACGGGGCTATAGTAAACACATGTCCGGCTTCTGATTTTTGTATTAGAAACTGGTGATATGGAGGACTTTATTCCACAAATTTTAGGAGCTGTTTGCTAAGTACTAAAATTGGGCCTGTTAAAATGATAGCAGTATTCTTGGAAATGTATGTGAACAACTGAAACTGGAGCCTCTGAAATTCTATGATCAAGTGGGTTTAGAAATATCCATTCTAAGCCAGGTGTGGTGGCGCACACCTGTGACCCCAGTACTTGGGAAGGCTGAGGCAGGATTGCTGCGAGTTCCAGGCCAGCCTGGACTACGTAGCAAGACCTTGTTTTTTTTTTTTTAAAAAAAAAAGTCCATTCTTTTTCTTTTGCATTTCTATTTGCATTTGAGTCTTATTTTCAAAGAATAATAGAAGCTTGCTGAATTTTTGAAATGAATCTTAAGAGAAATCAGCACCTATAGAAACCAAAAACATCTACGCAGACAAGTAAAAGTCATTCCTAAGGACTTTGTATTGTTTGAGGAAATGCCCTGAATATTTCCTATATTATTTAGTGCTACATAACAGATTTCCCCAAAACTTAGTAACTAAAAACCTTTATTTTGCAGTTTCTATGATGAGGCATCCAGGAGCAGCTCAGCAACCCTCGTGAGGTTGCTGTCAGCCAGAGCCCAGCATGAGGGTGCATGCACACTTGTAATCGCAGCACTCAGGAGGCTGAGGCAGGAGGGCCACATGTTCAAGGCTGGCTTGGGCCATGTAGCAAGATCCTGTCTCATACAGCAGCAGCAATAACAAAAACGATGTCAGCCAGACTTACAGTCTCTGAAGCCATGCCTGCAGCTAGAGGATTAACTCCAAGCACACTTAGGTGCAATGAGGAAAAGAACTCCAAACCTGTTAGATGTCAGATGTGCCGAGTTTGTGTTATCACAACATCAAGGAATAAAGTTGCAAACCAAAGGAGGAGGGGTTGAGAGAGTTATTGGAAAGAACAGCTTCTGGATTTCCAAGAGAAGTCCTGAGTTGGTGGCACTGAGGCTCTTTATTAGGGGTATTTTTTACAGTAGAAGCACAATGTGGGTTCAACTACAGTTAACCTGTAATAGGATTACAAGTATACTGGGAAGCAAAGCACATAGCGAGGATGCATGATAAGCATCATTCATCATTAACTTTAGCTTGTTAGAACTTCTCATAGAACAAAGGGATTCCTGGAAAGGGGTGGGGGAGTATGGGTCCAGATGTTCTGGTCTCCCACCTAAGCATCTGATACATCTCTGGGCTCCCTGGACTAGGTGCTGCTGACTACAGTATAATCTGTAAAGCTGCTCTTTATCTCTAGGGAGGCTTGTACGCCGAGATATTGTATCCCCATTCCAAGGGCTGCCTGGCTGTCTTCAGGTTGGCCTCCAGCCACAATCCTGGTGTGTCTCGTCTTCTTTACTTACTCCCTCAAGGGCCCAATCCTTCTCTGACTGCCTGTTAATTTCTATCTAATTTAGCTCTCTATAATACAGGGAACTATTGGCATAAGGTTTCCGTTCTAGACACGTGGTCTCTTCTGGGTTATTAACATGGTTTCCACCAGAACAGGTGAGAAGAGACAAAGGGAAAGAGAGAAGCAGGGTAGAAGTGCAGTCTTTATAATTCTTGAAGAAAATATGTACCATTTCTTGTCAATTCTGCTGATCCACCCTGGCACATGGTGGGAAAGGGCAGCACAGTGAATGCCAAAAGCAAGTACTGGGACCTATCTTGTTTGCTGGCTTCCAGTCTACCCTCTAATCCCCAGTGATTTTCTGACATGAAAACACATTTCCTCCATCCCAAGAAACACAGAAGCCTCCTGCTATTAAGATATGAGCTCAAAAGTTCAGGATTTTATTATGTACATGATTAAGTCTATGGACAGATGAGAGACTCCTAGGGTGTGATCTTCCCTCTCCCCCAGTGCTGGGCATTGAGCCCAGGGCCTGGCACATGCTAGGTAAGATCTCTACCCCCAAGCTACACCCCCAGCCCTAGGTACAGCTCACAAACACAACTCCTGACCTACATGTCTAACAAGAGACAAGTTAGGGCCGCTCCCCATATCCAGCATACTATCATGGGACAGACAAAATTCCCACGGATATTCCTGTTCAGAGCTGTTCAAAATAGAAGTCATATACAAGTTACTGATTCACAAGTGATTCTAAAATCCAGTTAGGCAAGTGTTAGAAGCACTCAGTCCTATTCCTGAGGAAATGACTCCATGACTTTCACCTTTGTCCTGGGAGGCCTTGGTTTCACCTTTGTAGTCATTTTACATGAAAGGTGGCACAACTTTACCGCAAAACATTTTTCTTTATTTCTCCCCAGTAAAATTTTGGGGAATCAAGAAAGTTTTTAACCTCTGGAAGAGTTCACGGTGACCATGTTACTACTGATGAAATTATTTCATTTATTTAGTTAATTTTAGAAATAAGATCTTGCTGCCCAGTCTGGCCCTGAACTCCTGGGCTCAATCTATTTTCCTGCCTCAGTAGTCCCAAGTACCTAGCACTACATTTGGGTGCCATCACACCGAGCAGGTGATGTAATATTTATAGAACGTTTGAGTTGTCTGTGAATCTTACTCTATGCCATTAACCTTGATATTTCTCAGGCCTAAACAAAGGATTTTATAGACATGCCTTTACCCTCATTTTTAAATGACATTTTCCTGAGAATGCCCTGGATTTGAGCTTTGCTGTGAAGCCATTTGTCAAGTGGTGAGGCTGGCTGCTTTAGGTGAGCCCTGGTTCCTTTTTAACAATCCTTTAGCTCATCCCTCTCATTTTACTGTAAGCACCAAGAAGAAAACAAGTGGCGTTTTCACTACTCTGGTTGGAAATACATTCTTAGCTACACCAATTAATTCATTCTACATATTTTTCCACATAATTGTTGGTGTTTCTGAACTTCCTGCCACTGTTAGCCAGTAACATTGTCCCCCAACTCCTCCCTCAAAACTATCCAACACTTTCTTATCCAGTTTCAAGGCACTTCAGGCTTCCACTAACACTTCTTTTCAAAGCTTATTCCTGCCCCCCCTCAAAGTCCCTCTCACATTTTAGAATTGTGTTATGGTAGCACCTCTGTATGTTACTTATTGCTGCATTACAAATGAGATCAAGCCCTAGCTGCCCAAAACATTTAGTCTCACAAATCCTGAGGGCAGAGAATCTGGGAGCATCTTAGCCAGGTCGTTCTAAGGGTTCTCAAGAAGTTGAACTCAAGCTTGTTGACCTGAGTTGTAGTCTCTATGCTATTCGTGCTTATTTCTGGGTACAGGATTATGGCAGAATTTTTTTTATATAAGGTTTGGAAGATCTTATATAATTAATAACTTCTAATGTGGCGTAGTTCAGACAAAAAGTTAAAAGTTGAGACTACTTACTCATATTTTCACACATGTATTAAGCATCTACTATATAGTAAGTACTTCTTCAGGGAAAAAAGCCATAGCTTTTCCCCAAGATCTTACTCGGGAAAATAAGAATAGTCACAATATGGTGTAATAAACTCCACAGTAAAGTATAAAGAAGTGTTAAATGAAGGGTAACACACAGAGGAGTCAGGTGAGCAAAAAGAAATGGGGTGAGCATGGGGAAAAGGAGTGACTATAATAAAATCAATAGCCTTTTATACTCAGTTTGAACATGGTAATTATAGTGCATGAGTATACCATTATAGGTATATGAGCAAAAAAGGAAGTGATGAGATACTGTAAAAAAATCTCACCATTGTTTTAATACTTTCGTAGTTTTCCACCTGGAACATGGTAAATGTTACAATTAATACAAGGTAAAATTATATACATTGCAGATATCAGTCAAATAAACAATACCTTCCTTTCACAAGAACAGTAAAGACAAGTTTTTAAATTGAAATAACTGTAGAATAAAGACTCCTACTTACATGATTTTAAAGGTCTGAATGAATTATAAAATAGTCACTATGGGGTTCAGGATTAAAGAGGCAGAAGCCAAAAATGTTTTTTGGGTTTTTTGTTTTATTTTGTTTTGTTTTTTGGTACCGGGGAGCGAACTCTGGATCTTGCACTTGCAAGGCAAGCGGCATAACCACTGAGCCAAATCCCCGGCCCCCAAAAATGTTTTTAACAGAAATGATGGCAGTTGTGAAGAAATATAAGTTAAGTGCTTTCTTACATATATTGTTACCGGAATCTTTTTTTTTTTGTACCAGGGATCGAACTCGGGTCCTTGCGCTTGGGAGGCAGCCGGTGGAACAACTGAGCTAAATCCCTGGTCCTGTTACCCCATTCTTATTTGGTACATTATAAGATGGCACATTCCAAAACATACATGCAGATATTAATCTTTTTCAATCCTTTACACCAGTATATTCCTATGTGTTATGAATTTAAAGTGTTTACTGCCTTAAGCTTAGTCAAGGTACAGCATGATTTTAACATCTGTTCCTGAACTGTTAGGTCACACAGTATAACTGGTTTAATGTAGAACAGGTAGTTCTCATTTCTTTACTAATTGCTCTGTTCTTTCTCTTCCACGATGAGTAGAGTATCTGTAGTTACTCCTATGTCAGCCAGTGACCAGCCTCCCTCTACTTCCACAAGTCTTCTGGGAAAGGAAGTGAAAAGGCTATATAGGGATGTGTGGTACCCAATTTTCACCATCCAGGCAAATAAAACCTACAAGATAAAAAGCTCTGTCATTACCAAATACTATACACACTTGTGTTCCTTTGGATCACCCTGATGATTTTTACATTGTGTAATGACCCTGTGAGTAATGAGACAGAACTTTCACTCTGCAAAATAACTTTTTCTGGAGTTTACAGGAAAATGATGTTCTCTGCTTTCCGTATCCCTGCTGTGAGAAGTTCTGCTTTACAATGCCCCTATGCCATGCTGCCCTGCCTTAGAACCAGCCAACTATGCATTGAAACCTCTACAAACTGTAAGCCAAAATAAACCTCCCCTCCTTTAATGAGTGGGTATCTGGTATTGTGTTTCAGTGACAAGAAAGTGGCTAAGACAGATTTTGGTATTAGAGAAATGGGGTTGTTACTGTGATACTACCTCACCATGTGATTCAGAAGCCTTTGGAATGGGTTCATGCAAGGAGTTTGCAACAGTTTGGAGATGCCGGCTGAAGCAGCCCTACAATGCTGCAAATTGAGTGTGATGGGAAATTCTGGTCAGAGCTCAGAAGACGGAATGCCAAAAGACACAGATGGTAACGACCAGGTTCAGGGGTTTCATTTGGGAACAAGAACTCCATTGGCTCAGAGCTTTGTCACGATGAATATGTCCAGGCCCCGGAGATTCTGTTTTTGTTGTTTGAGACAGGGTTTCACTATATGTAGTTCAGGCTGACCTCAACTTGACTTAACTCGCAGTGATACTCTTTGCTCAGGCTCCCAAATGCTGGGATTATAGGAATATGCCACCACATCCAGCTATGATATCCCAACTTGCCCTGGGTGCTAACGTTTCCTGTCACGAAGAGTCTCATAAAAATGATCAAAGTTTCCACATACTGTTCCCTACAAGCAATGGCAGCCTCAAAATATAGAATATTTAAAGTGGAGGATTTAGCTCAGTGGTCTGCCACCACCTGGGAAGCACAAGGTCCCGTGTTCAATCCCTGGCACCAAAAAATAAATAAATATTATATTTGTGTGTGTGTATATACACATACATATGTATGTGTATATATTAACAAATCATGTTTTGTTATTTTAAGAAAGGTAAGTAACAGTTTTCTATTCCTAACTTCAGCTGCTAGCTGCCATCCAAGAACCTACTGATATTCTGTGTACCAAAAGTATATCTATCTATGTCATAATTTTTAAACTTCCATTATTTTCCAATATAGGGATATACCTTAATTTATCAAATCCCTACTAACACATAACTTTGATCACTTCTTATTTTCCTAGAATAAATGATCATAAATCAAATAACTGGGTCGAAAGACGTAATTTTAAATTTTTTAAAATACAATAATTAATTCTCACAGGGACATGGCCCAATTTATATTCAGATTAATAAGTTAGGAGAATCCACTTTCCCCCATATGCTTGCAAAAACTGGATATTATTTCCTTTTCTTCTTTGATAGTGTACTAAGTAGAAAATGGTGTTTCACCCAGGTGTAGTGGCACATGCCTGTAATTCCAGCACTCAGGAGGCTAAAGCAAGAGAATTGCTGCAAATTTAAAGCTAGTCTGGACTACACAGTGAGTTCAAGTTCAGCCTGAACTACATAGTGAAATCCTGTCTCAAAACAAAACAAAAGAAATGGCAATTATGATGGAATAAGTGTAGGGGTGGTATTTTGAGGAAGATTAATGGCAGTGTCTCTTTTATTATACATTTTTAAAATTTAAAAATTCACTATGCATTCTGATGCTCGTGTATGTGTTAGATGGGTATGGTGTAAACCCAGCTACTCTGGAGCAAGGATGATCACAAGTTCAGAACACCCTAGTCAATTTAGCTAGACCTTGTTTCAAAATAAAAAAAGGTCTGGGATCTAGTTCAGTGGTAGAACACTCGCACAAAATCAGCAAGGCCCTTTGTTCAATTTCCAGTATTAGGAAAAAAAGTGGGGGATTACACTGAAGTGAAGGACTTAGCAAAGTTTGAAGGCAAAGATCACAACTCAGAGAAGCTGGCCATGCCTACTTATACAGACACACCCCTGTAATCCCATATTCTGAGACACTAAAGCAAGAGAATTGCAGGTTTGAGCCCAGCCTAGGGACTTAGTGAGACCCTGTTTCAAAAATTTTCTTAAAATAATAATATAAAAAGGGCTGTGAATGTAGCTCCATGTGAAAGTCCTTGGTTCGATCTTAAGTAATGAAAAGAAAAACCCTCAAAATACAAATTCTCTCACCTGTGAACTACAAGACTTAAAAAACCTTCTCCTCAAGATTTTCCCATTTCGACATCGCAGAGCAACAGTAACTACCTGAGGAATAAAAATGTTCAGATCAGAATTCTGATCCAAACCAAAAATTCAATTTGTCATTATTAATTACTACTGTAGGAAACATCTGTAATCAAAAAAGCTCACATAGAAATTTGTAGAAATTTAGCTCTGAGAGTGGCAGAGCAACATCAGGGTCCAGATGAACTTCACCCTAAACACAGAAATAATTCTTCCAAAATCGAAAAGTAAACATCATCTTACTGACTCGGGTCAGTAACAGCCTTCCAAAGAGGACACCAGAGACTAAGTGTATCTGCCTTCCTGGATACTATCCAGATTACAGCTGGCTTCCAGAGTGACCTACCAAAACAAGAAGACCCAGTGCAACCCATAGTCTACAGACGAGAAAAACACTAGGCTGGAAGGAAGCCAAAAGTTACCCATCCAACTGCCTTTGCAGGCTGCATACCATCTCCATCTTTCCAGGCGTGTGAGAGACAGAGCCAGAGTTGGCCTGGGTAATGAAGCTCAGGAAGCCCACCCTGCCTCACAGCAGCTGTATCTGCTCCACATACTGAATCCCCCAATAATCTTCCCTTTGATAAAACAAACACCTAAAAAGAGCTTGCAAACTGCTACTATACTAATGACAATTATAAAAGAAGGTAATGAATTAACTTATTCTGAAATTCATTATGTACCTGACAAGAAACTTTTTTTTTTTTGGTACCAAGAATAGAACTTGGGTCCTTGTGCTTGCAAGGCAGATGCTGGAACCACTGAGCTGAATCCCCGCCCTGAGAACCCTTTCTTACGTCTTAACATCATCAACTGTCTAAGGAGCTATTTGTAAATGGGGCTTAAGAGCAGCTCCTCCCTCAGGAAAGTTACATTAAGATTCCAATAATGAATGTAACTGTACTGTATACCTAAAATGTACCAATAAACTCAATGAGGAAAAGAAAAATCAGGCTGCACGGGCTGGGGATTAAGCTCAGTGATTCTGCTGCCTGCCTCGCAAGCATAAGGGCCGTAGCAAAACTACAGTTAAAATTTAGTGAATATTTTTCCTTATGATAAGATAAATATTTGAGAGAAATGAAGTCCGGTGATTATTCTGTTACAATACTGGGAAGGTTGGTTGTACAGTTTCTCCTACTATTACTGACAGTGGAGTAGGCTTACAGCTAGAATGTGTGGGCTGCAATTCATACTGGGAAAAAAAAAATCTTCTGAGCCGGGTGTGGCAGCACATGCCTATAATCCTGGCACTCCGAGAGGCTGAGGCAGGAGGCCACCATGGACTGCATAGTGAGTTCAAGGTAAGCCTGAACTTACACAGTAAGACCATCTAAAAAAAAAAAAAAAAAAAAAGTGCTTGCTTCAGCAGCACATATACTAAAAAAGAAAAAACTCAGGGTCCCAAATAAAAACTGTTAAGTGAAATTGGATTTAAAATTAAAATTTGTTTAAGACAGCATCCAACAATAATGAAAATAGTTGCTGTGATAATATGGTAACTTTATATGATGATTTACAAAATTACTTTCAAATTACCTTAAATTCTAAGATTCCTGTCTTTAAAAGCAGAACAGTAACGTACAGTGACTATTTGAGAGTTCTGGACTCTATTTTCTCATCTCAGACTGAAGAAATCTAACCATCTCCATATTTTAGAACTCTATTTAAACTACAATAGTGAACACTTAAATCATATGTACTGCTTAAGTGAGTACTGCGTTAGTTTCCAGACACGCCCCTCTACTATCAAATCCACATTAGTTCCCTCATCTTCTAGTCCACTCCTTTCCATTCAGGCTTCCAGTAAAACAGGAATTTTCTTATATAGCTTATTATTAGAGAGTCACAGTTACTTCACATACAGAAAAAATATACAGACAGATGACAGCAAAAGCTTCATCTATTTCTGACATCTTTTAAAATGAGTGTTAGTTCCATCTCCAACCAAATAGAATTATAAAAATGTCGCTCTGTGAATACTCCCATATAGTAGATCAAACTTTAATAAGGAAATAGAATTTCCTTATATATATCATATATATATCATAAAACTTATGCAGAGACTTAAATATGTTTGTATGACAGGAGCAGGCTAATAGGTATGATGATATGTAATGATGTCATGTGAAATGTAATGATTAGGATACCAGGTTGAAATCATTAGGTTGATAAAACAGGAAAGAGTATTTTTCAGAATGCCAAAAACATGACTATATAATATAGAAAGAAAAACATCCCAGTCAGGCATGATGGTACGTGCCTATAATCCCCAGCACTTGGGAGGCTAAGGCAGGAGGATTGCCTAAAGTTTGAGGCCAGCCTGAACTACACAGTGAGAACCTGTCTTAAAAAAAAAGAACCTGCCTCACAAGCACAAGGTCCCGTATTCAATCCCTGGTGCCAAAGGAAAAGAAAAAGGGGCTAGGGATTTAGCTCAGTGGTGCCACCATCTGCTTTGCAAGCACAATGTCCTGAGTTTGATCTGCAGTACCCACCCCCACCCCCAAAAAGGAAGGACAGATAGCCCAAAATACCCTTCCTGGCTCTATGTATGCTTTTTTTTTTATGTTAGAAATACTTTATTAGGGTGATAGGACAGAAGATGGATTAGAAGCCACACTCACCAAGAGTGAGTGCTTTTTCTTAACATAATTTTATGATGATGTTTACAATCTTATTTTCACTGTTCTGAAAACTTCTACAATGGACAGGAAAAGATAGGGAGAGAAGTCCAGAGGGACTAGGCCAGTGATGGAGACCCTTTCAGAGCTTTCAATGTTAAAAACAGCCCACCTCCGCACGAGTGCCATAGTTCACCACCACTGGACTAGGCTGACTGTCCAGCACCAGGTCAGTAGACCAGGACTAGAAAGGTAAGGTCTAGATCCATGAGAGGAACAGAATTACTGACAAAATAGGACATTTGAAGTCATCCAGTCTTGTGAATGGCTAATGAGTTAAGTTTTGCACTGAAGTCTTAGAAATGTGCAGTACTCACTGCACAGATAGAAAAATGCCTTGCCCAATGATGAGTCTATTAAAATCAGAATACTCCAGTATTTTTTATCCTTTTCAGGCTCATAAGCCTGAGAATCAAGAAAAATACTGTTTTACATATGACCACCAAAAGGTGGTTTCAAAGCATTCTCTTGACAGCCTGAGGTCTGTAATCTGGACAGTTTAAAAAATGTGTTTCCTAGAAACATATTTATGCTATAAAATGGTTTCTATGGATACAAGGGATTCATGAGGGGTGGCAATCACAACAACATATTTAAGGCATAGATCTCTCTGGTATAATCGGAGATTTGAAGTTTTAAAAAAAATTCTTTTCCTGGGAGTTCAGGATCTGTATTGCTCACTTCATTGTCTCTACATTTGGATGACTTTCAGATTTTTCTCGGCTATCCAAAGTACTAAACTTGAAGTTAAAAAGTGTTGGCAAAAATGAGAACCCCCTAATTGCTTTCATTGTCACCTCAACATCTTTTCCAAGAAGTATGGTAATAATAGTTGCTAACCTTCACGAAATGGAAAGCTGTGACAATTCTCCTGGACACACTGCCCAAATGACGTGCAGGATGTAAAGATGTGTGTTTCCCCTGTGTCTGACAAGTGTCTGTAACTAAGCTGGCCCAGGCCAGGAAGGCAGAGCCGATGATAACAGCAGCTAGGAGGAAGGCAGCTCAGTGTAGGTAGAGGCAAGTCCCAGCCCAGCCCCATAATGCAGACCACTCTGAAAACACATAGCTGCAGTCTTCATCTCTAAAGGAAGAGTTATAATTTGAAGCATCTGCCTATTTTGATTCTGTTTTATTGAACAGTTGACTGCTGACCTAAAGTACTAGAAACGCTTATGTGTACTCTATCGCTGCCTCAGCCTGTGCGTGGGCTCTAAAAAGCAATGCAGCCAACAGAAAGCTTCTAAAACAAGACTCAGCTGAGGAATCTGAAATGGTGCCATATTCAAAACAAGACTTAATTACAGTGCAGTCACATGAACATGCTATCTTTTCTCTCTAAACTCACTTGTTGACAAGATATATTTACTTGATGTTAGACAAAACGGAGAATATAATTTTTAGAAAATAAGCTTACTTCCTTAGCTGTTTCAGAAGGTTCTTCAGGTAAGTCAGGAACCTAAAGAAATGTAAATAAGTGTTAGTGAAAGAAATGTAAACATGTACAAGAATCCTTTAAAAATAGTTGCAATGAGGGGCTGGGGATTTATCTCAGTGTTTCCACCACCTGCCTTGCAAGCACAAGGACCCGAGTTCAATCTCCAGTACCAAAAAAAAAAAAAAAATAGTTGCAATGAGAAGCATTCCTACAGTTTACAGTGTAAATGAAAGCTGGCGCTGGACGCGTAGCTCAGTGGTAGAGCCCTTGACTGGCAGGTGCATTGCCCTGAGTTCATCACCCAGTGAAGAAAAGGAAGGGGGTGGTGAGAGTTCAGTAAACATCTTTGGATAAGCAACTCTGTACTAATAATACATCATAAAAATAAGATTTGAGGTGACAACTACCAATCTATGTGCTAACATAAAAATGTACTGTTTAAAGAAACAGTAAAATACTAATATGAATTAAGTTCAGTAAGATCCTAAAATTACTTAGTATATACCTAAACACATTTTAATGAATACATTTTTTTCTTTTTCCTCATTGACATTCCCGGCGAACTGGGTAGCAAACGTTTTCTCTGGTTGCTTTTGTCATTTACTCATGTTTTCCTGTTTCTATTAATCTATTAAGAAATAAAATGTTGAGACCATTTCCTCTCATAAAATTAACTTTCCATTATTATTAACAGCTTCACTTCCAGGGATCCATTTTTATTTTTTAATACACCATTGTCTTTTTTTTTGGTACCAGGATCAAATTCAGAGCCTTGCACTTGCAAGGCAGGTGGTGGCACCACCGAGCTAACTCCCCAGCCCACACCATTCTGTCTTACACCAATCTGTCTAATAAACACTACTTTCATTTACAAGATAATCCATTTGTTTTCCCTTGGTATCAAAAGTACACAACTATCAACCAGAATTTCCCATCAGCATGAAGGTTATTTAAAAAAAGGAAATTCAACTTTTTGCCAGGTGTGATGTTCATACCTATAATCCCAGCACTTAGGAGGCTGAAGCAAGAGGACTATTTGAAAGTTTGGTTCAGAACCTTAATATTAGTGTTAAAAAAGACAAGTGATTCCTAGTGAAGATAATCATTTCTCAGGTGCTAAGACACGGTCTTCCCCAGTAAACCACCTCAGCCCAGAGAACCACATGGACACAATGAAGTGAACTGGCATTATGCAACCTCTTTCTGCAAGGGGTGGGCAGCAGGTGGCGGAACTTGGGTTGAAGGATTGGGCAAATTTCGTCTCTTAGCGGCTTCTCTGTTTGATGTTTCAAAAGATGTCTGGCCCATGTTTTCAAGCACCAAATCTTCATCACCCTGGTAAAAAATAACAGAAAATTTCTTTCCATCAATTTTATTCTATACACAATGATTATTTATTTTACTATAATGGCATTTCTATTTAAAAAGTTATCATTAGACCCCCCCCATAAAAATTAAAGCCTTCTCTCTTTGGTTAATATCTTGCAGAAACCACCATAAGCTTATCAAGTTCTGGAGTTTCCTCTGACAGACAAGAGGCTCATGGGGCCCTCTGCATCTCATGAGCTCCTAAGCTGCTCAGTGGGATAGTAGAAAGAAAAATGATGAATGATACCCTAAAATAAGTAAGACAGTATTAAGGAGTATGTTTTCAAAGACTGTGAAAATAGAGTATGTGTAGAACCCTATGTCTTCATATATGACCATATAAAATTTCCACAGCTGACTGTGGTCTTGTATCTAATTATATATAAACAGTCTAGTTTTCAAATTCAAATTTTGATCTTCCATTTTAACTAATCATGTGAGGAGACAAAATATTTTTTTCCAGAACTTACACAGAGTACTTTCTTTTGGAAGGTTTATTTTCATTTTTGTTTCTGAGACAGTGTCTCACTGTACAGTTCAGACTGGCCTCAAATGCGAAATCCCCCTGCCTCCACCTCCTGTGTTCTGGGATTATACATATGCGCTACCAGATCCTGCTAAGATTACTCTTTATTAATATTATCTATTGAAATTTTCCCCTAGCAAAATAGTTTACTTAAATGTAAAATTCTCAAACATATACTCACTTAGTAATACCTTCGATAACCACTCTTCTAAGAGAAAAAGTTCTCTTTATCAAACTAAAATGTTCACCATTGAAGTAAGGTTAATCCCGCTCTCTTTATCCTAAGAAAATTTAGTGGAAGGAGTATGGAGAATGGTAATCAAGAGATCTTAATGCTAAAAAATTAACTTTCCAAGTCCAGTCCAGACTGCCTCCATGCAGCCTACAATGCTGGGGCTGATTCTCGAACACTGCTTCAGTTCGGCTTCTCGTGTCCTCTGACAGTCCTAAGACCTTTAAATTTACTAACAGCTGATCCTGTCCTTGGCTTTTGTTGTCTCCACTAATCAGGTTAAAATATGTACCAGTAGTACCATGAAGAAAGACAGCCTAAAAGCGAGGGGCAGAATGACTTATTTCACCTTAGACAAGGCTAAAATTAACACCACAAGTGAGCATGTTGATAAGTGCCTATAGTCACCACTTAAGCCTAGGAGGTAAGACCGGCCTGAACAATACAGTACGCTGTGCCCTCCCCCATCAAAAAAAAAAAAAGCCTACCAATGTCTACCAACTACAACACTAAACAGAAGGCAAACTCAACTCAAGAATAGTCACTACATAGAGCAGTTGTATTTTCTGTGGCTCATCTTTATTACCTACAGCTTACTGTAAGAACTGTTTCTTTACTAGATCATTTTCTTTACAAGACAGTAAAATTTGCTATATAAACAAAAAGCCAATAACCAAAACACCAGAAATGTGTTTGGAATAGAAATGGGTCTTACACAGTTTTGTGACCAATTACTCTAAAACCTCTATAAATATCCTTTTTTAAGAAACAAAATTGTAAACTTATATTAGATAATGACAAAATTTGTCCTCAATGTCAGAAGGAAAAAATAATCCAAGGCTGATTTGACTTTATAAACAGAGCCAAACATAGTAAATATAATGTGAGCTAAATATCTTAGAGGTCTAAATTGAGGAAAAATCAGAATTTCCTTAAAACTGGTTTCTTTACAGTTTTCTTGAAGTCTGCCTTATGATAAAGCTTTTCTAAGATACACACTCCTCAGGCACCAAGAACTACTTAACTACTTGATACACAAGCATGCTGAATAAAAACTGATAAGTAATCATTATGGGGGCTGGGTATTTAGCTCAGTGGTGCTGCCACCTGCCTCACAAGTGCAAGGACCCAAGTTCGATCCTCAGTACCAAAAAAAACAAAAACAAAACTGATAAGTAATAATTATCAACAAAGACTCCTAAAAGGCAGACTATACTGTTTAACATCATTTTCAACTTTTAAAAAAATTAATGAAAAGAAACAAATAATAGATTCAAAATAGTTGGGAAAAGGGATAAAATAAAAAAAAATTTTTAGAAAAAAAAATATATAATAGAATATTTTCTAACCCCAAGTTTGTGACCACTGGTTAACTTCCAGGTTTCACCCGTCATTTGATAAAAGCGCTCTTCCAGTTTTTTTAACTTCATTTCCTGGCGAGGTTTTAAAGTGTTCTCTGTGTATCTACTGGCCTGTTCAAGAAAAAAAGTACGTTATTATTATACATTAATGTTCCTAAAAAATTCACAGTGTCTATAAAGTCCTAAGTAGGAACCAGGTCAGAAATTATTTTCACCCTAATTCACTTTAGGCAATAAAGCAGCATCCCTCATTTTGCATTTAAAAAATTCTCATTTATAAATACAAACAAATAAATGTTCTACAAAATAAAATAAAACCAAACATTCTGTACCTTTGCTTATATGGCATTATGCCTATGTTTTTTTTGTTTGGGGTTTTTTTGGGGGGGGTCATTTTGTTTAAAATAGTGTCGCACTATATATTCCAGGCTAGCCTTGAACTCCTGGCAGTCCTCTTGTCTTACCCTCCCGAGGGCTGGGATTACAGGTGTGCACCACCACACCTAGTCTATGTATTTTTAATTGTTTTCAGTTCAACAGAAACATCTAAAAACTAGGGATGCAGAAGTGCATACCATGTAATCCCTGGCTTCTAAAATCTGAGTAGTTTTGTTCTAAGCATGATGCCTTCTTGTGTTGTCAGGTCCTACAGAGCAAGAACTCATCTGGAAAGAGTATTAGCTGTATAGTAACTGTATAGCCCAATCATGGTAAAACAGAATGTACTTTTGAGATTAAAACAACTGGAAGCCAGGCATGATGGCAGGTTCCTATATTCCCTGCTACTCAGCAGGATGAGATGGGAAGACTGCTCAAAAGCCCACAGATTTAAGAGTAGACTGCGGTCGGGGATTTAGCTCAGTGGTTCCGCCGCCTGCCTCCCAAATTTGATCCCTGATACCAAAAAAAAAAAAACAAAAAAAAAACTAAGAGTAGACTGGGCAACACGGCAAGAGCCCATCTGAAAAACAAAACAAAATAAACTCCTGGTTTAAAGATGACAACATGAAACTATGACTGCTTCCTTCTAGTGGGAACCAGCCCAAAACAATTTCAACAAAAAACCGACGCCCAAATTCCATCAGTGACAAAACAAAGCAATATCAAAATACCCAAACCACTATCTGTGAAGATAGGTGGAGGACAGGTAACTGACACAACAGGTGAGAAAGCTACAGTGGAAATGCTCACAATGGAGAACAGCAGTAAGAAGCAAGTTGGTGCCCTTGTAGGGTCCTGGGGTAAGGTGCAAAGCTGAAAATGTGGACGGGTGGGGGAAGCCATGCATGAACCAACAGTGAACTTACAACAGAATGATTTATACCAACTCCGTACACTTCAGATTCATAGAAAAAAGAGAAAAGAAAAGCTCTGTTAGATCCTCAGACCCACTTCCCTACCACATACTACCAGAAGTGGAGATACTGCAGTCACAGACTGCAGGCCTACTGGAAGACAGGAGTGAGGAGTAAAATGGAGAAAGTAGAAAAAGATACGCACTAGAAGCTGGGACTTCTCAGCCATTTCCACTTGACTCACAGGTGGCACTCAGGCTTTAAACCCCTCAGCAGGTGAGCGGAGGAGCCATCTCTGGAGAAGGTGAATAGCAAAAGAACCAAGACACAGAGGAAACTAAATTCCTCCTCAGGCACCAAGTTATCCTGTCAAGCTCTGCCCATGTACACAAAAATACCAATTTACTTTTTTTTTTTTTTTTTGGTACCAGGTATCAAACTCGGGACCTTTCGGTTGCAAGGTAGCCGAACTACTGAGCTAAATCCCCAGCCCACCAACTTACTTTTATTTTGCCTTTTCTTTTTTATTGATGTATGACTTATAAACAGTAAAGAACACACATCTTATGTGGGCTTGATAAACTTTTGCAAATGAACACACCTGTCTAATCATCAATTTGCTTTCTAGTGTATCCATTTTAAATGTCAAAGTAGCTGAGCCAAGGGTCACCAGATGATTAAGGAAAGCCTGCAATATGAAAAACACACTAAAATAAACAAAAGGGACCATGGAAAAATAAGAAAGTATGCTGAAAGCAGAAAAACATTTTAAACAACATCCTCAGATAACAAAAAATACTACTTGAAACAAGAGGATTGAAATAGGGGAAATATAATTCCTGACCTGTTAGATGTCAAATGTGTCAAGTTCATGGTCCCACAACATACAGGAATGAAATCACAAACCAAACGAAGAAGTTAGGAGTTTTATTGGACATAAGGAGAGAGTTTTACTGGATTGCCAGGAGGGGTTCCAAATGAGGTAGGCATGAAGGACCTACATTTATACAGCATTGCCACAACAACATTGTGCATACAATGAACCTATAGGGTTACGAGTATAGTTACTTAGCTAATCGTGATCCAGTAGGGAAATGAATCACTCAGCAAGGGGTACATGTGAAGATCAAAGACATCTTTGTGTTGGGATGGGTCCAGATGCACTGGCCACTCACTGTGGCATCTGATGCCTATCAGGACTTATTGAACTAATTTTTTCTAATTGCAGTATAATTTCAAGTTCCTCTTTGTTCTTTAGGGAGAAATGTAGGCCTAGCCACTGAATCTTTATCTTGAGGTAGGGCCTTCTTCAGATGTATCTCCAGTTACAATTCTGATGTCTTTATTTTTGTGCTGACTTGAGAACCCAGTCCCTCTCAAACTTTATATTAATTTATTTGGGTTTTTTTTTTTTGGTACCTTGTGCTTGTATATTAATTTCTATCTAACTTAGCTGTCTATATCATAAAAAAGGGGAAATCAGAAGGTAACTAGTCTTGGAAATTAACATAATAGCTGAAATAATCAACTGAAATTCCCCAGAACCACTGAAATGGATAGACAAGCAGAGGAAACAATCAGGGGCTTAATCTCTCAATCTCAAATTCACCTAATGGGGGAGTTCAGAAAGAAAAAGATATGCCAGATGTAGTGGCATACACCTGTAAATCCCAGCACTTGAGAGGCTGAGGCAGGAGGATCTCCAAGAGTTCCCATCCAGCCTGGGATACATAGTGAGACCCTGTCTCAAAAAACAAACAAAAAAAAGAAAATATTCAAGAAATAATACAAGATTTAGCTCAGTGGTGCTGCCACTGGCCTCACAAGTGCATCAATCCCGAATTTGATCCCTAGTAGCAAAAAAAATTTAAACAAATAAATAATACAAGACAATTTCACAGAACTAAAGGACATGTCTCCATGTGTAGGGACTTAATTTCTAGCACACACACACACACACACACACACATACATACACAAAGTCCCATATCAAGTGACATCACAGCATGGGCCCTGATGACACAGCTGTAATCCCAGCACTCAGGAGGCTGAGGCAGGAGAATCATCAGGAGTTCAAGACTAGCCTAAACTACATTGTGAGACCCTGTCTCTCCCTCTGTCTCTTTCTCTGTCTCTCTCCCATAGGCATGCACACAATATATATAAAATATATACTCCATACACATATGTATATCTTTAACTTAATGTATCATTAGGCACAAGTCATGTCTGCCCAGCATAAGCAGTCATGCTTTACCCTTTCACTCTGTGCTTCTTGTTGTTTTTTTCTCACAAGTTTTTGTCTTCTCTCATTCTTTTCTTCTTCATCTTCTAAGACATCAAAACACAAAAATGTTAATTCCCACATACCTATAAGTCAAACAATATATCCTCTGAAAATAGTCTATAGATTTTAATATTTTGGAGTAGACAGCCTTCTAAAAAGATTCTATTTTTTCAAGTAATGAAAATGGAGTGCATGTAAACAGCTGAAACTTAAGAAATCTGATCATGAAATCTGTAGCAAAGTTTATAACAGGCTGTTTTGAAACAATTCTCTGACCAGTGTTATATATAACAGCATTGCTAGCGAGGCTTCCATAACATTCCGATGTCAATGGATTTGTGAGTTCTTTGACTCAGGAAATACAGCTAACAGGAACTTGTAAAGAAAAAGCTTATGAGAGTCACAGATACATAGTTGCAGGCTGCCCCTTAGAAAAGGCCAGGAAAGAGAGCAACACTAGAGAAGCCCTATTGTTGAAGTACAGTGAGATCAGACATTAGCACATGTATAAATTAATGGAGCAATACCATAATGTGTATGCATGAGCATAATGCCCAGAAGCAGGTAGTCCCCCCTCAGGGTACCTCTTGTGTGTAAATGCATCTTCTGGTAGGTCTTTGGAGCAATCCTGACTCATACCAGCAAAAAGCCCTCCTGTTTTTTCTTAGGTAAACAGGATGAGGTGAGGTAAGGTTGATGCAATGGTTGTTTGCCTCTTCTTTTGGCCACCAGCCATCACAACCCTATTTTTCTTGTCTCAGTAGGGTTTCAGCAGGTTACAACACAGCATGGAAGCCCATTACTGCACATGAACTATGCAGTAGAAAAGCTTCAGGCGCAATGAATGCCATTCTGTTGCCCCGGACATGACAGTAAAAGCAACATAGTCCTCAAAGGTAGGTGTCCTTTCAACTCCTAATATGACTGAACCAGTATTAGTTTACTATCCACTGAATATTACCAGTAAGGATTTCTGTTGTATGGATGCTTTTTTAATCTTGGTATAATACATTTCATTTTAAAAACTATGTAGCTTGATTCTTAAAACAGTTAAAGAATAATTTTTAATAGAGCAACAATAATATTTGAAATGGCTTACAAATATTAAAGATGAATCAAAACTCTACAACTCCCTTGAGGAATGATCCACCTTTTAGGAAAACATCCGACGAACTGCCTGGCTCCTTAAAAAGGAGCATTCCATTCTGCCAATAGCTTTACCCCTATGCGGCAGTTATTTCCCTAGGTTTATAAAGCAAAGGTTAGGATAAGAGTACATCAGGAAACCAGAAGGCCTAGTTTGACCACTAACTTGCTATTTGGTCAGTCAGACTCACTGATGTTAAGACCCTTTCCAAACTGAATCAAAGATGTACATTTAAAATAAGTCAATAGTGAAACATTACCTTTTTCTTTCACTTTTTTTCTTCATGTGTGTTTACATGCACACATGAGCACTACAAATCAAACCCAGGGCTCTACACAAGCAAGGCAAGCACTCTACCGCCGAACCTCATGTCCACCCCTAGAGGATAATCACTAAGCCACTGAAAACTTTCTAAACCTCTGATGCACCAAATCAGGACACCTTTCCATCTCAATATCTAATGACAATAAGAGAGACAGGACGTAAAACAGCAAGCTGATTTTCTACTCCTTGGAAAAAAATCTGCCAGTAGTCAGGCACTAAATACAGTCCTAATAGTATTTCATTTTAGATAGCATTAGCCTTCACTTGAGCATTATGTCTCTTGACTATGAATCCATAAATGTACCAAATAACTTGTACTCCAGCAATAAAAAGGTACAAAGGTACTTAACGTACAGAAAATACAGCAAGGGCAGATTTCTGACCTACTAATTTAATGTAAGCACCAAGTATCCCACTGGTATCAAAATATTTTATTTTTATTTATTTATTAATGAAAGCTGAGGATTGAACTCAGGGCTTTTCATATGCTAATCACGCTTCTACAACCCCAGCCTTGAAAATATATTTACATTTCACACCAAATTCCTAAGGGAAATTACAATACTCTTAATTTCCAACTGTTATTATATGAAGTATAAAAGATCAAATAACTTACCAAAAAGAAAACAGAAAACAAAACTACCCATGATTAAGAGATCCAGAAACACCTATATTGTCATTATGATTGAGCTGCATTGCATAATTGTTTAGGATTATTTTATTTTCACAGATACTATGAAGGGGCTACAAATTAAGCCCTTCATTTTTTAAATATTTAAGTATTTTAACTTTTCTTTACATTTAAATACACAATAAAACTAAATATAACCTACCAAATTTATTATTTTTAAACTTTTTCCTACTACATATAAGAATGTAGCTGTTAGCTTTAAAACTCATCTATTCTGAGTCCACATATGGTATTCTTTTGTTGTTTGTTTGTTTTGCAGTGCCAGGGATTGAACTCAGGATCTTGTGCTTGTAAGGCAGGCGCGGTGCCACTGAGCTAAATCCCCAGCCCTTGCATATGGTATTCTTTTAAAAGGCTTCTAGAACTTAGCCTCATATCAAAACAGAAACAAAAATAAAAACAAGCATGATTTCTTAAAATTAAAAGCACTTAATTATACACAAGACATACGTGCCTAAATTAATACAGGTAGAATAAAATTTAAAATGAGGATGAAAAGTCTTTAAAGACTAATGGTAGATATAATTACTCTTTGGAAAAAAAGTTTACAAACCATAGATATCACACAGCAGTTTAAGTGACACAAATACACAATGTAAAATGGGGGAATTTACAATGCAGTAACTCAGAAATGACAATTTCAGAAGTATATATGGAAAATGTACAGTTTCTGATAAAAATGTTGATTTACAGTCCATCCAAAATAATCACTGCTGTGCCAAAGATTTAGCCCAGTGGTTCTGCCACCTGCCTCACAAGCACAAGGACCCGAGTTGCCCTCAGTACCTCCAAAATAATCACTGCTGTGCCAAAGATTTAGCCCAGTGGTTCTGCCACCTGCCTCACAAGCACAAGGACCCGAGTTCGATCCTCAGTACCAAATAATAATAATAATAATAATAATAATAATAATTGCAAAGGTTATAAATGACCATACCCCTTGAAATTATATATCACAAGTCAATGGTTATTACTATACAAAATTGTAGAATAAAATAAATTTGAGTAAAAAAGCAAGGGAAGTATAAATAAAAGTATATATAATAAACTCACCTTTCTGATAAACTTGGAAAGATTTGCATGAGTTAAGCAATGACGTAGCCACAGAAATAATTAAAGTAAGAAGAGCAAGCAGTAAGAAAATCCGGCCACACAGCAAAATAAAATCTTTAATTCCTTATAAAGGAAAAAAGAATAAAATTAAAAACTTTTGATAGTAATAAGTAGTAACATTATTTGTACTAAAAATGTATAGTAGGAGTTATGTAGTTGTCTTATTTTTTTATATATATATATACATTCTCCTTTAGACACTAAAATTTACCATGGTTATCATTACCAGAAAAAACTTCCAGAAAATAATTCTAGAATAAACATCTTCTATTTTAGGAATTCAGATATAATTACAGTGCTCAGCAACATTATAAATAATAGGGTTAAGGGCCAGGGATTTAACTCAGTGGTTCCACCACCTGTCTTGCAAGCACAAGGTCCTGAGTTCAATCCCTGGTACCAAAAAATAACAACAACAACAACAATAATAATAATAGGGTTAGGGGGCCATGGTGGGGAACACCTGTAATCCCAGTGCTCTGGAAAGCTAAGGAAGGAAGAAGGCAAGTTTGAGTCCTTCCCGGGCAACTTAGACTTAACAAGACACTGTCTCAAAATAAAAAACTAAAGGACTGGGAGGGAGCTTAATGTGAAGGCCCTAGATTCAGCCCCCTGCATCAATCAAGCAGTAGACAAACAGGCAAATAAAATGTTTGTTTTTGTTTTTTTGGTACCAGGGATCGAACTCTGGTCCTTGCGCTTCGCAAGGAAGGCCACCGAACCGCTGAGCTAAATCCCCAGCCCTATATAAAATGTTAATAATGCTTAAGTCTGGTTTCCCTTCTATCAAAAAAGGAGGGAAATTTTTATATAATTTAAAATATGCAGAGTGTCTGCTTTGCTAAATGCTAAGGGAAGACAGTGTTAGGTAAAATGGTTTCTACCCTATAGGAGTTTTTTAATTTTCTAACGTTCCTTGGCAGACATGTAGAAAAAAAAACATATTAACAGTGTGATAAGAGATGGTAGTTAATCACTGAAACATAAAAGAAAGAATTAAAAACTTAAATGGTTTTGGTTTTGGAGGGGGGTTTTTTTGGTTGTTGTGGGGTTTTTGGGGTTTTTTTTGGGAGGGGGTCCCGGGGATTGAACTCAGGTCCTTACGCTTGCAAAGCAGGCCACCGAACCGCTGAGCTAAATCTCCCGCCCTAGGTTGTTGTTTTCGAGACAGGTTCTCACTATGTAGTTCAGGCTGGCCTTAATCTCACTGTGGAGCCCACGCTGGCCTTGGACTCTTGGCAATCCTCCTGCCTCAGCCCCCCACTGAGTGTTACGATTACAGGCATGTGCCACCACATGCAGCAATGCTTTATTTTAAACTGAAAACATGTAATGTTAGCCTTTTTAAAAAATAGCAATGTAAAGTTTAAAGAAGAAATATTGTTTTAATCACAGCTCCTCCAACTTTTGACAACATTAACTATTGATTTGGATATTATTCAGTACAATATATAATTGAATCCAGGGTATCTCTGGCTATTACAACACCTAGAGTATTGGTACATAGAGAAACCACTGGGTTATGGGATATACATTCCATAATACTGCTTTTTGTACTAACAAGCAATCTGTAAGTATCACACGGGAATATACAAGAACTAGATTTATGTGTGCACCTTTCAAGTAAAACATTTAAATTAAGGTTTCAGGGCATTCTTTAGAGGGCAGCTAGGCTCTATAGCCTATAACCAGGGCACTTTGAAGGAAACAAATGTGAGGAGCCAGCCTTAAATATTTAACTTCAGAACACATAAAATGAATCAGACAGGCCTGGAGATATGGCTCAGTGGTACAGCGCAGTCCTAGTATATTCGAGGCTCTCAGTTTGATCTCTTTACATGATAGCAAAATAATCATTTTTCAATACTGTATGCCTAAAAGTTACAAGGTGACTGAACAGCTCTGGGAGTTCCACTTCCAACCCTGCATCATCTCTCAAACTCCAATGGCAGCCCCTGCTAGGAATATTAGTATCTATAAGTACTGTTCCATTCATAACTAGCCCTCCAGCTGTTAAACTAGGAAGTATGATTTGTAAAAGAGACCTACAGTTAACACATACCTACATGCAAGCCTGCTATCTAGAAACCAAAGGAAACAACCACTAGTTCACAGCAAAGAATTCTAGAAGAAAATGTTAAGTAAAAATTTCAGTAACTAGGAGATGCTGCCAGGAACCTCTTCATATTTCCCAGAACTTTGGCCTGGTGTTATTTGCAGACAGGCATGATGGCACACACCCGTAACTCCACCACAGCCCAGGCTGAAACAGGAGGATGGATAGTGCAAGGCTAGCCTGGACTATGTGTCTCAATAAATAAATAAATAGGACATGGTGATAAGTTCTGGGAATACAAAAAACAAATTAGGAGTGGTCTCGACCCTCAAGAAGGGTATTTCCCTGAGGCTGGAACAGACTGAGGAGAACTCCTTGTACAGCTCTTAAGTGATGACCTTCTCACTGACTAGTTACTGTAACACTAAGCAAAATAGAAGGTTCTGAATAAGCGATAAGGGTGGGTGCTGTAAAGACAAGGCAGCGAGTGAATTTTGCAGTAGTTAAGTGTGAACTGAAATTTTTCATGTATCATTTGGCCAAAGGTCCTGTTATATATAGTGTAACATATCTTGAGTCAATAGGAGAGTAGCAAATTTTTTTCAAAGTATCTTATTTATTATCATCTCTTATTTCATGCAACAATCTGTGCACATGATTTCTCAGAGGTGGGGAGGATGGAGAGAAAACCAGATACATATAGAGAACTAAGGTTCTTTTTTTTTCTCTTAGTAGTATTTTGAGGGTCTCACTAAGTCATTAAATTGCCCAGTTGTGCTCAAGTTGTGATCCTCCTGCCTTAGCCTTCGTGAGTGTGGGATAACAGGTGTGCACCACCGTGCCCACCTTTATCATGATTTTTTATGTTAGAACTTAAAGAGAAAGACAGACACATAAACTAATCACTATTCTAAAAATCAATTCCTGATTCTCCAGACCCGTCCTCCTTTTAGTTTCCAGTTACCAATGGCTCTACCAGCAATCTATAGTTGTTCTATCCCCTGCTGACCCTCACCCAAAACCTCAAGCCATCAACAGAGCCTGACCTGTTTGCATTTCATCTGCTGTTACCATCTAATCCAGGCCATCACACTACTTACCTACTTCAAAATTCTAGCTTTCCTCTGTCTTCCTTTATAGCTTCCTTCCAAAACATTCTCCACCCAGAATCCAGAATGGCCTTTTTAAAACCTCAAGGAAATCATTTGTCCTCCCTAGAGCCTCACCTCCCAGTAGAATGGGGATTATAGTAGTACCCATCCCTGATGGGCTTGGTGCTGTTATCCCAGCACTCTGGAAGCCTGAGGCAGGAGAATCACAAATTCACACCCAGCCTGGGCAAGTCTGAAACTTAGCAATACCCTGTATCAAAATGTAAAAAAAAAAAAAAAAAAA
>NW_022900930.1:10435812-10443781 GCF_012274545.1 Fukomys damarensis
AAAAAAAAAAAGCGGGGGCGGTGGTCCAGTGATTTCGACGCCTGCCGCGCAAGGGCCTGAGTTCGATCCCCAGTACCAAAAAAAGATGTAATAAGGGTTGGGGATGTAGGTCAGTATGAAAGTCCTAGGCTCAATCCCCACTGTTGGGTGGAAAACATTTACCTATCCTTTATAGTTAAGAGTACATTAAATAAAATAATGGCTAGCACTCCATGTTTTACTTTAAAAGTGCTTCAACGAATGCTATCCTGACCTCTTTCTACCACTCCTTGATCCAGCCGCAACGGCCTTAGTCCTTTCTCGCCCACGTGTCACAATCCTTTTGCTGGCATACTCAAGTTCCTTAGGCCGTCCTTCTCTTTTGAGCACGCACTGTGATTTGAAAATACAGCACTGTCTCCGACCATCCCTGTTCTCCTCTCCTCGGTCCCCTTTCAGAAAAACTTCCCCAGCCCAGGCGGAAACTTTCCGCAAAACGGAGTCGGATCCGGAAGAGGGAGGCGGCGCGATGCAGTCTGGGAACTGTAGTCAAAGCCGCTCCGCTGCCCCGCGGCCGGGGAGCGGATAATTCTGGGACACATACATGTGAAGATTTCCCAGGTGTGAGCACCTGGAGACAAAATCGAACAGTTACCTAGCTCTGGGATCCCACGCTGGAGTTCCAGACACAAGAGAGGGAGAGCAGAGAGCAAGCAGATGCCAACGACCACTCGAGTCGCCATCGTGGTGAAAGCGAGGCGTCCAGCCACCGAGCCCACCCCTTCCGGTCAGGCCTTAGCTGGAGGGTGGAGTGGAGCCCTTCCTACGGAAGGAATTTGGTGAAGAAACACACCTTGCCCATCCTAAGATGATAAGTAGTCAATCCTAGATAAGCCCCTTTGTTTTCTTAATGTGTAGTCTGTGTCTCACAGAGAAGACTGGTCACTTCCAAGTCACATGATGTCCGGAGGAGCACAGATTCTTAAGAGCGTTTGCTTTTTTGGAGGCCAGGTGGGCTGTCAGGCTGACTTTGAAGAAAAAAAAAAAAAGTTAAATGAAATGAAGGCTGAGTGCTGGGGCAGTTGACACTGTGAAGAAGCAGGCCCCTTGGCCTGGTCAGTAAGGGATGATTGTTTCTGGATCCTACTTTACTAAGTGATCACCTTTCTTCACCTCCCTAACGATTCCTGCGGGAGGACTGCGCAAAATCGATGCCTACCACCAAATAGCTGCAGCCCCCACACCTCCTTAGGGCCAGATACTATAGACCTGCTACGCCTCTTGCTCTGCCTTCTGTTTTGCCCACCCGTGCCACTGTCAATGACAACTTTGGCCTCATAGTTCTATACCTCATTGCCATCTCTTAGCTCAGTCTGTGACCCTAATCCTGGTCTGTTAATGGCAGTCCTCACAACCTTCACAAGCTCATACTTTGAAATCAGTTTAGCCTGGTGTGGTAGTGCATGCCTGTTTTCCCATTGGGAAGCAAAGGGAAGAGGATTGCTGCTAGTTCAAGGCCAGCCTGAACTACACAGTGAGACCCTGTCTCAAAAACAAGTTTTTTTAAATCAATTTAATTGAAGCAACAGTTATTTAGTACCACAATTTGCCTGGTACAGAATTTCTAGAGATTCAATATATAGACATTATTGAATTTATCTTCAACAAACTCAGCTAAGTGGGAAAGATACCCTGTAAACAAACAATTACAACGCAGTGCTGAGTCCTGTGATGGGGACATGCTCAGGGTGCTACAGAACCATACCCTATCTATCAGCTTAGGCAAGTATTTCCTGAGGAAATGCTACTTTGTGTTATAAAGGTTAAGAATTTGTGGGCTTAGGGATTTGGGTGACGGGATCTAAAAAGAAGAGTGGATTTCAAGTTTGGGAACTCATAAGAACTTGAGCAGGTTCTATTTTTTAACTTAATTTTATTGATGCACTTTTGGTACACACAACGATCACATTCGTTGTAGGGAATTTATACTTGTACATAATGTATCTTGATTGTTTCCCCGTTCTCCTCCCCTCCCTTCAATCCCGCTTCTTATTTACAAAAGCTTTGTTTCCATTTTTTTCTATTTTCTTTTCCTTTCCTTCCTTCTTCCCTCTTCTTCCCCTTCCCATTTGAACTTTTTTGGGCGGGGAGGTACCAGGGATTGAACTCAAGTCCTTGCACTCGCAAGGCAGGCCACCAAACCACTGAGCTAAATCCCCGGCCCCTATGAATATTATTTTGTATTTCCCAATATCATCCATTTTGGTCCTTATTTGTGCTTTTGGTTTTTTCACACAAGAGAAACAATGCAATATTTAAACATGTGTCTAATTTATTTCACTTAAAAGTATGCTCTCAAGGTGCATCAATTTACCTAAAAATGTCTCAAGTTTATCATTCTTTATGGCAGAGTAGTACTCCATTGTATATAAAAACCACAAAGGAGCCAAACACCCTCACTGGAAGAAAGACAGCCTCTTTAATTAATGGTGCTGAGAAAACTGGCTTTCTACATGCTGAAGGTTAAAACTAGATCCGCATCTCTCACCATGCACTAAACTAAAATCGAAATACATCAAAGATATAAAGAAACACTAAACCTGCCGGAAGAAAGAGTAGGTAAGGCTCTTGAAGACATAGATATAGGCGAAGACCTTAAGAACAAAACCCTGATCACAGCAAATATTACAAGAATCAACAACTGGGATTATATCTTATAAAAAACTTTTGCAAAACAACAACAACAAAAAACCACCAGTAGAATGGAGACAACTCACAGAGTGGGGAAAAGTTTTTACCAGCTACTCAAGCAGGTTTTCAATAGTGTGGCCTAGACCTGATGCAGCCTGAGGCATGGGATCCCAGCACCACCTCTCAGGACCCATATGTAGGAATTTTTGTGGGTTTCCTCAAGATTTAAAAGAACAAAGCTCATTATGGTTTTCTTCACAGTAGACCACCCTGTATCTTCCAGGATGCTCTTTTATCTTGCTTTTTTTCTTTTACTTGTTCCAAGCTTGCTCTGCAGAGCCAGTTTCTCCTTCACTCTTCACTTTTCTTTTCCTACTAAACTTTGCCACTGCTTTTTGCTCACTTTGTTCAAGTCTTTGAGATGGCAAGAATCTAGACTCTAGCTCCTTAAGGAGAGGTCAGCAACCCAGAACCTGGTAATGTTTATTTGGTGAACCACTTTTAGAAGGAGCTACTTGATAACACCACCATCTTCCTCCTCCAGTGTACATCAGTGAAGCAATTAATTAGATATCTAATGTGAGAACAGGATTAAATGCACAGGGTAGTCACTTTCTTTGTCTGGACAAAATACCTGACACCCACAACTTTGAGAAGAAAGTTTGACTTTGCCTCACTGTCTTTTTGTCTTTATCTCTTTCTTTCTTTTTTTCCTATCAGGAATCGAACTTGGGACCTTGTGTTTGTGAGGCAGGCAGTGGAACCACTGAGCTAACCTCCCAGCCCCTGCCTCACTTTCTAGGATTCAGTCCATAGGTGGCTGGTTCCAGGGCAGAAACAGCATGGTGGAAGGGGCTGGGAGGAGGACAGCTGCTCATCTTATGGTGACCAAAAAGCAGAGAGAGAAGAAAGGAGCTGGGGATAATTCGCCTTTCCAGGTCACACCCCCAGTGACCCACCTCTAACTGGGCTCCACCTCCTACCAGCAAGTCAGCTACTAAACTCATTGGTGGATGAATCCACCAACAAGCATAGCACTTGCATGATCCAATGACCTTCCAAAAATGTGAGACTTTGGGGGAATTTAAGATCCAGACCCTAACAGTGCACGTGTGACTTCCCTCTAGGTAGGTCTTATGAAGTCCTGGCCAGCTTTTCAACAATGCCCACTTACAGCCTGCCACTGAAAGTTTCTTTCCCCTTATACTACAATTTTCTTTCTGTTCATTTCAATTTAATTTTAGTTGTTCTGCCTTTTAGAAGAGATAGTACCTTTGGCCTTGATACTAGGCACTTTAACTGTATAATCAGCAATTTACTTTCCTAACATGGCGGCTTACTATTTACACTTGATCCGAGAGGCAATTGGTGGTCACGGTTTAGACAGGCCTTCTGCTCTAGGTTTACCTGATCCTCCCTCCTCAGTCCCTGGAGTAGCTGATGCCACCATACTCAGCTTGAATAATATTTCTTTTAGTCCTTTTTCATATTCTTTTTGTCCTTCTGCTAATGATAATTATCTTCATATTAGAACCTAAGGAATACATTTTGTTAAGCAGCCTGTATGTGCATATTGCTCATCACTGTTTCCTGTGTGAACTTAGACTGTGCAGAGGTACCACGGCCATTTCCTTCTAATGTAACAGCTCTGGACCTGTAACCTCAGTGCAAAGGTGTAATTTGCATTACTCAGGGGTTATGAATACAAATTATAGCACAAAAAATGCTGAAGAAGAGAGAAAAAGTCTACATTTTTATATGAAATAAAATTTTTAAATTACACTGAATATTTTCTCCTCTAAAAAAAATCAGGTGTGGTGGCATATGCCTGTAATCCCAGCATTTGAGAGGCCGAGGTAAGAGGATTGCCTTGAGTTTAAGGCCAGCCCAGGCCACGAAATGAGTGCAAAGCCAGCATGAACTACTTAGGGAGACCCTGTCTCAAAACGCAAAACCGAAAAAAGTCATTAAAAAGATATTCTTGGCCAGTGGGTTAGAGATATATATCACTGGTAGAGCACATGCCTACTATGTGCGAGGCTCTGGCTTTGACCCCTATCACTCAGGAAAAACAAAAACAAAAAACCATGGAACTTGAATTTTCATTATAAAACACTCTAGGATGGTTTGTTTCTAGCTGAGTAAGAGATTAGGCTTCCCTCTGGATGTGGTGGTGCCTGCCTCTAATCCCAGTTGCTTGGAAGGCTGAGGTAAGAGGGCTGAAAGTTCCAGATCAGCTTGGGAAATTCAGTAAAGTCTCAAGATAAGAAAACAACCCTCAAAGGGCCAGGGGTGTAGCTCAGTGGTAGAACACTGGCTCAGCCTGCACTAGGTGCTGGGTTCTATCCCCAGCACAGCAAAGGCTAAGAAGGTTCAGTACTTAAGCTCAATGATCAACTTGACTGATCAACTCAAGGTGGCTGGGTCACTGGGGTGCTGTACTCAGCAGCACGGTGAGGAGCAGGTCCCTGGAGAAACCAGAGGCCTTGTCTCTCCCTGGGCCTCCTCCTCTGTGCTCTCCTTCCCTACAGTCATGAAAGGAGCAGCTTGGCTCCAACATGCTCTTCTGCCATTATGTTTCTGGCAAACACAGACGAAAGCCTCTGAAACCGTGAGCCAAAATAAACCGTTTCTCTTAAATTGCAGGTGTTGGGATATTTTGAGCCAGCAATGGGAACGTGGACCAGCTTCAGTTTTAGGCCTCTAGGATTTGAATTCTTGTGTTGCCATCCAGCAGCTGTTTAGTCTTGCATAATCTTTAAACCTCAGTCTTCCCATCTATAAAACAGAGATAATACCATACTTGTCCCTTAGGTGGAGGAGGGGATAACATGTAGAGCTCTTAACCCTAGGTTTATCATAATACATATTCTGTTTGTTGTTTTCACAAGTATTTCACAGTATCTTTGTACAAATCTCCCATTTGTCCAGTGTTTGAAAGAAGACATTTAGTGATGGCATTATGAAAATGTAAACCAAAAGCTTGGGGCCTTGTTTTTTTTTTTTTCAATCATGATAGTTTATAATAATGTCATTAAGATTACCACACTTGAGCCTGGTGTGGTAGTGCACACCTCCCAGTGGTGGTAGGCTGAGGCTGAGGATCTTCATGAGTTTGAGGTCTAGCTTGGGCATCACAATGAGTTCAAGGTCAATATGAACTACATACTGAAACCTTATCTCAAAAAAAGAAAAAGAAAAAGATGATAATGTGATTTTCATTTTCAGCATTAACGTGAAACTGCTCTTATTAACTACATTGACTAAATTTTTACTGTTAGCTAACATCGCTTGAAGAGAAAGTTTAGAAATGCAGAGAAGACAATTACCCCGTCCAATCTAAGTCAGAAGCAAAAAGGAAGAATTTTTGCTCAGCTTTGCTGACGTTTACTTTTTTTTTTTTTTTTTTTAATGGTGGTGGTGGTGCTAGGGATTGAACCCAGGGAATGCTAAGCTATATTTCCAGCACTTTTAATAAATTTTATTTTGTGACAAGGTCTTAGTAAATTGGCCAGGCTGGCCTCAAAGTTGTGAACCTCCTGCCTTAGCCTCCTGAGTAGCTAGGATTATAGGTGTGTACCACTATACCTGGTTGCATCATTTAAAATATTTGCATATTTATTAATAATGTGATGATAAGCTGAGTAAATTAATTCATCCTGATTCATAGAAACATCTCAGGTAACTTCTGAGTGTGATCAAGAGAAGCACCCCAATTTCATGAAGAAACTGACAGTGCCTGTGATGGGATTTGAATCCAGATTTCTCTGATTCGGACTGGATGCCTAACTACCACATTATACCTGCTTTTTTTATTTTTATTTTTATTTATTTATTTATTTTATTTTTATTTTTTGGTGTTACCAGGAATTGAACACTCTGCCATTATCCCCAGCCTGGTTTTATTTTTTAGAAAGCGTTTTGAGTTTTGCTAAGTCAGTAAGATGCTCATGCTGAGCCTGAACTTGTGATCCTGCTTCCTTAGCCTCCCAGGCATGTGCTCCTGCACATGGCACAAACTGTCCTTTATGCCAAATTTCTCCCAATGGAGATTTCCGTCCATTGTGCCTCTGACTCTCCTATTTCTTCAATCTTCTTTAATTTGGAATAGTTCCTTGGCCTTGCTTTGTTTTGACAACATTTATCATTTTTAAAGAGCACTGGCTAGTTGCAAAACTGCCCTCAAGTTTGGCTTTTTCCAAGTGTTACTTCGTAATCAGATTCAGAAAAGCCATACTTTTAGCAGGAAAATGATGTTTTATATATTTACATACACACACACATATACATATATATGTGTGTATATATATATATATATATATATATATATATATACACATATATTTTTTATCACAGTTCATTGTGAGGCATACAGTGACAACTGTCTCATTTTGGCAATACTGAACTCTTGACCATTTGGACAAGCTGGTGCTGGACTAACTGTAAAGCTCACATTCTGTTCCTCTGAAATCAGTAAACACCTGTGGGAACATCTGAAGCTATAAATATAACCCTTTCCCAATCAAACTTTCACCCTGTAGTTTTGAGACAGAGACGCTATGGGGACAAAGGGCAGGTACACTCCTGGGCCTAAATTCAGGACCTGTTACACATTAAAAGTACAGAATAGGGCTGGTAATGTAGCTCAGTGGTTCTACTGCCCACCTTGCAAACGCAAGGACCTGAGTTCGATCCCCGGTACAAAATAAATAAATAAATAAAAGTACAGAACACATTTTCTCTTGTCAAACAATCTTATTGATCTTAAAAACCAGGTGCATCATTAAAGCCAAGATATCCCAGGTGCATCATTAAAGCTAGGATGCCTTTGCTGTAACATCTCCAAAACTAAACTAGATTGCTGGGTGTGGTGCCACATACCTGTAATCCCAACACTTGGGAGGCTGAGGTAGGAGAGATAGCTCTTTTTTTCCAAAAATTCATTTGGAACTAGAAGAGACCTAGAATAGCAAAAGCCATTCTAGGCAACAGAGCCCTGGCAGGGAGTATAAAAATTTTCAACTTGAAACTATACTAAAAAGCCACTGTGATAAAAACAGCATGTACTGGCAAAGAAGCAGACCTGAGGATCAACTGAATAGATTAGAAGATGCAGAAACAATACCAGACACACCCAGCTACCTCATCATTTTTTTCTCATTGAGTTTATTGGTGCATTTTAGGTATGCAGTACAGTTACATTCATCATTGGGATCCTGTACCTTTACATGACAGGTCTTGGTTCTCATTTTTCCCCCTTATCCCTCCCCTCCCTTCACCCCCTCCTCCCCTCCCCATT
>NW_022900930.1:10443895-10447630 GCF_012274545.1 Fukomys damarensis
GCACCCACACCTCTGCCTCAGAAACCCTTTGAGGCTGAACACTGAACTTACTATGTACTTGAGGCAATCAAATTATGAGAGTTGTGTTTGGATTATTGCAATCTTGCCCCAGTGGCTAAAGTAGATGAGATTTTCTTTCAGGACAGACTTAGAAACTTAAATGTTTTATTTGTGTCTGGACCTAGGAATTTGAAACGTTGAGCTCCTCATTTTTCCTTTATTAATTTGTGCTCACAATTAGAAGACTTTAGATTTCTCAGGGGTGTTTTATTTTTCTCACTGAGTTTATTGGTACATTTTAGGTATACAGTACAGTCACATTCATTATTGGGATCTTGTACCTTTACATGACAGGTCTTGGTTCTCATTTTTCCCCCTCATCCCTCCCCTCCCTTCACCCCCTCCTCCCCTCCCCATTTACAAACACTTCATTTCCATTTTTTCATTTTCTCATATTTTTTTCTTTTCTCTTATTAGCTTTCCCCTAGCCTTCCCACTTTCTCTACACCTTTAGCCCCTTTCTTCCTATTTCACATTGTCAATTATATCATTAGGATCTTATGTACTATTATAGTTTATTCACACAAGAGAAACTATTCAGTATTTATTTATTTGACTTATTTATTTCACTTAGGAGTATATCCTCAATATGTATCCATTTTCCTAGGAATGAATCTAATTTCTCATTCTTTATGGCTGAGTAATATTACATTTTATAGAAAAACAACCACATCTTCTTTATCCAGTTTCCAACTGATGGGCAAATGGGCTGTTTCCAAGTTTGAGCTATTACAAACTGTGCTGCTATAAACATAGGTGTTTATATATCTCTGTGATATGATTGTTTTAATTCTTTTGGAAGAATACCAGCAGAGGGATAGCTGGGTCAAATGGAACCTCTAGTCCCAGTTCTTTGAGGTATCTCCATATTGATTTCCATAGTGGTTGCACCAGTCTGCACTCCCACCAACAATGGAGAAGGGTTGCTTTCTCCCCACAACCCCGCCAATATTTGTTATTGTTTGATTTCTTGATAGCAGCCATTCTTTGTGGGGTGAGGTGGGATTTCAGTGTTGTTTTCATCTGCATCTCTCGAATGACCATGTATTTAAAACATTTCTTTTACATTGCAAATTCTTAAATTGTAATTATAGGATTAACTTGACCTTCTCTCTACTTTCTGCTTACACACTTCTAACAATAACTATAACACAAGATTATGCTACTGTTATAAGGTGTTTTTACTCCTTCTGATTCTAATTGCAAGAGATCTGTTAATTGACCTGCAAAAGTTTTGACTAGTCTTAATGAAAAGAGACATTAGAATTAAATTGGCCAAATATATTTGAATACACTCTACTTTCATAAATTGTCTTATATGTTTGTCTGTCTGCCCAATTGTTTGTTTGTGCTTGTCCAATTGTATTTTTGATAAATGTTATTAAAGGCATGACTTCCTTTTCTCCCAGGTTGCTAGCTTATCAAAATGACATCAAAGATTAATTTTGATTGTAACACATATTGCTGACTATATTCAACAACTCAAAAAGTATATATATATGTGTGTATATATATATATATATATATATATATATACACATATATATATACTTTTTTTTATTGGTCCCAAATAAATTGTTAATTGCTGCAACCTTGTTTTATAGGTTAAATTTTAAAAATTGTCAAGATAAATATGAACTTTTAGGTTTGCATAGACTCTTGTTGGTGAATAAAGAAGCAGCTGCTCAGAAAAATTTATTCTGGTCTTTCTTTACTAATGGGAGTCCCAGTAATTTTCTGGGAAAAATTATTTTCATAATTTTCTTATGAGAAGACACACCCCCAATAAGCACAGCTTAATATGTTGTCATAAGATGTTACATTGGTTACCATCAAAGGGTGTTATTGTGATATATTTATATTGGTCATCTTCAAAATATAATATTTTCTGTGGAAAAACAAGGTATTATTTTAAAAAGATCCTTTTGGTACCCATTTCTACTCTTCTGGTGTACAAGATGTATTCATGTTTTCTGACTATACAGGCCTTCTAACATACTGTATATGACAATAACCTTTTTTTTTTTTTTTTTTTTTGTTACCAGGGATCAAGCTCTGGTCCTTGCACTTCCAAGGCAGGTGGCAGCACCACTGAGCTAAATCCCCAGCCCTGGCAATAACCTTTTCATCCAGGTATTTGCTCTTTTCTTCTGTTCCACCTAGTCATGATTACAGGTACATTTATAGGCCCATACATTTTTCTTAGATGGCATCCTATCAAAAGGTAATAACTTAAGCTATTTTCCTGTTTTTTATGTGTTTTTAGAGGGGAAGAAATACATTTAACAAAGGCTATTTTATACATATCTAAATTTGTTTCAAAGACAATGTCATCATGATTGTCATGTTCAAATATTATTATTATTAAGTGTGGCTCCTGTCAGAGTTTTTTCTTTTAATATTCTATAGGAAATCAACTACTAGAACCATGATTGATGAACATAACAGTCCTGTAATTATATTTTAGATTCCATGGTGCTTGCTATCCAGATAAAGTTATGATACTTAAACTCACTGCTCCTACTGTATTACTGATGTCACTGATCTTCTTTTCTGGGTGTTCAACTACCAAAGTGCAGAGACCAACATTGAAAAGGTAACTGGGCTAAAAAGACCACCAATATTTTGGCCCTGGCCCTCCAAGGTCATTAAAGATCCAGGTTATGAAGGAACATTTTCTACAAGATCTTACATCTTTGGTAAGTCACCCAACCTCCTGAGTAGGGAGATTGCAGGAAGCCAGAGGACTGTGTGCCAAAGGAGGGTCATCAAGAGAAAAAAACTTCCCACGCTTTCACTGAAAGGAACTTGGTCAAGCAAGGCCGTGACTGTCCTAATGGCTGACACTGATCAAGGAGCTGAGAGGCTCTATGCCTGTTTCCAAAAAATGTCTAAAGTGACTTAACTGACCTTGACATATAGCAAGATGTTCATATTGATTAACACAGGCCTCACTTTAATTTGGTCTTAAACACCCAGCAGAAAAGAATAACCAAAAGAGACAATGAACAGGCACTAGTGATAGACTTTTGAGGCCCAACACTCTACCTCCCTGTGAAAGGATAGATCTCCAAGTGGTAAACCAGATAACCGTCTCAAAAAAGGCTGCACCACCTATTTAATACCACCCTCCACTATCTCGCTGTCAATGTCTCAGGCTGTTGGATGTGTATGTCCATTTAGCCCCACTTGTTCGCTCCAATTCCCGTCCCCCTAGATTTGAACCTATCTGTCTCAAATACTGGCAATTTGTCCACAGTTCTGGGACCCTTGGCTACTGGTCTCCCATTCCCTATACAAATCACTAACCTGACATGCACGGGGCAAAATGACGACATCATTCACCTTGCTTGTTCCCTCTTTATCTCGGAAGAGCATCCGTCCTGTCTGCCTATCCAACGGCCTATACTTCATATGCATCCAGGAGGCATTCTGGTGCCTCAACTGATCTGACATTTTCTGTTACATGGCATTTCTCAGCCCTCCCTTGACCATCTATATGGAATCCCAGATGTTTAAAAGGATCCTCCTGGCCCCCTTCTTGATGGGAACAGGGGGTCCTCACTGGCATAGCAACAGGTATGGCAGGTATGGCTACCTCTACACAGTTCTATCAGGCATTGTCAATAGAGATCTCAGAAGACAAGGACAAAATAAACCAAACCAAACACACAC
>NW_022900930.1:10448040-10450056 GCF_012274545.1 Fukomys damarensis
CACAGTTCTATCAGGCATTGTCAATAGAGATCTCAGAAGACATGGACAAAATAAGCCAATCCCTAAACACAGTCCAGGATCAAATTAATTCCCTAGCAGCTGTTGTGCACCAAAGTAGACACTTCCTCAACATGCTAACAGCAGCCCAAGAAGGAATGTGCCAGGCTCTAGGTGAAGAGTGTTGTTTGTTAACCAATCAGGCATAGTCAAGGCAAAGGTTAAAAAATTACAACTCATCAAAAACCACAAGAAACAAAGGGGTGCATGGGGAATGACCCAAGACTACTCCTGGCTCCAACAGATTATGCCATGACTACTTCCCTCATTGGGCCCAATGCCCTGCATGTCTCTTCTGGCCGTGGCAGGCCTGTATCTGTTTCACTGTTCTTAAAATTTCTTACTGTTGTACCAAGCCAGCGAGTACACCAAATACCGGGACACAGATAAAACTGAAAAAAGTTTATTTCACACATGCTGACTCCACTCTAAGAGGAGTGAAGCCCCTTTACAGGATTGTGCATAGGTTTTATAGGGTTTTTCTAAACAAAAAGTTCAGACGTAGGTCAGGGCTGTCTCACACCCGCAAAAGGGGAGAAGCTTCAGATACCTTTACTTATCTTACACTTGTCTTACAGGGGTAGTGTTTTATGGTCCCCATTAACATCCCATCTGTTCCCTGGCTGGCTTGTTAATCAAGTTTGCAGTTACTGCAAGAAGGTTTTTGCAGTTTAAGCAGTTTTCCCTGTTGTTTGATAAGGGGAGCGGTACACAACGGTCTCCGGGACCATTAGCTGGCCAACGTGGAGTCACTTTAGCTCAGTCAGGTCTCACATTTATAGGAATGCATGAGGACATTTACCAACCAGACAGTCACAGAGCTTGTTACAGCAGGATGCTGACCATTGTGACAAAGAGAAATGCTTCCACCTACTATTAAATCCAGGTCTAGCCCCAATCTTTGCCCCTTTGCCAGCTTGAAGCAGTTCCAGAAGAAGAGACCATCACCCAACAACCATAAAACAAAAGCCTAGAGTGTTAAGATTTCCCTCACCTCAAGATGGCTGCTACATAAAACAGCAGCCTTCTCCTTCCCGTAATATCCTGCTTCCCACTTAGATTTTGGCTTCTCCCGCCAAGACAACCTTCTTCTTCCCAACATGCCCCCACAAAGAGTAATGATACTTGCTACCTCCTAGCAACTAGTGATGTCACAGGCGCCACCTAGTGATGTCACAGACTCCCCCAATCCCTAGCCACTACATCACTCAACCCCACCCCAGCTCCTATAAGAGCCCTCCCCGTGCTAGCCATACCTTCTGTCTCCTTTGTTCCGAGACAACTTGTCAGGTTACCCCTGCAATAAAGAATGATGGTTCCCTTCTGGTCTTGGTTTTCAGCTCTTTTACCTGACATATAGTTGATTCCCACTCTCAGTGTGCTCTGCCTAGCTTGTGATCTGGACCTTCATTTCTTTGCCTATAGGGCTCTCAGCCTTGTGCTCAAATGACCGGAGTACTACGATTGAGGGCAATGAGTAAAGATTTTAGGAAAGATGTTCAAAGAAAGCCCTGCTTACAGGTAGTCATAGTGCATGCCTGTAATCCCAGCACTCTAGTAGGAGTCTGAGGCAGGAGAATGTCAAGTCGGAGCGCAGCCTGACCAATTTAGAGACACCCTGGCTTAAAAACAAAACCAAATTGGAGATGCAGTCCAGTGGTAGAGATCTTGGTCAGCATCAAGAGGCCCTGGGTTCTCTTTCCAGCACATTTAAATAAAGATATAGATATAAAAAGTGGATTCCCAGTGTCCCACTCACAGTCAGGATATATGTGTTAGGGCCTAGCAATTCCAGGTGGCTCGGGAACAAGTGATGAAAACCTACAAAAAAAGGTAAATTCCCCCTGGAGAAATGGGCGCCCGCTCAGGAAAAGCTGGGGGAACTAGGGGCGGGCGAGCGACAGCGTCGGGCACGTCGGACCCTGAGCGCGAGGGCGAAGGCGGGGCGCAGCGAGCTCT
>NW_022900930.1:10450713-10458991 GCF_012274545.1 Fukomys damarensis
GCAGGAGCAGGAGCGGCGCGGCGTGCAGGTGCAGCGCTAGTGAGCGCGCTGACTCCTACAGCCTGGCTCCCGGTCTCCCGACGCCGGGCCGCATCTGGAAAATGGGAGCAGCCCGTGTGCGGAGCGGGGGCGGGCTGGAAGGGGACAGCGCTGTAGCCTCGGAGGAGAGGGGTCCGGTCTTCTCCCGCCTGCTGCCAGGGCAGGGTGATTTGTCACACAGCCTTCATCTTTGACCGCGCGTTTCCTAATCGCTAGAGTTGGGGCTTCTCGGGTCCTCGGTCTGAGGTGCAGCCTGGTTTGGGAGTTTGAGAAATTCTTCCGCCGATCCGTGTTGCCTTGAGAGAAGATTAGATGGTCTTTTATTTTTCTGAGACGGGGGGGTCTCTCGGTGTGGTTCGGGTTGGCTTTGAACTCACTGTCCTGCCCCCTTTAACTCTCGGAGACTCTCCTGCCCACGCGTCGTGTGAGTGCTGGAGTTACAGGTCTGTGCCACTTCGAGGATTGTAGTTATGTGGACTGTTCAGGTATTTTGCCACCCTCCATTGGGTGATAGGTTAGATCTTTTGAGTTTGTTTTGGGCAGATTTTAAAACTACCAAAAGAGTTGTAACTTTTTTGTTTTTTAAGGTGGAGTTTCCCTATGTAGTTGAGGGCAGCCTTGAACTCGCTGTATAGCTCAGGCTGGCCTGGAACTCGCAGTGCTCCTCCTGCCTCAGCCTCCCGAGTGACGGGATGACAGGTGTGCCCACTACACCCAGCGAAAAACTCAAAATTTTTAAACAGAAGTTTTGTCTCTGAGTTGTTAGTGTGGACTTTTTCTGTGGCAAGATTTGGATGAGGTACATGCTGCTGATGTTAATATACGCCTTCCAGAACTTATCCGGCACTCGGGTTGAGTTCTGTAAATGGCTTTGAAGATTGGTGCTGAAATTACACTAAATTGGGAAGTCCTTAGCAGAGATGGGTTCTTGTGTTTGTGTGTGTCTCATAGGCTCCTTGGTTTCAACAAAATGTCTTGCTCAGTATCCTGTTGTGAGAAGTGAATGAAAGTAGAGAACGGCTCTTCGAAGGCTGACTCCCTCTTCCGGTCTTTTTTCAAGTTCAAAACAAAGGGTAGGACAAGGAGAGAGGAAAAGTACCTGTTAATTATCAGCTTGCACTGTGACACTGTACCCCAGAAGGAGGAGAAGTCATTCTGTGCAGAAGGCAGACCGAAAGTGCCACTCAGGCTTTGGCCTCTCGGCCACAACTGTGAGAACACTTCATCGCCTCTCACCTCTGTGTCTCCACATTTTTGTTTTCTTCCTTCCTCTTGGTGTCACAGTAGCCTGTGGCACCTGCTGTCATTGCAAGTTCTACTAGTATTGATCAAGAAGGGGCTGGCCAGAGTTTTAGGTTCCTGCTAGCAATTTGAATACATGGAAAGATCAGTCTCCTTATGGAGTGCCTGGTCTTGCTTACCTCATTCTCCTGCAGCCCCTTTGACTTCTAAGCTTTTACAAATTCAGGAAATCCTCTATTTAATGTTTTAATGACATTACATTAAAGCTCTTCTCAAACTGGCTTCTGGTTTTTATTACAAGAAAGGATGTAGGTATGCAGTAAATATCAGAGAAGATACAACAAATAGGAGGATACAGGTGTAGATTTCTTCGAGGATTGTAGTTATGTGGACTCTTGGAAGTTGCAATACTAAGACATTATGTGCAGTGTTTTCCACACAGGTGCAGGGAAGATTGAGTTTTTCTGAAGTACGTCCTCATATACTCCCTTCTCAGATTGAGGCCGACAGAGAAGACGGTAGATGCAAACATCTGTAAGACAGAGGCCCCATTCCTTTAAAGAATTTATAATACAGTGGGGGATACCAAACAGAGGCAGTCAATCCCAGAGTAGGGTGCTCTTTCAATAACCAGTCGTAGTTCAGAGAAGAGCTGGAATTCTTCTGCCTGGCACCATGGGGAGGTTTATAGACGACAGCATCTTTGGATCTTTAGAAGATGTGTATTTTTTATGATTATTTTCTTTATTAGTACATGTTTACTAGTACATAATGTTTGCATTTCTTGTGGGGAGTTGGTACGTGTACATAGTACATATTTTTTTTACTTAGACGGGTCTGAGGCAAAGACATAGAGCAAGTTTCATTGAATAATTGTATTTTACTGGAGCAAAGGGTATTTCTTACTCTAAGAGAAGTAAAAAACAGGAAACTGGCTTTTTAAAAAATGGATTCTTTCTGTCTGCCCACCTGTCTGTCTGTCTCTTTTTTTTTTTTTTTTTTTTCCTGCAGTACTGGGGGTCAGACTCAGGTCCTTGAGGCTGCTAGGCAAGTGCAGTACCACTGAGCTACATCCCCAGCCTAAAATGGATTTTCTCCATGCACAGTGAACTCTGAAAGGATTTTGAGCAGGAGAGTGACATACACACACAAAAATAGTACCAGGAGACCTCCCTTGGGGAGGCCAGATAGCAGTTTAAAGTATCCAACTAGTCATTTACTAAGTAAGATGCATTATTGTCATTCTAAAGCTTGATATATTTTTATTTTCTAATTTTTTTGCAGTGCTAGGAATGAACCCCAAGCCTTATACAAGCTAGGCAAGTGCTCTGCCACTGAGCTACAACCCCAGCTCTGAAGCTTGGTAAATTTTTAATTTGTTGTGGATGAAGTCACACAAAAAAGTCAAATCTTTTTCTAGAAGTGCTTATTTCAAGGTAGTGGGATTATGTTTGACTGTTACTGTTTTATTTTTGTTCATTCATTTAACAAATGTTGAACATCTATATGCCAGATACTTTATCGGGTGCTAGGGTCACAACAGCAAGCAAAGCAGATGAAAATTCCTGTCCTTGGGATCTTGAGTTTTAGAAATGATCTGTACTCATTTTTTTCTTGCAGTATTTTTGTGGTGAATAAAAGAAAACAAAGTATGGTTTTGTATTTTGCTGCCCCCCCGCCCCCCACATCGTGGGGATGGAGCCCAGGGCCTCCTGACACAGGTTGGGGAACGCCTCCCCTGAGCCATCCCCTTGCCCCTGTGTTTTGCCTTTTTAAAAAATGTATACCTTCCTCCATCAAAGTTTAGACTTACTACTGGTAATCAAGTTGGAAATTGCAGTATGGCTATGGTTTTTTAAAAAAGTGGAGTAATAGCATTAAGACTTTCAATTTTTATTTTTTTTAGGACCATTGAAAAGGTACTGATACATTCCATCACGATCAGTTTTATCAAGACTGGTATTTTATTATTTTAATTTAAATTTGTATTTTTATTTCTGAATTTGATGCCCAAGGCCTCACAAATACTAAGTACATGCTCTGTATCCCCAGCTCTAAGAGAAGAATTTTAATAAAGACATAGGAAGCTTCTATTTAGATGAAGATACTTCTTTGAATACTTCTAGCTTCATGAAACACTCATTGCATGGGCCCCTTTATTTTCCTTTCACTAAGGATTGTTTTTAAAAACTGCATGTTGGTGAGCCAGACACAGTGCCTGGGCTTCTGTTTGGGACAGGGACTATGGAAGCCTGAAAATCCAGTGAACCCTGAATATTTGGGGGCTCAGACAACAATGAGTTTGATTCTAAAGGTATTATATTTTCTAGTTTCACGATTGCATGCTTGTGAAGTAACCTGCCTTCGTACCATGCAAGAGTGTATGGTGTGACTGCTCTCCTAGATTTTTTGACTCCTCAGTCTCCCTGTCCCAGAAGCTTTACCACCTCCTGCGATAGGGTGGGGAGGCCCTTCCTGAGAGACTGAATTGCCCGGGTTAGTGACATGGGTCTGGTGCTGTGGGCTGAATGTTTTTGCCCTCCACCTGCACTGATTCATACACTGAAGCTCCAGCCCCCACCCTTCTGTGTGCAGGTAGGTGGAGGTATGGGGCCCTTGGGAAGTGATTACGGTTAGATTAGGTCTTGAGAGAGGGGTCCCACAGGAGTCTTTATTAGAGGAGGAAGAGACGTGGTCTTTGCCTCTGTGAGGTGAAGTCATGGGGAGAATATACTGGAATCAGGCAAAAAATTGTAGTTGTATGGACCAGGGATTTAGCTTAGAGGTGCTGCCGCCTGTGCCTGCTTCACAAATGCAAGGTCTTGAGTTCAGTCCCTGGAACCAGAAAAAAAAAAAAAATTGTAGGGTATTGGTTAAAACATTAAAAATGGGAAACTGAAAAGATCTCTTTCCCCTGGAATTCCATTAAAAGTAATCCCTTGCTGCCCACCACAATTATTTCCAAGAGCAGAAAAAATAGAGGAGGTGATTTTCAAATTCAGTTTTCAGTCTTCAAAAACCAAAACATGCCAGGATGTACCTCAGGATGCCTGCCTGGCAAGCACAGTGTCCTAAGTTTGGTCCCCAGTAGTGGTGGTGGTGGGGAGACCCAAACCTAATGTTTCTTTCATGACTCTGCAGACTGAAAAGTAGTGACAAGCTTGCCCGGGGCCAAGGTGCATTAGAGCCTCTGGAGCTTTATCCCTGCCCTCAGGAAGTTCACCCTGACTGCTCCCTTCCCCAGGGCTGTGGGAGCTTTGGCCTCTGCCATCTTGCTCAGTCCACTGAGGCCTAGGTGAAGAGCTGGGCTCCCTCAGGAGTTGGCCTGTGTTCTCACCAGAGAGGTGGCTGATAAGGGTTGATGGAGCGAGGGGCCAGAGCCTTGTCCATCACTAGGTTCCTGTGAATTGTGCTGTCCGGCTGCAGCTGCAGAAACCCACAGGAGAGGTGGTCTTGCAGTTGCCAGTGAGGGTCATGGGAAAGAAGCCCAAGAAACAGCCCGCTCAGAAGAAAACGGCCAGTCTGGGAGCAGCGATCATTTAGTTGCACACAAATCAGAACCTAAGCTGGAGATGGTAGTGTGTGTCTCTTTCTCGTGCTGAGACACAATACCCAACATCCACAACTCTTAAGGAAGAAAGGTTGATTTTGGCTCACAGCTTGTAGAGGTTTCAGTCCTTCGTCACCTTCGGGGCACAGCAGTATGGTGGAGGGCCAGGGTGGAGGAGAATTGCTGCTAGCTGGCAGGCAGAAAGAGCTAGGGAGGAATAAGGGCGTCACCCGTCCCACCACACCCCACCCACCTCTTCTGGCCGGGCTTCGCCTCTCAGCTTCACATTTAGCTCCGTCAGTGGGCTGCTTTGTAAGTGTCACACCCACACAATCCAGTCATCTCTTGAAGTCCCACTCAGGAGGGCGTGAGGCTTTGAGGGGGCATCTCAGTATAAACCACAGCAGTGTGAAGCCTGTTCTTCTAAGGCTCAAGGTATATTCCTAAATTCACTAAAAGGAGTTCAGTAGTTCCTTTGGTAGTGACAGGTATTCCTTAAAAACAGAAAATCACCCTAGTTTATTAGATATGTAGAATTTCTAAAAATGGAGTCCACCTATATTCGTAAGTGACAGATAAAGGATTGGTCATTAAGGTTGGGGTTAGGTGGAGACAGCTCCTGTTACAGGAAGTCCCCGATTTAAGAACACATTGCATTCCAGGGAATGTTCTTAAGTCTGATAAAATGAGTCTTACGCACCTTTGACAAACATACAGTGCAAAGCATAAAAAAAACAAGTATACAAATACTATAAAGTATTTTTACTTTTACAGTTACCTTAAAAGGGAAAGATAGGGCCAGGGATTTAGCTCAGTGGTTCTGCCGTCTACCTCATAAGTGCAAGGACCCAAGTTCGATCCCCGGTACCAAAAAAAAAATGGTGAGGTAGAGAGCCGACTTTTAGCTCAGTGGTGCAAGTGCAAGGTCCCGAGTTTGATCCTTGGTACCCCCCCCACCAAAAAAAAGGTAAAGTAGACACACATGCTACTTTTGCAATTTGTTCCCATCTAGGAACGTTCATAATGTGAGGCCCATTTGTGTCTGTGAAAGTTTACAGATTGAATTCTCTAAGTTGGGGACTTTACATTGAATTTTGGCTCACTTACCTTATTGACCATTTGCTTTTTTGCACCACCCTTAGTATAAAGCTGATTTGCAATCTGTATCAGAACCCTTTATGTTTACAGGACCAGAAAAGGAAAGACAGACTCTGAATCTCTCAGTTTATATTTCTCTGTCAAATATTCTTTGGAAAAGTAATAAGAGAATGCTTCCTTGTGGAGTGGAGTTGAAGGAATGATAGGGAAATGCTACAACCTCTGGCATTCGGTCACTATCATGTATCACTGGGTGTTGCAGCGTTAGGTACTAAATACGACGTGGAGTCCCAGGTCTTTTCTTTTGGAGTGGGGACCAGGGGACAGTTGGTACATCAGATAAAGTTTGATGCTTCCCTGGACCAACCTGATCAGAAATGAAAAAAGGTTTTGAAAGGGGAGATACGCATGTTGAGCATTGAATATGTGCCAAGAACAGGGCTGAACAATGCCCAGACAACATCTAATATTCTAGTGTTGGTGTAAAGCTAGTGACACACTGCAGCGGTAGAGATCTTTTTCTGTTCTGGTCCCCGATATTCCGACTCTTCTATATGTATTCTGTGTATTCTGTCTCAGATATAAAACTATTCTGAAAACAGGTACTCATTGTACAGTTACTAATAGAATGGCTTGCTGAATCAGTGAAGCTCTGTTTTGTGAATGATGACTGGTTCATTTTCTAAGTGCTCTCTTCTTAGGGAGGAAACTGTAGGCAGCTCTGGAGGGCTTGGAAGGGTGAAACCAGAAGTTCACTGTTACTTAAGCATGGGTGACATGCTTAGTGGGTGCAGTTGTGAATTACTAAGTCCCCATTCGGTGCCAGTGTGGACAATGCAAAAATATTTCTCTGTATACTGGTAGGCAGCTTTGATGTTCAGGGGACCAGCTTTAGCAAAATGAAGTCCCTGAGTTTTGCCACCTGCACATACTCTGTTCCTGTTTGGAGAGGCCCCTGTCCTTTCTGTGAGCAGTGCTGGCAGCCCATGGAACAAAAAGATTTGGAATACAGACTGGTGGAGCGGGAAGCTCTCAGATGTTAGACGGGCAGGCAGAGTTAGGATTTTTACTGAGAAGTACAGGAAATTGGCCCATCCTACTTATTCTTTTGGATCTGGATGGTAGCGGCTCTGGAAGAGAATTTGCCTGGTCAGAAGCGTCAGATGCTTAAGGTTTATTAGCTGTGTACACCTCTGGGAAGCCACACCTTTGAGAACCCAGTGTCCCATTCTGGGATGCAAACTTCCTTGGTGACCAGTTGATCTGTTTCTGATAGGGAGGCTCCTAGGGAATTTATCCCCTCTTTTCCATATGCCTTGTGTTTACATGGGCAACCAAAAGGTGACAGAAATAATTCAGCAGTGTCAGGGTCATCATCAGATTTACCATAGATTAGAAGTACGCTTTATGTACATTATCACTAACCTCAAAATTCTATAATCTAGGTGTTACCCTTCCTCATGTTACAGATTAGGAAACCCCTCGGAGAGATTTAGAAATTTACCCACCGATGGCCAATGAGGGACAAACTTAGATCCAGTGGATCCCAGGTCTGATGACATCATTCACACAGCAGCAGAATAGGAAGGAAAAGCAGCAGCAGAGGCGAGGAATGTGTGAGAGCCCACATAGCTCTTTTCTTCTGGCCTCTCTGGATTTGAAGATAATTGTGTGTTTTTCATCCCTCCAACTCAGAGGCGTCTGCTGTCAGGTTGCTGTGGGTGTAGCAGTTCCTAAAACCAGCAGTCCTGGAGGGCCTTTTCCTGGAGGCTGCTGAAGCAGGGTGAGTGGTTCAGTATTTCAGGGTCACTGCCTGCTTCATCAGATCCCCAGGCCCTAAAGTGTGCTGTGCTGGAATGCAGGTGCGCCGACCCAGCAAGGTCAGTGTTACAGCTCCCTTCATCTGATTTCTGCCCCAGTACTCTGATTTGTGGGGAATGCAGCAATTCTGCCACTGCTCCCTGAGTTAGTATGTCCAGAAAGCTTAGAGCCACTCTCTGGCTGGGACTGCAGGTTGCACAAGAGCAGGGGTTATATCTGTGTAGTGCTTTGCCTTGTGTAATGCTTAATCCAACGTTGGAATGAATGTAAGGGCTTTGTTTTTAACTTAGAAGCCAAAAAGGCAGAAATTTCAAAAAACAAAGCATTTATCTATTCAGCACCAGTGCAAGTCAGGCATTCTTGACCCCTCGAAGCAGCATATTCCAAACATGTTTTAAATTGCCTTAAATAAGTTCAAGATAGCTTCATATATCTGTGGGGAGTGAACTGCTGATGGGTGAGCATAGTTCAGAACAGTTTAGCGTGAATTTATGACCCTTTGAATTGCCTTTTTTTTTTTTTTTTTTT
>NW_022900930.1:10459025-10471682 GCF_012274545.1 Fukomys damarensis
TTAGATATTGTAAGGCATTTCATCAAGTTTTTTTTTTTCTCTTGTAAAAAGTTTTTTTTTTCTCATTGTAGTTTAGCAAATATTATTTATTATAAAGAATGGTTTCACTGTTAGAGAAGACCAAAAATATCCTCTGAATTTCCTTTTTTTTTTTTTTTTTTTTTTGCAGTCCTTTCAGAGTCTTTCACTGAGTGAGCAGCATCCTCAGCCTTCCTTTCTCCCTTCCATTCTTTCTTTTGTTTCTTCTTTGACACCATCTTGGTAAGTCACCAAGTTGCCCAGGCTTGGCTCAAACATATGATCCTCCTGCCTCAGCCTGCCCTGTAGCCTGGATTACAAGTGTGCACACCATGTCTGGCCTTGAATCACTTTTAAAGGTTCCCAGCAATCTGCAGAGGTGACTGGAAGAAAGCAGACTTTCTTTCTCTGACATACTGACATGCACTCTTGTTTTTGGAGTTTGTTCGCGTTGAAGCCCATTCCTGGACTTAAGCAGCAAATTGCAGGGATAAGGTGTAGACTGAAGGTGTTGGGTGGACCTGCCCACCCAAAGAACCGGAAGAAGCTGGGGTTAGTCTTTCTGCAGGATTTTTCAGCTGCCTCCTTCTGCTTAGCATTTTAAAAACTCCTGTCATCTTCCTCCTTAGGAGGAGCTCATTCCACCTGTTCATAACCTTGTTAAAGTACTTGGGGGTTGAGAATTTGAATGTCCCAGCCTGGTCAGATGGGAGGGCAGTCCATATAGAAGAAAGCTGTTGGTTGTTCTAACAGATAATGCAAAATACTTTCTGAATAGTGTGCCTGCAATGCTGCATAGGTGTTGGTTCTTTTGTTGTTGTTTCTTTTTTCTTTTTCTCAGTACTGGGAATTGAACCCAGGGTATTGGGGGCTCTTTATTTCATTAGGCTTGAATTCTGCACCTTTCCTTCAACCCCTTGGCTTCCTCCTGTTCCACCTTTAGAATCCTTACTACAGCATAATCTCATTAAAAATAAATCCAATTTCTGAACTAGACAGATATAACTCATCTCTTTGCAGGGGGAAAGAACCCCAAGTAATATTTGAGACCAAATAAAAGCACAGCTCATCTTTTATAATTCCCGAGTGCAAAATAATAGTGACTAATAGGATTGCAGTGGAATTGTCCCAGGTACACTGTTCGCATATAGAATTTGGAACCACTAGGGGGCTGGGGATTTAGCTCAGTGGTTCTGCCACCTTCCTCACAAGTGCAAGGACCCGAGTTTGATCCCTGGTACCAAAAAAAAATTTTTTTTTTGGAATCACTGGGGTTGGAGATGTAGCTTAGTGATAGAGTGTTTGCCAAGGGTGTGTGAGCACCCGATTCAATCCTCAGTACCTCAAAAAATAAATAGGATAGAATTTGAAACAGCTAGAGGAATAGAAAATTACTTTTCATAAAGACCGCCCCTTTCCCACATGAGAGATCTTAATGAGATTTAGGCAGATTACTTTGAATTTAGCATGTCATTCAAAATGCCTTAGCACAAACATATGTGGTTCAGGCTCTGCCACAGAACACACCCAGAAATTATGTGTTACAAGAGCCAGGCCTATACTCTTGGGGCATACAGGAGGCTAATCTGGTTTGCATGACTGTGATAGGCAGAGCTATAAGCACCTGATAGCAGTTATGTGTAGAAAGTGTTCAGTTTCGCGTAAATATTGTATTATAAGTGAGTGGGATGGAAGAAAGAGCAAAAAGCAAATGACTATATCCTGTTATAAAACACATGGAGTAGAAAACATGGCACTTTTCTCCCTCCCCAGAGGTAGTCCTGGACTGCTTGGAGTGCAGCCAAACTGTGTCTAAGTGGACATCAGTCAGGAGCTGCTCAGTGCTGAGGATGAGTTTTAACCATGCATTGTCAGTCACACTCATCCTCCTGAGGACATCAGGGAGCACATACCAAGCTAAGGTGACTGCAGCAGCACTGGGAGGTATCTGAGACCACCACTGTGTGCGTAGTTGTCATTAGCCAAGGCGTAGCATGGTACATGCTCTCAAAGTGTACATGCGGATAGTATATAGATACAACTTGGGCCATGGCAGTGATGGCGAACCTTTTAGAGCTCTCAGTGGTACAAGCAGCCTGTGGCGGCATGCGTACCATAGGTTTACCACCCTTGGGCATTGAAATAGTTATTGTTTCACAGCTTTGTTTTTGTCACATGATACTATACAATAATTTACCTGTGCCCACCATTTTGCTTTCCATGGTTTCAGTAACCTTCAGTCAACAAGAGTGAGTATAATACAATAAGACATTTTGAGAGAGAAACCACATTCATGTAACTTTTTCTTTTCGAGATGTAATCCAGGTTGTCCTTTCACTCACTGCACAGCCCAGGCTGGTCTCAAACTCTTAGTGATCCTCCCTAGTGCTGGGGTCACAAGCATGTGTCACCATGCCTGGCCTCATGTAAATTTTTAGCGCAGTATATCATTATAATTGTTCTGTTTTGTTATTGTTCTTGATCTCTTATTCTTCTGATTTATAAATTAATCTTTATCATAGGTATATATGCATAGGGGAAAAACAGAGTAAATATAGCAGCATTCACAGTTTGGGAGATGTGTTAGAACTGATAGAGCTACTGTATCTTAAAATTCCCTTAGCATTACGTGGAAATGTACATTATCCTTTTAAGTGGTTGTGGAGTAGTCCATGGGCTCAGTGTACAGTACTGGGTTTAATACTTTCTTCCTGAGGGCTATTGACTTTTTCCCAGTTGTTATAACTGTGCTTTGGGGAATGTCCTTATACATGTATCTTTGAGCTCATGAGCATATGTGACTTCTTTTCCAAAACCCTGGACCAAATAGGGTGTGCTGTGCTATACTAATGCATAATGGAAATGATTATAAGCAGTGTTTATACATAACATGATTATCTTTAGTTCCTCCATACTGGAGATTGGACCTAGAGCCTTGTTATCACTGAGCTACATTCCCGGCTCTTAAATTTTATTTTTTGAGGCAGAGTCTCACTATATAGTTCAGGCTGGTCTTGAACTCACTGTACAGCCCAGGCTGATCTTGAAGTCCTTGGCAATCTTCCTGCCTCAGCTTCCTAATACTAAGATTACAGACATGGGCCACCACACCGGATCAGATTCATTTGTTTGTTTTGTACTGGGAATTGAAGTAGGAACCTTGGGCTTGTGAGGCAGGTGGCAACACCACTGAGCTAAATTCCCAGCCCTCAGATTCATTTCATGTGATTAATATATAGTTAAATTTTCTCAAGTTCTTTTACTAAAGGATATAATCAGTATCCTAAGTTCTATGCCAAATATCTAAATGGTCAGTCTTTACTCTGTACTAACTGGGATGGGTGCCAGCCTACTGACATTTTTAAGAATACACAGTCGAGGGCCAGGGATTTAGCTCAGTGGTTCCACTGCCTGCTTCACAAGCGCAAGGACCCAAGTTCAATCCATGATAGCAAAAAACAAAAACAAACAAAGAATATACAGTTGATAGCTTGATTAAGTCTTATACTTCATTTTAGTGGCCAAGACAAACCTTGGCCGGCACCAGCACCTGTATCCAGTATTTATAAGGTTAAAATGTAGAGTAGAGGGCAAGTCCAGAGTATTGGAGAAGCCTATAATTTGTCTTCTAAAAAGCAAAATCCAGAGTGGTGGTGCATGCTTGTAAGCCCCACACTCTGGGAGGCTGTGGCAGGGGAATAAAGGGAAAAAATGAGATCAGTCTAGTTTTCCTTCTGCAAGCAGCTCCTCTGCTGAGGTCTACAGAGTAATTACCCATCCAGTTAAGTCCACATTTCTTGCTTTCAAGGCCTTGTAATCAAGGTCTTACTTAACCCAACTTTAAAAATAAGAAGTGGTCAAAGGAAATTAACAGATGTGCACAGAAATGTGTGTGTTAGATGTGTGCTGCAAATTGTGTATAGGTTCTGGGGAGGAATTTCTCTTAGTCTAACTGTATGAGTAGTTGGTTTTCTAAATATCTGGTGAGTTTTTACTCAAAGAAATCTTACAGCTATTGGTTTTCTCTGTTTACTGCCAAAGGCTGAGAATAAAATTTTTTATCTGTGTCTGGTACTTTTCTTAGATATTAGAGCAAGGATGAATCTTGCTGTTTTCACCCTAAGGAGAAGGGTAGAGTCCCACTAGCCGTTTTATGGAAAGGCCCTTCTGGGTGTTTTATACACATACTCCACAGTAAGATTCCCAGGAATCCTCTAGCTGATCAAGTGATCTCATTGCCTTTTTTTTCTCTCTCAGTGAATACTTTTCTTGAAAAAATACTAATGAGTAAAAATTTTCTATTCCATTGCATAAGAAAAATAAGAGAAAACGGAGTAACTGTAGAATCTAGTTCATTGTTCCTTAGAATTAAAGAAGTCTCTTAGTTTGATTTTTAGGGTTTAATGGCTTGAGTTTAAATATTCTTTTTTTTTTTTTTAAGACAGGGTCTCACTATATAGTCTAAGCTGGCCTTGATCTCACTATGTAGTCCAGGGTGTCCTCAAACTTGCAGTAATCCTTCTGCCTCAGCCTCTGGACTGCTGGAATTACAGATATGTGCCACCATGCCTGGCACAAGTTTAAATATTTTTAACATTGTGTATTTTTTTTCCCCCTAGGTGAATGCTGGATGTGTACCCAAAAAGGTAGAATTTTTATTTCTCCCTCTTTCCACACTCCTTTTTCATATATGATAAATCATATATGATCAGAATAAAAATATTTCCGAATATACTATTTAACATTTTTTCTGCAAAAATTCATCTGATCATACTTCTGAACTTTCAGTGTGTTCAGTTTACTTTTAATTTCAAAGTCAGTATTTTATCTGCTGTTACATATGTACCATTTGTTCATGATTTCTGTCATCCTCTTTTTTTTTTTTTTGGTACCGGGGATCAAACTCGGGTCCTTGTGCTTGCGAGGCAGGCAGTGGCACCACTGAGCTAAATCCCTGGCCCATCCTCTTTTTTTTTTTTAAACAGGTCATGTGGAACACAGCAGTCCACTCTGAGTTCATACACGATCACGCTGATTATGGCTTTCAGAGTTGTGAGAGTAAATTCAATTGGCGGTAAGTGCTCAAAGGGTTCAATTTATAGATGGATATTTTTGTTAAGTATGGAAGCAGTGAGCTTTTTGGCAGTGGGTATTATTGCGGTAAAATACACAAAGAATTTACTATGTTTTGTGGTGTGGAATTGAGGCCAGGGCTTCACACATGCTAGGCAACTGCTCTACCACTGAGCTTTCCCCTCAGTCCCTTCTAGTTTTTATTCTGAAGTAGAGTCTCACTGAGTTGGCAAGGCTGGCTTCAAACTTGTGACCCTCCTGTCTCAGCCTGCTAACTACTGGGATTATAGATGTGTGCCAGCATCCCTGAACATTTTAACCACTTTCAAGCGTTCAGTTCTGTGACATTGAGGACGTACCTGGTCACTTTAACCTCTTTGATGTGTGCATAGTAACCATCCCGCCATCCCAAACCAAAACTGCATGCCCACTACGCAGAATTCTTCCTTGCCCTTTTCCCCTAGCTCTTGGTACCTCTGTTCTGCTTTCTGTCTCTGTGACTTACTGTCCTTTGTGCATGCAGAACCCTATAAAACTTTCCTTTCTATCTGGCTTCTCTTAGCCTTTTCAAGGTTTGCCTGTGCAGTGGCTTATGCCAGGAGCTCATGTCCTTTGCTGCTCAGTAGTATTTCGTTGTAGACTATGCATTTGTTTATCCACCCACCTGTCCCTAGACCTCTGATTAGTTTCTGTGTTATGACTATCACAAACAGTGCTTCTGGGAACATTGGTGTGCATGCATCTGTTTGAGTCCCTGCTTTTCATTCTTCTGGGCCTATACCTCGGTAATACAGCCATTCTATGTTTAACTTTTTAAAACTGCTGTAAAACTGTAAAGCTGTGAAAATTTCAAAACCTTTTTAGCAAATCTATCCATTTTTTTGCAAGTATATTGAGTGGCCACCACACACTGGTGTCATGCCAAAACAGCAGTCCTTACGTTCTCTGCAGAAAGAGGCCCACATACTGTGGGTGCCAGCTGGACCTTCTCCTCGGGGTGGAATAGGGTCTCCACACATGGGAAAGCAGGTAGATGCCGGAAGGGCGGCTGTCTTCAGAGATGCCTGCTGGCTTCGTTCTTGTTGACATGCTGATTTTCTTCTCAGGGGTGTTCAGGTGTAGGTTCCTGGTTAGTAACTGAGTGGGATAGTCCTGTGTCTGAGTACTGACTCGGCTTTTGTCGTAGTGTAATAAAGGAGAAGCGGGATGCCTACGTGAGCCGCCTGAACACCGTCTATCAAAACAATCTCACCAGGGTGCGTACACCAGGTCTTGAACTTGGGGGCGTGGGGAGCTGCTCTCTTGGAGTGGGCAGGCAGGTTTGACCAGGTGAAATTGTCACTTTTTTATATATTTTGAAATATCTTACTGCTTCTGTTACTCTTTTTGACTAATGATTTTGAAGCTGACCGGCCAGAGCAGAAGCCTCAGCCCCAGGTACCAGTCTCTTTCCTGAGGAGTGTAGGCGGTATGTGCCTAGGTCCATAGCCAGTCTGCCCTACAGACTCATCTCAGGCGGGTTTCATCTTTCACTTAGGTTCAGAAATCAAGCAAGAGAGACTTTTATGTATCAGTCTGCCAGTGTACTAGTTAAAATCAGCAGCACTGCCTGGCAGAAAACCTGCCATTGCTCATTTGCTCAGAACAGTGTTGTTCTTGCTGACTAAATCTGCTCAGGAGGCCAAATTATGATTCAGACGTCTAATGAATGAAATCTGATCCAGAAAATTGGGCAGAGATGTATTAGCTTCCAGCAAAGATATGGTGCCCTTTGCTGTCCTGAGGCTTTCCAGCTGCCCGCTTAAAAAGGTCACGCATTTTCCACCCAGGGCCGTGCTAAAGGCATTGGCAGATTATCTACCACCAGCCTTCCTCCTCCATGACAGATGTGTATCCCAGCACCTTTCATTTGTCTCTGTGGTGTCCCTTCACATTTTCCACATAGCTTGGGTTATATTAGATGATGGTCCTTTTTTTGGTACTAGGGATCAAACTCAGGACCTTGCACTTGAAAGGCAGGCAGCACTGAGCTAAATCCACAGCCCTTATACGTTCTTAATATTTGGTTCATCCTCATCTCATTAATACCATATTTGTAAACCAAATTTTTAAGGTGAATTGCTGCTACTGATGGTTAACCTCAGATCCTTTTTTCTTTTTGTACCAGGGATCAAACTCTGGACCTTGGGCTTGTGAGGCAGGTGGTGGCACCACTGAGTTAAATTCCCAGACCTCAGATACTTTTTTATGTTGATCTTCTTACTCCTTAGATTTATTTGTTAGAGGATGATACTTTCTGACCTGAAACCTCATTCGGGGCAGGGAGGAGACACTTAAGAGCCTAGTCCCCCCACACATACCCTGCTCCATCGCGGTCAAACTCAGGACTTAGCTTGCCAGGCAGGAATGGCACCACTGAGCTAAGTCCCTGTTAGGCCTAGCCTTCTGTTGGCACATGGATACAAGAGACTTTTAAGGCTGCAGGACTTGGGTTATAGAAATAGCACTTGATGTGCCAAGTTACCATACCAAATTTCTTAAATAGAGGTAGTAAAATACTTTTATAAAAGAGATTGGAATCAGGCACATGTCTGTAATCCATCACTTAGGAGGCTGAGGCTGGCGTATCATTGCGAGTCCAAGGCCAGCCTGAGCTAAAACACTGAGTTCAAGGCCAGCTGGAAATACATGGTGAGACCTCATCTCAAAACAAACAAATAGCTGGGGATTAGCTCAGTGGCACCATGCCTGCCTGGCAAGCACAAGATCCTGAGTTTGATCCCCAGTACTGAGAAAAGCAACACACACACACACACACACACACACACAATACACAAATAAGAGATCGGAAAAATAGCCAGGTGTGATAACAACATGTCTCTATAGGTGGCTTTTCTGGAGGTTCAGGCAGGAGGATTGCAAGTTTGAGCCCAGCCTGGACAATTTAGCAATTTAGTGATACTATGTCTCTGAATAAAAAAGGGCTAAGAATGTAGCTGAGTGAGAAGGCCCTAGGCTCATTTCCCAGTACCATGGGGGTGGGGGTTGGGGTAGGAAAATTACTGAGAAATTAGCATTTTTTAATACTTTGAAGTTATGGTGTGTACAGTAGAATTTATGAGCACCTTTTGGTGAAGGAATTACAGCTGATCCTAAAATTCTTTCTAGCAGCAGAAACTTTCTAATATTGTAGGAGGTAAAGGTATTCCCACAAGCTACTGTGTATACTGTCACCACTCATCCACCACCCTGCTGGTCTGGCACCTCACAGGAACTCATCGCCCCCAAAGAAAAGATGTGGGTTTTGGCACTGGTCTTAATTCAGCTTGATTATGCCAAGCACCTGCAGGAACAGGCCTGGAGGGTGGTTGGAAAGGAAGCAAATAACTCAGCTCAGAACCAAACATGTTCCCAAATGTTGAAATGTTCTATTGTCTTATCATACTTACATGGTGCCATTATCCTCATAAGCCACCCACTTTTACATGCCAGGACACGCAGAAGCCCGCCGGCCCACCCAGATGGATGGCCTGGTATACAGGATGCCAGTAGGAACAAATCCATCTTGAGTGCTCTGCAAGCTCTAGTGGAGAATTCCACTGTCATGCAGTTTTATAAAGATTTTCCTGTTGTGTTTGAGAAATCAGAAGCAGTGCATCTTCCTCCATGGTCAGAGTATTTCTCTTGGCTCTACTCCCCTGTTTTTTTTTTTTTTGTACCAAGGATCAAAGTGGGGTCCTTGCGCTTACAGGGCAGACAGGAACCACTGAGCTAAAGCCCTGGCATACTCACGCGTATTCTTTTGTCTTCCTCACCCATCTCCCTTCCCCCAGACAGATCATTTTTCAGTTTCTTTTCACTGTGAGGAATATTTTCTCCCTCAACACAAGGGGGAAATGCTGGTACCTTTTTCCTTGTGGGAGCGACTTGCAGGTATTTTCTGCTTTTCAAGTTTTGGCCCAGGAGCACACCTTTATTTCTTCTTATTTTACATGTCTGTCATCTACTGGCAACCCCCTTACCTTGAGTATCAGTTGCTAGTCAGGAGGTCATGAGCAACAGAATTGCAGAAAATCCAACTCTTCAGTGGAGAAATGAAAGAGCTCATATATTATAGCGGGTGTTTTTGTTTATCTGAAGAACAGGCTAACGTGGTGTTTCCTTGTAGTCCAATATAGAAATCATCCATGGCTATGCAACATTCACGAGTGATCCCCAGCCCACAGTAGAGGTCAATGGGAAAAAATACACTGCTCCTCACATCCTGATTGCCACAGGGGGTGTGCCCTCACTTCCTCTGGAGAGCCAGATTCCCGGTGAGTGTTCAGGGGTTCGGTGGGCTTCCCTGTGCATTCAGCCTTACAGCTGTGCCCTATTTCACCCAACTCTGGGCTCAGGTATACTGCAGGTAACAGGGAGAAAAATCAGTAGTGGCCTCATTCTTTCCTCCTCAGCCTGGATTCGGTTGCTCTCATCCTCAGTTTGTCAGGTGTGTTGGTATTTATAAAACAAATGTTACATTAACTGTTTAAGGGAGCGAAATACTACAAGGACGTGGCTTCACTAGCTAAGTAAGCCTTTTTATGTCGTGTTTTTGTCTTATATAGAAAATCACAAGATTATTCAGTAAGAAATCTCACATAAAGTCCTATCTACCTTTTATATTTTGAATACCCAGGGTCTAAAGCCCCAGTGGTGAGTCAGGGACTTATTGCCATATTCTTTCATAAGAAACACTGTCCGTGTGTTTCTCCTCAGTAAGATTCTAAGCCTTTGTGGATGTGATGATAGTTTATCATCTTTCATGTTCTCTGGGGATTGGCTCATGAAGTGCATTTCCACCCTCTGAATGTACATGGAATATTTTGAGTGCTGTTAGAATTTATGCACTTTTTTACTCTCTGGAAAGAGAATGTATACATTTTCACCAGCTTTGAAAAGTGTTCATGACCCCTAAAGTAAAGAGCACTCACTGTAAGAGAGACAAGGATATTTAAGTAACTTAAATTTTATTTTGGAATATTGGGCATACACATCTTTGGTAGATACAATTTCCCAAGATTTATTACTAAATAAAAGAAAAAAGGGGTGGAATAGTGTGTGTAATGTGCTGGAATTTATGTCCTTGTTTTTATTTTTTTGGTTTTTTTGAAACAGAGTCTCACTTTGTAGCCCAGGCTGGTCTTGAACTCATGGCAATCCTCCTGCCTCAGCCTCCTGAGTGCTGGGATTACAGTTATACACCACCATACTGGGCAATTTCTGCCTTTTTTGAAAGGCAAGGAGATCTGTGTACTGTAGAAATAGAAGGTAATGGCCCAGGGATATAGCTCAGTGGTAGAGTGTCTGCCTCCCACATGCCAGGCCCTGGATCCACCCCCAGCTTAGCAGAAAACCCCAAGCCCTGTAATGATGACTCCCTTCATTGAGAGGACTAGAGATGTAGGTTGAGAAAGAGGTCTGCTTCTCACTAGTATAGGTTTCATATGTGTTTAATTGTATATTATATTGTAAATCTTGAACTTTTGAAATTTTTTAGGTTGTATTTTTGGTGTTGGGATCGAATCCAGGGCCTCACGAATGCTAAGCCTTGTTCTACCACTGAGCTACGCATCCAGACTCACCTGTTGAAAATTTTAACATATACCTTATTAATTTAAAAAATAAAAACAAATGGGAACACTAAATGTAAATGTTCTGAGGTATGATTGCCAGACCATACATGAGGGTTGAGTTGCTCAGCAGCTTCCTCTGGGCTGGTCTGACCCAGGGAGGCATCTAGGAGAGAGGCTTACATTGAGTGTGATATGCACGCTCAATAGGGAGAGAAGGACCGGAACAGCAGGTCATAAAGCTGTCTTGGAAGCGCATTCAGTAGTGCCAGTGCTTTGAGTTAAGACTGGGGCCAGATTGTGGAGAATCATCGAGCCAAAGAGAAGAATCTCTAAACTTACAGTAACTGTGACAAACACCGGCTTCTACAGTAGTGGAGAGGCCCCAGTGATAATTATAGAAAACAATCTGACGCTGACTTGAAAGGGAGGGAACATAGGAACCTGTTGCAGTTGCCTGTGCCAGAGGTAGGAACATGGTTCTAGGTTAGGGTGTACACACGTGATGGGGTGGTCTTAGTCAGATTCTGCCACCAACTGCTGAGTCCCGCTGTAATGCCACGGGCTAGAGATGAAAACAAGATAAGAGACACAGAGGACAAAGAAACCAGGAACTGTCTCATTGATTCCAAGACACATTAAAAAGAGTATTCCTCACCTCTGAAATCAGAATAGGTCTTGTAATCATGGTGCTTAGATCTGGCAAAATGCAATATTTTGGGCTGGGGATATAACTCCAAGGTAGAGCACTTGCCTTGCATGCATGAGACCATGAGTTCAATCCCAGGACTTTTGGGGGGGCATACAGTATTAACGAATGAAATAGTGGGGGATTCCGAAGAGGGAAGCATCCACTGACAACTCAAGGCTTTGGTTCATTGCAGAAAGCTGGTTCCTTCACTAAAATGGTGAGGTTGATGGGGATTTGATTTGAGAGGTAATATTAAATTCTAGATACACATCCCTAATCCAGAAATACCATATGTGAAATGCTCTAAAATCATGTTGAGAGCCAGTATGATGCTGCAAGTGGAAAATCCCATACCATGAAACTTTGTTCATGTACAAAATTATTTTTTTAAATTTTGAATAATTGCCTTCATGCTGTGTAAGGTATGTATAAAAATAAAAGAATTTCATTTAGACTTGGGCTTCACCTCTAAGACATCTGATTATGTAAATGCAAATTCTAAAGTCTGAAATTTTTTTTTTTCCTTTTTTAGTACTGGGGATTGAATCCGGGGCCTTGCTCTTAAGAGGAAGGCGCTGGAACCACTGAGCTAAATCCCCGGCTAAAGTCTGAAATTTAAAATGATTATGGTTTCAAGCATTTCTGATAAAGGATACTCAGCCCTGAGTTTGAAGATAGGTGGAATTGTGTACCAGAAAAGTTAGAAATACAGGACTATTCATGGGAGTCATGTAATGTCAGAAATAGAATTTGTTCATGAGATCCAAAATGATTGTGGTTCTTCAGAGAAATTTTAAAGTTACGTAGTCATCACTGCTGCTGTTTCTAGAATGAAACTAAAAATGTTGACTCCAGCCAGGTGTGGTGATGCACACCTGTAATCCAAGCTACTCAGGAGACTAAGGCAGGAGGATCACAAGTTTGAAGCCAGCCTGGGCAACTTATGTCCAAAGAAAAGAAGAACCAAAAGAGGAAAAAATGTCAACTAAGAGAAACTCACTGGCAGCATTCTAAGAGGAGACTTTAACAAAATTTGTCAAAACAGAGTGTTTGGTTCTTTCATAAAATGGTGTACTTGTTTTACAAGAGAAAGCATGATCTTGTGTGATCTAGGCTGTGTTTTCCTAGGTGCAAGCCTAGGCATCACCAGTGATGGGTTCTTTCAGCTCGAAGAATTGCCGAGGTAAGTAGACACAGCTCTGTGGTTGATTCTTCCCCATTGTCTTCTGGGAACATTTCTCTCTCTTTCTTTTCTTTTCTCTT
>NW_022900930.1:10471712-10484705 GCF_012274545.1 Fukomys damarensis
TTTTTTTTTTTTTTTTTTTTTTTTTTTTTTTTTGTACCAGGGATCAAACTCAGGTCCTTGCACTTTCGAGGCAGGGTGCAGCACCACTGAGCTAAATCCCTGGCCCTGGAAATGTTTCTTGCTTTTCCCCCTGCCAGCCATTTATAGGCATTACCTGAATTCAGTTCTCGTATCTCTTCTCTTTCTCTGACCTTGGGTATCTCATCCACTAGTACCTGTTAGTAGATCCCTCAGATCTTTCAGGCTTTTGGAAAAAGACTGTTGCAAAAAGTTTATAACTCACATCAAATCAGGGTAATGTTGAAGACCTGATAATAAACTCTCATCTTTCTTTAGCTGATATGGCATCTAATAAACATGCCTAGACTAACTGATTCTGGATTTTTCTGAAAAGCTGATGCAGAGGGGTCTCCATGACGAAGGCTCTGTTGTTGCTCTCACAAAAACATTTTCTGAGCTTGTTCTTTTCTTGACGTTGAGATGGGGGTCTTGCTATGTTGCTCTCTTTGTTACTTTTCTCAGTGCTGAGACAACATACCCCACACCCAAAGTTAAAGAAGGTTTACTTTGGCTTACAGTTTGTAAAGATTAGAATCTGTAGTCAGCTGGCTCCAAAGGAGGGTGACATGGTAGAGGGCCATCTCAGTGAAGAAACAGTCAATGGCAAAGCAGGGCAGGCATAGGGCAGGCAGCAGTGAAGTTGCAAGCAGCAAGCCACAGCAGTTGCTGCTTTTCTGTTCCTTATAGTCTATCCAGGCTGCCTGTCCTGAGGGAGGGTAGCGCTCACACCCAGATTAGAACAATCTTAATCTTAGTATCACATCCTCAATCCCAGCATCACATGGCTTAGATCCAGCCCCCTCCAAAAAGCCCCACCAATGAGCACATGAGACTTTGCGGGGGCTCTCTAGTTGCAAGATATAGCAGTTGCCCAGGGTGGTCTCAGGCTACTGCCTCAGCCTCCCAAGTAGCTGGGACTACAGGTGTGTGCCACCATGCTTGGCTGAGGTTATTTATCTGTGTCAGAATTACTGTAGCATCTTTCTTATATGAATTTAGATTCCTAGAGGGAAAACAGTACAGAGGAAGAGTTCTCTCCTGGGAAGGTGCTGCACATTGCAGGCATTTGGGGTTAGAGGGCCCCTCCTTCATTCAGGGTAAGAGATAGACAGGAGCAGGGACCCTGTGGACCTGAGCCCACCCTCAACCGAAGTCACCTCTTTGGAGTTAGTATTGCTCAGTCTGCTGCACCTTCAGCGGCTGTTGCCAATCATTTTGAGTTCCTGAACCCTGCTCTTACAAAGGCTTTCGGGGATTATGACTGAGTAATGATGCTCTTACCCGAGTTGACCTCATGCTAGCCAGTTAATGAAGGGTTGCAGCTCCATTGCTCCAGTGAAAATGCCTCATGAAGATGTTCAGGCCAAGCAGACTACTGACTTTGAAGTTCTTTGGGTTTTTGGTACTCGGACTTGAACACAGAGACACTCTACCACTGAGCTATATCCCCAGTCCTTTCTATTTTTTATTTGGAGGCAGCATTTTGCCAAGTTGCCCTTATGGGACTCCAACCTGTAATCGTCCTGTCTCAGCTTCCCTCGGTGCTGGGATTAACTGCATGCACACCTGGCTTGACTTAAGATTTGAGAGAAACGGAGTTTTTCCATATTTTCTGTCAGAACACGCAAGTGTGTCAGAACAGCCTTCTGTCATGTTTGTCCATCTTGTACAACAGGATGTTACACAGCAAGACCCCAATTTATGAACATTGGAGTTGTGAACTTTCACAGATGCCAGTGGACCTCGAATTGTGCAAACAGAACCGGAAGTAGCTCACGTGTCTGCTGCACAAGGTCACAGCTGTGCTGTTGTGCGCTCACTGTACAGTGAATGTGACCGTGTCCCACGGTACAGTGCTCAGTCAGCACCTGGGATGTCCAGAAGCAAGAGGAAAAGCAGTGGTGATGTGGAGGGGACTGCCAGGAAGTGCAGAGCTGCTTTGGTCGGACTTGGGAACATTCTCCCGGAAGGAAACTCCTTCATAATTCAGGGACGTATAGTGCTGGTTGACGTGACGCTCCTGAGCTGCGTCCAGGAATGTGGCCCTGACTCATCATGGTTGATGATACAGTTTAACTGAACTCACCTTCAGACAAGTTGCCTGATACACCACACTGGTCTACTGGTATTCTTTTTTTTTTGGTACTGGGGATCAAACTCGGGCCCTTGTGCTTGTGAGGCAGGCACCAGAACCACTGAGCTAAATCCCCAGCCCTCTACTGGTATTCTTAAGCCATTTACTAAACTTTCATTGAAATGAATGCAAGTTTAATGAATGAGTTTATTCATGTTATAAAGAGAGGGCTGTGGGAACACAGGAAAAGGAATTAACGATTGAGCCAGATGTGTCACACATCTGCAAGTCCCAGTTGCTCCAGACACTGAGGCAGGATGATTGCTTGAGCCAGGTTAAGACCCTGTCTCAAGAAATCGAAACAAGACAGACATGGTGGCACACACCTATAATCCCAGCACTCAGGAGGCTGAGGCAGGAGGATGCTGTGACTTCAAGACCAGCCTAGGTACATAGTTCCAGGTCAGTCTCAACTACATAGTGAGACCCTGTCTCAAAAAACAAAACAAAAGTACACTTCCTAATAGGGATTTTTTGAGTGTAGTTAATAAGTACATAATCAGGGAACGAGTCAGTTCTGTAGGCAAGGCACCACATGCTGTGTGCTGTCCAGTGCTGGTTTTGCCCTTGGAGGATGGCATAGGGAGCCTGAGTCCCATGTTAGGCCGAGGGCAGAGGTGATGTCCAAGCTTTGGCAATTTGGCCACATGGGAGATCATCTCCAGGGCATCCTTCAGTGACAAGTGGGTGCCCCTGGGAGCTGAGCGAGAGCGCTGAGCTCTTTGCAGTGCTCTGAAAAAGCTGTGTTCCTTGTTTGCTGTGTATCCCATCTGTTTGGACTACTTTACCCGGCCTGCAAGAACTTCTCAAATTTCAGGAGTCCAGAGCATTTTCTGAGCTGTGCACTCTGCAAGGACCGATGGTGGATCTCCTCCTCCTGACCAACTCCAGGGCGGGTACCTCCCCTTAGAAGTTCCTCGGGCGGGGACTGCTACTACCTTGTTGGCTACATTGCTCAGCACAATGTAGGATTTAACTAATACATGTCTTGGGAGGAAAGAAGGTGACAAGAAAGGAGCAAGCAGATGGGAAGACCTACCGAAAGGGAAGGGGTCAGCACATCACAGGAAAGAGGGCAGTAGAATTGGAAGAGCTGTTCTCATAGGTTTTCAACTGTGTAGAAATTTTTTGTACTCTAGACTGTAGGACGAGAGAGTCAGTTTATAACCTGCAGCCATTTAGCTTTGCTGCATTCTAATCCAGACTATAAACCCCTGAAGGCAGGATTTAGGGCGTGGGTATTTTGCCTGTGGAAGATATTAGAAGGAGGTTTCTTCATTCTTCTGAGCTTCCCACCCCACTCCAGGGCTAAGAATTAAACCCAAGACCTTCGCACCGATTGTTGTCCCTTGTATTTTTTATTTTGAGGTAGAGTCGAGTCTTGCCAGGTGACTCAGTTGCGCTGGCTGAGTTTAACCTTGTGCCGCTCCTGCTTCTTCCCCTCCGAGTGGAATTACAGCTGTTTGCCATGATGCCCAGCTCCCCTGAACATTGATTACCTGTGCCCTGGGAGCGTGGGAGAGCAAGCTTGAGAGGACACAGCCACGTGCGGGGTGATGCTGCTGCCTCCGTAGGACCCCTCTTCTCCAGGCTGCAGCTGCTTCTCCACTGAGTCAGACCTTTAAGCATTTCACTAAAGCTTGAGACTCTTTTCTTAAACCACAGTGTATCCGGATGTTCAGTTTAGTTGTATGCAAGGATGGATAGAACTAAATGACAGTCAAGGAGAAATACGTTACACAGGACAATAATGATACTAAGAATCCTGGCCTTGATGTTAATTTTAGGTGTGAGGATCATTATGTAAGGAGTCATCTCTAGTTTCAAAGGTTTTTGTGTTCTCTTTAAAGGAGTGGTGCAGGGGCAGGTGTGGTGGTGCACACCTGTAATCCCAGCACTCTGGAGGCTGATGCAGGAGGATCATTGTGAGCTGAAGGCCAGCCTGGGCTACATAGTGAGACCCTGTCTCCAAAAAAAAGTGTGTGTGTTGGGGGGCAGGGACTTTTTAAAACAAGTAAAATATAGTTCACTTCTTCCAAGGAATGTTTTCTGCTTAAATGTGTAATGTGGCACTTGGAACAGAAAAGAGGTGATTAATGGAAAACTGATGAAATATGAAATCTAGGATTTAGTCAGTGGTAATGTACCAGTGAGCCTCTAGTTTTGACAAACGTACCGCTATTATATAAAATGTTAACTTGAGGATAACTGAGCAGCGGGTATGAGGGAAATGTCATGCTCTCTTGGCAAAGTGTCTGTAAATCTAACATTGTTCCCAAGTAAATTAATTTTAAAACGTTAACCCCTGATCTCATTTTAGGCGCAGTGTCATCGTGGGTGCGGGTTACATTGCTGTGGAGATAGCTGGGATCTTCTCTGCCCTGGGCTGTAAGACAATGCTAATGATACGGCATGATAAGGTAGCTCTGTCCTTCTTGGGGGTTTTGGTTTTTAAGAGGAAGAATTTTTTTCTTATGTCATCATTAAATACTAGGGTACAAAACACAAGATGGTTGTGTCCGTTGGTCTGCACCACATGTACTGCGTGTAATCTGTTTAAATTAGACTTTACATCCTTCTAGTCTGCTAGTTAATGAAAATTCTGAGTTGATCAAACTAGCTGCTATTTTCTTCCCCTTTTTATTGGCTGGTCTTTTCATCATGAAATGATAGTTATCAGATATCCTAATAAGGAGATATGCAGACTTCAGTGTAAGTGTTGTTTAAATATAATACCCTGTGGTGTTAATATACAGATGAATTTCACATGAAAGGTAGTGTTGGATTGTTAGCACTCAGTCCAAACAATTCGCTAACTTCTTCATATGAAAGGGAATCTTGTGGATCATCCATTTGAATTTCATTTTAAATATGATGAAACTAAGGACAAGAGAGGTTTTATGGCTCTGATTAGTAAGTAGCAAAATTGGGAGTTACCTGAGGTTTGAGAAAGCCCCAGCCAGATTTCTGCTCCTTCCGCTCAGATTTCACCTGCGCCTTGTCCTTGCTTGGTCAAGTCTTGCTGTCTGCCTGTGGTTGGTTCGTGACTACTGAGCACTGCTCTTACAGCGACACCGTGGCAGAGCTGTGATGAGCAGGTGTCGGGCTGTAACAAGGTGTTGGTGTAGAGACCTGCTCTCTCTCTCGCCCTGCACTGTCCCTGACAAACACGTGACTTGAGCAAGTCACTTAAGCCTTTGGGGTCTAGTTCTCCAGGGACAGGGTTTGTCAGATTCCTGATTGCTCAAATGCCATGATTCTAATTTTATTTGTCTTTGTGATACTAGGTATTGAACTCAGGGCCTGGTACATTTAGGCAAATACTCTGTGACTGAGCTGTGCTCCCAGCCCTTTTTATTTTATTTTAATTAATTAATTAATTTATTTATTTTTGTGCCAGGGGATCGAACATGGGACCTTGTCCTAGCAAGGCAGGTGGTGACACCACTTAGCTAAGTCCCCGGCTAAATTTTATTCTTTGAGATGATCTCATGAAGTTACCCAGGCTGAACTCCCAACTTGTAGTCCTCCTCCCCTTAGTTTCCTAAGTAGCTGGAATTACAGGGAATTGCACATGGCTGATTCTAATTCTTACTTTGAACAAATGGAGGTAGGTGAGGGATCCTCAAAATGCTAGTCAGCGTGCACTCCCAAAATTTTCTCTTAGGCTTTAAACATGTATAATTAGCACTATAGATATTTATGCCTTGAATAATGTTTTTCATGAACATGATTTTGCATCACTGAACTATATCCAGTAAATTGAAAGGAAGAGGAAAGGCAGAAGGATAGCTGGCCTGATTTACTAACTAAAGTAGTGAAGTGCTACAGTCTTATCCGTACAGTGGCCAATTCCCACATTTGCAGAGAGCCACATTAGTTGGATTCCTGCCCTTTCCCATCCCTAAGGCCCAGGCTAATTCTCCCTCTGCCCCGTCCTGGCATAACTCCATCTAAAGCTACTCTGACTCCTGACCTCCTACTGCAGAATGTTGCATGAGCCTTATCAGGACATCTCCAAGGTCAAGCTGTGATTTCTAGCTGGGTGGAGAATTTTGCTAGAGGACCTTCCTTTAAGTCATATCAGAAGGAAGGCAGGCCCCCAGACATTAATAGGGGGAAGAAAATTTCTGTTCCCTAGACTTTATAAAAGAGAAGCAAGCTTTAAAGAGGGGAAGATGATAAAGGTGTAGGGAAAGTGGGAAGGGTAGGGGAAAGCTAATAAGGGCAAAAATATTTGAGAAAATGAAAAAAGGGAAATAAAGTGTTTGTAAATGGGGAGGGGAGGAGGGGATGAAGGGAGGGCAGGGACAAGGAGAAAAAATTAGAACCAAGACCTGTCATGTAAAAGTACAGGATCCCAATGATGAATGTAACTGTACTGTAAACCTAAAATGTACCAATAAACTCAATGAGGGAAAAAAAAAGAGGGGAAGATGAAAATGATAGAGGCCTGAAAGTTGGTGGTCTATTTCTTTTGGACTCTGGTACAGGAATTGATAAAAGTTAATTGTTAGAGACCTTGGTGATGACATAGGATAATAGATGATTTATTAAAACTGCTCTCAACTATAGCGGTGAATGAAGGAGGAAATAACAGGAAGGATAATACAGTACTGACATTTCCCTCCCGAGTTTGTAATGTGTCTTTCATCAGGTGTTCTTTCTTTTCTACTGCCCACTGTGTGGGCTGCATTTGTACACAGGTACTGAGAAATTTTGATTCACTAATCAGTTCCAATTGCACTGAAGAGCTGGAGAATGCCGGTGTGGAGGTCCTGAAGTACTCACAGGTGTGTGTGCCCAGGGCCCCTTCATCTGTCGCTGGGGAAATCACACTTTTTGCTTTTGTTTGTCTTGTGTTTTGCTTTTTGCAGTGCTGAGAAACAAACTCAGAGCTACATGCCTGATAAGCAAATGCTGTACCACTGAGCTTCAGACCCAGCCCGTACTTAGGTTTATAAATAAACACAAGCTCTTTATTTCAGTCAGTTTTTTCCACTTCTAGGGAACTGTGAATTACTTCTTTTCCTTAAGAAGCTATATTTCTGGGCCGGGTATTTAGCTCAGCGGTGCCACCGCCTGCTTCATAAGTGCACTGTCCAGAGTTTGATACCCGGTACCAAAAATAAAACAGCTGTATTTCATATAAATGTATTAGTGAAGTTAAAATGTAAAAGAAACCTTGCAGTTGAATTTAGAACTAAACTTATGTTTCTACTCACATGCCTTTTCACACATCCTTATTTTTGAGAAAATAATGTGTAATATTTTTTTTTTTTTTTTTTTTTTTTTTCTGAGACAGCCTCTCCTATGTAGTAGAGACTGACCCGGAGCTCAATGTGTAGCCCAGGCTGGTCTCGAACTCACAGTGATCCTTTTGCCTCAGCCTCCTGAGCGCTGAGAGTATAGGCATGCGCCACCACGCCTGGCTCATGTAATCTATTTTTAAGGCATACCTTTTTCAGATTTTATAGATTTTATAGATTATGTGTGCTTGGCTTCCTGACCAGAGTATTACTCCCTTCCCCTGTTCTGACTAAGAATGTCTAGGGAGAATCAATGACAATACAGTTTGGAGAAGTTTCCTAGTGATACTGCTGTGGCCAACTTCCAAATCACTGTGGTTAGATTTATTGCTTAAATATCACCACAGTTTTAAGGAAGTGCATTATAAGTTAAAGCTGAAGCGTTGCGATGGTGACGTGAATTGACATTTGTGGTCATTGGCTGAAAGTTTAGAGGGTAGCCCAGGAGTCAGAAAGGTGGCACATGCCTAAAATCTCAGCACTGTGGAAGGCCGAGGCAGAAGGATGGTAAATTTAAGTCTGCCCCAGATAACTTAGCAATTTAGTGACACCTTTTCACACATTATTTTTACAAGATTTTTGAAAAGTGGGGTGGTATTGGCTAAGGGTAAAGGCCCTGGGCCCAATCCTCAGTACCACACAAAGAAAAGACCACCCAGGAAAATGGGCCTTCCTCCTGGGAGTTCTAGTGTTGTGGTTTTTGAATAAAAGTGAATGTCTTCATCAGCTGGAAATGTCAGCAGAGTTTTCTTTTGTTTTTAATGTTAAAATTTCTATTTTCCTTTTTATTTGCTTTCCCCCTTCCTTCTCCCTTTGCCCCACCACACTCATTTAACAAATTTTATTTGTCAATAGGTCAAGGAAGTTAAAAAGACTTCTACGGGCTTGGAACTCAGCGTGGTTACTGCAATTCCTGGTAGGAAACCCACCTTGACCTCAATTTTGGACGTTGACTGCCTGCTCTGGGCCATTGGACGGCACCCAAATTCCAAGGGTCTGAATTTAGACAGGCTGGTAAGCTGATTTAGTGTGCCCGAACATTCTTGAATCTTTTAGTAGCCCTATGATTTCCACCCCTCCCACTGTGCTGCAAAACTTGAATGGGCTTCATTGAATTGTTTTCTTTTTATTCCATGTTTCCACTTTTCATCATTTCTCATCATTTTGAAGTATTTTCCCTTTCTAACGTTATAATCCTAGATCAGAGGGATTTGTTTAGAGGAGGGATTCTAATCTAGATTGTCCAGCAGTTTCCTGATTGATTTCTTCTCAAAGACTTCCTTTTTGGACCAGAGATTTAGCTCAGTGGTGCCACTGCCTGCCTTGCAAGTGCAGGGTCCTGAGTTCAGTGTGCCTCTCCCCAAGACTTCCTTTTTGATACTCATCCATTGCTTTAAAGTCCTATGCTGACCCTGTCTTGTCCGCAGTGTCTAATCCAGACTATTGTATGTGTCCTTGTGTGACAACAAGGTCATACTTGGGGACAGCAACAGATGTGAAACATCTGTCTTGTCTGTGCATGGACACCATTCTTCTCTGTTCTTTAAATTTTTGAAGTCTAGTGTAGTAGGCCAGGATGTGGTTCCCAGAGTTTGACCTCAGTTAGAATTTCAATTCTGTTACCAGTTGTATGGTCTTGAGCAAGCAGGTTGGTTTTTCTAAGTTCTTTCAATAGCATCACATGCAAGATGGTAATGGAAATACCTGTTGGGTTATCAGAAAGAATAAGTGATGCAGTGTATGCAAACTAATTAGCTTAGCCACTGGCTTACAGTATGAGCAGAGTAATTTAACCTGCTGTTGTTGATCATGATGGTTTTTCTTTTCTTTCTTTTTTTTTTTTAATCTTTAATTAAGTTTATTGGTACATTTTAGGCATACAGTACAGTTACACTCATCATTGGGATCTTGTACCTTTACATGACTTAATCTTGGTTCTTATTACCCCCATTCCTCAGCTCTCCCTTCAGCCCCTCCACGCTTCCCTGTTTACAAAGACATTGTTTCCATGTTTTTCTTTTTCACGTATGTTTTCTTTTCCCTATGTAGCTTTCCTCTACCCGTCCCACTTCCTCTACTCCTTTAGACCTGTTTTTCCTGTTACACAATATCAGTTATACATTTTGATCCTTATTTACACTTTTAGTTTTTCACAGCAGAAAAACTTCAGTATTTACACATGTGTGACTTAGTAATTTCACTTAAGAGTATGGCCTCATTGTGCATCTGTTTAGCTATAAATGTCTCTAGTTTCTCATTAGTTATGGCTGAGTAGTACTCCATTTTATAAAAATTTTAGTCTCCAGTTGATGGGCATTTGGGCTGTTTCAAAATTTTAGCTATTACAAACTGCTGTTATAAACATGGGTGTACATATATTGCTGATATGATTCTTTTAATTCTTTTGGGAAGATACCCAGCAAAGGAATAACTGGGTCAAATGGGACCTTTAATCCTAATTGTTTGAGGTACCTTCATATTGATTTCCACAGTGGTTGCACCAGTCTGCGCTCCCACCAACAGTGAAGAACCCACACAACCCCACCAACATTTGTTATTGGTTGATTTCTTGATAGCAGCCATTCTTACTGTGTTGAGATGGGATCTCAGTGTTGTTTTCATCTGCATCTCTCAAATGAACAGTGATGTTGAAAATTGTTTCATATATTTACTTGCTGCTTTTACTTCTTCGTCTGAGAAGTGTCCGTTCATTTCAGGTGCCCATTTTTGAATTGGGTCTTTATATTTGGGGGTTCTGATTCTTTTGAGTTCTTTATATATTCTAGATAGTAGACCTTTGTCTGAGGAACAGCTGGTAAAAATTTTTCCCACATTGTGGGTTGTCTCTTACCTCTGCTTGTGATTTCTCTGGCAGTGCAGAAACTTTAAAAAGATGAGATCGCAATTGTTGATTCTTTGTGCTAGTTCCCATGCTACTGAAGATTTATTTATAAAGTCTTTTCCTATGCCAGTATCTTCAAGAGCTCTACCTTGCTTATCTTCCAGCAAGTTTAGTGTTTCTGTTTTAATACTTATATCTTTAATCTACTTGGATTTTAGTTTAGTGCATGGTGAAAGATACAGGTCTATTATTTTTTGTTTGTTTCTTTGTTTTTTTTTTTTTGTTGTTTTTTTTTTTTGAGACAGGGTCTCACTTATGTAGTGGGACCGACCTGGAACTCACTATGTAGCCCAGGCTGGTCTCAAACTTACGGCGATCCTCCTGCCTCAGCCTCCCAAGTGCTGGGATTACAGGCGTGCGCCACCACGCCTGGCGATACAGGTCTATTTTTAATCTTTCACAAACTGAAATCCAGTTTTTCCAACACCATTTAGTAAAGAGGCTATCTTTCCTCCAGTGAGGGTGTTTAGCTCCTTTGTCAAAGATGAGGTAGCTAAGTATGTCAGGAGTTGTTTCTACATCTTCTAATATGTTCCACTGATCCTCAGATCTATTTCTTTCCTAGTACCACGCTGTTTTTAGCATAGTAGTTTGTAGTATAGTTTCAGGTTGGTGATTGTGATACCCCTGCCTTGTCTCTGTTGCCTAGAATTGCTTTTGCTATTCTAGGTCTCTTCTCCAAATGAATTTTTGGATTGTTTTCTCTAGTTCTCTGAAATACTCTGTTGGGATTTTAATAGGGATTGCATTGAATCTGTATAGCAGTTTTGGAAGTATGGCCATTTTCACTATATTGATTCTTCCTACCCAGGAGCAAGGGATGTCTTTCCTTTTTCTTATATCCTCTTTAATCTCTTTTTTCATAGTGTTGTAGTTCTCAATGTAGAGGTCTTTTGTTTCCTTTGTTAGATTGATCTCTAAATATTTCTTTTCTTTTGGATGTTGTGAAAAGGATTGTTTCCCTAATTTCTCTGTCAGAGTCTATTTTTTGTGTACAAGAAAGCTATTGATTTTTGAGTATTTACCTTGTATCCAGCTACTTCACTGAATTTGTCAATTAAGTCTAGAAGTCTTTTGGCAGAGTTCTTTGGGTCTTCTATGTAGAGTATCATATCATCAGCAAATGACAGTTTAAATTCTTCCTTTACTGTCTTTATTGCTTTTATTTCTTTCTCTTGTCCAATTGCTGTGCCTAATGTTTCCAGAACTATATTGAACAGGAGTGGTGATAGTGGGCATCTCTTTCTTGTTCCTGATTTTAGCCTGAAGGTTTTCAGTTTTTGACCATTGAGTATACGTTGGCTGTTGGCTTTTTCATAGATGGACTTTATCAAGTTGAGATAAAGACCATCTATTCCAATTTTCTGCATGGTTTTTATCATGAATGAATGTTGAAGTTTTTTTAATCCTTTTTCACCATCTGTTGAGATGATCATATGGTTTTTGTCCTTGACTCTGTTAATATAGTGTATTACATTTATTGATTTATGTGTGTTGAACCATCCTTGCATCCCTGGGATAGATCTAACTTAGTCAGGGTGTATGATCTTCTTGTTGACCCTCTGTATTCTGTTTGGTTTTTCTGATACACTGTTCTGTGAGCAAAATGGAATGTTTTATGTTTGAAGTTTACATATTTGATGGAACTTGAGTGTTACATAACATTTTGATTTATGATATAAATTAATGTCTGTTGGAAGTAGATTTCTTTTTCATTTCTATAGAGTTATTTTTGAACATTTTAATGATTTATTGTTATTATCAATTTCTTGCTGCTAGGGATTGAACCCAGAGACTTACATATGTTAAGTGTGTATTCTACCACTGAGCTGTATCCCCAGTGTATTTTTCAGCATTTTATTTTGTTTTAATTTGTGAGACAGGTTCTTGCTATGTAGTTCATTCTGGCCTTGAACTCTCAGTACTCCTTCTGCCTCAGCCTTCCAAAGGCTGGTTGTGTGCCGCCACTCTAGCTCATTTTTCAGCATTTTCAATAATAAAATAATTCAAAGACAAAACCAGGCGTGGTGACACATGCCTGTAATCCCAGCATTCGGGAGCATCACTGAATTTGAGACCAGCTTGGGCTACATAGTGAGTTCTAGATCAGTCCTAACTATGTAGTGAGTCCCTCCCTGTCTCAAACCCCCCCAAAATATTCAAGGACATATTTGACTTTTTTTCAGTCTTTTTTTTTTTGGTACCGGGGATCGATCTTGGGTCCTTGTGCTTGCGAGGCAGGCCACCGAACCGCTGAGCTAAATCCCCTGCCCTTTTCAGTCTTATTCAGTGAATTTTAGTTGAACAAGTTGTCAATTTTTTATTTGGTGGGGTTCTTTGTTTGTTTGTTTGTTTGTTTGTTTGTTTTGTACTGGTGATCAAACTCAGGCCCTTGCACTTGTGAGGCAGGCGTCAGAACCATTGAGCTAAATCCCCAGCCCACACTTTGCCTGTTTTTAAAGTAACACAATTAGCCGCCCAACCTTTTACCTTTCAAGAGATTTTGCCTTTATATGATACAGGCATTGGTAGGTTTAATAATGTTCAGCTGTATTTGCTGAATTTTTAAAAGAATGAGGCCAAAAAAA
>NW_022900930.1:10485093-10488319 GCF_012274545.1 Fukomys damarensis
AAAAAAAAGAGGCCAAAAAAAAAAAAAAAAAAAGGATCTCAACCAGTACTAAGTTACATATAATGCAGAATGACTGATTACTCCTTGCTAGGCCTTATCAGTGTATTACTAATCCATTTTAATTTTAATCTTTCCTATGACTGTTTGAGACATAAAAATGAGGAAACCAGGAATACAAAAATAACAGGACACATATCGACTGTAACATCTGTGGAGGTAGAGAAATGTCTGTGTAACATCACTCTCTTTTCATGACTTGGGTGTGTGTGTGTGGTACCAGGGATCGAGTCATGACGATGGTTAAACCATCATCTGCAATGAAAGTTCACATATTTGTTGATAAATAGGTGGTTATACAAAGTCTCATGCAAAGTAAGTGGCGAAGCTGGGGTCTCCATCCGTCTGCCTGACCACACCCCCAGCCCCAAAGGTTGTGCTCTTAGCTGCCGAGCTTCTCAGGATGATCCGCCATCCTTCCTGCTCCCGCTTGCCTCTGCTCGTCACACTGGAGTACAGCTGCTTGGGATCTGCAGAGTTGCAAGATAAGCACAACACAACTTAGAGCAAAGCTCACTCAACAGATTGGGCAAAATGGTTAGGGAAACAATATGTTTTATGATAGAGTGCAAAATTTATTTGAGTTTTTAAAAATAACAAAAGAATACGCTTCAAAGGAACGTGCTGTTGGTGAGGCTGAATCTCTGAGGTATGCAGTAGCCTGCCGAAGGCAGAGCACTAAATGGAAAAAGTTGAAAACACATCTTAGGCGCACCCCTAGCAAGTAGTCCACCTGATAATTGAGCAGGCCCTTTTCATGTTTACCCAACCAGTTGAATTGTACATTGCAGTATCAAATCTTACTAAAAAACTCCTCACTCAAAACTGTGTAAAATATTTCACCTTTTACAGTAAGCAAAGGATGAAAAAATTACCAGCTTTAAATGTTTCTCATGCTGCTGTTGAATCTTGTGGTTTCTTGGAGGTTCAGGCCAGTGAGTGCCCGATGTGAGATGAGGCAGATCGAAAGGTTTGATCGGCCCGTTTCAGTCAGGGGGTCCAGTATTCATGTGATGTCTCTTCGTAATTTTAGGGAATTCAAACTGACGAGAAAGGTCATATCATAGTAGATAAATTCCAGAACACCAGTGTCAAAGGCATCTACGCAGTTGGGGATGTGTGTGGAAAAGCTCTTCTGACTCCAGGTAATGCTTCTTTCCTTCTCTTGAGGGAGAGGGGTCCCATGTCCTGCATAAAACTGTCCTGCTCTTTCTTCACTTCGGCAGAGCGAAAGAATGAGTGTCTTTGTATTGTCAAAATGATAAAAATATATTGAAATAGATGCTGATTGGATAACTGACATTTTCTGAATGATACTTTTTCCTTAAAAGACTGAATAAAATGCTTAGAGAAAATAGCAATTTTCATGTAGATAATATGCTCACCCTCTGAGGAACTCTGTACGTTAGTCTCAGAGTTGTGTGTGATGACAAATAATTTAGACCAACGTTCTCACATGAGCGTATGGTGCAACCCAAACGGACTCCCCTCCCCTTCCCCATCCTGTTCCTCAACCCACTTCCTGAGTAAGGAGCACATTTCAAGCTCTTTGTTCCACCTCTGTCTGTCAGATTGAAAGCACATGTCACTCCATCTGCTTTCAACTTGCCCCGCTGTGTGACCTCACCAGCCTCTCCAGAATGTCTCAGGGGTCTTAGCTCCAGATGGAATATCACCTGTCACATACTCAAACCCTTTTAACTCCTTTAGGAAGTTACCTGTTTGTTTGTTTATGTCTTGTGGTACTGATTCTTGGACATGCTGGTGAAGTGCTCTGCCATTGAGCTCCCTCCCTAGCCCTGATTCATTATGTTAATTGAATAAAAATCGTGTACATGGTATACAACATGACATTTTGAAATATACATTCTAGAAGACTAAGTCAACCAGTTAATATATAGATTACCTCACATGTTTATCTTTTTTTGTGTGTATGTGAGAACACTTAAAAATCTACTCTTAGCAGTTTTCAAGTATACATTACACTATTACTGACAATAGTCGGAGTAGCCTGTGAGCAGAGAGACGCGGGGACAGAGTGTCAGCCTGGGCACTGCCGCCCACTGGGTTACAGAGTAGCCAGCAGTGGATAAAGAAGGGGCTGCTGCAGAAGGCCAAACTGGCTGAGCAGGCTGAGTGAGACGATGACCTGGCAGCAAACCCAAAGCCTCTGCCGGGGCAAGGCGCTAAATTATCTAATGAGAAGAGGAACCTTCTCTCCATTGCTTATGAAAATGCTGGGAATCTGTAGGTCATCTTGGAGCGTTGCTTCCGGTATGGAGCAAAAGTCAGAAGGTGCTGAGAAAAAGTAGCAGATGTCTGGAGGATGCAGAGAAAATGGAGACAGCTAAGAAATGTCTGCAATGATGTACTGTCTTTTGGAAAAGTTCTTGATTCCCAGTGCTTCACAGGGTGAGAGCAGTGTCCTCATTTGAAAATGAAAAGAAACCACACCATTACTGAGGTTGCTGCCAGTGAGGACAAGAAAAGGATTGTGGATCAGTCACAACAGGAAGCTTTTGGGATCACCAAAAACGAAATGCAAACAGTGTACCCTATCAGATCGGGTCTGTAACTTCTCTGTTACAAGATTCTCAACTTCCCAGAGAAAGCCTGTTCTCTTGCAAAGATGGCTTTTGACAAAGCAATTGCTGAGCTTGACACATTAAGTGAAGGGTCACAGGGGTAGCATGTTAATAATGCAACCACTGAGAGATGGCTTGCCACCGTGGACATCGGATACTCAGGGAGACCAAGTAGGAGGAGAGTTTGTCTGGCCCATTCTAAAATGTACACAGCCCATTGGTCATCTGTGCTGTCGCATAGAGAGTTCTCTTTGTTTACAATTTGTGGCAGGCTTGTGTTACTTGTATTTCAATTTCTGTATTTCCCATGTGGTTTTTCTGTTTAACATTAGGGAGTAAGGCCACTTCATATTTCAGGAGTTACCTGTTTTCGTCTTGACATGGCCAGTTTGGAGGAGTGGAATTTTTATACAAGTTATAAGTATTTGGCAAAGTATTTTCAGTTACATTGTGATTTTATAAGGGCAAGTGTTAAAACTGCTTCCAAGCTGGATGTGGTGGCTCACACCTGTAATCCCAGCACTCGGGAGGCTGAGGCAGGAGGATTGCTGTGAGTTCGAGACCAGCCTGGACTACATAGTGAG
>NW_022900930.1:10488368-10490519 GCF_012274545.1 Fukomys damarensis
GTGTGAAAAAAAAAAAAAAAAAAAAAAAAAAAAATGCTTATTTAAGCAAGGAAAACTGCCTACATTTATGGTTTGTCCTGGTGGGGAATAAAAGGGCTCATTGTTCAGGCACAGGTGTAGTTATTGTGAATACTTTCAGGTTTGGAGCAAGCAGCTCTGAGGCTGTGGCAGAAGTGCACACCTCGTGGGTCCTCCATGTGTGGAGCCCTGTGTTGCAGGGCATGAGCCGTCCCGGCATGCACACCTCTGACCGCAGCTACAGGGGCAGGGTATCCTTTAGACAAAATTGTCACCTGTTTATTCTTTGACCTTGCGCTTGTGAGGCAGGTGTGGCACTGCTGAGCTAAATCTCTGGTCCTGACCCTTTTATTCTGAGTAAGGGCAGGAACAGATCACATTCCATTACTTATAAATTTACCTGCTGTTTGCTTTCATTATATTTGTTACACAGTTTGTCTTTAAATGTTTTAGGCAACTTAAGAACAAAGGAAAAAGTAAGATACAGTTAAAATGAATTGCTTGGTATTTATTACTTCATGTATATCAAACAGCAGTAAACAAAAATCCTATTTTTTTTCTTTTGTGATTTTATTTTTTAATTTGCCTAATATGCATGGGCTGTAAAAATAGTGAACAGGCAAATTACTTGAGATAACTAGCTCTGTTTAATGTCTTAAGAAATTTTCATTAACAATCCAAGCATACTTGTTAAGAGCATATGTATTAAATTCATGTAAGTGGAATAAGTTTTATGAATGGAAAAAAATAGCATGTAGTACAACAGATCTCTTGAACTTACTTGTCCTAACACACACAATATATATATTTGTTTGCTTGTTTGCTTTTTGGTACTGGGATTGAACTTGGTACCTTGTGGTTGCGAGGCAGGCAGAAAAATATTTTTCTTGTGAAGTTAGGGACTGAACCCAGAGCCTAGCACCCGTTAGGTAACTTCTACCACTGAGCTACCTCCCCACCAGCCTGAAATTTTACATCCTTTGACAGGAAATTGCTTTTTGTGGTTTTTTTTGTTTGTTTTTGTTTTGTTTTGTTTTTGGTCTTTTGAGACAGGGTCTCATTGTGTAGTTGGGACTGACCTGGAACTCATTATGTAGCCCAGGCTGGTCTCAAATTTACAACAATCCTCCTGCCTCATCCTCCTGAGTGCTGGGATTGCAGGCATGCACCTCCATGCCCGGCTTGACAGGAAATTGTTTTATCAAAAATAAAACAATGAGCAAAGTTTCAAAAATGTCATAGTATAATCTAAACAATGAAAAGTATATCAAGGTAAAAATTTTTTAAGTATCCTGCTGATATTTTAGGGGAAAACTATGAGTTTTAGATTAATAAAATTATTAACTGGCTCTTTTGCTGAATTTAGGCCCCCTTTTAAAAAGACTGTTAGGAATAAAAACAATAAGGAGAGTGTAAATTTTTAAGTTTAAAAATCTTAATGTATAATGAAATAACTATAATGTGAATTCAACATGTGCAAAAACTACTATACTTGGCTCCATAAATTTTGTGTCAGAAAACTGATATTCTCGTTAGTAGACTGCCAGGTGATTGGGAACTTACGAATGTGTATCTTTTTTGGTTTTGTTTTCATAATAGAATATACCGAATTCCCGTAAGCCAGTAGTTTTGAATGATTGTTCAGGAAGGTATTGACAGTTTCATTATTGTCATGCTAGCTATTATAATGAGGTGTGGCATAAAACTCAGAGCCAGTGTGTTACACCAGGTGGCCAAATGACGAGTCGAACAATTCTGCTGTGTTACAGTGAACAGTAAGATCAACACTAACTTTAAACAATCTCTATAGTTGCAATAGCTGCTGGCCGAAAACTTGCCCACAGACTTTTCGAATGCAAAGAAGATTCCAAATTAGACTATGACAACATCCCCACTGTGGTCTTCAGTCACCCTCCTATTGGGACAGTGGGGCTTACAGAAGGTGGGTATTTAAAGATGAAGGGCATTTGTGATTTCTTTGAGCTAGGTCTCTGTCAAGCAGCTAAATCTATCTGTGTCTCCAAGTTATGCTCTTGATTTTTATTTATTTATTTTAGACAGGATCTTGCTTCATTGCCCAGCCACCTAAGTGCTGGGACTACTAGCACATGCTGCCATAGCTGGCTTCTCCCT
>NW_022900930.1:10490606-10502789 GCF_012274545.1 Fukomys damarensis
CCCCCTTTTCTTCTCCCCACCTTCTTCCCTTTCCCTTTCTCTCCCTCTCTTCCTCCCTCCCTCCCTTCTTCCCTTCCTTCTTGTTTCTGAGACAGGGTATCATTGTGTAGTTCAGTCTGGCCTTGAAACCACTGTGTAGCCCAGGCTCACCTTGAAGTCACAGTGATCCTTCTGTCTCAGCCTCCTGAAGGGCTGGAATTACAGTTATGCATCACCATGCGTGGCCCATTTCTCTTTGGTTAGTCTCTTATCTGGTTTACTTTATTATGAGAGTACAGGTTTTTTTCTTCACACAGTCCTATTTATCTGATTTTTTTTTTTTAGCTTTTTAAATTTAAACTAATATCACATGTAAAGTTGCAAAAAGAATGCAAAGGACTCCTGTATACCCTTAATATTTTTGCTTAATTATTTTCTTATAAACCCACATACACTGTTTAGTGTATTTTAGTATGTATTTCTTAAGAACAAAGCTCAATACAATTTTCAAGTGTGAACCTTATATAAATCTTGCCAATTATCCCATTTATGTTATTTTCAACATTTTTCCCCAAGTGTAGAATTCACTCTAGGCTAATAGATAATACGTAGTTTTTATTCGTCTTTGGTCCCCCTTAATATAGAGACAAAATATTTGTTCTTGTGTTGTAGAATGTCATTTATTTTGGTTTGTTTGATACTTCCTCATGATTTGATTCAGGTTATATAGTCTGACCATAACTCAGTTAATTGTTTAATTTTTTGATAAGTGCTTTTATATACATGTATTATAGATGAGGCCATTCATAAATTCGGAAAAGACAATGTGAAGATCTATTCAACTGCCTTCACCCCAATGTACCATGCAGTCACCACAAGGAAAACGAAATGTGTGATGAAAATGATTTGTGCCAACAGAGAGGAAAAGGTATGGAAAAATCCAGTCAGCTCCGCGGTGCTTTGCAGGGTTGAGAAGGATGTTGGTATTTTGGTTCGGAGCCTGGAGGGTGTGGAGACCAAGTAGGCGAGTCCTCTGGTCCAGCTGGACAGCCATGCTGTTACCTGCCTTGTAGACAAGGTGTGAAAAAAGCATAATAAATGCTTAAATAAATTTTTAAATCTTACTTATTTTTAAAATTTATTAATCTTTAAAATTTATTAGTTTTTATTAATTACCATTAACTCCCCTCAGAGTGCTCCCCCTTGCTTCAAACACTTGCCTGATCATTCTTGCCCCTTTCTGAAGCAGTGTGCAGTGTACACGTACAGCAGTTTCTGTCAAATGAAAAATGACGGTGTGTCCTCCTCCACTTTGTTCACTGTCTCTGGCTCCGTGCATCTTCTGGTTCTTCCCCAAAGTCAGAATGGCCATGAAACATTCTTGAATCCACTCAGGACCTTGAGGCAGCCGTGGCTGCACAAGTACAGACAACAGGAGGACGGCAGAACTGCTTCAGAAAATGGCAAGCATGATGGGATAAATGTGTTCAAAGCACCGTAGTAAAAATTTTTTTGTAAAATTTAAGCTTTCAGGCCAGGGATTTGGCTCAGTTGTTCTACTGCCTGCCTCACAAATGCCAGGGCCTGAGTTCGATACCTGGTACCAAAAAAAAAAACAAAAAAACTTTAAGCTTTCACCATATCCTTTGATCACACCGTGTGTGGGGAGAGGAGATTTTCATATTTAATTTAGAAAGTTCCATTCCTTGTATAAAGTAAGGGGAAGGAAAAAAGACCACCCAAAGCCTGCCACCATTGACCCGTAGGCCAGAATGGATAGGAAACTCCGAAATATTGGTGAAGTAAGAGTTTAATGGAAGGTAAATTGAAATTTAACACAATATGTGGGAAAAAGTTTTTACCAGCTGCTCTCCATTATCTAGAATCTATAAAGAACTCAAAAAAATCAAGCCCTCCAAATATAAAGACCCTATTAAAAATGGGCATCTGAAATGAGCAGACATTTCTCAAAGAAACAAATATATGAAAATAAATAAATATATGAAAAAATGTTCCACATCACTGGTCATTTGAGAGATGCAGATGAAAACAACACTGAGATTCTACCTCACCCCAGTAAGAATGGCTGCTATCAGGAAATCAACCAATAATTGATGTTGGTGGGGTTGTGGGGAGAGAGGAACCCTTTTCCATTGTTGGTGGGAGTGCAGACTGGTGCAACCACTATGGAAATCAATATGGAGATACCTCAAAGAGCTGGGACTAGAGGGTCCATTTGACCCCGCCATCCCTCTGCTGGGTATCTTTCCAAAAGAATTAATAGAATCCTATCACAGTGATATATGCGCACCCATGTTTATAGCAGCACAGTTTGTAATACCTATAATGTGGAGACAGCCCAGTTGCCCATCAGTTGGAGGCTGGATATAGACCAGTGAACTTTATTTTTTATTCAGCCATTTTTTTTCCCTACGATAATCTGTGCTTTGCCCCCAGCAGAGTATGAGGTTTCTGTTTGCTCCACTCTCGCCAACCCTTGTTCATTGCCTTCTTATTGTGGCTTTTCTTGTGGGTGTGCAGTGCTGTCTCTGTGGTTTTGATTTGCATTTGAATGGAATGTATTTTGTAATTTATAAATGGCCTAAGTTTCTAGGACAGAATATTGGTCTGTTTTTACTAATTGATTTAAATATTGGAATTTTAGCAAAATTCCTCGGAATGAGGTTCAGTTTGTCTTGGTTTAGTTGGGCAGTGCTGGAGATTGAATCCAGGGCCTCGTGCCTGCTAGGTAGGTGCTCTACCACAGAGCTACATGATTGCAGCCCAAGGTGGAATGAAGATAATTTTTGTTTGTTTGGCTTGGTTTTGTTTTTAGCAGTACATTGTACCTTGAAACAGTGGCTCTGAGGAACAGAGGCTTGGATGAAGATTGAATGCAGTTTCCAGCTTTTGTTACCAAAAAAAAATGTATAATCCATATCTTATCAGGGGCCTAGAGCTACAAAACACGGTCCCCTGTTACATAATTCAGCATTGTGGAAGACTGACATGGGTTTGGGCGGCAAAACCCAGCCTGTTTTTTCCAGGTTCTGAACATTGCTCAGGGGGCTGTTTCCTGGGTATTGAGTCAGCAGGATTCCTGCTTATTGCTTCATACCAGTCTTCTTTAATTTGTTTGGTAAACATTACCTGGTAATCTGCTAAAGACTAATGGAGAGGAGAAATAATAAAGTTCCTGCTGGTGCCAGAGGCTCTTTTTAAGTTTAGTTTAGGTCATAGTTCCTGAAAATGCAGCTGTGTTTAATGCATACACAATATTCGATGTGGAATTTTTTGTTTTATAACACATAACAAAAATTATCATGTTAGCCATTTTTAAAATGATCTTTTGTTTTTGATTCTAGAGTCAGGCAGGAATTACTTCTAGCATGACTGAGCTGAGCAGAAGAGGTTGGTTTTTAGAGACAAAAAGTCTGAAAAAAGCAGGAACAAAACAAAGAGCAGATTGGTCACTTCAAAGTCATATTTCTTGCAGGGTGGGAATGAAGACAGTAATAGGAAAATAGCTGACGAGTTAACCCCAGATTATTTCAGGTTAATCTTTTGTGTGAAGATTAGAGCCCAGGGCTTGGAGTCTTAGGCGGGATGGTACCCAGCTGCCAGGTTGAAGTACTGTTATTTTGCAAAAAGTGCTGAAGTAGCAGGGATTCATTCAGAGACCGTTTATGTCCGCAAGAAGTTAAAGTGTTGCAGCTGTAGAAAGAGATAGAGACTCGACATGCTGAATTGGCTGATATTAAAAAATCAGGTGATACTTGCTGTTCATCAAGTGTGTGTCAAGCTGGGAGAGCCAGCTGCTCCAGCTGCAACCAGGAGACAGATTACTATGACCCTCCCCCCATTAGTGGAGGATAATACTTTGCAGCCATGAAAAATATGGGTGAAGTTGAAGAGAAATTTAAAGACATAATAAAATGCGCTGCCGGGAAACTTGTAGTAGATGAAGTCTCACCGTTGATGATTTCTCCAGTGTGTGGTGCAGTGTCCTTATTTTTAAGGACATGAAATAACTTCGAAGGGAAAAAATCATTAGTTCAGGATATGAAGCATATATACCAGTGGTGGAAAATGAAATCAGGAAAATTTGTAGTGACATTAGGCAGAAATGGCCAGTAAAACAGCCCTGTTCCATGGTCTTGGCTTGGTTCCAGTGTCCTCAGCCCACAGAGCTGTGTCTCTAGCAGCTGTGAGTTGTGCCATTGACGCTTCAAAAGCCAAAGTGCTCACATGGAAAAAGGAAATATATGAAGAATCATCATCATCATGGACAAGAAACAAAGAATGTTTGGGGGCAACCAGTGATTAATCACATATTCTAGAGCATTAAATCTTAAATTTGATAAATTTTCATTATTGATAATCTTTTGATTTTTCTACAGAGAAGATGGTATACTGAAGCACAATCTATTAGGTTTTACCACTGGGCCAAATGCGAGGAAAAAGAAGGCAAAATAAATGGATCTGGGGAATAAGGGTCTAGGAACTAGAGATGAGAAAGAAATGAAGGATTAAATATGAGGAAAGATACCCTTCCATGATTAATTTATAATTGTAACTCAACTCATTAAAATGAGGCCCCTCCTCTCCAACTTTAGCTGTTTCAGAGAGGCCTCTTTGTCCAGCAGCCCCCAATGCATCAATAGTGTTATCTTCAGGGATGCATCTTGGAAATGTCGGGAGAACTGGAAACTCACTGTCGGAGAATTTTGCTATTGCTTGTTACATATTCTCAGAACTTAAAAAAAACTACATGGTTTCAAAAGCTTAACAATAGTATTTTCTTGTTTTTAAAATATAGTGATAAACCTAAAACACAGAGTTCTAATATTTTAGTGTACGATTGTACATATTTTTTGTATTTTATTAGTTATCAATATACAAGTCAGCATAAAATTAAACCAACAACATGCTTTGTGCTAAAAATGTTACTTAATGTTTAAAATTTAACAGGACTGTTAAAGGAGATTAATATTAGAGAAATTATATGATTTCTATAGTATTTGAAGGTATTTTTCTGGATACTAATGCAACATTATCATTAGTGAAGTCATTAAAAAATTTTCTGTAAGATTTTTATACTAAATGATGCAGTTTTTGGTTGATCAGCCTATATACTCCCTTGATAGATTTGAATATTTAAATCTCATACTTTTTTTTTAAGTCATTAGCCTATTGAGGTATATATTTGACCAAAAAATTATATATATATATATTTTTAAAGATTAACGCAGAGGGGAATTTCACTACTATTCCAGATGAATAACCATTTAAAAATATACATTTCAGTAACGTTGAGCATATTCTCAATTTGTTTTTACTCAGTTATTTTTGTGGCCTAATTTTATTATCTAATTTTGCTTTCTAGTTGGCTGTTTACCTAAAACTATTTGCTGAAGGTTGTCATTAACTAACAGATTGTAACTATATAGAGAAGTCTCACCATAGAGTGATTAGAAATGCACACCTCTTTATGTCATTCATGTAGCCAACCTGCATAAATGAATCGGGTTTTCAAAGTGCTGACCATTATGCTTGGCTGTAGATAGAGTGGGGAGCAAAAGCAGGCAGGGTCCTCTCTAGAGATTAGTCTTAGAGATCTTGGGAATGATGGACTGTAATTATGTAGTGCCTCAAACAATATCCCATTGTAGCTGTCTTAGAGCCATGACAAGAACTGTTGCTCCTGAGAGATCATGTGACAGATTTTAACTTGGTCAGGGAGATAACTCCGTAACTGTCCAAAATGTGAATGGACTTTAGCTCTTGAAAGTGCGGGGAAGGCTGGGGAAGGCTGTCCAGACAGGGTTATCTTGCACAAAGGAGAGAAATGACTGGTCAAATGGAACAGAAGGAAAGTTGGCTCAGATGAGGAAGAGCTGTCTGGGCCGTACTCTGCCACAGAATTACACCTGAACTGCTCGTTTTTTTAAAACACCAAAAATTTTTAGGGGGTGCACCAGAGATCGAACTCAGGACCTTGTGCTTGCGAGGCAGGCGGCGGAACCACTGAGCTAAATCCCCAGCCCCCCCCTAGTTTTTTTAAACGCCATGATTGCATATGTAATGAAAATTCTACTTTGCCCATTTTTCCCTTTTTCCTCAGGTGGTCGGGATCCATATGCAGGGAATTGGATGCGATGAAATGCTGCAGGGTTTTGCTGTTGCAGTAAAAATGGGAGCAACTAAGGCCGACTTTGATAACACAGTGGCCATTCACCCTACCTCTTCAGAAGAGCTGGTCACACTCCGTTGAGAGCCTAGAGACTTGTACAGTTGGCGTTTGGACCAGGACACCTTCTGAAATGAACCAAACTATTATGTTTACTTCCTGTTCTCATTTTATATATTTCCTTATTTTAATCAGGATCTTCCAACAGTGGAGATTTTTGGTAAAGAATAGAACTTATTTATGTAATCAGAAATGTATTGTTTTAATCCAGGGTTGATTTTTATTTGATCATATATCATGACAATTAATGTTTGAAAGTTTTTAACAGCTGTCTGCCAGTTCTTTTTTTTGTTGTTTTAGCCTCATCCCAAGTATAAAACTATATGAAGTACAATGAAGTCAATGTACTGGAGTGAAATAGCATGTTAGTTTTTATCAAGGTAGATGGGGATGGTTCTTCATACTTAAATTTAACAGCAGTGCAAGAATCTTTTTATTTTTTAAGCCAGTACTATGTTCTGCATACTGCAAAGCTACTTCTAGGATGTGACCTTTCTCTAATCCCCTTTTTATTATTTGTTTCTTTGTTTTAAATGGTTTAAAAATGAGTTTACGTTCTTTTCTTGAGATGAAGTGCATAACCTCTGGTAAGATTTGAGGAGGCTAGTTAAATATCTGTGAGACAGTCTAGAAATGGTTATGCTTTCAGAAGCAGGTGGGTTCACGTATTTCAAAAGTTCCTTTCTCTGTGTTCATGGTTCAGTTAGTAATTTCCACATTTGTATGTGTTTTTGTCATTTTGTTTTCTTCTGACAGATGTTCCAAATACTTGCAAATCACAGCCTTTTCTTATAAAATTTATTGTGAATTTAGTACCAGTTTATTTTCTAAGAATGTTTTACATTTCAGATCAATTGCCAACATGCATAGATGGTGTCTCTTAAAAATAAAGGACAGAGTTATAATGAGAAACACTGAGTAGATTAATGGTTGAGTTAGAAAAACTGTGGAAATCACTTAAGTTGTTTAGCACTTTATTTCCATTTTTTTATCATCTAAGTAAGCTAATTTTTTCTATGGTTTCCATTAGAAGGTATAGTAGTTCTAAATTCTTTCATTAAATTTTTCCTGAATATCTTTCTGAGTAGTCATGGCCAATTGCTGTGCTGATTTCTTAAGTGGACCCAAAGAAAATATCACCATAGTAACTAGGCTTTGTATTTGTAGTGTGCTGAGAAAAGAGAATTCCAAACCCTGGACACCAACTGAGGTTGCTGCTCCTCCCTTTGTCTCCATCAAAAGATCCATTAAAAAATAGTAGGCTGGGGCCGGGGATTTAGTATCTGTGTAGCTCCTGAAAACAGTTTCACTGGGTAAGGAGTAGGGGAATGATCATGGCCCCCTTTTAATTTCTGTTTGCTTGGTAACTGGTAGCAGCCATGATTAGAGGCGGCTGACCACGTGTCACATATACTTTCTCTAATCAGTTTTGCTGTCCTCTGCCCCAAAGCACAAAAATGCTAACCCCATAGGCAACAGTATCTCAATATTCTACCTCAGTGTTCCAGGAACATCCTGAGAGTCTCACCACAGCTTTAGTGCATGAGGCACAGATCAGCAAACAGAATCAGTTATTTGTGATTGGTCACCAATAATATACTTTCAAATAGGTGAATTATAGAAAAATTATTTAACCAGGCCTCACTTATGAATGACTAGAACAGTGTAAGACATGAAATTGGAGTAAACAAGAGTTTCCACTCTTTAAATGCTACTGCTTTCCATCATCATCTGTACTACTGTCTTTATAGACCCACGTTGCAGGTGCTGTTTTTGTTGTTGTTTTTCCAGTACCAAGAATTGAACTCAGGACCTTGCGCTGGTGAGGCAGGTGTGGCAGTACTGAGCCAAAATCCTGGCCCCCAGCTGCTGCTTTGTGTGTGTGTGCGTGTGTGTGTGCGTGCACGCGGGGGGGTGTGTAACTGGGGATGCAACTTGGGACCTTGCACTTTTGAGGCAGGCAGTGGCTCCACTGAGCTAAATCCCTGGCCCTCCCAGCTATTTCTTGTTATGCACAGCAGTTGTGTTCCATAAGGTTGTCATAAGATGTGAACCACGGCTCCTGAGGGACACACGGATTTTAAGTACCTGTGAATCTCTGGTTGCAACATTTTCATCAGCTAATAAGAGCATTACTTGTTTCATGTGTTTCTATTTAGAGATACCTTATTTAGTTTATAATGTTGATTCATTTATATCCAACTCATGGCCAACACTCTAACTCAGGCATGTGTGAACCTTATCTAACGTGTTCTTTTCAGGGTACCCCACAGCCTCCTTGCACTTAGAAACACTACACCACACTTCACCTCCACACACTGAGACCGTTTGAAATAGTTAAATCACCAAAACAAGGTACAGGAGTTGTTGGGAGCGATTCTACATAATCTGGAGGAAAAATAATTTCACAGTTAAATCATGATTATTAGGGCCCAGTTTTCCTGCCTACAGGCCAGCTTCCATATGTGGAGACATAACTCTGTTTTCACCTCCAGTCACAGCGAAAACCTCCATGGTCTGGTGATCCTGTGATATTCCAGGGCAGGGTCACACCAGCTGGAGATATCCTGAGGAGCAACAAAACCTTCATCTTCATAGTTCCTCATTTTTCTAGGATCATTGATGCAGCCCTCTGAGTCATCTGTGACATTTGTTTCTCCTGATGTACCACGTAAAGGTGAGGCAAGTTTGGGGTCTTTCTTTGATGCCCAGAACAGCATTGATCAGGCCCAAATATCAGCTTCTTCTCGAAGTCTCTTTCTGTCTATATCTTAATTAATTTGCCTTGTGCTGTTGTGGCTCACAGGAGACTAGGACCTGATGCAGCGGTTCTACTAACCTCCCCTTTCCCTGTTCCCTACAAGGAGTGGTAAGAATGTAATAATCTGGGTTGACCACAAGGACGTTCGTTCATGGTGTGAGATTTGAAGTGAGATGACAGAACACCTCCTTGTTCCACATGCGTATTGGACAACTCGAATTTTTTCACCACTGCATGTGCCTAGAAATGACTGGGAAAAGGTCACAAGTATTGATTTTTTTTAGATAAAATACATCTTAATGAGTAGCTGAATAAGAAATTACAGAATCTACAGATAATTGAAGACTTTTTTTCGGCACAAGGGATTAAACTCAGGACCTTGTGCTTGTGAGGCAGGCCTGGTGCCGCTGAACTAACTCCCCGGCCCAGAAGACTTGACTATATTTAGATGTATGAAACAAAGATTTATGGTTCTGTTTGATTTATGGTGATATTTGATGATTCTATATGTTTATCAAATGATGTAGTATCTAGGACGATATTAGGTACTGTGGTGGTTTGCCTGTGGCTTCCTGTTTATGGAGTACATGATTTGAGAAATGATCTTAGCGTCAAGACTCTGGAGGTATCAAACTAGGAAGAAGTTGGGCGAGAATATGTGGGATAGAAAAAAATTTTAAATGTAGGTTGGACTGTGCAGAGAGGTACAGAAGGCAGTACATTTTATCAAAGTTTTGTCAAAGTGTCGGGTAACCATATCCCTCAACTGTTATACTTAATCGTGAGAGATTATAGAGAATTGCCCCCACTCTGAGCCAAACTTTGAGTCCTTTACTGTCAGCTGGCATGGAAAAGCAGCCTGTGGGGTCCTTTTAAGCGACTCTTCTAACTGGGAAGGACTCGGGGGGATTTCACAGGAGCAGGGCTTTGCTAAGTGGGGGTAGGGGATAGCTGCACACAGTTTAGTTGAAACAAATAATCACACAAATTTACGAGGTTGTAAAGGTAGCATAGTTGCAGGCTCACACAGGTGCAGAGTATCCAGTGTACATGGTCGTAAAGATAACATGGCTGCAGAGAGCTCTACCCAAGGGGATGTAGTTCTCTGTTGCATAACGGAGAAGACTCTCAACGGGGTGGGGAGGCGACCACCCAGAATCCTGGACTTTACACAGAAGGGAGGGTGACAGTGATGAGACACCAAATGGCGTCAGGCTGGGTATCACGATGGCTTTCAGAGGTTCTTTGATGGCAAGCAGCAGAAAGACACTCTGGCTAAGTCAAGTCTCACTACAAGGATGCCTCTCAGAACAGAGGATGGAATGGACTTTGGGATCGATAGGAACTGAAATGGTGCAACAGATCTTTCCTGTGGGAACTTGGAGGCTGCCTCATTAGGACACTGAATCCTGTGTCTCAACAATAGCTGCCTGATATCCCTGTGTGTGTCTCATTTGACCTTCGCAGTCCTGGGAAATATCTGAGTTCCTGAACTTGGCTGGTATCTGCAGAGATGCAGAGTGCTGCTCCCTCAGGGATGCAGGAAGTGGGGGAGGTGCAGTTGTCCAAAAAGGAGAAATACTGTTCCCAGAAGGAAGAAGGGGAACATTGTTGGCCCAGCCGCCCATCAGATATCCTCCTCTGACAGACTGGGAGGTTGCTGGACAAGCCCGCCACAAGGCTCAGTGGTCCCCAAATCCCTAGTTTTGGGAGATGCTCTGCTCTCTGATTCTCCAGTGGAAGCCTATGCTGGCGACTTGCGGCATGCAATTCCACTCTTTAGGCTTGAAAAAAGGAAAGTTACTTAGAAATATTGGATCTGAAAAATCAGACCTTAATGGCTTGATATAGAAAGGTATGAGCAGCATAAATGTTTGCTGTTGACAGTGTGTGTGACATAAGGGGAGGTTGCTAGATGCCTCAGCAAGCAAGCCTCCCATTTGAACAGCCTGGTGTTCTGGGTATAAAAATAGTGGGTGTGGGGCCGGGGATTTAGCTCAGTGGCACCACGCCTGCCTTGCAGGTGCAAGGTCCTGAGTTCAATCCCTAGTACAAGAACAAAAACAAAAAATGGGTGTGGTCCTTACCTGAATGGAAGGATGAGGCAAATGTGACATAGCTATCCTTGTTCAAAGTACCGCTACTCTCAGATAACTGCCGATGCTTGAGGAGACCTCGGTATCTCAAAACGGAGATGTTTAAGTCTTATTTATGTCTTGCAGTAGGGGTTGAATGCAGGACCTCACACCTAGGCGTGTGCTCTAATACTCAGGTACATCCCTGCTCTTTTTATTTTACTCTCAGACAGGGTCTTGCTAAACTTCCAGGCGGCTTTGAATTGCAGTGCTAATACCTCAGTCTCCAGAACAGCTGGGATTGCAGGTGTGTGCCTGTAATAACTGCTGGAGGAAAGGAGATGTGGCTGCCATTGAAAAGAAATAGGAGCCATAGGTTATATGCAGAAAGGATGCATTGCCTAGGCCAGCAGTCGTCTGTGTAAGGGAAGTTGGGAGTTCAGCAGCACTGAAGTCAAGCCTTTACAAATTACTGCCGCTGGGTCAGACCAAGGTAGGATCTGAAGGAAGTGTTGGGAACTGGGTTGCATTCTCTGAAAATGCAGTAGCTGAGCCCTAGCTAGATTGTTTACCATTCACGAATTGTGTCAAGTTGCATGTGAGAAAAGTCCAACTGTAGTGACTTAACCAAGTAAGGGTTTATGTTTCTTAGGAAGACTGGAGGAAGTACTTCCATAATGCTGCTAATTTTCCAAGATCTTTGTTTTATTAAAAGGTACATTTCATGCCGTGCTTGTCACTTCATGGTTGCAAAACAGCTGCTTCGTCTCTAGCCTCACATCTGTATTCCCGACAGGATAAAGAATAGGAAGGAATGGTATCTGCACCAGGGAACAAAAACCTTTCTATCAATTTCCAGTAGGTTTCTGCTAATGTGAAAGCCATGTCTCCTGGGCACCCTAGCTGTGAGGAACTGGACAAGGAAAGCATTTTAGCTGAAACATGTGCTACCCTGATCAAAAACAAGGCTCTTTAGCAAGAAGGTAGGGGAATGGTTGGGAACGTAAACAACAGAGTCTGGCATGTGCATTATAATGCAGGTTTTATTATGTAGTATGGTGAGGCCAACAGATGAGGGAACATCACTCTTTTTTCTTTTCTTTTTTTTTTTTTTTTTT
>NW_022900930.1:10502924-10517685 GCF_012274545.1 Fukomys damarensis
TTTTTTTTTTTTTGTACCAGGTCCTTGCCTTTGCAAGGCAGGCGCCAGAACCACTGAGCTAAATCCCTGGCCCTCCATCACTCTTGAAAATTCATTTATTGAAGTCTCAAATCCCAAGAGGAGAGGCACGGTGAAGTGCTGGGGTCAATTAGGAGGCAAAAGGACTAGAAAGAATGTGGGCAAGAGATTTTACTGTATGATGGGAAGCAACAAGCAAAGCCAGGTAAGGCAGTTAGGATTGGTGTATTTGAACAATTTCTGCATCATCTGGCGCACAGGGAATGTCCCTCCTTGCATGGTACCTGGCTGGCCTTAGGTACCGTAGGCAGGGGGATCATGCAAGAGGTCAGTGAAGGTGGCTGGGAAGCTGGCTGTGATGTACACACCTGTAATTCTGGCCTGTTGGGAAGCTGAGGCAAGAGGATCACAAGTTTGTGCCTGGCTTGGGCAATTTAGTGAATAGACAGTGTCAACAAATAACTTTTTAAAGGGTCCAATCCTCTGTACAGGAAGAAAAAAAGGGAGGGTTGGGGATGTGGGCCCTGGACCAGTTGGCTTGCACATGAAAGACAAACTCACCTAGTCACTTTCTGTATCTCGGAATTGGCTGACACATAGAGGACAGTCCCACCATGTTGGCAAGGGACCCAGGTATCAGAGCTTCAGAATACAAAAAATAAATGACTTAGTGTTTTAGCTGCTTTCTTGGAAAATCAAAATACCCAACACCTACAAATTAAAGGAGGAAAGACTTTTATTTTTATTTTTTAAAATTAATTTTATTGGTACATTTTAGGTATACAGTATAATGACATTCATCATTGAAAATTTGCACCTTTACATAATCCATCTTGGTTCTTATTTTTTTCCCCCATTGCTCTGCCCTCTCTTCAATCCCTCCATCCCTCTCTATCTACAAAGACTGTTTCCGTTTTTCCATTTTCCCTTCTTTCTATTCCATCCTTTCCTTTCCCCTACCCCTCACATTTCCCCATCCCTCCTTTTCTTCCTATTTTATGTTATCTATTTACACTTTCAGTTTCTCACACCAGAGAAACTATTTGGTATTTACACATGTGTGTCCTGTATATTTCACTTGAGTATCACCTCAGTGTGCATCTATTTAGCTATAGTATAATTTCTCAATTTTTATGGCTGAGTAGTACTCCATTTTATTTTTTTAAAAACCCCACATTTATCCAGTCTCCAGTTGATGGGCAGTTGGGCTGCTTCCAAGTTTTAGCTATTACAAATTGTGCTGCTGTGAACATGGGTGCACATATATCACTGTGGTATGGTTTTAATTCTTTGGGGAGATAGTAGGGGAATAGCTGGGTCAAATGGGACCTCCAATCCTAGTTCTTACAGGTGTCTCCATACTGATTTCCACAGTGGTTGCACCAGTCTGCACTCCCACCAGCAGTGGAGCAGGGTTCCTCTTTCCCCACAGCCCTGCCAGCATTTGTTATTGGTTGATTTCATGATAACAGCCATTCCTTTTGGGTTGAGGTGGAATCTCAGCATTATTTTCATTTGCATCTCTCAAATGACAAAGTCATGTTCAACATTTTTTCATATGTTTATTTGCTATTTCTTCTTTTTCTGAGAAATGTCTGTTCATTTCAGATGCCCATTTTTGAATTGGATCTTTAAATTTGGGAGGTCCTTCTTTGTCTCTCTTAATCACTGTTAGTTTGAAATCCACTTCATCTGCAAAGAGCATAGCTACTCCTGTCACATGGAGTATTGTTTTCCACCCTTATTCAGTCTATGAGTTACTTTTTAAATTAAGTGCATTTCTTATATGCAGCATATTTTTGGATCTTGCTTCTTGACCCATTCTGCTAGTCTGTTTCTTTTGATTGGTGAATTGAGACCATTAACAGTGATGGTTATAACTGATATGTGCTGACTTAACCTTACCATGACTTTCTTTTTGTTGGATCCCCCCCTCTTTGAATTTAATTTCTTGTTCCTGATAGATTCATTCTGCTGGGCTTCCTGGGGTTGTGATGCTCATTGTCCTTTCCTAGGATATTGTTTAAAATTTGGGGGGTGCTGGTTTGGTAGTCATGAGGTTCTTAAGGTGCTCTTTGTCATGAAAGTATCTTACTTCTCCATCAATTTTGAAAGATAATTTTGCAGGGTACATCAATCTGGGTTGGAGGCTGTTTTCCTTTTGGGCTTAAAATATGCCACTCCATAGTCTTCTTGCCTTGTGGGTTTGTGTTGAGAAGTCTGCTGGGAGTGTGATGGGGTTTCCTTTGTATGTGATTTGTTTCTTTTCTCTAATTGTTTGTAGAATTTTGCTTTTCTGTTGGGTTTCTGGAATCTTAACTATTATATGTCTATGTGTAAAATTTTTTTTTTGATCATGACTAGTCGAAGTCCTATATGCCTCACTCATCTGTATGTCAAGTTCTTTTTCCCCTACTTGAAAAGTTTTCTGCCATTACTTCTGTGAAGCTTTTTTTTTTTTTTACATCATCTACACACTCCTGTTTTTTCATTGACTCTGATCAGTCTTATGTTATTCATCTTTGCATCATCTATCAGCTGCTGGATTGATTTCTCATGGTCCCTTACTATTTTTAAGGAATTTTTTATTTTCTTGGTCACTAATTGCAATCCTGTCTTCTATATCTGAAATTCTATCCTCACATTGGCTCCTTCTGCTACATAAACTTTCAGTGGAGTTTTTAATCTCCTGGAAATCTGTTTGCATCTGTTTTATGGATTCCATTTGTATCCTATGTTGGGATTCTACCATGTTCCTCTATTTTTTCAACTGTGTCTGCTCTAGATTTATTATCTTATTCCCTCTCACTTTTTTTTTTTTTTTCTTTTTTGGTACTGGGGATTGAACTCGGGTCCTTGCGCTTGCAAGGCAGGTCACCAAACCACTGAGCTAAATCCCTGGCCCTTGCTCTAGATTTATTGATCATGTCTTATACTATGGCACAATCTCTGCTGTAATCTGAGAAATCATTTCTGATTTCATTTTTTTTCAGGTTTTCTTTCTTTACTTGTTCAGTGAGTCCAGGTAGTTGAGTATCAGATTGTTCCATCTCATTTCCCTTTGGGGTTGCCTTAGGTGATCTGGAAGCCTGGTTTTGAGCCTTGTTTATATGTCTTCTCATTTCAACAGATGCAGCCTGCTGTGCCTTTGTTGAGGCAAGTGTTTGCTCACCCAGTGGTCTTCAATTCTCAGCAAGCCACTGAGTGACCTTTTCTCTGCTGCTCACCAGTACACCAATTCCTTGATCACACAGTAATGACCGTTAGGTCAGGTGACTAATGGCTATTAGAGTATTAAGACCATTATCAGTGGTCCTGAGAATAGCCATTAGGTGTAAATCTGCAACAAACCCATTTGCTCATCCATGAGTTTTGGGCAATGTCTGTAATTTTTTTAATATATGGGATTAATGGACATAAGTTCAGATATATTGGAATCTTATTATAGTCCACACCAAATTATTTCCCCAAAGCGTGTATCAATCTACATGACCATTATCCCACCAAATAATGCCATATTCAGCGTATCTTTTTCCATAATGCTTTAGCAAACTGGAAGAGCACATGGTGGGTCGCACACAGGCAGTCACGCTTTTGCAGTCTGCAGTGCCCTGCTCTGGTGGCTGCTCGCTGAAAGGTACACTCAATATCAAGTCTTGGTGAGACATGAGTTTGAGCCTGCGGTTGGAGTCTCTGTGGCCAGGAGAACACATAAGTCTGTATTCTATGATTGATTACCATGCAGTTTCAGAAATCACATTACAACAGAAGACAGGAAAGACGAAAATGCAGATGATCACAGGATCTGTCCCTGTGCTTCCACACTACTGAGTGCACACACACACACCCAGGCAAAAGAATACCCCTCACTTTGGAAGAAGCCCGGGGGCTGCTTCCCATTGGAGTCTAAAATGACATATGTCCTCGGGCTTTAGAGCCTCCTTGAGGAGATAGAAATCAGCAGACTAGCAGAGGGCAGGGTGAAAGTGCAGCTGGACTTACAGATGATGTCACGAGAGAACTTTAGATGAGGACTCCATGCAGCCAGACTGGCCATGGGTAAGAGCAGGAATAACCTCCTGGGAGACGCCTTCTGAGCTGTAAACTTGTGGGAGAAGTGGTACGGAGGCACAGCTGTGGTGGGGCACGTCATGGCTCTCCACTCGGGAGGCTGAGGAAGGAGGATTGTGAGTTCCAGGCCAACCTGGTCTATATAGAAAGACCTGGTCTCCAGGGAAAACAAAAGAGGTCGTAGGTAATGGGGAGGGTGCAGTTTCAGCAAGAATGCTCAGGTGAGAAATGCTCAGGTGCTGTGTGAGGTGACCGAGTGCAGGGAAGTACGTGGGGTCGGTGACATGCGGGCCTCCCTACCTATGCTGGGGATCGTGGATTTTAGCCTCTGATCCTGCAAGGATGGTGGTTTTCATGTGTCGGGCATCACGTCAGGTTTCACATGATTGAAAACACAAGAACATGACTGTTTGGCTCAAATGAGTGTAGGGTCTATGGATTTGTAGCAGATGAACCAGGCCGCGCTGGGTGAAAGGATTTAGGAGAGAAAGGGAACTGCGCCGGCTGCACCTTGGGACGTTGAGGGCAAGAAAGTATGAAGGGTCAGCAGAGTCACGGGGAAGTCCAGCCTGTTCCTCACGCTTCGTCCCAGGGTAACCACATCACATCCAGTGTGGGCGCGAGCGGGTCAAGGACAGAGCTCAGTTTGCCACAGAAGCAGCCCCCGGGCCCTTGGCTGCTGAGATGGCTCTCACGTCTCTCGTCCCAGGGCCTCCCACTTCTACTGCTTTCACGTTGTTTGTAATCTCAGCCTGGAATCCCCTTCCAGGGGTCCCTTCTGCGATCCTCTTTCTGCTTAGTGCACCACGCCACCCATCGTCCGCCCTCCGGGGACTGCGCCCCCTGCAGGTCCAGGCCAGGTTAGTGCTCCCGCGGAGATGTTTTCTTCCTGCTTGGCTGGGGCACAAGCGATATGATTTCTGCAGGTATCTTGGAGTTAGCCTCCGTCTGACCCTTCACAGTATCTTTTCATGTGTTTCTGGGCCCCGGCTCACTCCCTCTAGCATCTTTCCTGTATATTTTCTTCACTACTTCAGTAAACAATTCACTTCTCTGCAGCAGACTTTTGCTTACCTGGTTGGAATGAACATTCCCATCCTTACACACAGTGGTGGCAGTATATACATCGGTGGAAACTTTAAGCAATTTAACATAATTTTTATAAGTCCTCATAGTTCTGCACTGCTGATCCTTGGGCTCAGTAATTCCACTTCTTTACTCTTTTCCTTTTTTGTGTGTGCCGGAAATTGAACTCAGGGTCTCATGCTTGCCAGGTAGGCGCAGTGCTTCTGAACTATGTCCCTGGCCCTTAGAAATCCCACTTCTGAGGAGGCATCCTGAGTGGACAGATGCACTGGGAAGTATAAGCAAGGATGTTCGTTACTGTGTTATTTATCCCATTGAGAAGTTGGAAATGATCAAGTTGTCAATAATGAGAAAAAAGTAAAACATCAAATTAAAAAAATAAAACCAGGGATATTTCACACAAAAACAATATTCAGCATTGATTTTGAATTATCCCTTGCTAACAAGATGGGAGGAGACACCCTTGTTTAAGCATATATTTTCTGGGTTTTTTTTTTTTTTGGTAGTGGGGATCAAACTTGGGCCCTTGTCCTTGTAAGGCAGGCAGTAGAACCACTGAGCCAAATCCCCAGCCCTTAAGCATATATTTTTAAAAGCATATATTTTAATTACAGAAAATTGATGCAAATCCATCAGCACTCTTATTTTTATGTACTAAATTTACTTAAGAAATATGTCAAGCTTTAAAATGTATTCATTTTAGGATATTAACTAGATAGAAGTTATCCACTTTTTTTTTTTTTTTTTTGGTACCAGGGATTGAACTCAGGCCCTTGCACTTGTGAGGCAGGCATCAGAACCGCTCAGCTAAATCCCTGGCCCAGTTATCCACTCTTTTATGGAGGGTGATTGCTTGACCTTGTACTTAACTTTAATCTTTTAATGTTTGATGAATAGATTCTTCTGGTAACCTGGCACCATCTAGCGGGCAGCCATTGGAAATGATAATGGGTGACAATCCTGTTACTGTCCTTTAACAAAGTCTACTACATTTTACTAAGGTCACATCAATTGATTAGAAATGGACTCCAGAAATATATCTGTGTATATATAGTATAGGATTAAGGCAACTTTGAAAAATCATTGAGGAAAGAAATAATACATGAAAAAAGTTATTTTTTGTTGGTATATGCTTGTAATACATGATAATTACATTCACCTTGAGGAATTAGCGCACATGTTAATCATTTGACCTTCTTCTCCCCCTCTCCTCCATCCCAAATTTGAGGAATATGTGTCCAGCTCTTTGGGAAGGAAGGACCCTTATGGTATCTTATACTAAAATTAATTCTTCATGGATTAATATTTGAAGTGAGAAATATAAGTTCATATTTAAAGCTCCATATAAATATGACATCACATGCCAGGATATAGCTCATTTGTAGAATGTTTGCCTAGCGTTCACGAGGTCCTAGATTTGATTCCTAGCAGTGCGAACATAAAACGCAACATCCCCTTCTCCTCAACGACAATAAGACATAAAAAAATGTCATGACATCACAGATAAAATCCTTAAAGGAACTAAGTTGGACAGCAGAAACTTAAAACTTTCTAGATAACTACATTATGAGTGCATTGACTGGGAAGGAATGAGATTCTGAAAATTGGAAGGGGACGAATGGGAAGATCCTGATGAATCTGAGCACACTGAACCCCTAAATTCTGCTAGGTATGCTTTGCCAATAGAAACAGCTGTTATATCCCATCTAAAATGAACCCCGATTGGCCTGAGGAAACCATAATGACTTGTTCTGTAGTGGTTAATTTGCAAGACACTGCAGGTCTATTCAAGATACATTCCACGACCTCACTGCTAGATTTGTACAAGATTCAAGTCAAGGCATTTTGAGGCACAAAATGTGACCTTTGAAGAGGTGTGCTAAACTACGAGAACTACATCATTTTTCTAATTAGTAGAGCACAAATCCATGGAATGTGAGGGAATAGACATAAGAGTGTGGGATAAACTAAAAGTAGGAGGTACACAACTGTAATCCCACAAGAGGATCCCAGGTCCAAGTCCTGTCAGAGCAATTTAGCAAGACCCTGTCTCAAAGATGCCTGCGGATGTAGCTCAGTAGAAGAACAACCCTTGGCTTGATCCCCAGTACAAAAAAAACCCCAAAAAAACAACTTTGGGATGATGATGGAAAAAAAGTAAAATTGGATTAAGTTGAATTTGATATGGGCTGTCTTAGTCACTTTCCTTGTCCTGGGGACAAAATACCCAACACCTGCAATTTAGAGGAGGAGAGGTCAATGTGGGTTTGCAGTTCAAAGTTTCAGGCCACACTTGGCTGGCTTAAACACAAGCACACTGTGGAATTGCCTGGCTGGAGGGACGCTGCTCTTCATGGTGGTCAAGAAGCAAAGTGCAGAAAGGAGCAAGGAAGGGGGAGACAACCCCTGGGTAAGGCCCCCAATGACCCACGTCTTTGACCAGACCACACCACTCAACACCAAGTCAGTTGTGGCTCCATAGTCCAATCTTCTGCCACAAGCCCTTGCCACAGAGTCCCTGAGACTTGAGGGAGGATCCAGATATAAATCAGAACATGGGCCCACCAAGCAGAGATTATGGATTTATTTTATTTTTTTCTCCCCAGTGTGAGTTCTTTCTTGTATTTGACAATCACTGCATATGCTGGATGCTTTTCCACATTCCTTCCTTACGTAGGGTTTCTCCCCAGTGTAAGTTCTTTCATATATTTGACAACTACTGTGTGTGCTCAAAGCTTTCCAACATTGCTTCCATACATAAGTCTCTGTGGTTTCTCTTTTTATATTTACAAAATGAAGAGTTATTAGTTAAGGATTTCTTACTGTGTTTACATACCTAAGATTTTTCTCCTGTGTGAGGTCTTTCATGTGTCTGAACATCACAGTAAGAATTAAGACCTTTTCCACGTTGTATACGTACACATGTATCCACTCCCTGTGATGTCTTTCTTGGATCTTAACATAGTTCTGTGTACTGAAAGCTTTCACATCTTGCCTAAATTCAAAGGGCTTCTCTTCAGTGTTAGTTTTGCCAATGCAATCAGGGTAAGATTTTTCCATATTGCTTATATTCATAGGTTTCCTCTCTATGATTTCTCTTTTTAATTAAACTTTTATTTAAGGAATTTCATATGTCATTTCTTCAGTACTCATCAGAGTCACTTTAATGGGGTTCCTTGTCTTTAAGATAGCTCTTTTTTCAATGGACTGATGCTTAACCCAGTCATCTGATCTGCCTGCAGTTCTTTACTGGAATCACAGACAGTGACATTTTCAAAACTCCTGGGCTCTTATATCCAAATTCCTTCCAGAAATTTATACTTTAGGAGCCCAAAATTTGAATTTTATATAGTACTGGTATTGTGGCACATGATCTAGATTCTGTATTATTCCTTAATCGTTCATTTTTAATATTGAAAGTCAACATATTTCATTGTTCTTGAGCAGAATGTTAGAGGCCTCATTGTCACCACTGGAATACATTTATTGTGATGGAAGCATGAATTGTGTCTCAATTTTAGCCATACTGACCAGTTTTGGACACCCCCATTCTAATCTAGAATGAGGCTTTCTTTCCACAGTTTGTCTTTGCATGCTACTGAACGGCTGGAGGTCAATGCAGATCTTCCCATATTTGCTTCATTTACACAACAACTTCTCTTGAAATCCCCTATACTCGTGTGACTCGAATCCAGTGTTAGCTGTGATGGGCACCTTTGGTGATGAATAACCAGTCAGAGGCTTTCTACAGGCAAGGCTTTCATCTGTTTTTGTACCAACTGCCCTCGTGTCCACATTAGTGTCTGGAGTCTAAAAAATTATTTCTTCATGTTTGATAACCATAATTTACATTGATGCCATTTCTCTGCCTCTTCACTTCTTAGGTTTCTCCTGCAACTTCTGTACTCATCTTCAATTTGCTGGTCATCCCCCTTTCTTTCCACAGCAGCCACGTTCCTAAGGTTTCTCACATAACATCTCTTTAGAGCTTCTTTTGGGATGGACCCAGCAAAGCTCACTTCTCCATAGTGAATTTCACAGCAACATCCTCAGAGGTCACTGCCTCTATTGCACGGCTTTGAGGGTCCCCAGGGCCCTTGCGCTTGTGAGGTAGGCAGCAGAACCACTGAGCTAAATCCCTGGCCCAAGGAACAAAATTTCTTGAGGGACTTGTCGCTCTTTTTGGTAGGTTAGGAATTTCAGTGAGAACTTCTGCCACTGAATCAAAAGATAAGAGCAATAGCAATAATTGAATCCAAGGGCATCAGGGACCAAGTGGTAGCATTTAACTCCCAAAGGCATGGTGAGCATTGGTAATAACGCACAACAGAAGCACAGCAGCAATCAAGACATCCTGACTGCAGAGACCTGTGACACTGGCTACTCGAGCATAGTATTCCGGAAATTAAATAAACAGGCCAGACATGACCAAGTTCATAGATCCAGAATGAAGGAGGGGCCAAGTGCCCTTGAGGAAGGACTCCATTACGGTGCTGAGCAGTTATACTGCTGGTCTTACTCCCATCCTCCCCAATGGGGATTTGTGGTCTCTAACCAGGGTAACCATACACTGGGGCAAAGAAAATGCCCTGGCTTTTTGGGAGCACAGGCTCAGAGGTGACAATAATTCCAAGGCATACTAAATTTCACTGTCATCCACCAGTCAGAGTAGGGACTTATAGAGGTTAGGTGATCAATAAATGCTTGGTTTGGAGAAATGTCTCCTAAAACAAGGCCCTTATAAAAAAAGGTTCGCCTAGAGGATGGCAGTATTGGGGGGGGGTGCAGTGGACATTTAAGAGGTGGAGCCTCATGGGAGGTCTTTAGGTCATTGGAGGATGCCCTTGAAGGGGATTGGGGGGCCCTTGTCTCTCCTCTCACCCTAGTTTCTGGCTATGAGGTAAGCACTCTCATCAACACGTGTTTCTAGAATGATGTGCTGCCCTCGCCAGAGGCCCAAACCATGGGCCACCCAGTCTTGGACAAGGACCTCCAAAACAGTGAGCCAATACATCTCTCCGTCCTAGGTAGCCTGGCTCTGTATTTCAGTAATGTGACGCTGCATAACAGAGTTGCTGTGAAGTGGTAGTCACAACAGAGGCTTACAAAGTTCATGTGATCGATGAAGTTTTAGCTCAGGTTCGTGTCACAGTGGTGATTCTGCAGTTCAGAAACCTATTAATATAGATGTTCTAATAGACATGTGAGCAACTGGCAGATGTTCTACCCTGGCCCCTGACCTGTGGAATAAGGGTTATGATGATGGGAAAGGCCATGTGGATGCCACTAACGGCTTCTTCCAAGATAAATAAACCAAAAGCAGTACCACAACTCTGGAGGGACTGCAGAGATTAGTGCCATCATCAAGGACTTCAGCAGGTAAAGAACCATGACTTGCTAAGGGCAAAGGGAATCCAGAACTGATAATGGAGGATGTAGTTATAGATACCGGCTGCAACCACATGACTGGTTGTAGAAATGAGGACTGTAATTGTCATAAATATGTCCTTATTTGTTTATGAATACATTTGTGTGTGTGTGCGTGTGTGTGTGTATTCTTTTGTTGTTTTTTTTTTGGTACGGGGGATCGAACTCGGGACCTTCTGTTTGTGAGGAAGGCAGTGGCACCACTGAGCTAAATCCTTGGCCCTACATAAATTTTTTAAATTTTTAGACCAAGAGATCTCTGGAATAAAGGGTTTATTAAGCTATTACATGTACTAGGCAAAAATAAAAGGATTGGTCCTAGTATGAAGTCCCTAAGCCACCAGCAGCATCACCAGATAGTATTTGGGGAAAATGTCCACTAAGTGTAAGGAGCCGGGGTAGTTATGATAGAACTATGGGGAGAAGACAATATAAACTGCTTATGTTGAATCTTCATTGGCCATAGATAAAAGAGGCAGGATAATGTAAAGCAGGATAGGACTTAAATCCAATAAATTTTGAATCTAGTGAGCATTGCTGCTTCTCGGTTGGTTACTTCTAAAACCAGAATGTAATGTCACCTTCACAACAAATCTTTAGCATGAAGGAATATTGAGCTCTTCTTTCTTTCTTTCTTCCTTGGCTTGGCTTTGAAGCTATCAGTTAAAATATACTCTTTTTCTTTTCTAGCAGTAGTAGAATTAAATCCAGAGCACCCTAGCCAAGAACCCTCTCAGTGAGCTACATCCCCAGCCATTTAAAATTTTTATTTTGAGACAGGATCTTGCCAAGTAGCCCAGGCTGGCCTTGAACTTCTGATCTTCCTGTGTCTACCTATTGAGTAGCTTGGATTATAGACATATGTCACCCTATGTAGCAAAAAACTTTATTTCTTCCCAACTTTCGTTCTTTGGCCTGTGACTTAATTTAGGACACTTCAGAATTCTTCTCTTACCAATATATAATATACTTTCAAATTATGTACATAGAAAATATCTTGGTTTCCCCCTTTTCCTTATCATACAGAATATATTGACTTAATACCACAGTATTTAAGTATTGTTAATTTTACATCATAGCATTTGAATTCTGGGCTATGTATGAGAAAGTAAACCTTACCCAGAGACTTTATCTTCTTTTCTGGGGAAGGAATTAGTGTGTTTTGCTTGTATGCAGGATAATTGTATTGCATTAGCTGGAATTAATCCCAAGTGATTAGATTATAGTCATGGCCACCATTCTCAGCTGATTATTTTATTTATTGTGAAAATTATTATGGAAGTTGATATTTGTTTGGAGATTAAGCATTCTTGTTTTTTGTATCGGGGATCAAACTCAGGACCTTGCACTTGCGAGGCCAGTGACAAAACCACTGAGCTAAATTCCCAGACAGATTAAGCATTCTTTGAAAGATGAGTATGGGTGCCAGCTTCACAAGGGTGGACTTGTGTTGTTAATTTTATGTGTCAGTTTGACTGGGCCACAGAGTATGCAGACATCTGGTCTGACATGACGCTGGGTGTCTCTGAGGTGTTTCTGATGAGACACACATTTGAATCAATAGACTGTATAATACAGATTATTTCCTAATGTAGCCAGGCCCATCTGATTGAAGGTCTGAACAGAACACAAAAACTAACCCCCTGCAGTGAGTAAGAGGGAATTCCTTTAGTCTGACTGTCTGGATAGAGGACAGCAGTTTGTTTTCAGCCTTTGGACTTGAATATACTTTTCCTAGATCGTGAGCTTTTAGGGAAAAGTATTCTGCCTGTCCCAAACTTCCTGCTGGGGGACTCACATCTGAGGACTTGTTGGCCTGCACAGTTATGTGAGAAGTTCCCAGTAACAATAAATCAGTTTTTCGCCTGGCATAGCGGCACACACCTGTAATCCCAGAACTTGGAAGGCGGAGGCAGAAGGATCACCCTTAGTTCAAGGCCAGTATGGGCTACACAGTGAGTCCAAGTTCAGTCTGAATTATATAATAAGACTGTCTCTCACAAACAAAAAATAAATTTTCTCTCTCTTCCTCCTCCCCACGTACTCACTCACACATAACCATACACCAGTGTAGTAAGAATCATGACTTATATAAACACTAATATACTGAATTAGAGTATATTTATTTTGTTTTGTTGTTTTTTTGAGACAGGGTCTCACAATTTGGGCTAGCCTTGAACTCATTATGTAACCCCAGCATTTGGGAGGCCGAGACTGGATTATAATGAGTTCAAGGCCAGCCTGGGCTACACTTTTAGATTCTACCCCCCACCCCACCAAAAACAAAATCCAGAATTATGGAAATACCTCCTAGTGTTTCCGCAAGACAAGAAACATCACCCTCGCTTCCCCCCAAGGGCTAGGGATCAAACCCAAGGCCTTGTGCATGACACCACTGTACCAACTGATCTACACTCCAAACCCTGGTTCAACTTTTAAAGATGTGAATTGGACAGCAGATTTGATTTGTTTTGTTTTTTATTCCTTTGATATCTTTAGTGAACTTAACACTTTTATGTGAAGAAGAAATATTGCATTATTTTACAATGCCAAGTAATATCAAAGAGTAAAATGAAGAGATTTGGAAAAATAATTTATGCAGACTGATTTAACAATCAGTGAAGTAGTTGATGATCTTAATATTGCACACGTGAAAGGTTTTGAAATTTTATTTTCCCTTAAAAAGACATGATTGTAGAAAAATCTGTGCATCTATTTCTTACCGAAATAGAATTTCAATTGAATTTAAATATTTTTTTCCTTGTGGACTGAGCCCAAAGAACACTTAGCAACATACTCAGCCCTTTTTATTTTATTTAATTAAAAAAATTTATTTTGGTACCAGGGGTCAAACTCAGGACCTTGTACTAATGAGGCAGGCACAGCACCACTGAGCTAAATCCCTTGCACAGCCCTTTTTGAATTTTGAGTCAGGGATTCACTAAGTTGTCAGGTTGGCTTTGAAGTTAGGATCTTCCTGCCTTAGCCTCCCTGTACCTGGCATTACAGGCGCAAACCCCAGTGCCTTGCTTAGTTACACATTCTTGTCTTGCACTTTCTTTTTTCTTGGTACCGGGGATCGAACTTGGGTCCTTGCGCTTGCAAGGCAGGCCACCCAACCGCTGAACTAAATCCCTGGCCCTTGTCTTGCACTTTCACTGCTGCCTCAAACTATACAAGACTCTCTGGATCCAGGTCCGGTCTCTGTTTCTCAGTGAGCAGCAAAGTTGTTTTCCCTGATCCTGGCAGGGCACATGCACAGCGGATCCGCTGAATCCCATGTTCTCCGATCTGCAGCAGTACTCCATTTCTTCTGTAGCGCTGGATCCTATTTTCTTCTCCTGTCAGTTCCTTTGTGGTTTTCATGTGTCTGCTACACCCTTCTTTTGGTCTCCGAGCTGTTATTTCAAGACTCTGGGTAGTTTGTCTTGGAGGAGCTGTGCCACTGGTACTCATTGCTCTGCCATTTTTACGGATTACTTAATTACACATTCTTAAATTAAGCAGTCTGCAGTGTAGGAGTAAAGATTTATACTATTTTTTGTGATGCTGGGATTTGAACCTAGGGCCTTCACACTAACCTATATCTGTACCCCTTTTCTCATTTTTAATTTTGAGCCAATTTAACTAAGTCACTAAATTGCCTAGGCTGGGCTTGAACTTGAGCTCCTCTTGCCTCAGCCTCTTAAGAGTGCTGGCATTACAGGTGTGTGCAAGCATAGCAAGCAAAGATGAATTATCAAAGTGCAGCATCCTTTGTGGGTTTAAAATTTTTAAATTGATACCCTGAGCTTGGTGAAATTGCTTCAGAATCTTATCTCCTGTCTCATCCAATTATGAGATATTTGTCTGATTTTTATTGAAAATGAAACATAGAAACAACTCAGGTATACGTTATATCCCACAGATAGAGTTTTCATTAACTGAATTTAGATTAGATACATTAACAAATAGGAATCAAGTTCATTTGTTGCCCCTGTGCACAACTTTAGTGTAGTGAAAGTTTTCATTGTCACCACAGATATATGCAGTACTGGGGACTGAACCCAGGACTTTGCACTGAGGTACAATTTCATTGTTTTTACAGTTTCATATATATATACCCTTTCTTAATCCATTTGTTCAACAGATATTTGCTAGGTATACTTTTTTTTTTTTT
>NW_022900930.1:10517891-10541346 GCF_012274545.1 Fukomys damarensis
ATATACATACATTTTTAATCTTGCTACATTGTTAAATTTCCCAGAGTGGGCTTTAACTCGTGATTTTCCTACCTCTGCTTCCCAGAATGCTGTGTGTAAGGTGTGTGCCACCACACCTGGCTTGTGACATTATATTTTGTTTATAGTTCTCAAATGCTCTATTATTTTTTAAATGGTCTTGTCTTTATTAGGCAATAAAAGGGTTACATTGACTGTAGGGAATTTAAAAACAATAAAATTGGCCAAACTCAGTCTAATTTATTATTACCATGTGCCAACAATCCTGAAAATGTTAATGGTAAAATATTCCTCCCCCATATAATCTTTTGCTGATTTAAGTGCTTAGCAATTGCTGTGATTATTGTTAAGTTTTAATACTATATATGAAAGCTGAAATTTAGCAGTTTTTCTTTCTTGGTACCACGGATTGAACTCTAGGCGCTTGTGAGGCAGGCGGCGGCACCATTGAGCTAACCCTGGCCCAAATTTAGCACTTTTTCTTATGTGCCCTTAAATAAACCTTGTATGCTGCATTAAAGCTACTTTGGAGAACTCTTAGTTTAGTCAGCTCAGAACCAGCAGAGCACATGCTTTTCAAGACGAATGATTTAGAATAGTTCAAGCTTTCCTCAGACAGTTTTCTTCAGTCCCTGTGACAATAATACACATTGCTTCTTCTTTTTTTTTTTTTTTTTTTTTTTTTTTTTTTTTTTTTTTGGGTTTTTTGAAACAGGGTCCCACTCTGTAATTGAGACTGACCTGGAACTCACTATGTAGCCCATGCTGCTCTCGAACTCACAGAGATCCTCCTGCCTCAGCCTCCGAAGTGCTGGGATTACAGGCGTGCGCCACCACACCCGGTTCACATTGCTTCTTTGAAGCAGCATGGATTTGATATAGCCAATGTGGTAGGAACACACCTATAATCTCAGCACTTGGGAGGCTGAGGCAGGAGGATCTCTGCAAATTCCAGTACAGCCTGGACTCATAATGAATTCAAGGATGTAGTAGGACCCTGTCTCAAAAAACAAAAGCAAGGCTGGGGACATAGCTCAGAGGCACAGTGCCTATCTCACACATACAAGGTCCTGAGTTTGATCCCTGGTACTGGAAAAAATTTTTTATATAAACAATGATTGTACAATAATTGCCAAGGTGAATAAAATAAGCTTTATTTACTTCAACTTTTTACTCTATGTGACCATTTAAATTTTTTGTCTAAAATTTAAAACTGAAAGAGTGTGAGCTGCAAGATACAATGTTTTTGTATGGGAAATATTTTTGTTAATATGTGAACTATTCACTGAATTTAAATAGTTTCTTTAAAAGGAAAATGTCTTTTAAGTGTTTTTGAATCTGAGCAAGTCAAAAAATGATTACTGATTATTATATGGTTACTGAAAATAATCTAACTTAGAAGAGAATGGAGGTTAAAAACTGATCTTCTCAGAGTGTCAGAAAGAACAAATCAGACTTCATACAATGGTTTGACCAAAAATCCGACTTCCCGGATCAAATCTCCAGCCCTGCCTTCATCTTCTTGAGCATTTTCAACCCTGGCCTGCAGAGGTGTAGCTCAGTGGTCCAGTGCTTGCCTGTTGTGCTCAAGGCTCTAGGTTCAATCCCAAGCCCCAGGAAAGAAGCTCAACCTCACTAGCAATCAGGCAAATAGAAGTTGACGTACAGAGAGGCCCCTTCGTGTTTTTGCTTTTGTTTTTTAATGTCGGTGGTATATTCTACATATTTGAAATTGACCCTGGTGGTTGTCTACTCAGTAAGTATCCCCTTTCTCCTTCTTTGTTGGGCAAAGTCTTAGCTGTGTTTCAGGGTTTGTTTTGTTAACCCTTGAGGGGTTAGCTCTTTGAGGAAGGCTGCTCCCTCTCCACTCAGCAAAAGGTGACTCATGGGTGTCACCATTTCACCATGGGTTCTTTCCCTTTTGTGGAGATCGATTAGTTTAGGTCAGGCATATGGCTTTGTCCTGGTCAGTAGTTACCTAGGGGGAAGCTGTGTGTGTGTGTGTGTGTGTGTGTGTGTGTGTGTGTGTGTACATGTAAGGGGGAGAACAGCAGAGGAAGTCTTACAACTCAGTAACAACAACAGCAACGAAACCAATTCAAAACTAGACAAAGAACTTGAATAGAGATTTCTCTAAAGAAGATATACAAATGGCCATTTAGCATATGGAAAGAATTTAATGTCATCATTTATCAGGGATATGAAGATCATCATGAGATACTCATTTATGAGGATGGCTAAACAAAAGAATAAGAGCTGGTGAGTGTTTGGATAAGTTGAGACCTTGGTCTTAGTGGCTGAGAATGTGGAAGTATGTGGCTTGCTGTGGGTAGGTGTGTGGCATGGTGTTCTCTCCCTCAAAAGAAAAAAAAAACAAAACAAAACAGCATTACTGTGTGAGCCAGCACTTCCATTTCTTGGTGTACTCTCTAAAGAATCAAAGCCATGAACTCAGATACTGTAGTTTTGTGCCTCTCGGCATTCTTCACAGTAGCCAAAAGGTGGAAACAACCTGAGTGTCAGCAGATGCCTGGATGAACAAATTGTCATACAAATACAGAGGGTACAGCTGGCCCTGATCCCAACATTCTGCCAACCCAGTATCAAAATTTTGAACACAGATTGCACGCATACTGAACATGTACAGACTCTTTTCTGTTGTCGTTGTTGTCTAAAAACTACAGATTAATAACTAGTTGCAGAGAGTCCTAGGTATTTCTGCTACTGAGACAAAATGCCCAACACCCACAAGTTAAAGGTGGGGAGGTTTATTTTGGCTCCCAGTTTGTTGAAGTTTCAGTCCATAGTCACCTGGCTCCAAGGCAGGGAACCGTGGCAGGGGGGCATCGTAGAGGAGAGACTGTTCATGGTTTGATAGACAAGAAAGGATGTGACTTCCTTCTTTTTCTCTTCTTACTCCATCCAGGCTTCAAGTTCATTGACTGGTGCTACCCACACCGAGGGTGGGTCTTGCGTCTTCAGATAAATCCATCACCCACTCCCAGAACTGTGCTAAACCCATCAATGGACAAATCCAGTATCACACACCCATGATCCAGTCACTCCCAAAAGCCCCACATATGAGCGCATGAGGCTTTGAGGGGACCTCTAGATATAAGCCATAATGTGGAATATTTATAGTATGTATTATTAGTAATGCAGAGATGATTTAAAGCATATGGGAAATATGTGTAAATTCTAGGCAAATAACATGCCAGCCTATAAAAAGGTCTTGAGCATTCAAGCCTTTTGGTACTCAGTCACCTTGGGATAACCAGTTATGATATATATTCTTCAGCCTTAAAAATGAATGAACTTTTGGTACATGCTACAATGTGGATAGAAGCATCACAAGTGAAATAGCTTCCCACAGAAGGACAGATGCTCTATGATTCCACTTATACGAAGGACCTAGAATAGGGAAATTCGGAGAGACAGAAAGTAGTATAGAGATTGTCAGGGCTCTGTGGAGGAAACATGGGGAGTTCCTGTTTATTGGCTACAGAGGTTCTATTTGAGGTTATAAAAGAAGTTCTGGAAATGGATGATGGTGAGGTCTTACATAACATTGTGAATGTTCCTGATTCCAAAGAAGTGTAGACCTAAAAATGATTAAAATAGTAGATTGTCTGTTGTGTATATTTTACTACAATTTTTTTAAAAATGTGATACAGCAGGGCGGGGAATTTAGCTCAGTGGCTCCACTGCCGGCCTTGCAAATGCAAGGTCCTACATTCAATCCCCGGTACCAAAAAAAAAAAAAAAAGTGATACTGAGAAGAAGATTCTCTCTGCTCTCACCTGTGTGTTATGGAGGCAAACTCCTGCTGAGGTCAGCAGCGCAGAGCATAAGTGCACATTGGCCCCGGTGTGTGGTTGAGTGAAGGAGAACTCGGAACACCTATCCCTGTATCTGGCCTGTGAGATTAGAAACAACCTTTTCAGCTCATTTTAGATGAATCTCTTGTTATTTGCAGTAAGAACATCCTAAATTATAGAAAACTCTTCTGTAGTTGCATCTTGTTTGAAATAAGTGAAAAATTAAAAACCTCTGCCGCCACCCACATTTATAAAATACTAGGGAATTTTCACATTAAAATAACTGAAGAAGTACCGGGATTATTATATGTAGCAAGATGTATATGTGATAAGTATATGCAAAGAATTTAGTTATCGGACTCTTAGGTACCACTAAAAAAATTTAGTTCCTTTCTCCTTCTCTTTCTTAATACTTTTTAACTTGTGTAGTTTCCCCAAATTCTATTTAAATAAAGTAGCTGGAATACACAGGTGTTTTATTCAATAGCAGAACTGCTACTGAACAAAGTTAAACACACTTACATTACCTATACCTTCAGAAAAATAACTTGTTTTTTGTAATTCAAGTGAATCAAATATCAATATACCATGGCTATGATTTAATAAATTAAACACAAAGTTGTCCCTGGTTGTACAATTTGCTACAGCTAATGTTTTGAAAACTTTGCTGTGAGTTTGAGGCCAGCCTGGACTACATAGTGAGATCCTGTCTCAAACAAATAAAACAAACCCCTGCCCAGGCTAGCATCAAACCTTTGATTCTCCTGCCTCAGTTTCCCAGAAGGCTAGGATTACAAATATGCAACACCACACACAGCAAGACTTTATTCCTTATATAGTAACTGATATTTTTCACCTTCTGGCATTTTATTTGTCCTGTCCTACTCTTGTTATGTTGTCTCTTAATATTTTCAGGGAGGAATATGTTGGGGCAGACAGTAGAAAGAACTTTGATTTTCAAAAAACATTATGCCTTGCCTAAACTAATCTTTGGGAAAGAGTGTGTTCACAATATCCTCTTACTTGGCACTGGCATATCCTTTTTTTTTTTAAGACAGTATCTCACTATGTAGTGCAGGCTGGTCTTGAACTCATGGCAATCCTCCTGCCTCTGCTTCCCAAGTGCTGAAATTACAGGCATGTGCCACTATCCCTTTGTTCTGAGTAATATCTTTTTCCTTTCCTTTGACAATTCCCTGGGACAAATCCATCAGCATTAAATGTTGTTAATGTTTTTCTCTCCATTTAACTAATGAAAATGAGTTTTCTTTTCCTTGTTGGTGCTAGGAATGAAGCCCATGGTGTTATGCATGACAGGCAAGCTCTCTACCACTGCCTCTAACTATCCCCACACCCCCCGTTCTGGGGATGGAACTTAGGTTTAACTGTGTAGCCTAGAAAGGCCTTGAACTTGGAATCCTCCTGCTTCAGCCCCCTGAGCAGTTGAGATTACAGATGTGAGCCACTGTACCTGGTCCCCATTGTTTTGATATTTTTGTTTTGCTTTTTTTTGTACCAGGGATTGAACTCAGGACCTTGTGCCTGCAAGGCAGGTGTGGTGCCACTGAGCTAAATCCCTGGCCCCGTTGGGTTTTGATTTGTATTTCTAATATTCCTTGAGAGATTCAGATTATATATATATTTTCATTTATTTATTATAATGTATTCTTGATTATAGAATCAGAATGGGAAGCAAAAACAAAGTGAATATGTAGAATCATAACATTTGCTTATAATATTATAACAGGAAAAGGAAATCTCAAAGAATTATACTTAGTATGGCTATCTAGAGTAGAAACCCCACAAATGAAAGATTTGCTATAAAATAAAGTTGCATGGCTTGAGACCCAAAATGGAACTTGAGCATCTGGAGCAGTTTCTAGCATGTACTGGTGCTTAATTAAGCACTTGCATTGGGGAGAAACCTCAGGTGAGTCACCCAGTGGGCAGAATGGCAGAGTAGCTCACAGGTTCTGGAGTCCAGCATCAGGTTTGAATCTGAGTGGTATAGCTTCTTTGCTGGATGAGTTTAGACAAATTGCTTAGTATCTTTCTTTCTTTTTTTGGTGGGGGGTACCGGGAATCGAACTTGGGTCCTTGTGCTTGCAAGGCAGGCAGCAGAATCACTGAGCCAAATCCCCGGCCCTGCTTAGTTTCTTTCCACTTTCTTTTTTCATGTATAAAATGAGGATAAAACACACTTACCTTGGGCTGGTGATTTAGCTCAGTGGTGCTGCTGCATGCCTTATAAATGCAATGTCCTGAGTTTGATCCCTAGTACAAAACAAAAACAAAAACAAATAAAACTTCACTGGGTGCTTTCCTCTTGAAAGATTTAGTGTAGCTGGTTATGGTAGCAAACCTCCGTGTCCTAGATCTCTGGGGAGGGGCAGGACTAGGACATTTTTTAGATCAGGCTGGGCAATTTAGAGAAAACTTGTTTTAAAAATAAAAATGTTTAAAAAGGGCTGGGGATGTAGCTTAGTGCAAAAGCCCTAGACTGGTGAAGATAGATAAGATAGGGAAGATAGCAGAGTAGTGAACAGCAGAGAAAGAGCCTCTTTGAGATTTGATATTCTGATAATGGAATACAGTGTCATGAGGAGGAGGAAGGAAGGGGACCCTGTGACCCAGGAAGGAACTGAAGGGAAAATTGAAGCCCATGGGGAGAGCAAAGAGACTTCAACGAAGAGGAGGGAGGTGGCAGGTGGCGCTTTCTCCCTGAGCTGGTTCTAACCCATGAGAAGGGTGGCTCAAACCTACAGATTCATGGTAACTACTGGCAACCCCAGAGGCCTCTGTGGAGAAATGCACCAGCAGAATGGAGCAGTGGATGCACTGGACTGTAGTGGCTGGTAAGTTATTAGGGTCTGGATATCCCCCAGGAGAGGGTGATTGACCAGTAGCCATTTTAGAGAGGGGCCAACTGAGCTTGGAACTCAGAACAGCTTTGGCCTGGCTTCATCTAGTGGCTCCTGGTGTCAGGTTGAGGCTGCTGAGTTCATGCAGGCAGGAGGCATATGGACTGTTCTATGTTCCAGACTCACAGCCAGAAACAAGCCTGAACTTCAGTGGAATTAAAGGTGCAGGCTTGCTTAGATTATCCACAACCTCACTGTTAAGCTAAGGCTGGAATGCTGGAAGTAATCAACTCAGATATGGACTCTTTCTTCTCCACATTATCTACTAGTGACAGCAGAGACACCTTGAATTGGACATTTGTTTTTCTTTTTTTTTCCTTTCTTGTTCCTGTTTTGCTTTTTTTTGTTTGTTTGTATTGATTTGTTTTTTTTCTTGATTGATTGTTTTTGTTTTTATATGAATGTAAACATAGTTTCTAGTTCTTTTGTTCTTGTTTTATTCTTTCTCTCTTTGCTTCCTGTCTTCTTTAGTTCTCCAAAGTTTGCATGATCTTCCTTTGTCCTCCAGTTTTGCTTCTATCTCTTCCTTTTTTTCTGTTTCTCTATTCCACCCCAACCCCTTTTAAATCGTCCTGCACAAGGGTAAAATTGTCATATCAAGGCATACAACTTTCTGCTTCATTTTAGATTTTGTTACATAACCACAAATCTAGTTAATATGGTTAAAGGTGGTAAATTAACAGTTACCACAGTTGGTCATTTTCTAGGCTGTGTTTGATGCTACTGTTATTGCTTATTGTAGCACTTTAACCAAGGTGACATAATTGCACTAGTCAGTTGTTTTTCCTGGTATACCAAGACTGAGATTACCTAAGAGTCTTTAAAAAATATGATAGGCCGGTGCCAAAGAACTAGGGGTGGACAGCAACTTCTGATCTCCAATAAATTGAAGAGTTAGGATCTGGCAACAGACTCAAAACAAAAAGGACAGCTACACCTGGAATACATTGCTGAGAAGTAATCATTTCCTATGGGTTCTAAATACTAGCAATAAAGCCACTCGCCATAAGCAATTTACAAACATCAACCTAGGAATTAAACTAAAAAATAGAACTGCGAAGACACTTAAACAAGATGCAATGCCCACCCCAGACTTTCAGCTCAGCAAAGGCAAACCTAGGGAGCAACCAAGTAGAATAATCTGAGAACCACCCCAGGAATCTCTGAAATAGTAACATCAGAAGTAAAAAAGTAGATGAACAAGGCTCTAGAAAAAGATCAAAGCAGAAATAATTTCTCAGACAACTACGGACATGGTGATCATAATGAAAGACATCCTTAATGACTCTAGAGCAAAACAGATTAAATAATAGAGGAGCTCAGGAAAATAATGGAAACCATGACCATCAGGCATAGGAAAGAAATGAAATCCATGACAGAAATTCAAACAGATATCCAGGAGATTAAAAATTCCATTAAAAGTAAATGCAGCAGAATGAGCCAGTGTGAGGATAGAATATCATGTATAGAAGACAGGATTGCAGTTAGTGATCACGAAAAGAAAGATTAAAAAAAAAAAAAGTACCAGGGGACCATGAGAACTCAATTCAGCAATTGCTAGTTGATGCAAAGAATAATAAAAAAAGATTCATCAGAGTCCATGAAAAAGCAGAAGATAGCCCAAATAGCATAAAAAAATCATGCCCAAAGAAGTAATGTCACAAAAATTCCCAAACATGGAAAAAGAGTATAACTTACAGTTAAGTGAGGCATAGACAACTCCAATTATCCATGATCAAAAGAAAATCTTCAAATAATCATCAAGATTCCAGAAATCCAACACAGCTGTTAAAAGCTGTTAGAGAAAAGAAACAAATCACATATAAAGGAAAGCCCATCAGAATTACAGCTTCTCCACACAGATGCTCAAGTCAAGGAGAGCTTGGAATGAAGCATTTCAACCCCTAAGAGAAAATAATTTCTCCAACTCAGACTGATATACCCCACAAAACTATTTTTTTTTTCTTTTTATTGAGTTTATTGGTACAATCTAGGTATACAATACAGTTGCATTCATCATTGGGATCCTGTACCTTTACATAATAGGTCTTGATTCTCATTTTTTCCCCTTGTCCCTGCCCTCCCTTCACCCCCTCCTCCCCTCCCCATTTACAAACACTTTATTTCCATTCTTCAGTTTCTCATATTTACAAAACTATTTTTTAATTGAGGGAAAAATAAGATATTTCCATGAGAAAGAACATCTGAGGAAATTCATGACCACCAAACCAGCACTCCAAAGTGTTCTGAAGGATACTGTACAAAGAAATAATAAGGATTATAATTCCATGAAAGACAACAGGATGAATTCATTAGGCAAGGCAAGAAATTAAACAGAGCAGGAAAAAAGGGAGCCAAAAACTGAAAAATAACATGACAGGGTTAAGCCAATACAGAACAGCTATAACCATCATTGTTAATTGTCTCAATTCACTAATCAAAAGAAACAGACTGGTAGAACAGATTAAAAAGCAATATCTAACAATATGCTGCACACAACAAATACATTTAATTTGAAAGAAATTCATAGACTGAAAGTCAAAGGATGGAAAACAATATTTTATGTAGCAGGAACCTGGTAAAAAAAGTATGGGTAGCTATTCTATTTGCAAACAAAGTGGATTTCAAGCCAAAACTGATTAAGAGAGACAAAGAACATCACTACATACTTGTAATGGGAAAAATCCAAGAGGAAAAGAGTTCTTAAATATATATGCACCAGATACTAATGCACCTAACTATATAAAACAAATATTAATGGACATGAAAAGTCAAATAAGCACTTATACAATTCTAAGAGGGTTGTCAATACCCCACTATAACAAATAGATCAACTACACAAAAAACTAAGAATGAAATATTAGAACTAAACCTGATTTTTGAACAAATGGACTTAATAGATATATATATATATATATGGATTGTTCTGCCCTGTAACATCAGAATATACATTCTTCTCAGCTGCACATGGGACATTCTCCAAAACAGATCACATACTAGGTCATAAAACATGTTTAAGTCAATGGAAAGAAATTGCAGTTATCCCCTATACATTATCAGGTCATAGTATAGTGAAATTAGAGATCAATAGCAAAAGAAACCACAAGAACTTCATAAACATGTGGAAATTGAATAACACCCTCTTGAACAACCAATAGGTCACAGGTGAAATTAAGGAAAAAATTACTTTCTACAATTAAATAATAATGCCAGTACAACATACCAAAACTTATGGGGTGCAATGAAAGCAGTCCTATGAGGGAAATGTGTAGCTGTGAATAACCATATCAGGAAAACAAAGTGAGCTTAAATAAACAAGCTAATGTTGAACATCAAGCATCTAGAAAAAGAAGAACAAGTTAATCACAAAAGTTGTACTGTTACAGAAGGAATCAGCAAGTGACACACAGAGAGACAGCAGAATGGAAGTAAAATAATAAATTTACTTATTGATAAGGGTCAATCGCACATAAGCTGTGCCTGGATCAGTGACGCATTGGGTTACAACTGCTCCTTCTATAGGGTTTCACAGCCTTGACTTCATTTGGGTGGTTACGTTTCATTCTCACAGTTCAAATCAGGGTCACAGAATAGTTAATCTTTTCAACCCAGATGTAACAGTTCTTTGCAGCTGGGGAGTTTGCCTTTAAGATTCGCCTACTTATCTGTTCTAGTCCATAGGAAGGGGGTGTTCAGGGTCAGGAGAGCGAATGTTAGCAATGGGTTCTTTCATTTAGACACTTTTATGAGCAGGTGGCTCCAGTCTCATCGGAGCTCAAGACCTCGATGTGCCCTGTTATCTCAGGTTGAGACCAAATGCCTCAGTCAGCAGTTAGTGCCTTTCATGCCTATTAGTTTTGAGCTTTAAAACAACAACAACAACAACAACAACAACAACAACAAAACTGCTGTTAGAGATAGCAGAAGCCATTTTACATTATAACACTTTATGGGTTTTTGCTATTTGTAAAAGTTTTCCCTATCAGTACAAGGAAAAAAGTATAAGATAGAAAATTAATAAAGATCAGAGCAGAAATTCATGCAATGCAGACTAAGGAAACAATACAAAAAAATCAATGAAGTGAGTTGATTCTTTAACAGATTAAGTAAAATTGACAAAATCTTAGCAAATTTTATCAAAAAAGGAAAGAAAAGATTCAAATCCATGCAACTAAGAATAAAAAGGGATGAAAAAGAATAAAAAGGATGAAATCACAATGGATTCTATAGAAATCTAGAAGATCATCAATACCTACTTCAAGAACCTGTATTCTAATAAGATGGAAAACACAGAAGAAATGAACAAATTCCTAGATATGTATGAGTTACCAAAATGGAATCAAGAAGCTATAAAAAAGTCTAAACTAATATCAGTCAAATAAATTGAAGATGTAATTAAAAACCTACCAACAAAGAAAAGCTCAGGCCCCAATGCATTCACTGCTGAATTCTACAAGAAATTTAGAAAAGGGAAAAGGAAATAAGAGAAAAGAAAAATGTGAAAAAAGGAAAAAATGGAAACAAAATCTTTCTAAATAGGGAAGGGTGGAGGGTGAAGGGAGGGCAGGGGAAGGGGAAAATTAAAAACAAGATACATCATGTAAAGGTACAAGATTCCAGTGATAAATGTTAAGTGTATTGTTTGCTTTAAATATACCAATAAACTTAATGGGGAAAAAAAGAAATTTAGAGAAGATGCCACAACTTCTGAAACTCTTTAATGAAAATGAAAAGGAAGCAGTACTCCCAAATTGATTTCTGAAAGCAAGCATTATCCTGATACCAGAACTAGAGAAGGATTCAACAAAAAGAAGTCAATCTCCCCAATGAATATAGATATAAAAATCCTCATTTAAATATAGGCAAACAGAATACAGCGAATCACCAAGAAGACTGCACTATGATCAATTAGGATTCATCCCAGCAACGTGGGGATGGTTCAGTATATCAAATTAATGAATGTAATACATCATATTAATAGAGCCAAAAACAAAAAAACATATGATCCTCTTAATAGATTCGGAAAAAAGCATTTGACAAGGTCTAACACCCATTCATGATAAAAAACCCTAAAAAAATTGGAATAGATGGTCATTATCTCAGTCTGATAAAAACCATCTACAACAAACCAATAGCAACATCATACTAAATGGACAAAAACTGAAACTTCCATTTTAAAATGAGGAAGAAGACAAGAATATCCACTGTCACCATTCTTATTCAACATAGTTCTGGAAACATTTGCCCAAACAATTAGGCAAGAGAAAGAAATTAAAAAGATAGGAATGGAAGAAGTAAAATTGTCATTGTTTGTGGATGACATGACTCTACCTAGAAGACCCCAAAAGCTCCACCAAAAGATTTCTAAATTTGATAACCAAATTCAGTAGTGTAGCTAGATACAAAGTCAACGCTCAAAAATTAATAACCTTCCTGTACGTGAATAACAAACTCACCGAGAAATAAGAAAAAGCACACCTTTCATATTAGCATCCAAAAAAGGAAATAATAGGAATCAGCCTAACAAAGGAAGTAAAAGACCTCTACATTGAAAACTCTGAAAAAGGAGATTGAAGAGGATATCAGAAAATGGAAAGATGCTCCTTGTTCTTGGGTAGATTTAATCAATATAATGAAAATGACCATACTTCCAAAAATTGTTATATAGTTAGTGCAATCCCAACCAAAATTCCAAGAACATATCCCACAGGATTAGAGAAAACAATCCTAAAATTCATTGGGAAACAGAAGAGACCTTCAAATAGCAAAGAAAATTCTGGGCACTAAAGGTAACAAAGTCAAAGCAGACATCATCACAAATCTTGACTTAAAATTATACAACAAAATAACTAATAAAAACAGCATGGTACTGGCAAAAAACAACAAATGAAAAACAAATAAAAAACAGACTTGAACATCAATTGAGCAAGTTAGAAATTGCAGAACTGACTCCAGACGTACTCAGCCACCTATGGGAAGATACTCAGCAGGGGAATAGCTGAGTAGAATGGGACCTCTAATCCTAGTTGTTTGAGGTATCTCCATAGTGATTTCCACAGTGTTTGCACCAGTCAGCATGCTCACCAATAGTAGAAAAGGGTTCTTTTCCCCCACAACTCTACCAGCATTTGTTATTGCTTGATTTTTTGATAGTAGCCATTCTTTCTGGAGTGAGATGGAATATCAGAATTGTTTTCATTTTCATCTCTTGAATAACCAGTGATGTTGAACATTTTTTCATGTTTATTTGCTGTTTGTACTTCTTTGAGAAATATCTGTTCACTTCAGATGCCCATTTTTGGATTGGTTCCTCAAATGTAGGAGGTCTCATTTTTTAAAAAAGTTATTTCTATATTCCACATAGGAGACCTTTGACTGAGGAACAGATGGTAAAAATTGTTTCCCACATTGTGGGTTGTCTCTTCACTCTGTAGGTGGTTTCTCTTGCTGTGCAGAAGCTTTTTAACAAGATGATACCAGTTGTTGATTCTTTGTGCTAGATCACATGCAACTGAGGTTTTGTTGAAGCCTTTTCATATGCCAATGTCTTCAAGAGTTCTACTTAGCTTATCTTCCAACTGGTTTAGTGTTTCAGTTTTAATATTTAGATGTTCAATCCATTTCAATTTTAGTTTAGTGCATGGTGAGAGATACAGGTCTAGTTTCATTTTTTTGTTTGTTTGTTTTGTTTTTTTGAGACAGGGTCTCACTGTGTAGTTGAGACTGACTATGTAGCCCAGGCTGGTCTTGATCTCACAGCAATCCTCCTGCCTCAGCATCCCAAGTGCTGGGATTACAGGCGTGCACCACCACACCCAGCATACAGGTCTCATTTCAATCTTTGGCAAGTTGAAACCCAATTTTTCCAGCATCATTTATTAAAGAAATTATCTTTCCTCCAGTGAGGGTGTTTGGCTCCTTTGTCAAAGATGAGGTGGCTGAGTGTGTCTGGAGTTGTTTCTGCATCTTCTTATCTGTTCCATTGATCCTCGGGTTTGTTTCTTTACAGTACCATGCTGTTTTTAACATAGCAGCTTTGTAGTATAGTTTCAAGCTGAGGATTATAATACCCCTATTTTAAGTCTTTTCTGGTTCCAAATGAATTTTTGGATTGTTTTCTCTAGTCTTGTGAAATATGCTGTTGGAATTTCAATTGGGATTGCACTGTAACTAAATAGCAGTTTTGGAAGCATGGCCATTTTCACTATATTGCTTCTTTCTACCCAGGAGCAAGGAATGTGTTTCCATTTTCTGATAGCCTCTTCAATCTCTTTTATCAGAGTGCGATAGTTTTCAGAGTAGAGGTCTTTGATTTCTTTCATTTTACTGATTCCTAGGTATTTCTTTCTTTCTTTCTTTTCTTTTTTTTTTTTTTTGATGCTATTGTGAGCACAGTTATTTCTCCAATTTCTCTCTGAGTGGGTCTGTTATTAATGTACAGGAAGGCTATTGATTTTTATGTGTTGAACTTGAATCCAGCTACTCTACTGAATTTGGTTATTAAGTCTAGAAGACTTCTTGTGGAGTTTAGTCTTCTATATAGAATATCATGACATCTGCAAATAATGACAATTTAACCTCTTCATTTCCTATCTTTATTCCTTTTATTTCTTTCTCTTGTCTAATTGCTGTGGATAATGTGACCAGAATTATATTGAACAGGAGTGGTGATAGTGGACATCCTTATCTTATTCCTTCCCTTATTCCTTAGTGTGAAGGATTTCATTTTTTGACAATTTAGTATTCTGTTGGCTGTTGGTTTTTCATATGTGGCTTTATCAGGTCAAAATAAACCACCTATTCTAATTTTCTTTAGGGTTTTTATCATGAACGGGTGTTGGATTTTGTCAAATGCTTTACTGCATCTATTGAGATGATCATATGGTTTTGTCCTTGGCTCTGTTAATATAGTGTATTACATTTATTGATTTGTGTATGAACCATCCCTGCATCCCTGGGATGAATCTCATTTGGTCAGGGTGCATAATCTTTTGCCTTCTACTTGCCAGTATCTCATTGAGGATTTTTTTTTATCTATGTTTATTAGGGAGATTAGACTACAGTTCTCTTTCAGTTGGGTCTTTCTCTGCTTTTGGCATCAAGGCGATACTTGCTTCCAGGAATGAATTTGGGAATATTGCTTCCATTTCAATTTCACTGAAGAGTTTTTTATTTGTTTGTTTGTTTGTCTACTTTTTCTCTTTTCTTTTCTTTTCTTTTCTTTTCTTTTCTTTCTTTCTTTCTTTTTGTGCCAGGGATTGAACTTGGGACCTTGTGCTTGTGAAGCAGGTGGCAGAACCACTGAGTTAAATCCCCAGCCCAAAGAGTTTGTTTGTTTTTGTTTTACCAGGGATTGAACTCAGGACCTTGCTCTTATTGAAGAGTTTAAACAGTAGTGGCAATAGTTCTTCTGTAAATGTCTTGTGGAATTCAGCAGTGAAGCCATCATGACATGGGATTTTCTTTGTTGGTAAGTTTTTAATTACAATCAATTTCATTGATTGATATTGGGTTGTTCAGAATTTTTAGGTCATCTTTGTTCAACTTCGGTATTTCAGTAATTCATATGTAATTAGAAATCTGTCTCTTCTGTGTTTTCTATCTTATTGGTATATAGGTTCTCAAAGTAGGTATTGATGATCCTCTGGATTTCTGCTGGGTCTGTTGTAATTTCATTCTTCTTCCTAACTGCATAGATTTGGGCCTTTTCTTTCATTTTTTTGGTAAGGTTGGCTAAGTGTTTGTCATTTTTTTTTATTCTTTCTAAAAACCAAATCTTAGCTTCACTGATTTTTTTTTGTATCATTCTCTTAGTCTTCGTTATGTTGATTTCTGCTCTGATCTTTATAATTTCCTCCGTTACACTATCTTTGGGTTTATCTTGTTGTTCTTGTTCTAGAAGCTTGAGGTTTAGCATTAGGTTGTTTTTGAGCTCTGTTTATTTTCCTCATATGGGTATTCACTGCTATTAATTTCCCTCCTAAGACTGCTTTCATTGTGTCCCAAAATTCTAATATGTTGTATTGGCGTTATCGTTTAATTGTAGAAACTGTCTAATTTCTTTTTCAATTTCCTGTGACCCATTGGTTGTTCAAGAGGATGTTGTTCAATTTCTACATGTTTATGAAGTTCTTGTGGTTTCTTTTGCTATTGATCTCCAATTTCATTGCACTATGATCTGATAATATATAGGGGATAACTGCAATTTCTTTGCATTTACTTAAACATGTTCTATTAGCAAGCATGTGGTCTGTTTTGGAGAATGACCCATGTGCAGCTGAAAAAGAAAGTGTATTTTGATGTGAAGAGTGGATTATTCTGTAAACATCTGTTGAGTCTATTTGTTCAATAGTTTGGTTGAATTCTAGTATTTTGTTGATTTTTTTTGTCTAGTTGGTCTATTTGTCACAGTGCAGTACTGAGCTTCCCACTACTATTGAATTAGTGCTTATTTGATTTTTCATGTCCATTAATATTTATTTTATATATTGGATACGCTACTATTTGTTACATATGTTTTTATGATTGTCATCTCTTCCTCTTAGATTGTTCCCTTCATAAGGATGCAGTGACCTTCTTTGTCTCTCTTAATTAGTCTTTTTTTTCTTCATTGAGTTTGTTGGTACATTTTAGGTATACAGTACAGTTACATTCATTATTGGAATCTTGTACCTTTTCATGACAGGTCCTGGTTCTCATTTTTTCCCCTTGTCCCTGCCCTCCCTTCACCTCTTCCTCCCCTCCCCATTTACAAACACTCTTAATTAGTCTTGATTTTCAATCCATTTTGTCTGCAAATAAATAGCTACTCCTGCTTTTTTATTTTAGGTTCCTGTTGCATGGAGTATTGTTTTCCACTCTTTAACTTTCAGTCTATGAATTTCTTTTTGAATTAAATGTGTTTGTTGTATGCAGCATATTGTTGGGTCTTGCTTGTTGATCAATTCTGCTAGTCTATTTCTTTCTTCTTCTTTTTTTTTTTTTTAGTATTGGGGAATCAAACTCAGGACCTCGTGCTTGTGAGGCAGGTGACGGCAGAACCACTGAACTAAATGCCCAGTCCCCAGTCTATTTCTTTTAGTGAATTGGGACCATTAATATTGATGGTTATAACTGATACATATTGACTTATTCTTTTCATGGTCTTTTCCCGCTGTTGGATTTTCCCCTCCCCTTTGCATTTCATTTCTTGTATTGCCTGATGGATTCATTAGTTGGGCTTCATGGGGTTGTGACCCTCATTGTCTTTCCCTATGATATTCTTTGAAATTTTTGGAGCGTGAGTTTGGTATTCATGATGTTCCTCAGGTATTCTTTGTCATGAAAGTATCTTTTTTTTGGTACTGGGGATCGAACTCAGGACCCTGCACTTGCAAGGCGGGTGCTAGAACCAGTAAGCTAAATCCCTGGCCCATGAAAGTATCTTATTTCTTCATTACTTTTGAAAAATAGTTTTGCAGGGTACATATTCTGCCCACACATTGGCTCATGCTGCTGTGTAAACTTTCAATGAGGTTTTTAATCTCCTGGATATCTGTTTGAATCTCTTTTATGGATTCCATTTCTTTACTCTTCTGGGATTCCATCATTTTCCTAAGTTTCTCTATTTTTTAAATCTATGTCTGCTCTAGAGTTATTAATCATGTCTTTCACTGTGTACACAATCTCTCTTGTTGTCTGAGAAATCATTTCTGATTTCATTTTTTCCAGATCCTCTTTTGTTACCGGTTGAAGGAGTTCAGGTGGTTGCATTTCGGATTTTTCCATCTCACCCCCTGATTTCCCTTTTGTGATCTAGAAGTCTGAGTTTGCATCTCTCTCTCTCCTCTCTCTCTCTCTCTCTCTCTCTTCTCTCTCTCTGTCTCTCTCTCTCTCTCTCTCTCTCCTCTCTCCTCTCTCTCTCTCTTTCTCTCGGTTATCATTGAAGTTTTTGGGTTAATTTTCGGCTTGCAAATTGCTCATTGAAAGTATCTTTATTGTCAGTAGTTAGAGCCCTTAGGGAATGGCTACTTCTTGGATTGTTTTCCTGGTATAATCAGCCTTTGAGTTTTGAGTCCATAATGGCCTTTAAGCAATCTCCACCTTAGTCCACCAGTAGAGACAATTGACTAGAACAATCACGTCACCTTGGCCAAAGTAATACAATCAGCAACAGTAGTATTAAACACAGCTTAGAAAATGACAAACTGTGGTAGCTATTACTCTGACACCTTTAACTGCATAAACTAGGCTTGTGGTTATATATCAAAATCAAGGACCAACCAGAAATGTTTACAGTTAGTAAGCCCTCCAATATAGCAGCTTTACCCTCCAGGAAGAAAACTAAGAAGGAGTTGTGGGCAGGGATAGAGAGATAGAAGGTTAGAAATAGGGCTAGAGGACACAGGAGGATCATCAAGCAGTTCCATGTTTGGTGGGATGTACTGGTCCCAGCAACTCACCAAGCGTGATAGTCTGCTCTGTCTTTGCTCACCTTGTAGGTTTCAGTTTCAGCAGCAAGCCTTGGAGTAGTCCTTGCTCTGCTGCTCACCACTGCCCTGTCTTCCTGCGCTCAGAGCAGTGCTTCTCTGGCCCCAGGTACCAGATCACATCTAGATCTGAGGGATGCCCTTAAGGTCTTGGGGATGCCTTACATCTCTCAGGGTCTGAGAATAATTGGGCACATGTTTCTGAGGGTCTGGGAATTGGCCAAAACCTTTTTAATCTCATCATATTAAAAACTTTTGCACAGAAAGAGAAATGACTAACAAAGTGAAGAGACAACCCACAGTGTGGGGAAAAAAATTTTAACCGTTTCTTAGGCGAAAGATGAATGTCTAGAATATATAAAGAACTCAGAAAAACAGGACCACCTCAAGTCTAAAGACCCAATCCAAAAATGGGCATCTGAAATGAAAAGACACTTCCACAATGAAGAAGTAGAAACAGCAAATAAATATATGAAAAAAATGCTGAACATCACTGATCATTCCAGAGATGCAAAGTAAAATAACAGTGAAATTCCAGCTCACTCCAGAAAGAATGGCTGCCATCAAGAAAACAACCAATAAGAAATGCTGGAGAGACTGCGGGGAAAAGGAACCTTTCTCCTCTGTTGGTGGGAGGGTAAGTGGATACAACCAATTTGGAAATCAGTATGGAGACTCCTCAAAAAATTAAACTAGAGGTTCTATTCAACCCAGCTATTCCTCATCTTGGTATCTGCCTGAGAGAATTAAAAGCATAATACCACAGTGATATATGCACATCTTTGTTAATAGTGGCAAAGTTTGTAAAAGCTAAATCTTGGAAACAGCCCAAATGCCCATCAACAGATATAAGGATACAGAAGATGTAGCTAAACAAAATACAGTGGAGTACTACTCTGCCACAAAGAAGGATAAGCTTGAGATATTTGTAGCTAAATGGATGTGCCTTGAGACCATACTCTTAAGCGAGATAGATCAGACACACATGTGTAAACAGTGCATTGTTTCTGTGGTGTGAAAAAGTGAAAGTGGAAATAAGGACCAAAATGTTGGGAAATGAGAAGAAAATGTTTAAATGAGAAGGAGAACAGGGGGTGGGGACAATGACAGAAGAGAATAGAAGAAAAAAATGAAAAAGCTTTTGTGAAGAGGGGAAGAGGAGTGGCGGGAAGGGAGAGGAATGGAAAAAAGGAGAAATATCATTGATGGTGAACGTTATCCTGAGTGTCTAAGACGTACCAAGAAATGTTTTGCTTTTAAAAAAAAGACTTAGACTCTATAATCGCCAGTAGTGCCACACACACGCACACGTGTGCACTCACGCACACACACATGCGTGATTTAGTACGAAAATTAGCATGAAATAAACACAGTGGCTTGTGGCTATCTTTTTTAAGTCACTTTTTACTCATTTGAACATTCCTGTCCCATTTGAACATTTCTTTGTGTGTGTGTGTGTGTATGTGTGTGCAGTACTAAGGACTGAACCCAGAGACTTTGCATTGAGCTATGTCTCCTGCTCTGTTTTGTTTTGTTTTGGGTTTTTTAGTACCAGGGATTGAACTCTAGCCTTTGTGCTTGCAAAGCAGGTGGCAGAACCACTGAGCCAAATCCCTGGCCCTCTCCAGCCCTTTTTGAGACAAGGTTTTGGTAAATTATTAAGTTTTCTAGACTAGATTTTAAACTCTGTATTTCCCCCAAAACAAAACCAAGTGTTATATTAATTTTTGCTGCAAAATATCCAATAGGGCTTATTTTCAAGATACATTTATTTATGTAAAACAGTCTACATTTGTTCACGTACAAAAATCTACCTTTATTCAAATACACTTATGTCATCTTGACTCTTCAAATCCCGAATTCTGCGACTCCATTTCCTGTAGAACCATTGCTCTCAATCTCTCATGTCCAGCAATAGATGAGCACTTCCTGTCCATTTAGCACACTTGTGTACACTGGCAACACAGCTGTCAGTGATTTTATCCTGTGAATTTGAACCTCACACTTGCCAGGCAGGCACTGTGCTGCAGAGCTACATCTCTGGCCCCATCCCATGAATTCATCACCAAAGTCACAACTTCTTGCAGGCTATGCTTCCGAAAGTTTCATCAAATCAAGTGTTAATTGAAGATTTATGAGAGAAGACAGGCAACAAAAATGACAGTTAAGAACGATGATCCACACAGAAGCGTGAAAAATTGCAGGCACCAAAGTCAAAACCGTTCCTTAATTCACACAAGTGTATTAAGTACATCTGTTACAACACACGACATATTGAATTATGAAGATGTACTTTAGACACAACCACATCTGCTCGGTATCAAGTGTGCATGCTATGTCTGCATTGTCTGTACTCCCAACTGGTCATTCAGCAGGAAGTCTTGAATTCGTCTGCCTGCATAGGTGTTTATCTCTCATCCAGAGGCTTGGGTATTTTTAAATATTTAATTATAATTCATATCAGCATTTATTTTAAGCATTAATGTCAATAGTTTTGTTTACATTTACTTATACACTAAATTATTTCATAATGCAATATTTCTGTTGTGTTTTGCAGCAGACAAACTAAATGCATCCATCTGGCTGATGAGCGTAACTGGGGATCATTTTTGAGGTAGGGCTTTATACTGCAAACCTCCTGAATAACATCCTCGGGTTTCTTTTCTGGTCAGTTCTTATTTTCAGGGAATATGGTGCTCTGCCATAAAGAAAGATAAATTCAGGTCATTTATAGGAAAATAGATGAACTTTGAGACCGTAATGTTTAGTGAAGTACATCAGACCTATGAGGTTAACTATCACATGGTTTCTCTTATATGAGAAACGCAAAATACAAATAAAGAGCAAAACTAAAGATAGATAAGAGGAAGCGGGGAGACATCTTTTTCAAATGGGAAGGTGATCAAAAGATGGATGGAAAGGAGAAGAAAAAAGGAATTAATATGTGTTAGGTACACATAGCTACTCTACACAAGGAATGTAAACATTATGTACCACAAGCATATGTTAATAAAAATAAAAACCAGAGGTCAAGTTAAAGTCCCCAAGAGGATTTAGATCCACTAAATAGCTACAGAAGGAATAAATCCCAAGGATGAGACTGAATCTGCGAGCCCTGAGAAGCACAGTTTGGCCTTTTGTGTGTGTGTGGAGGGGGGCAGGTACTGGGGATTGAACTCAGGACTTTGCGCTTGCAAGGCAAGGCGGTGGCACCACTGAGCTAAATCCCCCCCACCCCAGGCTGGCCTTTGTGTTGGTTTGGTGAATATACTGTGTGAATATGGTCTTGTCCCAAATGCCAGTGAGGACATCGGTGAGCAAGGAGCTGTAGCAGTAGCTATCTGTCGTGCTAGAAGTCAGATTTAAGAAACGGATGGCCTTGTAAGTAGAAGAGTCTAACTAGATTCTATGTGGGGAAGATTAGTCCACTTTAAAATACTTTAATTCAATGGAGCCCAGGTTGGTACTTGTAATATAGGTCACCAAGTAATCCAAAAATGGTATATATCAGCAAGTAATCCAAGTAAGGAAGAATAATTCCAACAAGGGAAGTATAACTCCCAACCTGCAGATAACTGAAACATGAGTTCATGTTCTCTAAAATTGAAGAATGAATTCTAGGAACAACAGAGATTAAGCGTAGGAAAAATTTATTGAGAGCAAGATAGCTTCTGTCTAAGAGAGACAGAAAGGACACTTGAAAGTGAGTTTTCCACCCAGTGCACATCTCAGAGGCATTTTATTGAGCAAAACCACGAGGTGAGGCAGGTGCAAGGTGGAACAAAACTACAGTGAACTAGTAGGATCCAATGGGAAATCACAAAGTGGCATAAGGTGGGACAAAACTATGATCAACCAGTAAGATTATATGTACAGTCACCCAGGTAATATTGATTAAATGGGGATCAAATGGGGAAGCTAATCACTTAGCAAGCATACATAGAATGAGCAAGGGATTTCCAGAAAGGAAATGGGCCAGGGAGATTGATGCTTATTTAGAATATCAATCACTGCTTTTTATCCTCAGGGGGAATATTTGGGTGCAATACCTTTTCTTTTTTTATAGTGCTGACCAGAGCATATGGCTCACTTTTCTATCCTGAGAGCCCAGCTTTATCCAACTGTCTTATAATAATTTCTAACTTAGCTATCTGCAATACTTGGAGAAACAATTTTCCTGTTTCTTCTCTAAGTTTTATTGCACTCACATGTGATCAAGCTGAGGCTGTCAGCCACAGACTTTATTTCTCATGTGTGTGACTTGTCTTGCGGGCAGGTCACAGGTCATCTGACAGAGTGCCCTAGTCCTCAGTGTTACAGGGTCTTATGGCTGAGGGATAAGCAAGATAGTTCTTAAAGCTTTTCCTAGGATGTCCTTTTTTTTAAGACAGGGTCTCCCTATATAATTTAGACTGACCTTGAAATCACTACCTACCCCAGGCTGGCCTTGAACTCATGGCAATCCTCCTGCCTCAGCCTCCCAAGCGTCAGTCGTGGAGGTGGTGTGTACACTGTATGTACTAGAGCCTATAAATAGCCATGTCCTTTACCTCATGGTGGGACTTTTTTGGTATGCCCTCCTTAAGCCTTGGCTACAGGCTGCCTTAGAAGAAATTATAAGAAATCCAGATGGCTTCAGAGTTGGTAATAAGGATGAGAAGGCAGGATAAACACTATATGTTTTACTCCAAATATTAGAAATCAAGCTAATTTGGGATGATATTTGGAAACAATTAAGTGCCGTTACACTAGTACAATTATGATCCTCCTTCCGGATGGGAAAACACAGATTAAGTAATTTAAAGAGTAAACGGTACTAATTCAACAACAGCTACAGAACAGTTGATCACTAGTTTGGTGCCGCGTTAGCTTCTAAGAAGTCAGGAAAGAACCGCTGCAGGGCGCGAGCAAGGAAAACGACTGTTTTTGTTGCTTTATTTTCACCCTTTAATGATGCTTCTAAGTCTACAGTCCCTTACTAAGACAGTTCACAGGTGTGGACAGAAACCCGGCTCTATGTCAGGATTTCCCTTTGCGAGCTTGCTCCTCACCCCCGCTCCCGCCCCCGCCCCCGGCCCCCGCGCTCGTAAAAGAGAGCTGGGATGTTTTCTGAAGTTCAGGTGCTGGTATTATTTAACGTCAAATCACAAAATAAATGTTGAAAGTTTAAGTCGACAGACGAGTTAGGTTCCAGAGCTCGCCAAGTTTGATTTTCTGCAAAAAAAAAAAA
>NW_022900930.1:10541739-10551353 GCF_012274545.1 Fukomys damarensis
CCTCACTCAGGTAGGGCTGTGGCCGCGGTTCAAGGGCGCCGAGCGGGGCTGGGAGTTCCTGGGCGCGGGACGCGTCGCCTCCAGTCCCCCAGGGGACGAACGTGCCCTTCACCCCGCAGGAGGCTGGGGCTGCCTTTCTTAAGCCAAACTCTTCAACATGCCAACTGTTGGCTGGCGAGCATTGTCTCTTTAGGCCGGAGTTTCACTGGCCGAACTTTGAGGGGGAAAGGTAAAATTCAGTCTGTGAGCTGATTGTAGTCGAGCGAAACGTGTGTGTAGTTGGTATCCACGATGTCCAGCTGAGGGCTGTGATTTAGCGGCTGACACTTGGACTCGTTTTTCACCTGCCTTTTGGAGATGTAGTTTGTAATTGTTCTCCGCAGAGTCTAAAGACGTTTTCCAAAGCAGATGTGAGACCTGCGATCTTTTTCATCTTGTAAATTTCTTAAGAGGCCACCAGGCTCTGCGCTCAGCTTCTGGCTGTTCACAGAAGTGTGCTTAGGTGCCAGTGACTTCTCTGGGGCTCCGGCTAGGAAAGAAGCAAAAGAGAAAAAGTAGAAAGGACGAGAGGTTGAGTCAGGGGAGAGATCCGTGGACTATGGAGGCCAAGATTTTAGTTTATTGTTTTTCATTATCCACGGAGAAACACGCCAGCTATCTGAGTTGTGGTAGGTGTTTTATTTTTAAGAAGTGTAAAACAAATAGGGAGATGTGTCCTGTTTACTACTGCACAGGTCAGTACCGAGTTGTAGAACTCAGACGCATATTGAGAAGTCTCTTTGAAAAAGGGGAAGTTAGATGGGGCATGGCACCTTGAAAGACGTTATTAACCTTTCTTCTCGAGGTACCATTGAACATTCTCATCCCTCATAGGTGGCCTTTGTTTTGGAGACCTTTACTTGCTTTCCAGGTCTTGGGTAAGGAGCACTTGACTAGGAGTCATGATATCCTGGTTTTTCCAGCTGTATAACCTTAACTATACTACTTCTTTTCAGATTTCACTTATTAAACTAGTAACAGTAGCACCTATTCTCTTAGTTAAGAGGATCGAAGACTGTAAGCATTTAGGTTTTTGTAAAATGTACGGCTTTAATTGTTTTAAGGTCGTAATAAAAATTCCGGATTATCTGTCTTTTTAAGGTGGATTAAACAGAAATGTTTCCTGTTTTAGGGGTTTATAACCTTTATATTTCCTTCATCTTCTCACTTGTGAATTCTTTTTCTTTTCTTGTCCTTACACTTTCCCTCGACCAATGCTGTTTCCTACCTCCCTTACCCCAGAGTTAATAATTTTATGTCTTATCAGATCTAATTCAGAATAGTAATACTGAAATAACATACTTCCATCATTTTAATATTTAAAGATCATTTTCATTAGTATTTAATTTTTACATTGGGGCAGGTGTCTAGAGCATTGGTATTATCCTCATTTTACTTACAATGAGTTGAAATGTAGGGGTTGCTGAGGCATATGGCTGGGGGATAGGAAATGAAACCAAATGAAGTCCAGGTACTCTTCACTCCTTGCTTCTGTCTGAAATTCACACTGGTTGCTCCTTATCAGTGCTTATATTTTTAATTTTTACCCCCAATTCACATTTGTTCATTGTTTTTAAAAATAGGTTCTCAATACTTTCAGGTTGTCCTTACTTGGAGGCAAAGATTTATTTTCTAGAGCCTTTCAAAGCTTAGAGCACAAGTACCATTTGTTTACTAAGGTCTTCTGAAATGGATAATAAGCTTAGTACAATTTGAAGGTGTTTTTCCATTTCTTAAACAAATATTTATTGATGTATCCTATGCTTAAAGATTTTCAAAGTACAGGTGGAAGCACTTATGTTTTTAACTTTATCATAGTGTAAGGTGACACACATTCAATAGGAACTAGTTGGAATTTTTATCCTTTCGTGGGCTTGGGACATGTGGTACTGTACTCTGATGATGCTGGACGACAGAAGTGGCTTTACAGCTCCCAGTCAGCCACACCATCACGAGGGCAAATAGCCGATAATCCACAGTGGGCTCTGTTGCTAAGTTCTGTTTAGTAGGTTAGGTGTACTTAATACATTTTCAGTTTAGGATAGACTTAGTAGATGTAACAACATTGTAAGTCGAGAAATGTATAACATAATCTTTTTCTTCTACTTAACATCAGCCTCAACCTTGTCAAATGTGTTCATATAGTCAGCTTGTGTCCTTTTACACCCTCGATAGGATGCTGGGGCAAGTTCAGAAAATATTAGATTCTTGATTGACCTGTAGCTTCCCTGGTTCTTTGAATTTGCTTAGAGTAGTAGAGTTTTAGAATTGGGTGTGTGTGTGGTGCGGTGTTTAAGAGGTTATTTAGTCCTACCACCCTCCAAAGCAGAAATTTTTTTGTATACATTTATAAAATAATAACCCAGTCTCTTCAATAAATGAGTTTGCTAGTTTTTAAAATGTACTATTTAATTTATAAGCAATTCTGATGGTTCTTTTTTTTTGTAATGAGTTTAAATTTGCCTCTTCTGATTTCTGCCCTGTAGTCCTGATGTTTCTAGGGCAGTGTTGTCTAATAGAAATATAATGTGAGCTTTAGATGTGAGCTGCACTAATAATTTTAAATTTTCTAGTGGTTATCTTTCTCTTTTTTTTGTGAGACAGGCTGGCCTTGAATGCACCGTGATCCTCCTGCCTCAACCTCCCAAGTTGTAGTATTACAGGCGTGCACCACCACACCTGGTCAGTTATTGCTTTAAAAAAGTAAAAATGGATGAAATTAAGTTTCATATTGAATCTTTTATATAAAGTGCTATTTTAACATTAAAGTATCTCAATAAATAAACTTCGTACTAAGTCTTTGAAATGTAGTATATGTTTGGTACTTACAGTACATCTCAGTTCTAACTGGCCACGTTTGTGTGCTTAATAGGCATGTGTGGCTAGTGGTTACAGTTATTGGACAGTACAGTTTAGAGAAAAATTCTTTTTCTCTTTTCTCTACTGCTTCCTAGCCTGATACTTGGCACATACCAAGCACTACTTTTCGAGTGAATGAATACATGAGTAAAACACATGCTAGAGAATAATGAGGTAATTTTAGTTGGAAAATAAGGATTTTGCATACAGGGTTGAGTGGCTTGAATCTGTGTTAAAGATATTTTTAGACTGCGGATGTTGCTGTGTGGCAATGTTTGCCTTTCATGTGAGGCCCTGAGTTTAGTCCCTTGCACTGCAGGAAGAAAAATGTATTTGTATTATTTATGTTATATATATATTTTATTTTTGCAGCATTATGGATCCAAGTCTGCTAAGAGAACGGGAACTGTTCAAAAAACGAGCTCTTTCCACTCCTGTAGTAGAAAAACGTTCAGTACCTTCTGAGACATCGTCATCATCGTCATCTTCAAAGAAGAAGAAAGCAAAGGTAGAACATGGAGGATCATCAGGCTCTAAACAAAATTCTGGTTAGTAAAATTGTTTAGGATTGTTCAGTTTTTGTTTTAGTAAGCTAAGTTCATTTTTTAGCTTAATGTTTGTATCTCTTTTTTTGTTTTGTTTTTTGAGACAGAGTCGCATCATGCAATTCAGTCTGGCCTTGAACTTGCATTGTAGCCCAGGCTGGCCTCAAACTCTTGGTGATTCTCTTGCCTCAGCCTTGTGAGTGCTGGGATTACAGGCCTTGGATAATTCTGGCACTTTGTTAAATATAAGGGATGAGATGCTAAATGAATTTTAGATCTAAAGATGTTAATGGTCTTACTTACGTTCAGAGAAAATTTTGATTATTATCTCTAAAACATAGTGAGGTTTAGTTTACATAGCAAACAGATTAAGTGTACAATTTGATTATTGTTTTTTCTTTTCTTTTTTCATGGTACTGGGAATTGAATTGAGGGATAGTCCAACACTGAGCTGGATCTCCAGTCTGTTTTATTTTATATTTTTCGAAAGGATTTGTCTGAGTTATACAGGCTACCTTTGAACTTCAGTCTCCCGAGTAGCTGGAATTATAGGCTTGTGCCACTATGCTTGACCAATTCTTTTTTTTCTTTTTTTTGGTGCTTTTGAGAAGGGTCTCACTATGTAGTTCAGGCTGGCTTTGAACTTGCTGTGTAGCCCAGGCTGACCTGAACTCTCTGTAGTCCTCCTGCCTCAGCCTCTGAGGGCTGGGATTATGGGCATGTGCCACTGCACCTGGAAGATTCAAATATTTTAGATATTTGATTAAATATTTTAATATTAATCTAATTAAATCTAATTTTAATATTTAATATTTTAATATTCAGAATTTTCATCCCCAAAAGACCCTGTACGTGTTCATTTTCAGTAACTGTTCCTATCCCCACCCAAAATAACCAATAATCTTTTTGTCTTCATATTTGCCTTTTCTTTAAATGGAATATCCGTAAATCAAGTGGCCTTTTGTGGTTTCTTTCACTCGGTATGTTTTTGAGTTTCTTCTGTGTTGTATGATATGTCAGTACTTCATTCCATTTATGGCCTAAGAGTATACCATTGTATGGATATATTAAAATTTATTCACCATTTAATTGATATTTGGATTATTACTGTTTTTTACTATTTTGAATAGTGTTGCTGTGAACATCATGTACAAGTCTTTGTGTAGACTTGTTTTTATTTCTCTTGGATAGAGACTTAGGAGTGGAATTTCTGGGTAATACAGTAAAATTTTTTTAAAAATATTATAAATTTTTAAGTTTGTAAGAAACTACCTAAATGGTGATTGTACCATTTTACATTCTCAACAGGAATGCATGATAGCTTCATTTTTTTTTTTTTTTTGCTACCGGGGATTGAACTTGGGACCTTGCGCTTGCAAAGCAGGTGTGGTTCCACTCAGCTAGATCCTGGCCCAGTGATTTCATTTTTTTCTCATCCTGTCAACACTTTTACTGTCTTTTTGATCTTACCCATGCCTAGTGTGTGTGAGGAGTATCATTGTGTTTTTAATATACATTTCCCTATTGACTACTTGTGTAAACATTGTTTCATGTGCTTATTGACCATTTGTGTAATTTTCTTAAAATGTTTCTTATTCATATTTTTTGCCTTTAAAAAAATTGGGCTGTTTTCCTATTGATTTTGACCAACTCTTTTTTAGTTGCTGGTACGAGGGATTGAACTCAGGCCCTTGTGCTTCCGAGGCAGGCTGCAAAACCACTGAGCTAAATCCCCAGCCCCGATTTTGACCAATTCTTGATGATACATTCTTGGTACAATTCCTTGATGTGATTTATACTACATAGTGATCAAAATACATGATGAATGTTTAAAAATACATTACAGTATATATGTATATGTATGTGTGTGTGTGTATCTATATATCTATATATCATGAGGTATGATGAAAAATAGTCATTGATGCTGAGAATGGCCATCTAACAGAAAAATTTAAAACAGCATGTGTCCTCATCTACCTTATTTCATTAATTCTGGCCCTGAGTGATTTCTGGCCCTCCCCCAGAGTCAAAATGACCATGAAAGGTAAATGTTTTAAATCAGTTAGGCACATCAAGGCAGCCATGGCACTCACAAAAATAGGACTTTCAGAACTGAATCTAAAAGTGGCAAAGACAATGGGATAGTTGTTTGAGCCAAGAGGGAAGTATTTTGAGGGGAATTATGGTACTGTAATGATTATAATTAAAATATTCACCATATTTTCTATCATTTTGAATATTTGCAAGTGTCTTCTTCAAACTTGTGCTTGTCTTTCTTTTTTTTTTTTTTTTTTTTTTTGGTACAGGTGATTAAACTCAGGACCTTGGGCTTGTGAGGCAGATGTGGTGCCACTGAGTTAAATCCCTGTCCCAAAGTTTTTCTTTTAAATTTTGGTAAACCCCAACTTTATTTATTTATTTATTTTTTAAAATTTTATTGAGTTTATTGGTACGTTTTAGGGATACAGTACAGTTACATTCATTGTTGGGATAATGTACCTCTACATGGCAAGTCTTGATTCTCATTTTTTCCCCTTACCTCTGCCCTCCCCTCACCTCCTCCTCCCCTCCCCATCTACAAACACTTTATTTTCATCTTTTCATTCTCTCACATTTTTTTCTTTTCCCTTTTTGTTCTTCCCCTACCCATCACACCTTCCCTGCACCTTTAGCTCCTTTCTTCCCATTTCTAAATGTCTAATGTAATCTTATTAGAATCTTATGCATTGTTGCAGAATATTCACACCAGGGAAACTATTTGGTATTTACACATGTGTGACTTATTTATTTCACTTAGGAGTATATCTTCAATATGTATCCATTTTCCTATGAATGAATCTATTTTCTCGTTCTTTATGGCTGAGTAATATTCCATTTTATAGAAAAACCACAACTTCTTTATCCAGTTTCCAATGGATGGGCAAATAGGCTGTTTCCAAGATTTAGCTATTACAAACTGTGCCACTATAAACATGGGTGCACATACTTCTCTGGGATATGATTCTTTTAGTTCTCTTGGAAAGATACTCAGCAGAGAGATGGCTGGGTCCAATGGAACCTCCAGTCCAAGCTCTTTGAGGTATCTCCATATTGATTTCATAGTGGTTGCACCAGTCTGCACTCCCACCAACGATGGAGAAGGGTTCCTTTCTCCCCACAACCCCGCCAACATTTGTTATTGTGTGATTTCTTGATAGTAGCCATTCTTTGTGGGGTGAGGTGGAATCTCACTGTTTTCATCTGCATCTCTCGAATGACCAGTGATGTGGAACATTTTTTCAAATATTTTATTGCTGCTTTTACTTCTTTGTCTGAGAAATGTCTGTTCATTTCGGATGCCCATTTTTGAATCAGGTCTTTATATTTGGGGGGACTGATTGTTTTGAGTTCTTTATCCTTGATAACAGTCCTTTGTCTGAGGAACAGCTGGTAAAAATTTTTTCCCACATTGTAGATTGTCTCTTAGTTCTGCTGATGGTTTCTTTTGAAGTACAGAAGCTTTTTAGTAATATGAGATCCCAGTTGTTGATTCTTTCTGCTAGTTCCCGTGCTACTGAGGATTTGTTCATAAAGTCTTTTCCTATACCAATGTCTTCCAGAGTTCTGCCTAACTTACCTTCCAGCAAGTTTAATGTTTCTGTTTTAATATTTAGATCTTTAATCCATTTGGATTTTAATTTAGTGCATGGCGAAAGATAAGGGTCTAATTTTAATCTGTGGCAGGGTGACATCCAGTTTTTCCAACACCATTTATTAAAGAGGCTATCTTTCCTCCACTGAGGATGGTGAGCTCCTTTGTCGAAGATGAGGTAGCTGAGTACATCTGCATTTGTTTTTTGTGTCTTCCAGTCTGTTCCACTGATCCTCAGGCCTATTTCTTTGCCAGTACCATGCTGTTTTTATCACAGTGGCTTTGTAGTATAGTTTCAAATTGGGAATTGTTACACCTGGTGCCATGTGACTGTTGCCTATAATGGCTTTTGCTATTCTAGGTCTCTTGTGGTTCCAAATGAATTTTTGGATTCTTTTTTCTAGTTCTGTGAAATGTAGTGTTGGAATTTCAATTGGCATTGCATTGAATGTATATAGCAGTTTTGGTAGTATGGCCATTTTCACTATGTTGAGTCTTCCTACCCAGGAGCAGGGGATATCTTTCCATTTTTTTATATCCTCTTCGATTTCTTTTTTCAGAGTGCTGTAGTTTTCAGTGTAGAGATCTTTTGTTTCTTTTGTTAGATTGATTCCTAGATACTTCATTTTTTTGGATGCTATTGTAAAAGGAATTTTTTCCCTTATTTCTCTTTCTGTCTGTCTGTTATTTGTGTATAGAAAGGCTATTGATTTCTGGGTATTCACCTTGTATCCAGATACTCTACTGAATTTGTCAATTAAGTCTAGAAGTTTTTTGGTGGAGTTTTTTGGATCTTCAATGTAGAGTATCATATCATCAGCAAATAATGATAGTTTAACTTCTTCCTTTCCTATCTTTATTGCTTTAATTTCTTTCTCTTGTCTAATTGCTGTGGCTAATGTTTCCAGAACTATATTGAAGAGAAGTGGTAATAGTGGGCATCCTTGTCTTGTTCCTGATTTTAACATGAAGGTTTTCAGTTTTTGGCCGTTCAATATGATGTTGGCTGATGGTTTTTCATAGATAGCCTTTATTAAATTGAGGTATAGACCATCTACCAACTTTCTCTTTTTAATGTGTTTGGTGTTTTTTTGTTTTTTTTTGTGTGTTTAAGACAGGTTCTCACTATGTAGTTCAGGCTGGTTTTGAACTTACTGTGTAGTGCAGATTGTCCTTGAACTCACAGCAAACCACTTGCCTCAGTCTCCTGAGTAGTGGGGTTGATTACAGGGGTGCACCACTGTGCCTGACTTTGACTTACTGTTTTTTTTCCTCTTTTAACAGTTATGTTCTTTGTGTCATATCAAAGATGTCTTTACTCAATTCAAGGTTGTCAAAGTTTAATTCTGTGTTTTCTAGTTTTAGCTTTTTATATTTAGGTTTGTAGTATATGTGAGTTGATTTTTATGTGTGGTGTAATATAAGAGTCTGTATTCAAAGTGAATTTTATGATTTTAGTGATTTCAGGCCTATATATTAATATACACAAAAATTGGTTGAAATATATTATGTAGACCTAAATGTAAGAGCTACAACTATAGCTCAGTATTAGCAGCACCATTGCCAGGCCCAAAACTATCTTTTCCCCATTGGCCTGCTCTTGGACTATCTGTTGACCGCAAATGAAAGAGTTTACTTATGGAGCCTCACTTGACTTACATGTCTGTTCTTATGCCAGTATCCCAGTTATTTTATTGTTGTAGCATTGTGGTTTAATTTTGAGATTAAGAAGTGTAAATCCACAGGTGGGGAATGTGATGCAAAGTTAGAGTGCTTGCTGTGTTTGTATGAGCCTCCGGGGTTTGATCTCCAGCACCACAAAAAGAGAAAATAAAGTCCAACTAGCTTACTTGCTTCCTTCCTGTCTGCCTTTCTCCTCCCTTCTAAGATTGTTTTGGTTTTTATGTATCCATTGAATTTCCACATAAATTTCTGGTTCAGTTTGTCAAATAACATCTGCAAAAAAAGTTCCCTGGGATTTTGATAGGGATTAGATTGAATCAGAACACCAATATAGGGAAGAATTGCTGTCTTAATGATATTAAGTCCAGGTGTGGTTGCACATACCTGTAATCCCAGCATTCTGGGAGGTTGAGGCAAGGAAGATTGTATGAACCTAGCCTGGGCAACTTTATGATTTAGTGAGACCCTGTCTCAAAAACGACTGGGATATAAGTGAGTGGAAAGGCCCATAGTTCAGTTCCCAGTACTGTTAAAAGCAAAACAAAACAAAAGAACAACAAAACAAGCTGGGTATGGTGACACATGCCTGTAATCCTAGCACTCTGGCAGGCCAAGGCAGGAGGATCTCAGCAAATTTGAGGCCTGCCTGAACTACATACTGAGTTCAAGGCCCTGTCTCTAAAGATAAAAACAAACAATTTTAAGTCAGCGAACATGAATATTTTTCCCTTTATATAGGTTTTTAATTTTTCACTAGTGTTTGAATATCTTTTGTTTTTAATGTGTATGTAGTTTCACAATTATTTTGTTAAATGTATTCCTAAGTATCTTCTACTTTTTTTTTTTTTTTTTTTTTT
>NW_022900930.1:10551419-10576703 GCF_012274545.1 Fukomys damarensis
TTTTTTTTTTTTTTGCTATGAGGGATCGAACTCAGGACCTTTTACTTGTGAGGCAGTGGTGGCACCACTGAGCTAAATCTCTGGCCCAGAATCTTATTCTTTTTGATATATTGTGAATGAAATTGTTTTAATGTTTTTTACTTGTTCTTTGCTAGTATATAGAAATAACAGTAAATTTTATGTACTGATACAGTATTCTGCAACTTTGTTGAACTCATTTTGTTTCTAGTAGGTTTTTTTTGTGGATTCTTTAGGATATTCTACATCAAGATGTTGTGGTACATGAATAAGATCAATTTTTATTTCTTCCTTTCAGAGTAGGTGCCTTTTCTTTTTCTTGTCTGTCTGGTCTGGCTGTATTCAGTAGACTAAAAGTAGCAGTAGTGAATATCTTTGTCTTTTTCCTGATTTCTCAGAGAGAAAGTAATACTGTCTTTGCCAATGTATATGATGTCACTGCCGGTTTCTGTAAATACCCTGTGTGAGGTTGAAGAAGTCCCCTTGTAGTTCTCATGTGTTGGGAGTTTTAGTCATAAATGGACACTTGATTTGCCATGCTTTTTTGGTATCAGAAGAGATGATGTTGTGCTTGCCCTTTGTCAGTATCATGTATTAATATTAATTGACTTTCAGTCTTTAAATCAGCCTTGTGTTCTGGTGTAAATCCTACTTGGTCCTGATGTATAATCTTTATATTTGTTGCAATATCAGTTTGCTATTATTTTGTCCAGTTTTGGCATTTCTATTCATGAAAGATATAGTCTCTACCTTTGTTTTCTTTGTGACCTTATCAAGGTAATTCTGTCCTTCTGATATGATTTATAAAGTATTCACTTTCCCCTTATTTTCTAAAAGAGTTTATGAAGGTTATTGTTTCTTTCAAAGAACATTTGGGAACTGAACATGTGGTACATGCCAGTAATCCCAGCACTCAGGAGGTTGAGGCTGGAGGATTGCCACAGGTTGGAGGCCAACCTAGACTGCATAGCGAGAACCTGTCTCAAAAAACTAGGAAATTAAAGAAACAAAAAAATAAACACTTGGGAGAAGTTACTAGTGCAGCCATTTGGGTCTGAGCGTTCCTTGTTGGATAGATCTATAGGATAGCTTTTAGTAGGTGTTTTCAAATTTTCTTTTATTTCTTGAGTTAATTTTGGTACTTTGTATCTTTTCAGTTTAGACAATGCAGATAATGAAATGGATAAAATTTCACAATATTCTCAACAATCCTTTTGATTGCTCTAGGGTCAGTTGTGATACCCTGTTTCTGATTTTAAGAATTCATGATTTTTTGTTTATTTCTTTGTTAGTCTTGGTTTGACAATTTTGTTGATCTTTTCAAATAAACTTTTCATTGGTTTTTATTTTTTAAATTTCATTTAGTTCTACTTCAGTACTTTTCTTCCTTTTGTTTACTTTGGATTTAGTTTACCCATAAACTATCATCTATTTTATTTTTTTAGGTTCTTTTCCTGTCCTGTCCTATCCTATCCTGTCCTATCCTGTCCTATCCTTGTACCAGGGACTGGATTCAGGACCTTTTACTTGCCAGCACCGCACAGTGCAGCTGAGCCACACCCCTGGCCCTATTTTGTTATTTTTTGAGACAGGTTCTTGCTATAGCTCAGGCTGGCCTGAATTCACGGCAGTCCTCCTGTCTCAGCCCCTTAAATTCTGGGATTACATATGTGTGCCACCAGGCTGATTTATGTTATAATCTTTTTACTAACAAGGCCAGAGCACCATAATTCCTAACCAGAATTATTTAGATACCTTAAAACGTACCAGTTGTAATCTTTTTATTATTGCTGTCATCTTGTTAGGTGTCCTTCAAGCTACTTTAATAATGCTTGTTAAAGCTAATTTATCATAATAGTCCTATCATTATGCATTAGTTTTGTCTTTTATTCCAAAGAAATTTACATTGAATTATCTCATCAAAATTTTAAAAACTATTTTTGTTTCTTGAGACAGGGTCTTACAGTTTAGTTTAGGCTGACCTTGAACTTTCTATGTAGCCGACGTTGGCCTTGAGCATGTGGCAGTCTTCTTGCCTCAGCCTCTTGAGTGCTGGGATTACAAGTGTTTACCACTACACCTGGCTGAAATTATTTTAAACAGTAACACAAAGCCACTCTTAGGCTTAGTCTCTTTGATCTGCCCAAGAATGTCTTTTTTGTGTGTGTGTGCGGAGGATGGAACTCAGGACCTGCCTTTGTGAGGCAGGTTTGGTACCACTGAGCTGAATCCCAGCCCTCAAGAATATATATATTTTTTTAAAAAATAGTTTTGCTTATATGTAATGAGTAAGGAATTTCATCTTCTGCACAGATTCCATCTGACAGCAGGAAGTGATTGTAAAAGACTTTAATTGCTCAGGGTTATTCCTTTAAACGATAGGATAAAGTCTGTTGTGACAATCCTAAAGTCTCTTTGCTTTCACAGCTGTTTATTGTGGGTTGGTAGGGGTCAGGTCCTTATAGTTACTCAGGGACTGAGGCTGACAGAGTAGGAATCTCAGATGTTTTGGGTTTCTCTGCCAAAGTTGAAAAGAACTCTGGAAGATCTTATACAGGCAATTAAATGCTGTGTTCCAGAGGCAACATGCATCACTTCCTGGTGAAAGTTATTGGCAAGGCCGTAGACTACTGAAAGGGGTTTCTAAGTGTCATCTTCCTTGTGCTTAACAGGAGAAGGGCTGGAAATACTGGCTGTAAACACAAAGAACTATTGCATCACCCAAGCTCAGGTCACTGTCATTGGTTTTCTGGGCTAGCTTCTTAGCAGGTCTCCTTGTTGTTGGGTAGTTCCTTTAGAAATGGCTTGCCCATCAGTATTCCAGGTTCTCCTTGCCTTGAATTAAGAATTGGATGAGACAAGCCAAAAACGGTGGCAAAAGTTTATTTGAAAAGTGAGGGATGAAGGGGCAAGGAAAGAACTAGCTCTGTAGAGCGAACTTGGGCTGAACAAAGAGAAGAAAGGATAAAAGCAAAGATAAAAGTTCACCCTGTATCTAGGAGGCAGGGTGTGTTTTCTGGAAGAGTTACAATAGTGGACTCCTCCTGGCGTTCATCTCTTTCATGCTGTCCACATCTCATAGCCCACGAGATATTTCACGTATGGGGTCCTGGGATCTTGTAATGGACAGGTCCTGTTTATTTCCCCAACCAGCTTTGCCACGCCGTCTCATACATTATCCTGGTTTAGCATCTTTCATGTTCGTTTGTCATTCAGCAGTCAGTGATATTTTTCTAATCTGATCGTCACACTCTGCTTAAGCTCCCATTGTTTTTTGGATAGTCTGTCTGCAGCCTACATGCCCTACTGCATCCCTCCTCTCCTTGACTCGCTGTTCTTGTTCTTTGTCTTAGCGGTACAGTATTTGTCACTTCTGTAATGTGCTTTACTCTTTTATCTCTTGGCTTTTGCTCATATTATTTCCTCTTCTGGGATCTTCCTTTTTCTTTTTATCCCTCCTCCTCTTCTGTGGCTAACTTTTGTTCAGATTAAAAGTCTTAATACACTAGTGACCCCTTTATCCTTGGACGCTGTGTTTCAAGACCCACAGTGGATGCCTGAAACTGGATAGTATTGAACCCTATATATAATTTGTTTTTTCCTTCTCTTCCCCTTCAGTGCTGGGGATTGAACTCAGGACTTTTTACTTGTAAGGTAGGTGCAACATCACTCAGCTAAATCCCCAGCCCTGTTTTTTCCTACTCTTACCTATGATACAGTGTATGAATTAGGCGCGATGAGAGATTAACAACTACAGTAGTAATACACAACAGTATGCTCCTGTAAGTTATGTGAATGTGGTCTCTAACTTTCTCCCAATATCTTATTGTACTACACTCTTGTGATGATATGAAATCTTACAATACCTGTGTGGTGAGTTGACATGAAGTGAGGTGAATGATGTAGGCACTGTGAAATAGTGTTAAGCTATGACCTAAGGTTACTGGAACACATGTATTGTAATGACATAGTTATCTCAACCTAGACAGCTACTGAGTGACAACACAGTGTTGATAAACCAAATTGTGAGCTAGATCCTTGACCTGACATGGACAGAGCAGGACACCGAGATTTTATTATGTTACGCAGCACAGTGGGCCGTTCAAAACTTACAAATTGTTTATTCTTGGTATTTTTCATTTAATCTTTTAGAATCATAGGCAATTGAAAACAGAGAGCACAACCATGGATAAAGGATATTACACTCTCGTTCTTCAGCCTGGATTCGATGCTTAACCTTTAGGTTCTCATCGCACTTAACACCCACTGACAAAGCTCCTGTGAAGCACTGTTGTAATAGCATGATTACCTGTTAGCCATTGTACCCTTGGTATCTGACTTACTCTTTCACAGGGAGTAAGCACTCAATATTTATTGAATGGCCAAATACAGAATAGGGTGAGGAGAAGTTGATAGTATACATTATCAAACAGTTTAATTATTAAAGCAAACAGTTTAATTATTAAAGCACCCATCTGTGGTAAGGGCCGCACCCTTAATGAAGATGTGGTTTCTTCCCTTAAAACAGTAAAAATATGGAGCAATTCATCAATTTGTGTGTCATCCTTGTGCGGGTGCCATGGTAATCTCTGTATCATTCCAATTTTAGTACATGTGCTACTAAAGGAAGCATGAAGGTATGGTTTTGACAGTGTTCAAATAGCTCCTGGTTACCAGAGTATTTGTATATGTATTTTAAGTTTCAGAAGTCATTTGAAAGTTGGTTACATTGTTTGCATTTGTTTGTTAGAAAAAATATAAAAGTACTTAGTGAAAAAGTGATTTCAGAAGTCCATTAAAGATTTTTTTTTTTTTTTTTAAGATGGTCTCGTGTCTTCCAGGTAGGCCTTGAACTCATTATACAGCTCCACCTGGCCTTGAACTTGTGGAGATCTTCCTGCCTTAGACTCCCAAGTGCTGGAATTTAATTATGGACCTTTGAAAATAATAAAATCTCTGTTCCCCTTTCTTTACCACCTCATTAAAAACACAAAAACAATAACAAAACCCCCCAAACCCATTTCATTAGTAATAGAGGTAGAGTCTTGTACAATCCCTAGAGCTCTCTTCTCCCACACAGTTCTCTCTTTTTTTCTTTTTTTTTCCTCATTGAGTTTATTGGTACATTCTAGGTATACAGTACAGTTACATTCATTATTGGGATCTCGTACCTTTACATGACAGGTCTTGGTCCTCATTTTTTCGCCTTGTCCCTGCCCTCCCTTTACTCCCTCCTCCCCTCCCCATTTACAAACACTTTATTTCCATTTTTTCATTTTCTCCTATTGTTTTCTTTTCCCTTATTCCCTTTCCCCTACCCTTCCCCCTTTCCCTACATCTTTAGCCCTTTTCTTCCTATTTCACATTGTCAGTTATCTCATTAGGATCTTATGTACTATTACAGTTTTTCACACCAGAGAATCTATTTGGCACTTACACATGTGCCGCACAGTTCTCTTAACATGTCAGCTGTTCCAATTTTTCCTGTTTGTTTTCAGGCTTTACTTTTATGTATATACATTTGTAACAATCTATAATTTTATTAAAAGTTTTATATTATGAATTTTTCATTTCCAAGAGTATCATTTCTGGTCTAATGATAGTGTAGAGGTTACCAGCATGCTTTGCTTTGCCTCAGGGTAATAGCAAAACAGTGTTAATATGATAAAATAATATCTGTACAGCCCTTGGAATTTCAGTAAAACTTCCACACTTCTGTTTTTAAATTAAAAAATTGTAGAATAGGGCTTGAATTCAGAGCCTCACACCAAACTACGTATCCGGATTTGTTTAAAACTTTTGAGACAGAGTCTAATTTGTCTAGCCTGGCCTAAAACTTGGGATTGTCTTGTCTCTCCCTCCTGTGGAGGTGGGGTAATAGGTATGTACCACCATGCCCAGGAGAGCTGCCATGTTTCTTTGCCTCTAATAAATAGCTTTTTTTTTTTACTTGTTTTGCAGTCTTTTCTACATTTGATATATTAGTCCTTAAGAGAATGGATGTGTAATATTGCTGCTCAATATTGAGAACTAGGAATTTTATCCAGTTTTTGAAGTGTCATTAAATATATTGGTAAATTCACATTTATGAAGTTTTACTGTATATTTAATGCAAGGTACATATACACACACACACACACAAAGTACATATTTCACTTGTGTTTTCTACTGGAGATCATTTAATCATTCAGAGTCAGAATTAGCTTTGTAGTATCAGTTGGCCTCAGGAAATTTTCTTTTTCTCATAAGAGGCTGAAGTCTGCTTTTAAAAATTTTGTTCCTGTTCTGGCAAGGGCTAGACCACTTCAGTATCACGTTTTCTGATGTTGTCCATCATACTTCTAAGAGGGTTAGGTTCACTTTTCAGGTCTTTGACAGTTTTGTTTTTTACGCAGCAGCAGCAGTTAAGCACTTCATACAGGAAAGCTAGTACCACCAAAGATACTACAGTGAATATAAATAAAAGCAGGATGACAAAGCAGGCAGTGTTCCAGTTATCATGGAAAGGGTAAATTTTTTGTACTTGAAAACCAAGGTACTGATAAACAGAGGTAGTGGTTTCATTCCAGTGGCTGGAAGCCATTCTGAGAGATTCAACTTCTTGTGCTGCTCTTTTGAATCTGCAAAAAGGTAGAAAGTGAATACATATAGCCAAACTACGGGTTTATCCATTACAATCTCTATACTAAGAGTTCGTGGTAATTTACATAGGCATGAATTTTTCTTACTGCCTAACAGAACTAGCGATAGCATTGTATTTTTGAAGTTTTTGTATATTCCAAATATTTAAATCAGTCTATTTTATGTATTATTTGTTAGATAAATTTGGTTTAAGATTCATATACAACAAGGGGAAAAAAATGAGAACCAAGACGTGGCATGTAAAGGTACAAGATCCCAGTAATGAATGTAACTGTACTGTCTACCTAGAATGTACCAATAAATTCAATTTAAAATTAAAAAACAAAATCACAGAGTAATTTATCTCTAAAAAAAATTCATATTCAAAAATTAACTGCTAATGTAACGGGAAATGGGTGGCTGGATTGGTATAAAACTTGAGTAAAGCAGTGGTCAGTGAACCATTGTCTATAAGAAGTGTCGGTGTTTTAAGATTGTGTTTTTCAGATTGCCCTGGAAAAGCTCTGTCATTGCCCTATGTCTTACCTCCTTGGTTCAGTGTATTTCTGCTTTCTATTTCCACACCGATAAACTTCAATAACAGGTGATCTGAATCAGGAAATAGCAGCTTAAAGAAAAATAGTAGAGAAAAAAGAAAAGCCAAATGATAGCTTTCAGATTAAGGATAAAGTAAAATTTTGGCAATATTGCCTGAGAAGAACTTTAATCTTGAGATTGCTCTCTAGTAAAAAATCTTATGTTTCATGTATGTAAAAATGATGTATGGATACTAATATTTAAAAATATAGACAAATTTGACCCTCACATAGTTATTCATTATTATTACTTCACTTCACACAATAAGCTGGTGAGATAGACTTCACTATTCTTGCATTGTTTTGCTTGTGTTTACCTGATACTTGTTAAACTTTAAATGGGAATGAAAGGATTGAAATTTGATGGTATAAATGAATTTGGATTCTTTTGATCTTTTAAAGTATATTTTAAGCTAATTTCTAAAATCACAAAATACCTATAAAAATTGGAAATAAAAAACCCAATTCTGTTATTTTAAAATAATTTAATAAATTGTTTTTGTTTTTGCTATGTACTTCAGGTTGGCCACAAATTTGAAGTGATCCACCTGCTTCAGTCTCCCCAAGTGCTGGGATTATAGACATGTGCCACCATACCCGGCCCAATTCTCTTTTCTTAACTCATTGATTACTGTCATTTTGTACATCTTTTCCTTTTTTTTTGTACTGGGGATTGAACATAGGAATGCTGAGTTACATCCTTGGCAATCTTTTTTTAGGTACTAGGGATTGAACCCAAGGCCTTTGCACTGAGCTGCACCTCTAGTCTCTTATTTTTTGTTTTGAGATAAGGTGTCAGTTACTAAATTGTCCAGGCTGGGCTTCACTTGCAGTCCTCCTGTCCCAGTCTTCCATAGTGCTGGTATTATTACAGTGGTGCCTTGGTTCATGAACTCATTTCTGTACTTCATGCTGATCACAAACTCAACTGGTTGAGAATGAATCAAGTTTCACATAAGTTTCAACATTGAACTTAACCATTGAATTTGGTTTGGTTCTTGTCCAGCTTGATTTGCAACTAGAGTTGTGGAAGAATCAAATTCATGAATGGAGATATCACTGTATTTTGTTTTGAGACAGAGTCTTGCCAAGTTGCCTAGTCTAGCATTGAACTTTAGCTCTTCCTACTTGGGTCTCCATAGTAGCTGAGATTACAGGCCTGTGCCATCACACTCAGCTCTATGCATTTTCTTTACTACATATTTGTAAACAAACTTTCATTCATCTTTACAAAAAATGTTTATTGCCTACTGTGTACCAAATACTTTTCTAAATTCTGGACGTGTCTTTTGTGTATCTGATTCATGTAAAGCTTCATTACTGCGGATGTGTAAGAAGGTACGAGCTGGGCATCATCGTGCATGCCTGTAATCTCAGCACTTTGGAAGGCTGAGGCATGAGGATAACAGGCTAAAAAGCCTGGGGCAATTAGTGATCCTATCTCAAAATAAAAAAGGATTGTATATATAGCTCAGTGCAGAGGCTCTGCGTTTAATTCATCATACTGAAGGGAGGGTGGGAAGGAGGGTAGTGAAACCTCCATGCACTTACAATACTTCATTTATCAGTTTTTTAGGTTGTGTTTTGTTGTTTTAGTTTTTTGTGATAGGGACTTGCTACTCAGGCTAGACTTAAACTCACTGTGTAATTGGCGATTCTCCTCTTGCCTCAGCCTCCTGAGTGCTGGAATTACTGGCGTGTGCCACCATACGCGGCCATTTATCAACTCTTGGCCCCTATGTACTTCTTTCCACTTGTTTAACCTTGTGGGTTATTTTAAAGCAAGTCGCATACATTATTTGATCTAGAAATATTTCATTTATCTGTAAAAGCTGAGGACTGTTTTTAAACATAAACACAATATTATTTTCACACTCAGAGCCATCACAATATTTTTGTTTACATTTCCTTGCTTATATAGATTGTTTTAAAGCCTTGAGGTTAACCAGAAGACTTCTTTGGGGCCTCACCTGAGTCAGTAGCCCCATTCCCAGAGGTTATCCCTGTTCATACTGTGTCATTGAGGATTTGATTTTCCTGTTCATGGAAATGGAGCAGACTCCTAGTATCTTTGTTTCCTTTTAATATAATGTTGGTAAAATTTATCAGTATTGCATTATCAGTTTTTTTGTTGCTGTGTAATATTCCATGGTCTGAGCATACTGCAATTAAAAAATTCCGCTGTGTGTTGGGGGTGGTTACTGGGGATTGAACTCAGGACCTTGCATTTGCCAGGCAGGCACCACTCTGCCACTGAGCTAAATCTCCAGCCTCCATTCTCTGTTACCCCCCCCAAAAAAAAACCCAAAACCCAAAAAACTTTGGGATTGCGAAAGTTGTGTTTTCTAAGGTTTTGTTTTCTTTTTTTCCCCCTGTGAAGTTTATTGGTGCATTAAAAACAATAACAGTTTTGTTTTCTATCTTAAATTTACTTGGCACATTGCTTCACACCTCTGGCTGGACTTTTTTCCCTTGTTTTGAAGGTTAAAGTGATGAAGGCTTAAATACGCCTTTTCTTTTTCTTTTTCATTTTTTTTTCTTTTTTTTGGTTTTTGAGACAGGGTCTCACTATGTAGTTGAGACTGAACTGGGACTCACTATGTAGCCCAGGTTGTAGCCTTGAACTCACAGTGATCCTCCTGCCTCAGCCTCCCGAGTGCTGCGATTACAGGCATGCGCCACCACGCCAGGCTTCTTTTGAATTTGAGAATGCCTTCTTGGTGCTTAGTGACCCTTCATCTTCAAGTGAGAGAGTACAGACTTAATGGGCAGTAATTGAATTAATTGCTTCTGTTAGTTCAGGGATATATGGAAATACATAGTCTGGAATATAGATAGGTCTTTACTTCTCAAGATTACCTGCTTGCCCTTTGAATTTTCTTTTCAGAGCATGTTCTTAGGAAAAGCAGGGCTGGTACCTTGCATAACTCTGGGCTGCAGTGTTTCACATTGTGCTGTGGGATGCCATTCATGTAGAACGCAGTGTGTTGCATACTGTGGTGGTCTGGACAGGCTGGCTGCCCACCTGACCTCTGCATCTAGATGGTCTAGTCACCATCCACACAAGCATTCAACTCAGAGAGATGTACTCATGGGAGACAAAAGTTAGTCCTTTTGACCTGTCTTCCTTAATTGAGTGAAGGAATTGGAGGGCGCCTGTGCACATACACATCTTAAAAATGTTTAGTGATTAGAACTTTAAAAACTTTTTTTAGCACTGCTAAAATATAGATATTCCTGGGAGGGATACCAAACGTTGTTGCAGTTTTTATCTCTGTGAAACGGAAAAGAAGAGTAGGACCCAGAGCCACTTGTATGAAGCAGAAAGAAGCACCTGAGGGTTTATGGCGTGGTAATTTTACCTGTGCTAACCTAGAGCTCCCTTCCCTCTTGCATTTATGGAAATATTTCTTAGGGTTTTCATGAAGGTCTTCCAGGTTGACTTCTTTCTGAGGTTTTCTTCCTCCCCGTGCTGGGGACTGAACCCAGCATGGTGGGTGCTAAGCAAGCACTCTTATTACTGAGCTGTGCCCTCCTCATCTCAGTCCTCTTTTGAAATATGTATAGCAAGTTATTTTGAAGGTTGTTAGACCTGGCACTAGAAGTAACTACAGAAGTACAGTGATAGGGAGAGAAAGGGGAGTAGAGAAGAACAATCTATATTTCTCTATATTAGGTTTCTCAAATGAGTTTTATTCACACTGTTAATGAACTTCATTTAAAATGTTTTTCCACAATTGATTTTACCTCATTTACATAAATTAAAAGCCTCATCTGAAATCTTACTTCCATTTTATAATAAACTTGTTTTTCGTCTAGAAATTGGCAATATAAATGTAACTTGTACACAAATACATTATTCTTAAGTTATTACTTTCTATTTTAATTTATTATGAGGAGACCATTTTTGTTTGCTTTGACTTTAAAACTTAGGGGAAGTATTGAAGACTAATAGAAGTTAACACTTTAAAATGACATTTTAGAATGATTAGAAAACTGGCTTATGGAATCTGATACTATTGAGGTACCAGTGAACTCCTTACATTTTTTTGAGGTCCTCTTTCCCCTGCGAAATAAAGGGGAAAGGGTAGAGGGAAAGGGAAAGGGAAGGCAGAAAGGCAGACAGAAACAACTAGTTTAAGTTATTTGAGGTTAACTTGTACCATCCATGAACTCTTCTTTAAGTTGATGGTCTTTCCACACAGAATCATAGATGATTCTGTAGTGATATGGAAAGATTTCTGGGTCCTGTTAAGTGAAAAGAACAAGATACAAGGGCCAGGGATTTAGCTCAGTGGCACAGCGCCTGCCTCATAAGTGCAAGGTCCTGAATTGGAACCCTGGCACCCCCCGAAGAAAAGAACAAGGTACAAGACAGTGTGCTTATATTTACAAAATTTGTTGCTTATTTAAAGCCAAAACAACGTATTTTAAAAGAGGAAAAAATGCTGTTCCTTGCCTATAGTCTTTGGGGGGGGGGTGCCAGGGATCCAACTCAGGTCCTTGTGCTTGCAAGGCAGGCACGGTGCCACTGAGCTAAATCCCTGGCCCCCTTACTTTAAGCTTTTAAAACTTTATTGTGTGTTGTATTTCAATTATAGAAAATTAGAATTAGTAAACTTTTTTTGTGTGTGTGTACTTAGGATTAAACCCAGGGCCTTGCACATGTTAAGTATGGTACAACTGAGCTGCATACCCAGCTCCATAGCACTCATTTTGTTTATAGACTTTGTACTTTATTCACACATAGAAATGCGTAAAACTATTCTTGCAGTTACATTGGGATAAGAGTGTTTGCCAACTCTAGAAGTATGTCTATGCTTTGCTGGAAATTTCCAAGCCATTTAGCACAGAGTGTATATATCTTCTATGCTTTGCTGGAAATTTCCAAGCCATTTAGCACAGAGTGTATATATATCAGGTTTATATTGTAAATTATGGTTTGCCACTTTTGAGTGTATTGATAACCGATGAGCCACTTTAGGTAGCTTCTCAGTTCATCTGAAAAAAAAAAAAAAAGCAAACCCCATAGTATTCTACCATTTTGCACTTTCAATTCAGGATCATATATTCTACATTAATAATTTTTTGTGTGAAATATAAGATGAAGACTGTTGACTTACAGGATTACATGCCTATAATCCCAGCACTTTGGAAGGTTGAAGCAGGAGGATCACAAGTTCTAGTCCAGATTCTGCACACTTTAGCCAGATCCTGACTCACAATAAAAATAAAATGAAAAAAGGAATAGGGATGTAGCTCACTGTGAAGGCCCTGAGTTCAACTGCCAGTACTAACAAAAAACAAAACACACAAACTATTCCTTTAATGGGTTAGGCATGTAAAAAGAAATGTACCGTTAGAATATTCTCCCATTTGAGATGTGTTTTGAAACTAAAATGTAAATATCAAGCAAATGTAAACATGCATTATGAAAAGCAAGAGAAATGGTAAGAAATAAGTATTTGGGGTCTTCCTTTCAAAAAATTTCATAGGAATAGAGAATTTAAAGCAAATAACATTTTTTGTGTATGTTTTTGGTTTATATTTTATGTTATTTTTTGTGTATGTCCTTCATCTATTTTTCCTCCTATTCAGGAGGCCCCAGTGAAATATTTATGGGGATAGGATGAACTGTTTTGGAAACTTGGAGTGCCAGATCAAAATTAAATTATGCTTTAGCTCTGTTTATGCTTAAAACCCTTGAAGTCTTTGGTACTTTTAAGCATATCATTTGAAATGATCTATTAATCATAACTTAAATGTAGATCAGTTTAAGCTCTGGAACTCTGAGATAGGCCATGCCTCTACGTGTTTTTCTATTTTTTTAATTTCTTATTTTTTAAACCTCTGATAGAACAGGGCTTTGCACCTGCAAAAGGCAAGTGCTCTACCACTGAGCTACCCTCCTAATCTTACCTAGTTTGGTACAGCAGTAGTTAGCCTTGACCCATGCTAACAGTAGGTAAATTGCAGTTACATGTAAACTGATGTGAGTGTTCAAACAATGTGGGTAGTTGAAGTTCAGTTTAAAAGTTTACCCAAAGTTTAAGTTTTAAGTTAACTATTTTATTAGACAAAATTATGCTGTCTGGGACCCTTTGTTTTTGCCTCCCATACTTTGTATAGCAAATTGTAATTGTTGCTAGGTAATTAACCCCATTATATAGAACCTGGGAGATCAAATATCTGTTATAAGAACCTTTGGGTTTTGTAAGGGGTAGTGTACTCATGTTAGCTAAATGCTGACTAAGAAAAGGAACAGAATTTATGAGAAAAGTCTTTAATTATTAAATATACTTATCAAGATAGAGGGTAGAAGTTGGATCTTTAGGTCAGTATGTGTGATCATTATGGAGCTGTGGCATCTACTAATAGTGTTTTTTTTTTCCCCTTGGGGATTGACCCTTGCAATTGTGAGGCAGGTGCAGTGCCACTGAACTAAATCTCCAGCCCTAAATAGTGATATTTTCATGTTTGCATGCTATAAAACTAGAAATATGGTCCGTGATTTATACTAATATTTAATAGACATTATTTCTCTGAGCCATGAAAAATTATCTTTTTTAGCCTTGTTCCTCAACCAGTTCTTAGGATATTTTTATTTTAAAATGTAGTTCATCAGAAAGACTTCCTTTGTATTTGTTATGAGGATCAGTATAAGAATAACTTCAATATTATATTTAAATACGTTGATATTGTTGCTCATCAAAAGTGAAAGGCTATCTGAAATGTTTTTATTTAATCATAGCATGACATATATTACAGTAAGATAAATTTCACTGTGAGGAATTTCTTTAAAATGTTAGGGAAGTCTGAAGCTCTAAATTATCTCTGGTTATTGTATAATACAGCTCACATAATATATTTTATGGTCTTAATTTTTGTATAAAAATCAAATTGATATTTCTTGGCATTCTCTGCATCTATTCAAAGTCAAATAAAAATAATTTTGAACTATTTTTTCATATTTGTTAAAATACAGCAAACTTTCTGGTGAGTGGCTGCCTTTTTATCAGCCAAGATAATTTGCAGATACAGTCAGAAAGCTTTAGCCCAAGAATTGCTTTTAGTCTAGATTTTTCTTTGAGAAAAATCCTTTGTTAAGACAGACCAAACTGCTGAAATGAAATTGCTATGGGAAACTGAAATTAGCAACTGGCTAGTTAACAGCAAATGTTTTTGGTTTATTTAAAGTCTGTATATAGATTGCGTTCATATAAAATGTAATGAATTTTCCATTAAGGCACAGATGGTAAGGGTGCCTATCAAATAGCACAAGGCAGTCTTCAGATTTTCATAATAAAATCCTACCAAGCATTGGAATGAATAATTGCTTTTGCGGGTGTTTAGAAGGAACAAAGCTTTCTGGTTGATTTTCATGCTAAAATATTTTTCTATTGTATCATAAGGACATGGATTACAAGTAAAAAAGATGGTATAAACCTACCTCTGGTCTGAAAGGATGCTGCTGAAGCGATGGTATCGTCTGTTTGTAATGCAGTCTAGTGCACAGCCAAGATGGAGCTGTGCTTCTATTGGTTGGATCACAGTGCAGCCGAGTTTTCCTCCACGTTCATTTGCATTAAATCCTGCCACCCTGAAGAGTAAATCATTCATAAACCTCAATACAGCTGTCTGGGATATCAACTGTCACCCTTTTTCTTTTCTTTTTTAATCCTTAGGCTACATTTCTGTTGGGAGTTACTAGCAAATTGATGATTCCTTAGTGTTTACCTCTAAAATTTCACATTCTTCAGTATTTCAGTGTTGGAGCTAGAAGATAATATGGGGAGAGGTAGTGACCTAGGAAACAATGGTGTGGTTAACCGGTTCAGTATTTGCTCCAGGAAGTCTATAATATCTCATCAGAAATTTCATTTTCTTTAGTTTTCTGTCAGTACTTGTCCATATGTAAAGCTTGCTGTCTGGAAGTGATTATTTCCATGTGATGATTAGATTTAGAAGCAGTTCTGAGGGAAAAGAAGTAAGGTTTTCAGCTTTTCAAGTTGGAAGAGAGTTCATGTGGGTAAACACAGGTCTTCATTTAAAAAGCAATCTATGGCAGCCTATGCTTTTTAAATGGCAGTTATCTCCAGTTCAGAGAGAATGCTTTTAATTATGTTGTATTGTTCATGGTTTGGCTTAAACATAACAGGATCAGTTTTTTAATTAGGGATATGTCTGTTAAGACACCAGTCAACTGCATATATCCTTGCTATGTACACTTGTTTTTTTAAAATTGTAGATAAATTAGATTAGTTTTGGGGGCCATAAAGGGGCACATGGAAATATCTTTATTACATTCATTCATTCAATAAACATTTCTTGAGTGTTGACTATGGTAGGCATTGAATTAAGAGCTGGAGACCCCATGAAAAACAAAACTGTGGTTTGTGATTGATTCTTTGTATAGTGTGGGTTTTTTAAGACAGGGTCTCACTGTGTAGTTGAGACTGACCTGGAACTCACTATGTAGCCCAGGCTGGTCTTGAACTCACAGTGATCCTCCTGCCTGTGTCTTGTCTCCGAGTGCTGGGATTACAGGCATGCACCACCATGCCCGGCTTGTATAGTATTTTTAAAAATATATATTGTCTCCTTTTCATAGTATTTCCGGTTGTTTTTTTTGAGACAAGAGTCTCATTGTGTAGTTCAGGCTGACCTTGAACTCATTATGAAGCTCAGGCTGGCTTTCCTCATGATGCTCCTTCTGTCTCAGCCTCCTAAGTGTTGGGATTACAGGTGCACACCACCACACCCAGCTCCAATTAGTTATTTATACAGGAGTGTAGGATAGGCTTAATAGTATTTTATTGAATTAAACAAGTAAATATAAAATGCACATTTAAAATTTCTGTACTCTGGCAACATAGCTGGTTTCAAATGTAATACTGTGTGAAGGCTAGTTAATAGCTCTTATACAAGGCAGTATCACAGGGTTTACAGTCTGTATTTGGTCACTTACTACCCTCAGTTTTCTTACTTTAAAAGAAGACAGTAATACTTACAGGGTTTTAGGGAGAGATTAAATGTGAAAACAATTTACCCTTACATATGGCAAATAATAAAGGTTCAATATTCAATAAATATTGTTGTTTGCGTCCCGAATACCTTGGAAAACTGAACAATGTAGGTAATATTTGTAATTGAAATAGTGGCTGCAAAAGAATATTTATAGTCCTAATACTGTCCTAATATTTTTATTTTTAGAAAGAGTAGACTTCTGTGTGTAAGTTATTTGTTAAAACTATAAGAAAGTGTTTTTTTGCTTTTTTTTTTTGTTGTTGTTGTTGTTTTTCCTGAGACAGGGTCTCCGCTCTAGTTCAGGCTGTCCTTGAACTTACTGTGTAGCCCAGGCTGACCTCTAGTTGGAGGGTACCCTTCTGCCTATCTGCTGAGTGGTGGATATAGGGTCTTGTACCACCAGATCCAGCAAAAAAGTTATTTATGAAAGTTACATATAAAGTTTCATTTTAGTGACAAAGCATATTCAATAAAGACTTTTTACTAATTAATCTCAAAGGAGTATTATGTTGCATCTAGAAGCTGTTCTTTTGGATCTCTGACAGTCGTTACATTTGACTTGTGGAAGTTCTAATGCAGTCTTTTGTTTAAATTGTTATTACCAAATTGATGCTGGAGATTGGCTCTTCTTCCCCTTTTATTTAGCCTTTATCTTTGTGGATCAACCACATGGGAAATTTATAGTATCTGAGCTGGTGCCTTGCTGATGGAATATATACTTCTAAGGTTTTATTTATTTATTTATTTATTTGTTTATTTATTTATTTATTTTTTGGTACGGGGGATTGAACTCGGCAGGCCACCGAACTGCTGAGCTAAATTTTTAGTATTTTTGATTAATTTTTTTGCTGTTCTTGCCTATGAATAATGGAATGTGTTTGTGATGCAATCATGGCATTAGAGTTTTTGCATACAACAAAATGATAGATGTTTAGAAATAAATTATCTTTTTTAAAAGTCAGTCTCTCGGTCTGGGGATTTAGTTCAGTGGCAGAGAGTGGCCTTGTAAGCTCAAGGTCCTGAGTTCAATCCCCAGGACCAAAAAAAAAAAAAAGGCTTTTCCCTTGCTCTTGCTGTCTCTCTCTAACCCTCGCTTGCTGTCTTTCTCTCTCTGACTTTGCTAAAAAGTCTCAGAGAAATTACTCATTTCTAGTGTTTTTAAGTCTTAGAAAAACTTTTGGATCATATTGAGGTTTGTAATGTTCCCGTGTCTGTGTATATGGGCAAAATCTAATGAAGTTTAAGGTAATAGTAAGATAGATAAAACTACTCATAAAAACTATAATTTAATGGTTTAGAATTATTTTTTACTTTGTTTCTACCCTTAGTGAGAAAATAATTTAATATATACTCAGATTTTGTGGTTCACCAAAATTTTATAGGATAGAATTTATTAGATGAAAAACTCAAATATTTCTCTAATTTCAAATCACTTTCCTTTTAAATGTCATAACATATAATACGAAATTGTTATAATTGTCTCTTTTAAACTTAATTTCCAGATCATAGCAACGGATCATTTAACTTCAAAGCTCTATCAGGAAGCTCTGGATATAAGTTTGGTGTTCTTGCTAAGATTGTGAATTATATGAAAGTAAGTACTTTTCTCAGATAACAAAAGTCCTATGAAATATTTTAGCAGAAGCGGGGAGCATGATTCTCAACAGTTAAATTTGTATACATGTCAAAATTTACCAAATTATACATTGTCAGTACCTGTAATTTATGCCTATTATATTTCAATAAAACTATGAAAATATGGAATACTCCCAGCCTTTCACACTATTTTAAATTGGCTTTGCAGCAATTCATAAAAGTATACTTAATTTATAATAATTCAAGTATAATTTAAAAGTGTGCCCAGGAGGCAGTACATGTGTCACCTCTTAACTTTTTCATAACTGCTGGCAAAATCACTTGGAAGGTAAGAATGATTTCTAGAGACATTACGCCTGTTGATGTGAAATGTAAGAACTGTATGGGTCAGGCAGGTGGAGTTGTTCCATCTTGGATGACAAAATTAGAGAATTACTGAGGATCTTAGAAAAATATTGATTTGCAAAAGAACTAGAATTTACTATTTGGAAGATTTAGTATTTTTTGAAACTTATGTTTTGTTCATAAAAATTTGACTTTAGTGAAAGCTTTGAATCTTAATTTCATTTATTAATATGAAATTTCACTTATACTAATATGGCAGTATTTGAAATTTGCCTCCTTTGCCAGACTCTCATGTCCATTCATTTATCAGTTTTATTTCTTGAAAAAGTAAAAAAACAGTACTGTGTTTGTTTACTGTTTTAATCTCATCTATTGCCTAACATACAAATCAGGATTTTTTTTTTTTTTTTTTTTGCGTCAGAGTTTCACTATGTAGTTCAGGCTGGCCTTGAACTCATAGCAATCACCCTGCTTTAGCCTTCCAAGTGCTGAGATTACAAACGTGCCCTACCATGTCTGGCTAAAGCTTTTAAATAGACTAAAGCTTCCCTTTTATAATTTAAGAGTCTTGGTGTCTGGCTATCTCTGAATTATGTGATTTGTGGTTAATTGCTAATAGAAATACATTAGCTTATAATTTCCCAGTGTCAAATTTGATATAACTTGACATGTATTCACCATTCATTCCATTCATCCAACCCCCTATGTGAACAAATATTAAAACTTGCTATCTGTTACTTATCGTACTAGTGGTAGGAGTACCCAGAAAAAGTGCATCCTTCAGTTTGTTGAGAGAGGCCAGCATTGGAGTTTCCTATTTTTTCTGTTCTGTTAATGTAATCTTCACGAGAGAGGCCAGCATTGGAGTTTCCTATTTTTTCTGTTCTGTTAATGTAATCTTCACGTATAGTACATAGATGACTTGTAACTAAGTTTGCTGTATAGAACAACAGTCACCAAGTGTTTTATTCAAATGTCCCCTACAGCACTTGGCAAAATCTGAGTATGCCTTAGCATGTATTTAAATCAAAAGCTGCAATATCTGAGCTAAAGTTTACCAACATTATTTAACCAAAAGTTTAAACAGTTACGAGAAATATCAAATTTTTGGCATATTAATTGGGTATATCACTTTTTAAATTTACCTAATAGAATCTAAACATTATTGTTAATTTGAAATATAAAAACAACCCTCCTAAATGGTTGGAAATTTTAATTATTTTTCATTGAACTTGTATATTTTTTCTGTTACTGTCCTTGAATTTTATTCTTATAGTGTATATATTTATGTTTTAAATCTTTTAACAGTTATTTTTTCAAAATTTACCCCAATAATATAAATTGAAGTTAATGTTTTTCAAGTGATCTCAAGGATGTAATTATTGAAAATGTCTTCTGATTTGTTATTTTACAATTATGCGTCAGTCAGTGCTTACTAGAGAAACAGATTAAATGCAAGATCTTCAATATATAAGAATTGATAAGTTTGGCTTACAGTGGCCACCCGCAGAGTCAGGTATGGAAAAGTACAGAAGCTCTGTCTATGCGCTGGAGACCTGAAGATATCCAGTTGAAGTTCTGGAGCTCACTCTAGTGTCTCGTGTGAGTCCAAATCAGAAGGCTGAAGGGTCTGCGCTGGAGCCAGGAGATGATGTCAAGGCAAAGGTGAAGACTGGAGCTCCTCTGAAGAAACAGAAGCAAGTTTTCCTTATTTGATTCCCTTTTATGACACGCCTAGTGATTGGTATCACTGACACCTAGAGTGAGTCTTCTTGTCTTCACTAAATCCCTTCAGCCACACCAAACTCTACTGATCGATTTTAGTCAGGTAATTCTTACTCAAGTTGATAAAACCAGTTAACTACAGTTTCACAGTGCTCCCCCTGTCAGTTCAACAACCAGACACACTTCCTTAAACCATAGTCACCAGGTACAAAGACAAGTTCATAATTATACCTAACATTTTACAATTATCGTGCATACAAATGGAAATGTACTAATTCCCTCCCAGAATAGAAAGCAAGTTTTCTTTGGGTGACTTGACTATTATGGCCTAGGTTTAACAATATTTAAGAACAAATCCTAAGTCTTTTAATGTTTCATTACGTAAGAAGTGTATTATAGGAGAGAACTATTACACTTTTGTTTCTATAACTGATCATGGGGGTCATAGTTGACATTTAGAACTACCTTTTTCTATTGCACGTTTTGTATTCCCTTGGCCTTTAGCAAGGACCTCAGCAGATCTTGGTTCTTTCCCGGAGGGGTGACACACCTTCATTCCTGAAAGTTCTGGACCATTTGTCTTCTTGCCTGGAATGTGTTGTAGTTTCTCACTGACCTTAGTAACAGGGCATGGTGTTATTAGTCAGCGCTCCAAGGGATCTCTTGCACTGCAAATATATTCTTCCTTTCCTCCATAGTGGAATAATAGTCAAGTTTCCCCTTGTTAGTCTGGGTCAGTCACTTCTGCCAGCACTGTGACTCCCCTTTTAGCTTGTGTACTCAGAAGACTGAAATTACCAGGGGTAATGAATGACCAGGGGGAAGTTTTAGCTTCGTGTTCATAGGTATTGTGCTTTCTGGTACAAGCCTTCTTCCCTCTGGAACTAAGACTTCTCAGCCAGCAGAGGACAAGGTGGAGGGAACAGGAAGCAAAAATTTTGCTAGTGGATCGCTAGAAATAATAGTGATTGTTAGCGTTCTCACTTTCAACCCTTGATTCCTGGACCTGAGAATCCTGGCTATGGGAGACACAGCACTTCATAGTGGATGCTGATGTAAAGCATATATACAGCCTTTTGAAGAACCTTGCTGCAGCCCTGCAAGCTATTGTCACCTAGCTGATGCTATGTCTTCAAAGGACCATTCCAGGTTGGAGATTTAGCTCAGTGGTGCCTCCACCTGCCTCACAAGTGCATGGTCTGGAATTCAATCCCTGGTACAAAAAAAAAAAAAAAAAAAAAATTGCCATTCCTTCTTTCTATCAATCCAGCTGATTGCCTCACTCCTTTGGCTGTAAAATGTGTTCCTTAGTCCAAGGGAAAAATAGGTGGTGAGGGTAAGTCCTGAGGAGTGTCGGTATTATCATGCTTGGTCATTATAGGATTAGTCTCCTCAGGTGTAGTAGGAGAGGCTAACACCATGGGATGGGTGGGGGAGAACACCTCTCCACCACTGTGGGTTGAAAAATTTCTTCCTCTGCAAAATAATCTCATTAGGTTCTAGGAGCTCAACATCTTCATTCAGCCTTGTCAGGATCACCCTAAACATCTCCATCCTAGTTATGGGGTCCCATTCTTTTCTTTTTTCTTTCTTTCTTTTTTTGGTACTGGGGGTTGAAAGTTGGGACCTTCACACTTGTGAAGCAGGCAGCAGAACCACTGAGCTAAATCTCCAGCCTGTATTTCAGGCAATCAAATTATGAGGGGCTGTGTTTGAGTTTCTTAAGTCTCAGTCCTGTGGCTGTAGAGAAGCAGATTCTCTTTCAGGATACACATAGAGGCTTTTAAATTCTTTGTGTGTCTGGAGCTGGGAATTTGAATCTTTGAGCTCCTTATTTTCCTTTATTTGTCCTCACAGAAGACTTTAGATTTCTCATGGATGTTTTGAGCTCCTTGTTTTCCTTCAGTAGTTTGTCTAGAGATGCTAAGAGCAACCAGCCAGCATCATATTTTCCACTCTGCCAAAAATATTCAAAAGTATCATATATGGAGTTGATAAATTCCTTTCATCTCACAAGTGGTAAATTAGGATAATCAAATGGATCTACATTGCATTATTACTTTAAACAATTCACTTCAAAGATTCTGAGTATTCCCCATAGTATGAGGAGGAGAGACTCTTCACCTTTAGGTCTCAGTCAAATTAGCCAACTCCAGGAATGGCTACAGCAGTGGTGAACCTACACACGTGTGCCGCACCAGGCTGTTTGTAGCACTGAAAGCTCTAAAAGGTTCACTGCCACTGCACTAAAGCCATTGAAGATTTCATTTTTACAATTCTGTTTCTCTAGAGCCATTCCCAGCACCAAAATCTGTTAACAGTGCTTACTAGAGAAACAGACTTAATGTGAGATATACAAATACATAAGAATTTACATGATTGGCTTACAGTGGCTGCCTGCAGGGTCAGTGTGGAAAAGTACAAAAGGACTGTCTGTATGCTGGAGATCCAAAGGGTACAGTGGAAGGCCTGGAGCTCCCTGTAGTGTCCCATAGAAATCCATATCAGGAGGCTGAAGGGTCTGTGCTGGAAGCCGGAAGATGATGTCCAAGGTGAAAGTGAAGACTGCATCTCCTCTGAAGAGACAGAAGAGAGGCTGCCTTCTTCATTTCCCTGTTATACCATTCAGGCAATAAGTCTATTATTTGGTAATGCTCATACGCAGATCCCTTCAGCCACACCAGAACTATGCTGATCCAACTTAGCTGGCTGTTCTTATTCAAGTTGGCACAGTTAGTTATCACAGTTATTGGTACATAGTTGATTAGAATAACATCTGTATTTAAATTTGCATTAAATTTCACTGTGTAACTGGAATCTATCTTAAATGAACACATCTGTCTCTTCCTACGGTTTTTTTAATCTTGAGAAATATATTACTTATAGAATGAAAAAGAATTTGGCACCAAATCTGTTCCTGTTTTTAGATTTTTGGGAAGTCCATCAAAAAACTTCCATTAGAATTAACTTATTCATATGAACATTTATTTATCAGCAATTAAAGGTACCAAACCTAAAAACAAGAGCAGAGTTGGTGCCAAATTATTTTTCATTCACTTACCCTGATTCTTCACTATTTACTTTCTCAGCTTCTAGGAAGCATATCAGAAAGGCAGAGGTATAATTTAAAATGTCTCAGTTGGTACCAAAATAACTGTATTTTTAATTCTTAGAAATTTATATAAGACTGGAAAAGATAAGCCTTGTGGGCTAGTTTATGGCACCTTAATTATCATTATAAAGGTTTCCGAAAATAATTTTTTTGTTATTTTGTTTGAGACACTAGCTTAGTATTCTGTCACATGGCGCCTCATAACTTTTGTGTGGAGATGAATTGTACTTTTTTTTTTTTGGAAAGAAGGGAGGGCCTATTTTGAAAATGAAAGTTACATATGGAAGGTGGTATTTAAAATGACTCTTAGAAAGTCTTAGAGTATGCCTTTTGAAAATCTGATAAAACCAGGAACTTAGCCAAAAAAAAAAAAGCAACAAAAATGCTGCTAGTAAATTTATTCATTTTCTTACAGAAGAACTGTTCAATTGCTCAGCGAGAATTACTTAGAAATCGTGGAAAAAGTTCAAGGGTACTCTTATTAGAAGTGAGATAGAGTAAGACACATAGCAAGAAGTGGTAACTTAGGAGAAAATGCTAACCAGGAGAAAAGGGCAGGCCTAAGAACTTTGGAGTCACAATACTGAGAACACGTGGCGTGGGAACAGGGAACAGGCTGCGCAGCACAGCTCATCCGCTTCTGGGCCGGCGATTGTTCCTCAGCCAGTCATTTACATTGCAACAGTGACTGAGACATCAAGGGAAATTGAAGTATGTTCATTGGGCTTGCTTAGGAGATAAAGTTCATGGTGCATTTTAGAAGGACTTGCATAGAAATAGTTAACATGAAACAAGTTTTATTGCTTACAGTAAGTCTTAAAAATGCTTCAAATTATTTTGGGAATTCCTTTATGAAGGGTGTCTCTTTGTCCATGAGCTCCTGCTTTAGCCTTCAGATGGCAAATGGAGGCGCAGTCATGCTGAAACATTGTCCGCTGTGGTGTAGCCCCTCGCTTGTTTCTCAGTGTCTTTCTCATCAGTATCGGCATACACTCTAGGCCTCTTCTACACTGAAACTGAGCCTGAGACTGGGCGGGAGTGCAGCTCCACATCTGCTCTGACAAGCTCCTCAGGTGATTGCAGTGAAACCTAAAGGTTGGGAACCACTAACCTCCCTTCTCTTTGAATTTATTTTGGCAGTTTTTAATTTAGAAATTGAAGTCCATAGAAATTAAATATCTGCCCATAGGCACAAGTTCAGGTACATACTAAGTTTTGAGTCAAGAAATGGATTTATTTACAGTTTCAGATAAAGTATTTTAAATCATATACCTACCTGTATCTCTTACACATGTAAAAGATCCTTAAAAAGATAGTAACCAGTTGATTTTGCTAATGTATAAGGATAATGCATTGTGATGAAGTAGACTTTAATCTAGAATTTAAAGTGGTTAATATTTGAAAATTAATCACTGTAAGTCTTTTTTAAAAATTAAAAGAAATTTTTTTGTGTGTGACATGGTCTTGCTAAGTTCAGGTTAGCCTTGAATTTACTGTTGTAACCCAGACTGGCCTCAAACCCAGTAGCAGTCCTCCCTTCTTAGTGCTGGGGATGTGCACCATCACAGCTGGCAGAAAAAAGGTTGCTGATAAATGGAACATTGATTCATGATAAACACTTGTAGCCAAGGGCAAAGTTCCTTAATCTAATACAGTTGCCTTTCTCGATTTTCTTACCTTGGAGGAACCCTTGAGGTAATTTTCAAATTAGCCTTATTGTTGTTAACTCATGCAAGCTGGCTTCTCTGCTGTCTGTCTGTCTGTTGTGGCTGTAGTAAGATGATAATCTTTGGAGTAGAAAATTAAATTTTCCTGTGTATTTTGTCTAATTCCCTGTGAGTGTGTGTGGGGGGGTGTACACAGATAATTTTTTTGGTGGGTCCTTCTCCCCAGAAAAGGTACTAGTTCTAGTGTAAATTGAATGGGTAAATTTCATGTTTTTTTTTTTTAATTAAATTTTGGGCTTGATTCTCTTTTCCAACTTGTTAGATGATCAGAAGATTGTTTGAAAGAGTCCTTACCCACATATAGTTTGTGTTGAAAGGGAAGGAAAGTATTGTTTAATTTTGTTTTTCAGTCCTTTAGGTAGTTTTCAGTAATGCTTGAGATTAGCTAACCCTTCTTCCCTACATTCAGGACCAAAGTAGTATTAAAGATTTCCTTTGTCACATGATTTGATTCCCAAAGATTCGGCCTTTCCTTTTCTCTCCTCCCTGCCTCTCTCCCTCCTTTTCTCCCTCTCCC
>NW_022900930.1:10576839-10669053 GCF_012274545.1 Fukomys damarensis
TCTCTGTCTTTCTCTCTCTCTCTCTTTCTTTCTTTCTTTTTTTGAGACAGGGTCTCACTATGTAGTTGAGACTGACCTGGAACTCACCGTGTAGGCCAGGGTGCTCGAAACTCAGAATAAACCTCCTGCCTCAGCCTCCCAAGTGCTGGGATTACAGACATACGCCACCAGGCCCAGCAGTTTTTCTTTAAATTTAAAATCTTGTCACTTGAAATCAAGACTTTTTTTACTTAATATGTTCAGCTGCTTCTTGATACTGTTTGTAAAAAGTCTGTCAAGAATGCTTCTGCAGTCATTCTTACATTTTCAAAGTACTCAGTAAATTATGGTCTGTGATTTTCTTCAAAATATCTCTGTAATTCACCTGTCAGCTTAAATGGTCTGTTGAGAAAACCTCTGTTAAGCTACTGATTTCTGTGTTCAGCAGAAAATTGTACTGCTCAAGGTTTAGCAGAAAATTGTACTGCTCAAGTGTACTTTTTTTTGCTTAATAAAGCAAATTATTGCTGTAGCATCCTTCAAGACATTTTCCATTTTATTTCCAAAGGTTTTGGATGCTTATACCTCTCTGAAGAAAGCAATGCCTTGTGATGTCAGGATTTTTTTTTTAAAAAACCGGAAGTAAAGCTTTGCTTTGAGTCCCCTAGTGATGGGGCCAACACAGTTTCTCCAAGATAGAGTTTTTGTTTCCAGAAATGAAGATACTGCATTAAATATGTCCTGCCCTTTTCTTATTTTTGCTGTTCTCTGTAGCACAAAAGTCTTTCTTGATACCAGGGATTGAACTCAGGTCCTTGCACTAGCAAGGCAGGCGTTGGAACCCCTGAGCTAAATCCCCCGTCCCAGAAGTTTTTCTTGAAATTTATCATCTTTTAAAACTTTTTTACAAGATTATTTTACATAAAACATATTGGCGGAAACTGTTGATTTGTCAGCTTGGGTAGACAAGCTGTTTCTCATTTTATTAAACAAGGTTCTTCAGCATCATGTGATGTGTCATCACTTTGCTGGTAATTTACGTTGTTTGAGAATGGAACCTTTTTCTCATACTGTACCATGTGTTTTACCCATTGTCATTTGATACTCTGACATTTTTATATTCCCAAGATCTGTGTGATTCCTGCCTCCCTCCTCCCTCCTTTCTGGGCGAGGTTCTACTTTTCTTTTTCCCTCTTCTCTCTCTCTCTCCCTCTCCCCCTCCCTCTCTCTCTCTCTCTCTCTCTCTCTCTCCCTCCTTCTGTGTTCTCATTCCCCGCCTTCTTTCTTTCTTTGCTTATGCTTAGCCTCACACATGCTAGGCAGATACTGTACCACTGAGATGTATCCACAGTCTGTCTTTTTCAAGTAACAAAGGCTTTATCCCATTTGAATTGCAATTCCAGTAAGTACTGTGACTTGTTCAATGGCTGTGATTATGTTTTCACAATTTCTCAGTTTTGTAAAGTACTCATAATGCACGGTGGAATGGAACGCCTCAGGTTGCAACTCATGGTTATGTGCATGTTTATATACAGTACATGGATTAGTAGTTGTCACTGCAGTGGTAGAGCACTGTTTTTGTCTCTTGTTGCACAGTCAGTAAAATAGCTCAGAAAATTAGTTTTTTGTTACTAACCTTACTACAATTGTTCATGAACCTAGGTTTGAAACCATCTTCCATTAAAATCTTCAGAAGTCATCACACTAGACTCAGACATGTTCATAAAACACAAATGCTAATTATAAAACTAAGACAGCACAGTAATTAAAACTAATTGAAAAAGTTGCAAACCATGCAAAAACTTTGCAGTGTACTTTTTAGTGGTACTCAGTTTACGAACTAAATTCTCGTCATAATTTTGATTGCATATTGAATTGGATGAGAGCCAAGTCAACTTTCCCAACATTGAACCTACCCATTGAATTTGATTCCATTCTCGTCCAACTTGGTTTTGGGACCAGAATTGTGGAACGAATCAAGTTCATGATCCAAGTTACTTTTATTATTGCATTATCTATGTTTTGCAACATTTATAACAGCAGAGCACAGGAGGCAGTTGAGTCCTGGTGTATAAAAATTATTTGTTTAGAGTGAGCATTTCCCTCATTTCCTGTGATACTAGTAGAGTTTGTTTGCTCTGTAAAGCCAGTTGGAAGCATTTAAAAGGAGGTTGGAGGATAGAATTTGGGAAGGGGGTTGCTGACATTATCGCTTGTTGTGCTCCCATTTGTACACTGTAGCCTACCAGTTATCAGTGGCCTCCTCCTGTTGGATCAGAAATTGATAGCAGCCTCAGCACTACTGCTCCTTGCTCTGTGAGGACTTCTGTTGACATTGTTAGCAAAGCTGTTCAGTAGCCATTGTCTGTTACTATGAGCATTAGTGTCACATGGTGTGTGAAGTATGACAATGACTTATTTTTAAAAGTCATGATTTCCTGTGGAGCCCATAGTCTTGTGAATGCTAATGGGAGAAACCCTGTGTTAAGAGAGTATGTATGAAAACCTAGATTTAGTATCATACTTGTAATGAAATAGCCCAGTGCTTTTTCATAAGTCAGGAAACAAGAGAAGGATGGATACCTAATTGTCACAACTTCAGTGTTACACTGGACATCCTACAAAGTGCGGTGGGAAGTGCGCATGCCATAAAAAGAATATACACAACATCAGTCTACAAAAATCAATTTCTATAAAATTGCAGGAAAAATCAGAAAATGAGACAAAGTACAAAATGCAGGACATGAAAAATCATCTAGTGACTGGAAAGAAATTTAACAAAGATTTAACCTTTTTTCTTTTAATCTTTCTTCACTAGAGATTGAACCAGGTCCTCCTACATCCTAAGCAAGTCCTCTACCACTGAGCTGTATGTAGTTCCTAGGCCATTTTAAATTTTATTTTGTGATAGAGTGGACCCTCAAATTACATGACCAGACTAACATGTAAACAACTTGGATTTACAACCAGAATTTTAATTTAAACGTACAGTCAAAGTCTTGAGTTATGATCTGAATGCTGACTGTGGGTCCAGATGGTCTCAGATACATATTTAACCCTTACAGAGTTCTATAAAATGGAGTACTACTTAGCCATAAAGAATGAGAAACTAGAGTCTTTTATAGGAAAATGGATGCATATTGAGGCCACACTCTTAAGTGAAATAAATAGGACACGTGTAAATACAGAATAGTTTCTCTGGTGTGAAAAACTAAAAGTGTAAATAAGATTCAAATTGTGTAACTGACAAAGTGAAATAGGAAGAAAAGGGCTAAAGGTGTAGGGGAAGTGGGAAGGGTTGGAGAAATGAAATAAGGGAAAAGAAAAAATATGAGAAAAGGAAAAAATGGAAATAAAGTGTTTGTAAATAGGGAATGGTGGAAAGGGTGAAGGGAGGGCAGGGGAATAGGGAAAAAATGAGAACCAAGACCTGTCATGTAAAGGTACAAGATCCCATTGATGAATGTAACTGTACTGTATACCTAAAAAGTACCAATAAACTCAATAAAACAAAAAGTTCTGAAGGAACATTACAGCATCTTTTCCTGTGCGTGATTGATTGAGAAATCCTGGCCCATGCCTGTCTAAGGACACTGAGATCCGCTTGTATGCAGGAGAGACTTTGAAGGCTGTGTAGAGGAGCCTGAGCCTTCACTGACCAACTGGAGTTCCAGCCAGCCCTTGAGAATGAATTGAATTCGCAAGTTAAGGGTCCATTGTATGTCACTGCTGTGCTGCCTAGGGCTGACCCTGAATTTGTGAATCCTCCTGCCCCAGCTTCCTGAGTGCTGGGATTATATGTGTGCACCACTAGTTTTTAAAATTTGTATTTTTGCAATGCATAGTAAATATCTTCAATGTGGGGGAATGGTACATACACATTTTGCATCTTGACCATTTTCTTTCCTTCTCCGTGTTTGCACCCCTAGATCACTTGCTTTCTCATCCTTTCAAAGAACCAACTCTTGATCCTTCGTGTGTTTTTTAGCCTCAGTTCATTGATTTCTGCTCTGATATTTATAATTTCTTTTCATCTGTTAGTTTTAGATTTGGATTGTTCTTATTTTTCTAGGACCTTTATATGCATCATTAGATTATTTATTTGGACTTCTGTTCTTTTTATGTGTGGATTTACAGGTATAATCTTTCCTCTCAGAACTGTTTTCATGGTGTCCCATAGGTTTGAGTATGTTGTGCTTCCATTGTCCTTTGATTCTAGAAACTTTCTTTCCTGATTTCTTCTGTGATCCATTGATTATTTAGTAATATATTATTTAGTCTCCATGTATTTGTGTAGTTTCTGTGGCTTCTTTTGCTGTTAATTTCTGGCTTCATTCAGCTATGGTATGATAGTACATGGGATTATTTCAGTTCTTTTATATCAATTTAAGCATGCTTTATAGCATAAGATGTATTCTATTTTGGAAAAAGTTCTGGGTGCTCTTGAAAATAATGTGTATTCTGTTGTCATTAGATCAAACACTGTAGATCTCCTTTAAGTCCATTATTTCTTTAATGGTATGGTTTAATGCTGTTTCTTTGTTGACTTTTTCTTTGGTTGGCCAGGCTAACTGGGAGTTGGGGTATTGAAGTCCCCCACCATGATTGTATTGGGGGACACTAATTTTTAATTCCATCTCACGAACCAATAAGTTTGATTAGTGAGTTTCCACTTTATATATCAGTTCATGAAAAAATGTCAGAAGGGACTATATTTTGACAAAATTGATTTAAAATACAGAAAAGATTTTTTAAGAAGGTTTATAGGTTAGAAAATTGTGAGTAAAATTTTTTTCTAAAAATTTTAAAGTATGTAGATAAGAGAATTTTCCTCATACAGTACTTTGAAAACTTAGAAATCATGATGATGAGACTATTTCCAAATATTCTTTTTCAAAGAACTCTTTTCACAGCATGAATTTTTTCTAAAAAGCAGTATCTTTGTTACTTTAACACATGGTTAAAATGGAAATTGTACTTTAAAGGGACAGATTGTTGATTATTTTTTAAAAATAATTGTTTGCAAACTAGAAATAACTTCTGTAGTGGAATGTTTAGCAGATTTGAAACATTTGCCTTTTTGTAGAAAGAAATACTAATAAAAGCAGTAATTTCTTAAAGCGTTATGAAACGTGGTACAAGATCTGCATTTTCAAGGTCTTTTTAACATAAAATGCACCACAGCTTATCCAGTAGTAGCTGAACTGTAGTGCATTGCAGGATGCTGAAAGCGGAGGAATGAGTGAGCGCGCGTCTGCTTGTCTCTGTCATGTGGGATTCCTTGTCTTCCTTCAGCATTCTTCCATGCATGTCACTAAGTGTCCATCCCCTCATGTAGCTCCTGTATTATTTAGTTCTGCCTTTTGCAATAAAAGATATCTACTTTTGTCTTTTCTGCTTTTTAGAAAATGCACTTTAATTTTTAGAGCAATTTAGGTTCACAGCAAAATGGGCAGAATGTATGGAATTACCATATGTTCCCTCTGCCCCTCTACTTCCTTGACTGTCAACATCCCACACCAAAACAGTATGTCTGTTACCAGTGGGAAACTACAATGACACGTTATCACTTAAAGTACAAAGTGTATGTTCACTGTCAGTGTTGCACATTTTATGGGTTTTGACAAATATCTAATGACATGTCACTATTATAGTATCACAAAAGTTTCACTGCCCTGAGAAATCCTTGTGCTCTGCCTGACTATTCCTCCCTCCCCTTAATCCATGGCAACCACTGGATATTTTAGTCTTCACAGTTTTGCCTTTTCTAGAATGTAATACAGCTGGAACCATGTAATGTGAAACCTTTTTAGATTGGCTTCCTTGGTAACATGCATTCAGGATTCTCCCCTGGCTTGTTAGCTCATCTCCTTTTAGTACTAATAATATTCTCTGGTTTAGCTGTTCACTCACTGAGGGACATCTTGGTTGCCTCCAAATTTTGCCAGTTATGCATAAAGCTTCAGTAAACACTTGTGGGTTTATGTGTGTGCACACAAAAGGTATGTGATTGCTAGATTGATTGGCTAGGGAAGAGTGTATTTTGAATTGTAGAAACTGCCGAACTATTTTCCAAAGTGGCTGTATCATTTTGTATTTTCACCAGCAATGAATGATATTTCTTGTTCCAACTTGTCCTCACCAACATTTAGTGTCTGCTGTGTGTTTAACTTGTCCTTGGCACCTCACGTTCTTTGTTAATGTCTGTCTGGAGCATGGATGTGCTGTAGTTTAATTAGTCCTTTCTTGCCAGGTGTGGTGGTGCACGCCTGTAATCCCAGCACTCGTGAGGCTGAGGCAGGAGGATCGCTGTTGAGTTCAAGACCAGCCTGGGCTACATAGTGAGTTCCAGGGCAGTCTCAACTACATAGTGAGACCCTGTTGCAAAACACACAAACAAACAAACAAACAAAAATTCATGGCAGCTTGGGTCTTTCTGATATTTTCCTTGTACAAACAGTGCCGCATTGACCATTGTTCCCTTTCTGCTTTGATACATTTGGAGGGTACATACCTAGAGAGGCCGTTACTGGGTTAAAGGGTTAAACTTCATTCATTTTGCCCTCCCTAGGAGTTGTATCAATTTGCTCTCTTACCAGCAGTCTGTGACAAGGTGTTTCCTAGTAGCCTGATTAACCAAAGAAGTCATCAGATATGTAGAGTTTTTGAGGTATAATGACTGAGAAATATCTTGGTAGAAGTTGAGCATCTCTTCTTATATTTAAGGTCATTTCCATTTCCTTTTTGTCTGTTTACCTATTTGGATTTTTGATTTCTTCAAATATTTGTTTTTTGTTATATGAGTTGCAAAGATTTTTAACAGTTTATCATTTAGTTTTTTAAAATTTTACTCTTTAATGAATTTTATTTTGTCCTATCCCCCCTTACTATCAGTTTTATAAAGCTGTGAGTTTGAATCTGATCCTGTCTGGTTTCGTAGTCTGCGCTTTTCATCACTGTAGTTGTACTGCCTCAGAAATACATGTGAATTCCTGAAGATTTTTATTTATGTTCAACTTTGATTTAATGCATGTAGCATTTCAAATCTTTTCTAATGATAATTTTTTCCCTCAATAGACCCGGCATCAGCGAGGAGATACACATCCTCTAACTTTAGAAGAAATTTTGGATGAAACACAGCATTTAGATATTGGACTCAAGCAGAAGCAATGGCTAATGACTGAGGTAGGAATAGGCTTACAAACATCATGTAAAAAATTAGTCGATTACCATGAGATATTTTCTGTAACTAGAGTGCTTTTGTTCACTTTGTTTTTTTATCGTAGGGACTGAACCCATGAGATATTTGCCATAACTAAGAGTGTTTTTTGTTTTGTTTTGCTTTGTGCTTTTGCCGGGGACCTTATAGATGCTACACAGCACTCTACCACTGAGCTGCATCCCTAACCTCTAGAGTGTTTTGAATGTACTGAAATCTGGTTATGCCTTTTATTTTCCTAAAGGAACTGATGAAGGGGCTTTTTTAGACATACGTATTTCTAAGTTGTTTGACTTGTTGATTTTCACATAATTTTATTGTTAGGACTTTAGCATAGTAAAAAAGTACCATTTTTACACTTTCGTATTTATGAATAGTTGGTATATTGACTACCTAAATTTATAATTTATATGCTTATAAATTGTATTTTCAAAATATATATTTTAGGAAATAAAACTAAAGCATGAGGTACTCTGGGGTTAGCAAGATATTTTATTGAACTACTACTATTATGACTTGATAATTACTTCCCCGAAGAGGTGAGGAAAATAACCATGAATATTATATATAAATACACACTTTGAAAGAAACTTCATCGTGGTTGTTGACGATGCTAATTTGGAAATACCATTTAATTTAATTTAATTTATTTATTGAGTTTGGATTTTGAGATAAGGTCTTGCTATGTACGTATTTCAGGCAGGCCTGGAACTCACTGTGTAGCCCAGGCTGGCTTGGTGATTCTCCTGCCTCAGTCGTATGCATGCTGGGATTATAGGCATGCACCACCATGTTCGACTGAAATAGCATTTATAAGCATTCATATATTTCTTTGTTTTGAGTTTATATATTTAATGACAATGAACAAGACTACTTTTTAGGACCAGTGATAGATTCTAAAGACCAAATTAAAAATTTTAAATATACTTAATTTATTTGAACATCCCAAAATACAGTTCTTGATTATTATAATATAAAATGAACCATTTAATCAGTCTCACTGCAGCTTATGGCCCCCCTTCATTGGTATCATTGAAGGTCATGGTCTTTGGTCCTTTAGGAGCTAGTTGGCCATTACCAGAAACAGAACCATCATAACATTTTTAACCTCAAAGTGTCCAAGATGTTGCGAATAGTTGTGGTAAAATATATTAGTGAGATACAAATAATAGCAGTTCACATTTAAATTTGGTGGTTTACCTATACTGGAATTTCATAGACTTACCACCATTAAAGATTATTTTTATTATATTACATTCTGTTCTCCTTTCTTTTTGTGTTTCAAGGTCAGGGTGGCAAATGCAGAAAATAAATAGGGTTGCTCTTTCTTGAGGAGCTTTCCTCCACTTATTAGCTGTACAGCAGAACTGACTAGGCATATAGTTGCAGTCAGTAATTCTTGTGTTCCTACAGAATTTCATTCTCAAGCTGATGCAGTAGTAAAGTTCATCTACAAATTAGTCCTTTTCAGTTCTTTATACAGCTGCTAGCACCAGTTGATAGCAGGGGTGAGGACTGACTACTGATTTGTTCATCCAGGTAACATTTCTTCTGTTATAATGCTGATATGTGGAAAACTATACTGTAGAGGCTACCCAGTTTATTTTGTCTGTTATTAAGACGTGTGCTGTTGATTCCTGCCCATTTTGTCTTCTTAAAGAGTATAGCTTCAACTTTCTTTAAGGCAATTGTGATAAAATGGTTTTTCTCCAAAGAATGTATGTATATAATATGTAGTTTTTTAAAAAAATGTAATAAAAAGTGAGCACTGGGTTGATTTTTGACTATTGTTCTGGGATCCTGTATGTCCAGTGTATTAGATCTTCTAATTCACACAAGGTCTGTTTAATTTGTCACTGCACTGGGTAGTGTTTCATTTTTAAATAATTAGAATTTAGGAATGTATGTGTGAAGTTTCCTTTTGTTAATCTATGTACATTATGTCACTGTTTCAGGCATTAGTCAACAATCCCAAAATTGAAGTGATAGATGGGAAGTATGCATTCAAACCCAAATACGACTTGAAAGATAAGAGGGCCCTACTTAGGCTATTAGATCAGCATGACCAGCGAGGATTAGGAGGAATTCTTTTAGAAGACATAGAAGAAGGACTGCCTAATTCCCAGAAAGCCGTCAAGGTGATCTCTCTTTTCTGTGTTTTAATATAATTTGAATTAATAATGTCTTCTTGGTTTTAAACATAAAACTTATTTTTAAATACTCCATTTTATATACATGGAGCTGTAGTGAGCACTCAAAGATGTGAAACCTGTGCTGCAGAGTTGGAATGAGGGTAGCTATCTTTGTGTAACTTTGATGATCTTTTTTGTTGTTGTAGTTATGTGGTTATTTGATTCTTTAGCGTATTTTGGGAAACTGTTCCTCAAAGGAATTAGTGTTTTTCTTGGAAGCTGTGTTTGCTGTCAAGAGTTCTTTTTTTTTAAAAAGACTTTTATTTATTTGTTTGTTTTTTTATTTGGGGGGCCGGGGATTGAACTCGGGCCCTTGCACTTGTGAGGCGGGAAGCGGAACCACTGAACCAAATCCCCAGCCCCAAGAGTTCCTTCTTGATAGTAGTAGACAGTGCTTACTTGAGGAATTAGAGGAATTGTTGTGCTTTTTGGGGGCTCTTAAATGCCTTCTAAGAGTCAATACGTAGCAGCCTTGGTCTCCAAAGCAGCAGTGTTTAGAGGTGCAACTTTGGAAAGTAATTTAATTATGAGGGTTCTAACCTTATGAATGGATTAATCCATTTGTGAATTCATAGCTTTGAGGGACTGTGTTATAAAAGTGAGCTCGCTGTCTGCTTCTTGGCTGCTATAATGGTAGCAGCTTTTCCTGCCCTTGGTTTTCACCATGATGTGCTGCTGCCTGCCACAGGCCTAGAAGCAGTGGTGCTCAGAGACTGTGGACTGAAACAGAGTCAAGTAAGCCAAAATAAGTCTTCCTTTTAAGTTGCTTTTTACAGGTATTTTGTTCCAGTGACAGAAAGCCATTACAGTCATTAAAACACAAATGCATTGGTTAATAACCTGGATGTTTTAATGTCTTATAGGGCCTGCAAATAAGCCATACTGATGCAGCTTTTATTCCAGTTTAAACTTGAGACATGCACAAAACTCCTTGTATCCATTCTTCACAATTGCTTTTTAAAAAGTAATGCTGGGGATTGAACCTCTTGTCTCGCACAAGAGGAGCATGTGCTCTTCCACTGAGCTACACCCCACTCGTTCTTCACAGTTTTTAGTACTTGGTATAGCTTTGTAAACCAGTTTATTGTTTCTGCTACCTAAGAGTAAAACTGGCCTCTTTCTTTCCTTTACTTCTTGGTAATTGAATTATACATATGGTAGACCTTTGAGTATTACATCAAAAATCCATGAAGTTCCTTTCTCTGTAAACCTTTTTTCTATTAACCTGTTGCCAAGTTCACTGATTTCTTTACCTCTTGTGTTAGTTTTCCATAACTATAATGAGATGCCTAAGATAATCAGTTTATAAAGGAAAAAGCTTGGATCTCAGCTTTAGAGGTTTTAGCCATGATCAGTTGGCTCCAGACCTTTGATGAGGCAATGCATTGTGGCAGGAGCATGTGGCACAAAAAGTCACTGATCTCAGCCAGGAAGAAAAGGAGAATGAAAAGAAGAGCCCTGAGTCCCACAGTCTTATTCAAGGTCACACCTCCCGTGGTTTAATGTCTTCCCACCTGGTCCCACCCTGGAGGACTCCCCCACCTCCCAGTAGTACTACCTTGGGGCCCAAGGGGACATTCACAGTCAAAACTGTAATTTGACGGCAGGTGGTGGTGCTGGGAAATGGTCCCAGAGCCTTGTACAAGCCAGGCAGTTGTTCTACCGCCCAGCTATATCCCCAGCCCAAACTGTAATCGTTTTAAGCACAATTGTTTTTACTTTAGAAATTGCAATTTACAGACTTTCCTTTTCATTTTTTAATAGATTTTGTCATTGCTGCGACTTTTTTTTATTCATTATATTTTCCATTACACTTTGTGTGTGTGATGGTACCAAGGATTGAACCCCAGGACCTTTGTACTGAGCTGCATCTCCAGACCTTTTTTATTTTTTGTTTTGAGACAGGGTCTCAGTTGTCTAGACTTCAGTTTGTCATCTCTTGCTTCAGTCTCCCAAAATGCTGGTATTATAGGCATGTGCCACAGCATTAGGCTAAGTGGCTAATTATCTTGCCTGGGATCAAACTCCCTACTTTGTTTTCCCCATCGTTTAGCTTTAGTGTTTCTGCCTGTAGAGGGTCTGGGGTGGGGGTGGTACTGGAGATCAAACTCAGGACCTTGCACTGGCGAGGCAGGTGGTGGCACCACTGGGCTAAATCCCAGTCCCTTGCCTATAGAGTTTCTATTCATGAAAAGTTCAGTGGAGGTCAGAGATTGGGGCATAATTTATACCTTCTCTGGTATACTTTTCTCTTTTCATTTTCCAGCAGTTGGGGTTACTCCATATGGCTTTCTGGTTCTTTGGTCCAGGAACACTTGAGTTTTTTGAGTTTAATCTGTGTCGGCCACTGACTGTGGCTTGCCCTCAACACTCTTTTCTTCCTCACTTTTGCCAGTACTTGGTTCTGCTATAACTTGTTTAGATAGTTGATTTTTTAAAAAATGTCCTGTTTTGGGTTTATAATGTTTTCTGGGAGAGGGTTAGTTTTTCAGGAGCTATTTGGCCATTATGAGAAGCAGGATCCTCCTAAGATTGGATTGTCACTAAAGTTGGTATGTTTGCACTTCAGTGTGTTGAATCCTAGCTTATCCATTAAAAGTACTAGGTATATTTCCTGCTGTACTATTTTCTGCCATGTGATGCGCACCAGTATTGTTTCTGTGCATCAGGTTGTTAATTATTTTTAAAGTAGAGCAGCACCATAATCCAATAATTGCTCAGTCCATTTTAAATGTGTGATGTAAAGTCACTTTGACACTGTATTTTTACTGGCTCAGTTCCCCTAGGATTAGAGCCGAAGTATCATGGAAAGAACTTAGTATGTTCTTATTTTGAGGCAAGAGTTACTTCTAAACTGTTTCAAACCAGAATTTTTATTCTTTTTTTTTTTAAGATGTGAAGATGTGTTCTAGCATAAGTAATTTCTCCAGGAGTTCTTTGACATACTAAAATTCCTTGTATGTTGCTCCCTCTTCAGTTTTTTTTTGGAGATGGGAGATATAATTGAAGAAATGTACAATATATTGCTAGCAAGTAGCACAAAGAATTATGCAAGAATAATAAAAGATAAAATCAGTGTCCATGTCATATTACTTGTCCTTCAACTTTATTTGGGGATTTTCTTACAAATTAACTGCCATCATAGCCCTATTAGGTCAGTCTGCATTTGTGACGTGATACATTAATTTTATGAAAAATGAAACAAGTTTTCATAACCAAATAATAACAGTAGTTATGACACTATGTATTGTTATCTTTACATTAATTTATTCAGCCTAAGACGTGAGCCAAAAAGATTCTTACAAAAAAAAATACAGACTTTATTTTCAGTGAAATAAGATAAAGAATTGTTATGTGCTGCCTGCCTCACAAGCACAAGGTCCCGAGTTCGATCCTTGGTACAAAAAAAAGAAGAATTGTTATAAATGAAACAAATTAGTATATATATTGCAGCATTTTTAAAGCAATGGAATATGTAATTTGAGGGCATATTTGAACTTTACTTCCCAATTATCAATCACTTCTAATTGGCACTCTGTGTGTGTAATGAAACCATTTGATAGTTGAGCTTGTTTGTCTGACTTACTTCATTTAATATTATGTTCTCAAGTTGTATCCACTTACACACAAATGCCTCGTTTATCTTCATGGTAGTGTAGTACTCCATTGCACAAAAATACTGCATTTCCCTTTTTCATTCATCTGTTTTTTTTTTTTTTTTTTTTGTACCAGGGATTGAACTCAGGACCTTGAGCTTGCTAGGTAGGCACAGCACCACTGAGCTACATCCCTGGCCCTTCATTTATTTGTTAATGGACATGTATGCTGTTTCCAAGACCTTACCGTTATAAAATGTGCAGCTGTAACCATGGGTCTGGGTGTGTCCCTGCAGTATGATGACTTTAACTCTTTTGGCAAGATACTTAAGAGGGGAAAAGCTGGGTCAAATGAAATTTCTACTTTTATTTTTTTGAGTACTCCCCACACTGATTTTCCATAGTGGTTGTACTAGTTTACACTCCCACCAATGATGCAGAAGAATTCCTTTTTCGCCACGCAGCATCAACAGCATTTGTTACTAGATTTTGTTTTGATGATAGCCTCTCTTTCTGAGATAAGATTGTATCTTAGTGGAGTTTTACTACACTGTAATGGCCAGTGATGCTGGGCATTTTTTCATGTGTTTATTGGCCCCTTGTACTACTAGTGAGAAGTGTGTTCAGTTCACTTGTCCTTTTTTTGATTGAGTCCCTTAGGTGGTTCTAATTTTTTAATATATTTACTGGCCATTTGTATGTCTTCAGAGAAGTGACTTATTCATTTTTTTGCCCATTTTTTGGTTGGGTCTCTTAGGGGCTCTAATTTTTTAAAGTTCTTCATGTATTCTTGATCTTAGTCCTCTGTCTGTGGAATATAGTAGGCAAAATTTTTTCCTGTTCTATAGATTGTCTCTTCACTTTGTTGTTTCTTTTGTGGTTCAGAAGCTTTTTAATTTGATGTGATCCTGTTTGTTAATTGTTTGTATTATTTCTTGTGCCATTGGGGTTCTATTCAGAATGTCCTTGCCTATGCCTGCCTTTAAGACTTGTGCCTCTTTTATCATCCAGCAGATTGTTTTAACATTTAGACCTTTGATCCGTTTCGATTTTAGTACATGATGAGGTATATGGCCCTAGACCAATCTTCAGCGTGTGGGTATCCAATTTTCCCAGCACCATTTATTAAAAAGGCTATCTTTTCTCTAGTGAATGTTTTTGGCTCCTTTGTCAAAGATCAAATAGTTGTATGAGCCTCGGGTGGTTTCTGCATCTATTCTGTTCCATTGATCCATGTGCCTGTTTTTGTGCCAATACCATGCTGTTATATTCAGTGTAGCTTTATAAAATAACTTGAAGTCTGTAATTATGATGCCACCTGCTCTGCTTTTATTATCCAGAATTGCAAAAGCAGTTTTATTCCATATAAATTTTAGGACTCTTTTCTCTAGTTCTGTGAGAAATGACATTAATACAGTGGTACCTTGGTGTACAAACTTAATTTGTTTTACAGTTTTGGAGAAGATGGCTGTAGTCATGTTTATCACCTGATACAGAGTTTGCAAGTGGAGTCAAATTTTTGCCAAATGGTTTTGTTTGTGAACTGAATTTTTTTCAAATAGAAGCATTTGTTAGCCAAGGTTTTATTGGGGGGAGTGGTACTGGGGTTTGAACTTAGACCTTATGCTTGCAAGGCAGGTGTGGTTCTACTGAGCTAAATCCCCAGCCCAGTATTGTTATATTTTGATTGGGATTACATTAAATCTGTATATCTGCTTTGGAAGTATAACCATTTTGATTGTGTTGGTTTTGGCTCTCTAGGGATGGGATATTTTTCCATTTTTTGGATGTTCTCAATTTCTTTTTAAGTCTGATATAATTTTCATTATGGAGGTCTTTTACTTCCTAAATTAGGTTAATATCTAAGTATTTAATTTTTGATGCTATGTGGATAGTATTATTTTCCTAATTGCTTTTTCAGTGAGCTCATTATTAGTGTATAGAAATGCTATTGAAGGGCTGGGGATGTAGCTCAGTGGCACCACTCCTGCCTGATAGGCACAAGGACCTGAGTTTGATTCCCAGTACTGAAAAAAATAAGTGCTATTGATTTTTCTGTGTTTATATTCAGCTACACTGCTGAATATAGTTATCAATTCTAGGAGTCTTTTGATGGAGTTTTTTGGGTCTTGCAAATAAATATGTCATCTGCAAATAATGATATATTTACTTAGTCCTTTCTGTATATAATCCTTTTATTTCTTTATCTTGCCTGATTACAGGAATGCTGATAATGGAATCCTTGTTTTGTTCCAGATTTTAGAGGGAAGGGATTTCAGCATTCCCCTGTTTAATATGATGTTGGCAGTAGGTTAGTCATAAATGGCTTCTATCATATTGAGATAAAGACATTTGTTATCTATTTTCCTTAAGGTATTTATCATGAATGGATGTTGGATTTTTGTCAAAGGCTTTTTCTGCCTCTGATGAGATGATCGTGTGATTTTTGTCCTTCTGTTAATGAGGTGAATTACATTTATTGATTTATGTGTGTTGAATCATCCTTGCATCCCTGGAATGAAACATACTTGGTCATGGTGTATGATCTTTTTGATGATTTGCCACATTCTGTTTGCCAGTATCTTGTTAAGGATTTTTGCATCTGTGTTCATTAGAAAAACTTGCTTGTAGTTGTTTTTTGGTTGGATCCTTGTCTAGTTTTGGGGTCAGGATGATTTTAGCTTCTAAAAATGATTTTAGAATTACTCCTTCCCTATCAATTTCATTAAAAAGTTTTCTAATGAATGTAAGGAAATTTATAACAGTGAATTCCTACATCAGAAAAACAGAATTACCTGAAGTAACCTAATATTCAACTTCATACTTCTAGAAAAAGAAGAGCAAGTCAGTTCAAGGCTTATACAAGGAAAGAAATTATACAGATCAGATCAGTTTCCCTCAGTTCCCTAGTTTCATTGCATCCCATAAGTTCTAGCATGTCATATTGGCGTTATTTTTTGTTGTTGTTTTGTTTTGCTTTTTGGTACCGGGGATTGAACTTGGGTCCTTGCACTTGCAAGGCAGGCCACCGAACCACTGAGCTAAATCCCCAGCCCCTTGGTGTTATTGTTTAATTGTAGAAAGTCCCTAATTTCTTTAATTTCATCTGTGATCCATTGGTTGTTAAGTAGGTTGTTATCTAATTTCTATGTGTTTATTAAGTTTTTGTGGTTTCTTTTGCCAGTGATTTCCAATTTTGTAGCACTATGATCTGATAATATGATATAATTTCAGTTCTTTTGCATTTACTTGAGCATGTTCTATGAGCTAGTTATGTGGTTTATTTTGGAGAAAGTTCCATGTATTGCTGAGAAGAATGTGTATTCTGTTTTGTGGTGGAACATTCTGTAGATATCTGCAAAGTCCATTTGTTCAAAGATTTGGTTCAGCTCTCATATTTCTTTGTTGATTTTTTGTCTAGTTGTTATGTCTATTTATATGACATGATATGTCTATTTGTGACAGTGGATATTGAGGTCCCACATAATTGTGCTTATCTGATTTTTTATAGACTAGTGTTTGTTTTATATAGCTGAGTACATCAGTATTTGGTGCATATATATTTATGATTGTTATCTCTTCTCTTGTTTCCCTAACAAGTGTGGAGTGACTTTCTTTGTCTCTGTCTCAGTCAGTCTTGGTTTTAAATCCACTTTGTCTGCATGGAATAGCTACTTCTGCTTTTTTTCCAGGTTCCTGTTGCATGGAGTATTGTTATCGATTCTTTAAGTTTCAGTCTGTGAATGCCTGCCTGTCTGCCTGCCTTCCTTTCTTCCTTGACAGGGTCTTGCTATGTAGTTTAGGCTGATCTTAAACTCACTATGTTGCCCAGACTGGCCTCGAGCTCATGGTAGTCTCCTTGCCCTAGCCTCCCAAATGCTGGGATTACAGCTGTGTGCCACCACACCTGGCTTGTGAATTTCTTTTTGAGTTAAATGTGTTTCTTGTATGTAGCATATTGTTGGATCTTGCTTCTTGATCCATTCTGCCAGTCTGTTTCATTTGGTGAATTGAGACCATGAACATTGATGGTTATAACTGATATGTATTGTCTTATCTCTGTCATGATATTTTCCTGATGTTGGTTCTTTCTTTCCTTTTCTGTTTAATTTCTTGCCTTTCCTGGTGGATTCATTCTGTTGGAGTTCATGGAGTTGTAATCTTTGTTGTTTCTTTCTAGAATACCCTTCAGAACATTTTGGAGTGCTGGCCTTTTGTAATCTTTGTTGTCTGTTTCTAGAATACCCTTCAGAACACTTTGGAGTGCTCATTTGGTGGCCATGAATTTCTTCAGGTATTCTTTGTCGTGAAAATATCTTATTTCTCCATCAATTTAAAAAAACAGCTTTTCAGGATATATCATTCTGGGTTGGAGGTTTCCTTTGGGGCTTGAAATTCTTCAAGCTCTCCTTGACTTGAGAGCTCATGTTGAGAAGTCTGCTGTGATTCTGATGGGCTTTCCTTTGTAGGTGTTTTGTTTCTTTTCTCCAACAGTTTTTAATATTTTGTCCTTGTGTTGAATTTCTGGAATCTTGACTATTAAATGCCTTGGGGAAGATTTTCTTTTGATCATGGCTAATTGGAGTTCTATATACCTAATTTATCTGTATGTCAAATTCTTCTTCCTTGTTTGGGAAGTTTTCTATCATAACTTCTGTGAACACGTTTTTATGTTGTATTTGCTACCTCCTGCTTTTTCATTGACTTAATCAATCTTAAGTTATTATTCATTGCATCATCTAGTAGCTGTTGGATTGATTTCTTGTCGTCCCTTGCTATTTTGAAGAAACTTTTCTTTTCATGATGGATAACTGCAATCCTGTCTTCCATACTGATACTCTGTCCTCATATTGCTTCATTCTGCTCCATATACTTTTAATAGAGTTTTTTTTTGTTTTGTTTTTGTTTTTGTTTTGTACCAGGGGTTGAACTCAGGACCTTGTGCTTGCGAAGCAGGTGCATTGCCACTGAGCTAAATCCCCAGCCCTCAGTGGAGTTTTTAATCTCCTGGATATCTGTTTGAATCTGTGTCGTGGATTTAATTTCTTTCCTATGCTGGATGTTTCATGGTTTCCATTTCTCCCCTATGCTAGGCATTCATGGTTTCCACTATGTTCCTGGGCTCCTCTATTTTTTTTTTTAAATCTATATCTGCTCTAGGGCCATTAAGCATGTCTTTCATTCTGGTCACCATCTCTGTAGTTATCTTGGAAATTATTTCTACTTTGACTTTTTCTAGAGCCTTGTTCATCAGTTTTGTTACTTCTGTTGTTAGCACTTCAGAGAGTCCAGGTGGGTGACTTTTGGATTGTTTCACCTCATTGCTTCCAGGTAAGCTCAAAGTGGGGATTGTATTTGCATCTTGTTTAAGTGTCTTCTCATTTTCTTTTCTTTTTTTTTTAAGGTTTATTCCTGGGTTGATGGTTGGAAATTGCTTATGTCGAGTAGCTTTATTTATTACCAGTATTCAGAACCCTTAGGAAATTACTACTATTCATAAATGTCCTCCAGGTGTAGCTGGCCTTTTGGTTTTGAGTCGGTTGCAAGATCCTCCCTCTTCAATTTATTCGGGATAAGAAGTTTCTGTTTACTTTGCTCAGCTGCCAGTTTTTTGGCACTGGACTATAGATTTTTTTTTTTAAAGACCCTTAGGCATATGTGTGTGTGTGTGTGTGTGTGTGTGTGTATACCATTATTAAGTACTCAGTTCACTAGTAAATATATTCATATTGTGATTCAGAATATACTGAGACATTTTATTTTTTGCAAAATTGAAACTTTTTACTCCTTAATGATTTTTTTTCTCTCTTCCACATTCTCTTGTATACACCATTCTATTTTGAGTACTCTGTATATTTCATAAGTGGAATTATCTAGTAGTTGTCTTTTTCTAACTTATTTCATTGTAGTATGTTCGTGTGTAGCATGTGTCAGGATTTCCTTCCTTTTTAAAGCTGAATAATACTCTGTTGTATGTATATATCACATTTTGTTTATCCCTTTGTCCAGGGATGGATATTTGGGCTGCTTCCATCTTTTGGCCATTACAAATACTACTGTTAACATCAAAGTGAATGGATCTGTTGAAGAGTCTACTTGAAGTTTGATACATATGTGTGTATGCCTGGAAGTAGGATTGCTAGATCATATGGTAGTTGTATTATTAATTTTTTTGAGAAACTGTCATAATTGTTTTACATAATGGTTGTACCATTTTATAGTCCCAGCAGTCCACAGAGGTTCTAGTTTATTTATATCTTTGCTAATACTTGTTATTTTCCTTTTATATATTCAATACTAGCTGTCCTGATGGGTGTGAGGTGATAGGTCATTGTGGTTTTGATTTTTGTTTCTCTAGTGGTGTTGAACGCCTTCATATGCTTATTGAACATTGTTTATCATCTTTGGAGAAATGTCCTTGTCCTTTGCCCACTTATGAATTGGGTTTTTTGTTGTTAGATTTCTGTATCTATTTTGGATATTAATCCCTTCTCAGATCAATGGTTTGCAAATATTTTCTCTCATTTGTAGGTTGCCTTTCACTCTTTTATGTCCTTTGATACAAAGTGTGTGAGTTTGATGTAGTTCCACTTGTCTATTTTTATTTTGTTGCTTGTGCTTAGTATCATTGAGTCTTAGTTTGGGTCTTTAATCCACTTAGAGTTCATTTTGTATATGGTGTAAGATAATGATCTAGCTTCATTCTTTTGCATGCAGACATCCAGTTTCTGGCACCATTTGGTGAAGAGGCTGTCCTTTTCCCATTCAATGGTTTTGATACCCTGTTAAAGATTTTTAGAGCATGTTTGTGAAGGTTTCTTTCTGGCCTTCTCTTCTGGTCCAGTAGTCTAAAGGTTTGTTTTTATGCCAACACTATAATTAATGTTCTGATTACTGTAGCTTTGTAATGTTTTGAAATCATGAGGTGTAAGATGTTCAGATTTGTTGTTTTTCAAGATTGATTTGTCTCTTTAGGGTCCCTGAATAATAGTCCATATAAATTTTGGATGGATATTTCTATTTCTGAAAAGAATGCCATAACAATTTTGATGGAGATTACATTGAATCTGATAGATCACTTTGGATGGCATTTTGTATTTTTTTTAATACATGTTTGCTTTAATTAATATATGATTACTTTCAAGAGGGGAGTTGATATAACAGGTTAATTTTCTTTCATGCCCTTCCCTTGTGCTCCCTCCCCTCCTTTTTTCACTTTGGGTGGTACTGACATCTTAACAGTATAGAAAAAGTTCTCCAGTCCATGAATATGAATATCTTTTGATCTATTTCTGAATATCTTCAGTTTCTTTCAGCATTATCTTCCAGGTTCTTTTCATATACTTTCATATTTAGTCCTTTGACCTTATATTTTCTTAAAGCATGGTGCAGTATTTTGGGCAGTGCAAAAAGAAGACTGAAGCTTTTTTTTTAAACTCCTAAAATGTCTTTCTTTAAAAAAAATCTATGTAGTGGCAACTTGATAAAAATATTACCATCAGATATTTAATTACACAGCAACAGAGTAAAGAAAAAATACAGTTAGAAGTTATACAAAATAAATTTACAATTTTAAAATTAGAATACATAAACTTTTTTCAAATGAACAGAAGACAGAGGCTTTTTAATTTTATAATTGCCTCAGATTTTTAGATGAGTTAATTCTTCCATTTTAATATTTTAGCATTTAAAAAGCATAATTGAAAATAACTGATGAGTAATGATAAATAGATAGTAAACTGTTTCAAGGTGGTGGAAAAGTAAGAGCACTAAGATTCCACGGTGTCTTTTTCAGATTAACAGAAGGGTCCAGTGAACTCAAATAATAATTTTTTGTCTGTTAAAAACATTTCTTAAGCTGGGTGTGGTGGCGCATGCCTGTAATGGGAGCACTTGGTCACGTGAGGCAGGAGGATTACCATGAGTTTGAGGCCAGCCTAGGAGACCCTGTCTCAGAAGACACCCTCATTGCCCCCCCCCCGCAAAAAAGTTTTTTTTGTTTCTCGGAAGATTTCTAAAACTGTGATTATTAAAATATCAATCATTAAAAATAGAACTACTCAGGAAAGAAACAGAAAACTAAAACTTGGCCCAGTGGATCTTTGTAATACACCAAAGTTTAAAAGATAGGAGTCCTTTGTTGTTGTCACCCCCACACTGCCATCGTGAGGTAACTAAACACATCTTTCTTTATCTTTAAGGCTTTGGGGGACCAGATACTGTTTGTAAATCGTCCAGATAAGAAGAAAATACTTTTCTTCAATGATAAGAGCTGTCAATTTTCTGTGGATGAAGGTGAGTCTTTCTGTATAGATATTTTCTTTAATTTGCAAATATATCACAACTTTAGATTGCTAAAAGTTATAACATTCCTATTGCAGTTAGTTTAAATGTTATAATACTGCTTTTTTCATTATTAGCATTGCCATCTCCTTAGAACATATCTAATAGTCCCCATGTCTGACATGTTGTTTCTTAGGATATAATTAGAAAAGTTTTAATTAGGTGTACTTAAAATCACAGTATAGCAGTTTGTAATTTATAGCTCAGTTGTAGTAAATGGGGTTATTTCTTTGTTTGTAATTTTAGGAATGTAATTTCATGTCTTGATATGAATGCTTGATGTAGCATGAGAAAAAAGACCAAACTTTTATTGGTGACTGGTATTCTTTTAACTTATGAATCTTTTAATTATGAAATTTGATAAGGAGATAATATTTTCTTTCTGGCTGTTGTGGATTTGGGTGCTAAGCTATGTTGATCTTCAAAATGTATGATACTTATATTTTGGAATTTAATTATAAAATTTTGTCAATATTTGTTATGTAAAATATAAATAAGGGATTAATGATGAGAAATTTCTTTGCTTACTCAGATAGAAATTCCCATTTAAGCAAGTATGGTAGTAATTTACTCAAATTTGTGTTTGAAGTTTTATAAAATAATAAGAGTTGTGTAGCACTTTAATTAAAAAATTTCAAAATGATTCCTATAATAAAATATCTGATTATATAGCAATGCATAGAATAAAATATTAGAATAAAATTCCAAGTGGCGAATTGCAGTGACCTGCACAGTAGTCAAGTTGTCGCTGCTTTATGGCATTATAAAGAGATTCCATTGAATGAGTGATTTTGTATAACAAATGTACTTACAAGTCTTGTCCCTTTAGTAGCCAGTAAATGTCTGAATTATGATTTTGTAATTTGTGCAGTAACCTTGAGGGTTTTTTTATATATTATCTGGCCTAAAGATATTTAGGCTGTGCTAGTAGCTAGGGCTTTAGTAAACATGAAGTTACTTTGCTGGTCATGATTTGTCTTAGGAAGTAAGATGTATGTTTTTTATAATCTTTTTTTTGGGGGGGGTACCAGGGATCGAACTCGGGTCCTTGCGCTTGTGAGGCAGGCGGCAGAATGTTTTTGATAATCTTAATCAAGAACCCCCATGTATAGGTGGTTGTTGATAAATGCCTTGTTAAGTAGAAATTTATAGAACAATTAGTTGGTCAGTGCTGTTTCTAATAATAATTTCTTTTTTTTTTAATGTATAAAGAGGCAGTGAACTACTTGTGTATATGTTGGTAGTAGTAGGTGCCTCCTGCGCAGTTTTGGGTACTGCTTAGCAATTTTTTGTGATTGCAGGTTTAGTTTTATTTTTTAAATTATTTTAATTGTATGGGGTACAGTGATATATAGGTAGAGTATAATTAAGGCTAGTTAATAGTTACATTCTTTAAACATTTTAAAAATTTTGAATAACATAATTGTATCTGTGAGGAATCTCACAGATTGTATCTCTGGTACAGTGATATATAGGTAGAGTATAATTAAGGCTAGTTAATAGTTACATTCTTTAAACATTTAAAAAATTTTGAATAACATAATTGTATCTGTGAGGAACTGTGTTATTTTAATACATGTACAGAGTATAGGATTCATCGAGGAGGTGACTTCTTATGGAAAACTCAGGAGGACACAGGGTCAACTCTGTAACTGGAGAGAAGCAAAGCACTGAGAGGACGGCCATCTGCTTAGTAGTTTTGTGCTGCTTTTAGTCTCCTTGACTTGAGATCTTGTTTCTATATATTTTGCTTTTTATAACTGTCAAATAAAAATATTTGATTCTTCTAAGTTAAAAAACGAAACAAATAAAAAAACTCCCAAGAATAACTTACTACATTTTGAGATAAATGTACTTAGAAGACAACTTACCACAAGTCTCACGTGTTCTAATGGTAGGATCGTAGGATAAAAAAGCATCTCTTTTTGTGCTTCCTCTAGTTCCAGTTGCTTTCTTTTGTGGCATTTGCTTACCTCGTTTTATTTTGGGTTCTTCTGCTGTTTTTCCATATTGTTAAACAATATGCTGATGCTGTTGTTTCTGGATTTTTCAACTTTAGACATTGTCTTATGATGTTCTTACCATCTCTCACTGGTCTACTATCCATCCCATTTCTCCTAATACAATCTCTCCATTATTTACCTTTTTAGACAGCTTATTTACATTCTCAGTGGGAAGTTCAGTGTTAAGTCTGCTCTGCAGATGGCAGCATAGTGTAGAAGTCTGTCTAATTAGATGTTTCACTGGAAGCTAGTGGTTGTTTGAAAAGAGATTGCAGTAGCACTGTGAGTGTAGTTTAAAACCTTAGGAATTCCTTTTTATTTATTTTTATGATTCTAGGGAGTGAGCCCAGGGGCTCACTCATACTAGGCAAGCTTTCCATCACTATATCTCCAGCCCTTTTCTTTTTTATGGTAAGACAGGGTCTAAGTTGCTCGGGTTGACCTCAAATGCAGTCTTTCAACCTCAGCTTCCTAAATAGCTGGGTTTACAAGTGTGCATTGCTGTGCATAGTTAGGAGTTCTTAATAGTATTTCATTGGCGATGTAGTAGGAGTTCACTTTGTGTTTAGTAGTGGTAGGCCCATTCTCTCCTTTATGCTTTCTGTGTGTGCCATTGTTTAACTTTTGTTTTTCCTGTTTGTGTGGCTTTTACTTTTTACATTTGTGTTCTTTAATATTACCCTGTTTTCATTTGCCATTTCATATGGCCTTTGTTGATCTAAACTCTTCCCCATTTTCTTATTGCTTGGCTGATAAGGACAAAAGGAGAATTTTCATTAATTTAACCACCCCCATCTCCACATTAAAAATAATCTAACTTGTTAGTAAAATCTCACATATCCAGGAACAGATATTTTATTCTTCTAGTTTATTTTTCCTGCATTAGCAATATTCTATAATGAAATATGATTATTTGCTATTCCACTGTATGTACCTGATGAATAGATTTTAAAATAATAGTGATATCCCAAATATTCTTCCTTATATGATACTTTGGATGTGTGTATTTTTTATGTCAATAAATAGCCATGGAAATAAGGAAGATACTTTTGCCTCTTAAAAATCTTTGTTGTTGCTGACTTACTCAATGTATAGTAAAATACCATCCTAGATTTCCTAATTCTGAACCATTCTGAACACCAATGGAATAACCTTTACTTGGCTTTATATATTTCTAGATTCTTCATACCAACATATTTTGGATTTTTACTTTACTGTGTTCAATTTTCTTTTGGCATGCTTTGTAAGATTTTAGTTATAGGTAGTATCTGAAATCCATAAAACGAAAAGTACAGTTTTTCTTTCCTTACTTTTTTCCATTCCTTTCTCAGGAACTATTAGATTCTTTAAAATCTGAAAGCATATACTCATGAATGTATGGCTGAACAACATTCTTAATGGCTTCCTTGGTGTGGTCCTTGTTTTAAGTTTTTTATCTTGTGGATCAACTTTGATATCTTCTCACAAAATCACCCATCAATTTTTGGGGCGGAGGTGGTGGTACTAGGGATCGAACCTAGGGCTGTCACACTGAGCTACAGATTTTTAAAATTTTTTATTTTGAGATGATCTCATCAAGTTGCTAATTGCCCGGGTGGTATTTGAATTTGTGATTCTCTTACCTCAGCCTCCCACAGTGCTGGGAATATAGATATGTGCCATCACGCTTTTAAAAAAAATCTTTATTAAGTTTACTGGTACATTTTAGCTATACAGTACAGCTACATTCATCATTGGGATCTTGTACCTTTACGTGACTTATCTTGGTTCTTATTTTTCCCCATTCCCAGCCCTCCCTTCACTCCTTCCACCCTTCCCTGTTTACAAAGACATTGTTTCCATGTTTTTCCTTTTCTCATATTTTTTTCTTTTCCCTTTTTCCCTTTCTCCTACCCCTCCCACTTCCTCTACTCCTTTAGACCTTTTTTCCTATTACACAATACCAATTATACATTATTATCCTTACATACACTTAATTTTTTCACATCAGAGAAACTATTCAGTATTTACTCATATGTGACTTAGTAATTTTACTTAAGAGTATGGCCTCCACTTAGAGTATAACATCCACTTAGCTATAAGAGTATATAGCTTAAGAGTATAGCATCCGCATAGTTATAAATATCTCTAGTTTCTTGTTCTTTATGGCTAAGTTGTACTCCATTTTATAAAACAAAACAAAACCACATTTTCTTTATCTGTTCCCAGATAATGGGCAAATTGGGCTGTTTCCAAATTTTAACTTTTACAAATTGTGCCACTATAAACGTGGATGAGCATATATTGCTGTGATGTGATTCTTTTAATTCTTTTGGGAAGATAACCAGCAGAGGAATAGCTGGATCAAATGGGACCTCTAAAACTTACTTCTTTGAGGTATCTCCGTATTGATTTCCACAGTGGTTGCACCAGTCTGCACGCCCATCAACAGTGAAGAAGGGTTCCTTTCTCCCTACAATCCTGCCAGCATTGTTATGGTTGATTTCTTGATAGCAGCCATTCCTTCTGGGGTGAGATGGAATCTCAGCGTTGTTTTCATCTGCATCTCTTGAATGACCAGTGATGTTGAACATTTTTTCACATGTTTATTTGCTGCTTTTACTTCTTTGTCTGAGAAATGTCTGTTCATTTCAGATACCCATTTTTGAATGGGGTCTTTGTGTTTGGGCGTTCTGACTTTTTTTAGTTTTTTATATATTCAAGATAGTAGACCTTTGTCTGAGGAATAGCTGGTAAAATTTTTTTCCCACATTGTGGGTTGTCTTGTAGCTCTGCTTATGATTTTTCTTGCAATGCAGAAGCTTTTTAAAAAGATGAGATCCCAGTTATTCATTTTTTGTGCTAGTTCCCATGCTGCTGAGAATTTGTTCATAAAGTCTTTTCCTATGCTGATACCTTCAAGAGTTCTACATAACTTATCTTCCACCAAGTCTAATGTTTGTGTTTTAATATTTATACCTTTAATCCATTTGGATATTAGTTTAGTGGGTAGTGAAAGATACGGGTCTAGTTTTAATCTTTAACAAGTTGAAATCCAGTCCAACACCATTTATTAAAGAGGCTGTCTTTCCTCCCGTGAGGTTAGTTGGCTTGTTTGTCAAAGATGAGGTAGCTGAGTATGTCAGGAGTTGTTTTTGCATCTTCTAATCTGTTGTGCTGATCCTCGGGTCTGTTTCTTTGCCATTACCATGCTGTTTTTGTCACAGTGGCTTTGTAGTTTCAAGTTGGGGCTTGTGATACCCCCTGCCATATCTCTGTTGTCTAGAATGGCTTTTGCTATTTTAGGTCTCTTCTGGTTCCAAATGAATTTTTGGATTGTTTTCCCTAGTTCTGTGAAATACACTGTTGGGATTTCAGTAAGTGTTGCTTTGAATCTGTATAGCAGTTTTGGAAGTATGGCCATTTTCACTATATAGGCTCTTCCTACCCAGGAACAAGGGATGTCTTTCCATTTTCTTATATCCTCTTTGATCTCTTTTTTCAGAGTGTTGTAGTTCTCAATGTAGAGGTCTTTTGTTTTCTTTGTTAGGTAATTCCTAGGTATTTCTTTTCTTTTTTGGAGGGAGGGATGCTGTTGTGAAAGGGATTGTTTCCCTAATTTCTCTCTCAGTCTGTTGTGCACAAGAAAGCTATTGATTTTTCAGTGTTTACCTTGTATCTAGCTATTTTGCTGAATCTGTCAATTAAGTGTAGAAGTCTTCTGGCAGAGTTCTTTGGATCTTCTATGTAGAGTATCATATCGTCAGCAAATAATGACGATTTAACTTCTTCCTTTCCTGTCTTTATTGCTTCTATTTCTTTCTCTTGTCTAATTGCTGTGGCTAATGTTTCCAAAACTATATTGAACATAAGTGTTAACAGTGGACATCTTTGTCTTGTTCCTGATTTAGTGTAAAGGTTTTCAGTTTTTGACCATTTAGTATGATGTTGGCTGTTGGTTTTTTATAGATATCCTTTATCAATTTAAGATAAAGACCATCTATTTCAATTTTCCTCAGGGTTTTTATCATGCATAGGTGTTGAATTTTGTCAAATGCTTTTTCAGCATCTATTGAGATGATCATATGATTTTTAATCTTTGTTAATGTAGTGTATTACATTTATTGATTTACATATATTGAACCATCCTTGCATCCCTGGGACAAATCTGACTTGGTCAGGATGTATGATCTTCTTGAAGACCCTCTGTGTTCTGTTTGCTAGTATCTTATTGAGGATTTTTGCATGTGTTTATTAGGGAGATTGGTCTGTAGTTCTCTTTTTTTTGGTTGGGTCTTTCCCTGGTTTTGGAGTAAAAGTAACACTTGCTTCCAGGAATGAATTTGGAAGAATTGCTTCTCTTTCAATTTCAATGAACAGTTTAAATAGTAGTGGCAGTGGTTCGTCTCTAAATGTATTGTAGAATTCAGCAGTGAAGCCATCAGGACCTGGGCTTTTCTTTGCTGGTAAATTTTTTTTTTTTTTTTTTTTTTTTGGTTTTTTGAGATAGTGTCTCACTATATAGTTGAGACTGACCTGGAACTCACTATGTAGCCTAGGCTTGTCTCGAACTCACAGTGATCCTCCTGCCTCAGCCTCCCTAGTGCTAGGATTACCGGTGTGCGCCACCACTCCCAGCTTGTTGGTAAATTTTTAATTACATTTTCAATTTCACTGATTGTGATTGGGGTGTTTAGAATTTTTATATCTTCTTCATTTAACTTTAGTAATTAATATGTGTCTAGAAATCTGTCCCATTTCCTCTGTGTGCTCCATTTTATTAGAGTACAGGTTCTCGAAGTAAGTACTGGTGATCCTCTGGATTTCTGCTGGATCTGTAGTGACTTCACTGTTTTCATTCCTAATTGCAGGAACAGGAGCCTTTTCTTTCCTTTTTTTGATAAGATTGGCTAAGAGTTCATCGATTCTATTTATTCTTTGAAAAAAACCAAATCTTTGATTTATTGATTTTTTTTAATCGTTCTCTTAGTCTCCATTGCATTGATTTCTACTCTGATGTTTATAATTTCTTCCTTGTATGAGTTTTGAATTTCTCTTGCTCTTTTTCTAGGAGCTTAAGTTGTTTATTTGAGCTTGCTCTGTTTTCCTAGTGTGGGCGTTCACTGCTATGAATTTCCCATGTAAAACTTTCATTGTATCCCATAGATTCCTCTATGTTGTACTGGCATTATCATTAAATTGTAAAAACTGTCTGATTTCTTCTTTAATTGCCTACTGGTTGTTCAGTTTGATTCATTTTCCTTGTGTTTGTGAAGTTCTTACAGTTTCTTATGCTATTGATGTCCAGTTTAATTGCACTATGGTCTGATAATATACATGGGATAGCTTCAGTTCCTTTACATTTACTGAAACATGTTCTGTGAGCTTGCATGTGCTCTATTTTAGAGAACTATCTGTGTGCAGCCAAAAAAGAATGTATATTCTGAGTTTGTGGGATGGAATACTCTGTAGACATCTATTAAGTCCATTTGTTCAGAAGCTTGGTTCAGTTCTACTATTTCATTGTTGACTTTTAGTCTAGATGGTCTGTCTACTTTTGACATTTTGCTTAAAAACTTTTTTTGGCTGGGGTGTTCCATGGTTCAAACTCAGGACCTTGTGCTTATGAGGCAGGTGGTGGTACCACTGAGCTAAATCCCCAGTTTAAAAACTTTAAATAGCATATAGTTTTATAGAATACAACCTTAGATTTTGTTTGTCTGTTATTTTCTTCTCTTGTCACATTTTGTACTTGGGTTCTCTTTCTTTTTTTAAACTATTACTGGTTTATTTTATTTTTGTTGGTATATTTTTAACAGAAAATGTAGTCCATTACATTACTCTTCATACTCATTTTTTGACTACTTGTTGTAAGTACTGAGTAAGCAAACATTAAAACTTTCTTAAGCTTTTGTATTTGTTGATTTCCCTCTGCTTCCTATAGTTAATGCCTTGTGTATTTTTATATAGAGCTGTTACTCAGTATATATTCTTGGCAGTAAAAGTTTAAGGATTGTTTCCGTAATCATTATAACGTGTCCCTTTACATGCTACTTAATGTTATCTTACTTGAAGTTATCTCTTATTACTGTCATAACTCCTTGTCTTTTATTTAGACTAATAATTTAATTTTTACATTTTTTGTTTGTTTTTATTGGGCTCTTTTTGAGACAGGATCTTGCTTTGTAGTTCAGGCAGGACTTTTGAATTCACTATGTGTCCCATGCTGGCCTCAAACTTGGAGCAACCCTTCTGTCTCAGATTACAGGCATGTGCTACTTTTTACCTGTATCGTTTTGTTTTAGGTATTTATTTTGTAGGTGGCATATGGTTATCTTTTAAGTATTTCAGTCTGTTGTCATTTATATTTGTGATCTTTATTATATGGTGCGTTCTCCCATTATTTGGAAATTGCATAATTTATTTGCTACTGATTTTTTATTCTCTTGTTGACACTTTGTGGGATTTTTGTCACAACCTGTTAATGTTTACTCATGAGTTTATTCACTAAGTATTCATCATCTCTGTGCCCAGTCATTTTACTGAATATAGAGAATCCAGTAGTGAACAACATGAAAGTACTCGGCTTTCATCGAACTTAGATTCTAAAGGGGAAAGTAGACAATTAAAACTAGAACAGGTTGTATGAAGTGCTAGGAAAGAGTGAAGGAGCTGTTTGTCACACTAGCATAAGGGGGAGCTGGGAGAAGAGGGATTCTGGGTGTGGAGAATTCTGGTGGGGTAGCTAGAAGGAGCTTGCAGGCAGAGGGCATTTCAAGGCAGCCCAGGAAGGCTTTGATGCCCTCCTAGACTAATGGTATTTAATTAATTGTTTCATCAAATTTGGTGAACCTTTTTTATGACATATATTTTGTGACATCATTGCTGTTGTAAAATTCATACATATTAACTACAAGTATACATACTTTCTTTAAAAAGTATGATACCGGGCCTGGGATTTAGCTCAGTGGTTCGGTGGCCTGCCTTGCAAGTGCAAAGACCCGAGTTCAATACCCGAAAAAAAAAAAAAAAAAAAAAAAAAAAGTATGATACCGTAAGTGTACCATAAAGAAGCAAAAAGAAGTTGATGTGCTTGTGTGTATATTTTATTTTTTTGTAGTGCCAGGACCTTTGCACCCAGCTACATCCCCAGACACCTTTTTGTTTGAGACAGTCTTGTTAAGTTGCCGTTCCCCAGGCTGGGTACTAGTTTGTGATCCTCTTCTCACAGTGCTAGGATTACAGACATGTGCCACCACCACTAGCTTGATTTATACTTTTAAAATTTCTTTGAGTATTTATAAATGGTCAGACACAGTTATAAATGGAATATAAGTGAAATAGCTGTTGACCTTTATATGTAGAGTCACCATAAATATGATATAGCTATAGATGTTGGCAACTTATAAACCATAACTGCTATTTTCCATAAGTGGTCCAGAACTCTTAGCAGAATTCTGAAAAATGCATAATGATTTCTAAAGGCAAATTCTATATACAGTCTGCATAGTGTATTTCTAGAAAATTGTTAAAGCAGTACATAATGTACTTTGATTATACACACACGTGTCAGAATTGGGTTGTGAACTCAGGTTAGTATTATAAACTGGTATTTTTCATTAGTTCATGTTTTCTTAGCAGGGCTTTTAGCTTTGGCAGAGTTATACTGGGGCTGAGTGATATTTTTGTTTTGAAGAGTTCTCATATGGAGATGAGATGTTTTCTATATCTCTTCTTTAAATGCCAGCAGCACAGTTTCCCCAAAGTTGTCTGCCTGGGGGGTGGAAGAGAAACTTGCTGTGGTTGAGAATTAGGTTAAAGGTTCAGTTTATGTTTATAAAATAGAGAAAATTAATCACTGTATATTTGTTATCTGCAAACTGCTTTTCATGTATTCTGTGATTTGGTGCACTCAGTGATAGGGGATCTCACCGTCAGGAAAGCTTAGGCAGATGGGGAAGAATGGCAGGACACATATTACTTTGTTGTTAGGTTGTAATGTTTGGCAGGTTTGGTGTATGACTGAATTTTGCCTTCTATTTTCAACTTACAGTGGGTTTGCCTGCATGTAACCCCACTATAGCTTGAGGATCATCTGGATAGTGTAACATTTTACATGTTGCAATTTTGATGTTCTTAGATTTCTGTAGTTACACTTGAAGAACAGTCATGTTAAAAGAACCCTAAAAGGTAAAGTACCATTCTTTTATTTGCAAGTGTCAGCATGACACAGATCGTTAATTTTAAAAATTAAACAACTTGTGTTTTTGTTAACGCTACACACCGTGTTCCCATATAGGACGTGTTCCCATATAGGACCCGCTGAAAAGTGACAGCGTGGGGCTGTGGGTGGAGCTCAGTGGTGGAGCACTTGGCCAGCCTGTGGAGTTTGATCTCCAGCAGCACTCCCCCCATGAAAGCAAATGAACACATTTAACATTTTTACTTCCCAGCAAGCTTTGTTTTGATTGTAGTGATGATGGTGTTTGCTTTGGGCCCAGTAGGTGGTGGTCTTAGCCATAAAGATGAAAGTAGGCTTGCAGGTACGTTGAAGATTTACCTTTGGTTCTATCTGTAATAAAAGTGCATGTCCTAAAATAAGTATAGCTTGAGTAAAGATAGTTTACTGTGTAGTATTTAAAAAATCCAGCAGAGAACTGAACACAAAAGTAGTTGGACCTAGACATGCATTTTATTACACAAAGCATTGCTGGCGTTTCCTTAAGTCAAGATCTTACTCAGAGGCAGTACCTGTGCTGTGGTCCAGAGCACAGTCTAAGAGTCACACTGTGACTTCAGCTCTACTTCTTGTCGATTTAGCCAGGATCCCTGATTTCAGAGATTCTTCATCTGTAAATGAGAATAGTTGTATCTTTTACCACATTTTATGAGGATTAAATGAGTGTATGTGTGTGTATAAACAAAAACCATATGTATAAAAGCTGGAGCTTAGCAGAATCTGGCACATAGTAAGAATACAGCAGTGTGAGTAGTATTGGAAATATAGTATCCAGTATACCAGTTTTAATCTTTACTGGCTAGGTGTCTGTCTCTTCATTATTTTGAAATTTTGTATGTATTTCATTAGATGGTGAAGAAACAGAACCATATTATTAGTCTGAAGCTACATTGGCAGTAATTTTATACAGTTGGGTCATGTTTTTCAGCATTCCCGATGAGAATTCCAGTGAATGACTGACTTTCCCTGCAGTGTTGGAAATACATGTGTTTTTAATGAAAATTTAAACAATTTTACCTTTATCCTTACAGTTCAAGACATCTGCTAGTAGCTACCACTTTTAATTCTTTACCCTTAGACTGTGATGCTGTATCAGATCATTATTGTTTAGTGGTTCTGTGGTATTCCATTTTGTAGATATTCTATGTGATACAATTTTTCTAACCTATATATACAAACTTTTTTCAATTTTATTAGTACATGTTTGCAATTGATGCAGTTTACAATCATGTTGGGAGTGGTTACATGTACATATTCACTGTGATCCTCCTGACTCAGTCTTCTGAGTGCTGGGATTATAAGTGTGTGCCACCATGCCCAGATGTAATAATTTTTTTAAAGAAAAATTTTAAATACTGTATTTTTAAATCATACCATATATATGCATATTTTCTCCAAATAGAATATAAAAAGATACATTTAACCGTTTTCAGCATCTTCCCAAATGTCCATTGTAAACCTTTTTTAAATTAGTATGTAGCCGTACCTAATGAATGAATACGTTCATTATGGGGAGTTTGTACATGTACATATCTTAGTCCACTGTAAACTTTGGATTATTTTACACTTTCACGGCAGTATGTGGCATCCATTTTTTCAAACCTTTGGCAGTAACGAGTATTTTTATTTTTGTTTACTGTTTATTTTTATTTTTTGCAGTGCTGGAGATTGAGCCTAGATCCTTGTGCATACTAGACAAGCTCAGTAGTTACTGAGCTATAGCCCCAGCCATTAAAAAAAATTTTTTTTAAAGTATAGTCTTGCTAAGTTAACTGGGCTGTCTGTGAACTTGAGATCTTCCTGCCTTAACCTCCTGAGTAGTTGGTATTACAGGTGCACTGGGATTACACTGCACTTGGCTTAAATTTAATTTTAAAAGACTTTTGAATTGCATTGTGTTGCAAAACTTTATTGTGCTGTTCAAAATTAGTTTTTTAGACTATTGATGTCACCATTTTACTACTCTTGCCTTTGTGATTTACGTCAGAAGAGACCTGCGATAAGTAAGCATCTGTACATGTCAGAAAGTAGTTTCAGTCTTCAAGAAACTGGAATTTTGCAGTGTTACTAACATAGAGACTTGGTCAAAAGTGAATTGAGTTAAATTTATCAACAAATAACAGGTATTTTTATCACCTGTACTCACTCCTCTTTACCTTTGTGTGTATATAGAGTGAAGAACACAGTTGAATTGTTAGAAAGTTATACAGTGCTTATTCTAGATAAGTGAATATACAATTTTCACATGTTGATAAATTAGAACTAAACAAATTCATGGTCAAATGCCAGGACTGTTCTTATGTGTGACACTTCCCATAGTGGTATAGGTAAATGTTAAAAATTTAGTTTTCTGTGCTGTGTTGGATTAAATGTTTTTATTGTGGAGCTGGGAGTCATCCTACCCCCCACTCTTCACCTTTCAATGGGGATTGAGCCCAGGGCCTTTGCACTGATTACATCAGTCCTTTTCATATTTTGAGACAGGGAGTTGCTTAGTTGCCCAGGCTGGGCTTGAACTTGGAATCCTTCTCCCTCAGCCTCTTAAGAGTGCCACTGCATCCACCTGTTCAATTATGAGCAGAACTAGCTGTATTCATCACATTTTCTTTAAAGTTTGGCTAAAAAGTAGGGTTTGGGGATTTCTAGATTCTTCTTAGAATGGTATTAGAGAAGACACTGTTCTTGTACTTGAGTGATGACCCATGAAAGGTAAATCTGCAAGTTTGTAGATTTCATGAATTCATCAGAAAGCTGGGGTTGCAAAATAACCACATAACCCAAAATCTAAGGAAGGATGGGTACCTCCAAGCAAAGATGGGACCTAAGTACTTCTTCCCCTGGGATGGATGAAATCAACACTAACCAGAATTCAGTTAAAATTCTTAATGAACTGCTAAAAACTTGGAGTGAACTAGCAAGAGATTACTGTGCCTGCGCACAGGCTTTTTCTTCCCACAGACTTCACTGGATTCTTACAAAAGAGATGAAAGCTAGTGTGGAGGTTCTGAGAAGGCGTCGTTTATCAGACAGTCCCGGAGGAGGGTGGAGTACACACTGCAGGAAGGACATGAAGCCGAAACCCACTGTGGGAGAGGGAGCTGAAAGGAAACCACCTACCCTTGGGAAGGAGCAAGAATATGTGGTAGGTCAGAACTTAGCAGAAAAGGAAGGGCAGGAGCACTGAGGAGGTCACACCCTGCAACTCAGGTCTTGCCCAAGACTCGGCTTAATGGAAGTGTCACAGGATCCCACCCCTAGCACACAAGGCTAGCAACTATGGTAGTAGCAGGTGGTAGTGGAGTTCTGAGGCAGTTGCAGGAGCAGTGGAGACAGACTATCTTGAGTACATTGTAAAAAGAAGATCTGCAAATGAAGGTTGAACAGAGACAGATACTTCTGACAAACCCACTTCTGCTGTGGGCACAAGGTGTGGCTTGAGCAATTTAAACTGGTGGTGCATTATGGGTAGCCATAGCAGCTAGAGATTCCAGACCCAGCTTATGTGGAGACTGACTAAACCTCCAAACACAATGCCTGGCAGAAGAGAAGGCATGGCAATTTATGGGCAGAAAGACTACCTCAGCCACAGGTGACAGCTAATATCCTGTGTCCAGAACTTTTTTTTTTTTTTTTTTTTTTTTTTGAGGCATAAAAAGAAGCAAGGAAAAACAGCACACTATTGAAACAGGATATTAACCAAATTCTTAAGAGACAGATACTTGAACTACTAGATATCAGAATTTAAAATAAGTGATTAATAGGGTCTCTAGTAAAGACAGCAAGATAAATGATGAAGTAAATATTTAACTGAGGAAGGCACTGCAAGAAAATCAAATGAAAATCCCAGAAATGAGAAGCACAGTAACAGAGATGGAGAATAGAATGTCTTTCGTAACCACATAAGGAAACTTGGTGTAACCAAGGAAAGGATCTTGAGAACTTGAAGATAAGCCATTACAAATTACTCAGGCTGAGGTGCAAAGAGAAGAAAGTGTGGGGGAAAAAAATTCAGAGCATCCGGTGAATTGTGGGACCCTATCAAGTGGTCTGAATGTGTAAATGAAACCTCTTAAGGAGAGGAGAAAGAAAAGCAGAAGTACTTGAAGACTAATGGCCAAGAATCTTGCAGAATTAATGATGAACACCAAACCAAGGATCCTAGAAGCTCTAACACAAGGTAATCCCCAAAATCAAACAACAAGAAAACAACTAGGCATAACTGAAACTTGCTAAAAAGTGAAGATAAAATTTTGAAGGCAGCCAGAGGGAAACTGTCCTTACAGAGAGACAAAGAATTCTAGGAGATGTCTCATTAGACCTATGAAATTCATAGATACTACAGTTACTTCTTTAAACCCAGAATTCTGTACTCAGCAAAAATGCAGGAGAAACACTCTTAAACAGAAACAAAATTTATTGCTATCAGGTGTGAACTCCAGGAATATTAAAAGAAGTTGTTTAGGCAGGAAAGATTTGACACTAGACAAATAATAAACCAATAATGAGATAAGAGTGGAAATACTCAGTTACAGAAACAGAGGGGAAGAAAACAGAACAAATAGAAACTGAGTAAGATGATGATAGGTTTTATTGCAGCCTTATTAAATAATCTCACAACTAAGATTTCCAATTTGGATACAAAGGTAAACCCCCCTAGTGTATGTTATCTTTAAGAAAAACATACTTTAGGGCTGGGGATTTAGCTCAGTGGTACCAGCACCTGTCTTGTAAGCACAAGGTCTTGAGTTCAATCCCCAGTACCAATAAAAAGGGAAAAACATACTTTAAATGTAAAAATATGGTTTAAAAATAAAAGCATGTAAATGACATAGCATGCAAACAAAGGAAAAAGAGGGTGACTGTGTTATCAGACATTTCTTAATGATAAAGGGATCAGTTCTCCAGGAGTTGTTGACAGTCGTACATATGTATGTTATCTAACAACAGATTGTCTAACATGAGTTAAAATGGTTGAAACTAAAAGCAGTCTACAGTACTTTTCTCACAGTAATTGATTGATTAAGCAAGTGGTTGGAACATCACTGGTCATGTGAGAGATGAAGATGAAAGCAAAACTGAGATTCTACTTTATCCCAGAAAGAATGCTGCTATCAAGAAATCAATAACAAATGTTGGCAGGGCTGTGGAGAGGAAGAAACCCTTCTCCGTTGTTGGGGGGAGTGCAGACTGGTACAACCACTGGGGAAATCAGTATGGAGATACCTCAAAGGACTAGGATTAGAGGTCCCTTTTGACCCAGCTGTTCCTCTGCTGAGTATCTTCCCAAAAGAATAAAAAGAATCATACCACCACCACCAAAAAGAAAAGCAAGCAGTTGGAAAAGTAGTGAGATACAGAAATCCTAAACAGCAGCATCTCTCATCAACTTGACCTAATTGAGATTTAAAAAAGATTACCTAATAACAGTAATCATTTTAAAAGGACATGGACTACTCACTAAGAATGTATTGTAGCCCCACAAGACAAACTTTAATTACCTTTAGAAGAATCAGAAGTATACAAAGGATGTATTTGGACCATAATGGAGTTGGACTGCGCATAAGTAACAGACATATATTTGAAAACATTTATTTGGAAATTAACAATTTAACTCATGGTTCAAAGAAAAAAATTAGAATGAGGTTAAAAAGTTATTGATCAAATAAAGTGAAAACATTATCGAAATGAATGGGAAGCAGCTGTGCAGTGTCTTAGGACTATGCAGAGTATCACGTGCTTTTAGCGCACGAGATATATGTTACATTCCTATGCCACATTTTATTTACGCTTCTTCATTGATGGGCATTTGGGTTGCTTCCACTTTTTGACTTTTATAAATAGTGTTATGTATACATTCTTATACAAGTATTTATGTGGACATTTTCATTTCTCTTAGGAATAGCTATTCCTTGACTTACGGTGCAGTTATGTCTTGATCCAACCCATCATAAGTTTAAAATGTACTTAGAACTGGGTCTGGTGGTGCACACCTGTCATCCCAGCACTCAGTAGGCTGAGGCGGGAGGATCACTGAGTTTGAGATCAGCCTGGGCTGCATAGTTCCAGGCAAGCCCAAACTACATAGAGAGACCCTGTCTCAGAAAACAAACGGAGTTTAACTCTCCTAACTACTGAATGTCATAGTTTTGACCTTGTGATTGTGTGGCTAACTGGGAGCATTGTGAGAGAGTATCACTGCATCTCACCCAGAAAAAGATGGAAATTCAAAGCAGTTTGTGCTGGGTGTTGCTTTCACACCATCCTGAAGTCGAAAGATCTGATGTCAAACCATGGTAAGTCAGAGGCTGTCTGTATTTTTAATTTCTGGCTTTACATCATAAATCGTTAATCCATTTTGAGTTGATTTTTGTATATGGTATGAAAAAAGCGGTCTAATTTCACTGTTCTGCATGTGGATAGCCAGTTTTCCCAGCACCATTTATTGAAGAGATTGTCCTTTTCCTATTGCGTGTTCTTGACACCTTTGACAAAAATGAGTTGACCATAAATGTTGAGGTTCATTTCTGGGCTTTATACTCTGTGCGATTGGTTGATGTTTATTTTTATGCCAGTACCATGCTGCTTCGATGACTGTGGCTTTGTTCATTTTATGCAAGATTGCTAAGTCAGCTTTCTCTTGTTAAGAGCAGTGTCACAGAGGTTGGTTATGAGGAGGTTTATTTCGGCTCATGGTTTTGGCCTAAGGTTGGGGAGTCACCTCTGATGATGACCTTCTCACTAGTAGAGTCCCAGGAAGGTACAGGGCTTCACATTGGAAGAGTCAGGGAGCAAACCAGAGACCTAGCCAGCCTGACTTGGATAGTAGACCCAGTCTTGAGTGAACTTGTTAATCCATTAATTGAGCAGAGCCCAAGTCACCTTTGAAAGGTCCCCCTTCTTAATGCTTTGTGTTGTTTGGTTTTGCTTTTTGAGACAGTCTCGCTATGTAGTTCAGGGAACTGGTGACGATCCTGCTGGGACATAGGCATGTGCCGCCATGCCTGACCTTAATGTTTCTTAATGGAGATTAGATTTCAGCCTGAGTTCCAGAGGGAGCAGATCATACTCAGACCATAGCAGCAGTCTTGGCTGTTCATGGTGTTTGTGATTCCACATAAATTTTAGAATTTTTTTTTTCTTTTTCTATGAAAAATGGCATTGGAATGTTTGTAGTGATTACATTGAATCTGTAGGTTGCTCTGGGGGGAGTATTAGCATTTAGAACTATTTGTTCTTCTAGGGCTAGAGGGTATGGCTTAGTGGTACAGCATAGAGTGCTTGCCCAGCTTTGGGTTCAGTCCCTAGCACCACAACATACACACACACACCCCCAAAACAAAAAAACTTGGTCCTTAAAAATTGTTAATTCTTCCGAATCCCGAATCTAAATCTTGAGAAAATCTCCCAATCTCAAGATTTTTAGCTTCCATCTTCAAAGACTCCTGTGTTGTACAAGGTAACAACATATTCCTAGGTTCTGGTTAAGATGTGGACATTTAGGGAGGGGTGCATTCTTTTAAATCAAATGAGAAATAATTTTGATAGTGTTTATAATTAAGGATTACTGCTTTTAAAGGATGAGCTAAATTGAGCAATGCCTTATTTTCTGGACCTCAAAATGATGGTAAAAGGAGGCATGTTAATAACAAGCGAAAAGGGAAGAAGGCATGTTGTTGTGTGGCTATTTGAGATTATGCTTCCCTGTCTGTCCTTCTGTCCTTCCCCCCCTTCCTAATGGCAAAAATGGGCTGGGCATGGTGGCACATGTCTGTAATCCCACCACCCTGGGAGATGGACACAGGAGGGTCTCAAGTTTGAGCCTAGCCTGGGCAAATTAGTGACTGAGAAAGTACCTGGGGTTGAACCTTGGCCACATCTGCATGTACTACTCTGTAATTTTAAACTTTGAGGGAATTACTCTGTAATTTTAAACTCTGAAGCATTTTCCCATTTGATGTTCTCTAATCATTTTGTGTTTGCAAAGAAGAAAAGAGATTTCTGTAAAAAGAAAACAGAATGCCTAGATCTGATCTTGAAGTACCAGACGACCCAGATTGAAGGCACTTCTACAGAACAGCTGACCAGCGCTCTTGAGAATGAGACACAGAGACGAGGTGTACTCAAGACACCCAGGAGTCGGGGCCATGGCGCAGTGTGGGGTCTGGGGTTTGTATCCAGGGCCCAGAAAAGGACTGGTGCGAGATTCAGAGATGGCCCCTCCATTCGTTAGTGCCGTTTTGTCAGTATTAATGTTTCAGCGTTTATGCAATTGTACAAGGTATTAGCATTAACTTTCTGTTAATGTAAAATGATGTTTAAGCCAAAAGGTTTCAGAAAGTGCCAGGTATAGGAGTGAGTACTGGTAATCCCAGTTATTTGGGAAGATATGGAAGGATTATCTTAAAGTACAAGGCTATGTGGGGCAACTTTGCCTCAACATAAAAAGGGTTTGGGGATATAGTTCAGCACTCCTGGGTTTAATCCTCCATACTGCAAAAACTAATAAATGTTTAAAGACTTTTTAAAAAATCACCCTGTAGTGTCTAGGCCATAGTAGATAGTAGTATTTCACAGTGAAATTGTGGTGGACCTGGCATGCTAAATCCAGCACCTGCTGCCTGATATTGAATGAAAATAAAGAGTGTTTTCCTCACAAGGAGCTTGTTAATGCTCAAGAGTCTGCAGAGGTTGTGCAGACACCTGCTGTAAGTTAAATAATGTCTGTAATTGTATAGGAGAAAGAACCCTCAATATATATCTGTAGAAATTTAAAAAATCTTGTTCAGAGACATTTAAGATTTAAGTAACTTTGTACCTGGGTTGAATTCTTTTTTTTTTTCTTCGTACCGGGGATCGAACTTGGGACCTTGGGCTTGCAAAGCAGGCGGCAGAAACACTGAGCTAAATCCCTGGCCCCTGGGATCAGTTCTTTGTAGTAGATTATTTTGGTTTTTGTATTTCATTACTAGCAGCTTCACTGTAGTTCTTTTCAGTTATCAGTTGCTTCTTGTACTATGTACTGAAGTAACCAAAAAGGAAGGAAGGGAAAAATCTAGTCCAGCACCAGATTGGGTGCCCACTTCATTTATTACTTGTGCACAGGCTGTACAGAATTTCATGGCCCTGAAAGGAAGGGGTGGGTTCAGTTCCCTGAGGGTCTGTGATGAGGCCAGGCCAGCAAGCCAACTCAAGGCTCAGGGAGTTTTCCCTTTGTTTCTTGCCTGGAGTGCATAAATCTAAGATTTTTCTGTCACAAGAAGTTTTTTTTGTGTGTTTGAAAGTAGATGCTGTTAATGAGGTAGGCTCAGTTGTTAGAGCTTGGGTGTAAGCAGAATTTAAGGAACAGAGTACAGTACTTTTATTTTATATATGTCCCAGTTGTGATTGCTTTTGCTTATCCAGAGGCCACAGACTCTGGGGACTTGGAGTAGGTGGGGTGGTAGCCTTGTTTTGTAGTGAGTGTGAGACAGGGTTTTGTTCTCGGCTACCCCCTGCACTCCTCACCCATTCCCTGCTTGCTTGACTGCAGAAGGGTTTTTTGCAACTAAATTGTTACAGCACCTCACTTCCATATAAAGCCCATTGTAATTCTCATTGGTTGAGAAGGTGGTGTGTAAAGCTCAGGGAAGATAAGAAAGAGCTTGAACTATTTTTCTCAAAATGGTGGGAACTGGTTTTAGGAATAAAAGATGTCAGTTGCTTTATTTCCCCTGGAAAGCAGGGAGGCCTCATTCACACCGCCCTTTATTTCCTGGTGTCCAGAAATAGAGCCCGGCTGCTGGCTGCTCGGGTCTATACTGACTGATGCCATTCTCTTCGCAGGCTCTTCTGTGGCTCGGTGTTCCACGCTCGGATGTTCTTGCCTTATCTCATTGTTTCTGGTTTTGTTGAATTGTTTTTATTGTATGTATGTATGTATGTATTTGTTTATATGTAGGACTAGGGATCAAACCCAGGGCCTCCACACTGAGATACATCCCCAGCTCCTTTTTTGTCCCCGCTGTGAAACCTGGTCTTGCTTAGTTGCCCAGGCTGAGCCTGAACTTCTGATCCTCCACCTTATCCTCCCAGGGTCCTGGGATGACAGACTTATGCCGCCAGGCCTGTCTAATTACTTGTTTTTGTAGTGAAATCTCACTACACTGAGATTTCACTCAGAATGAAATCACCCTGTTGATTCAGGCCCAGAGAAGGCAAGTCTGAAGCCTAGGTTTTGTCACCAACATGCAGATGCTGTGGTTTGTAAATATCAGTGGTAAAGTAACTACTTTCTTATTGGTACAGAATTCCAGAAACTGTGGAGGAGTGTTACTGTGGATTCGATGGATGAGGAGAAAATTGAAGAATATCTGAAGCGACAGGGTATTTCTTCCATGCAGGAATCTGGACCAAAGAAAGTGGTGTGTAACCTCTAGAATAAGTTAATCCTCTCCAGGTTTGTCTGTGTCTCTTGCAGTGACTTAGACACAGCTGAGATCGTGCGTTGATGTCATCGAGGGCCAGTGTGCCCACCTTATCCCCGAGAGCTTTCCTGTCGCCCTCCAGCCCGTCATGGCTGTGGCGACTCAAGCTCCTGTTCCCAGAACCTCTGTGGTTCCTAGTTTCTCACCTCTAACCCTCTGCATGTGCTTCTCCCAGCTCCTAAAAGCAAGCTGCATGGTCATCTGCTTGGCCTTTAACACCTCCTGTGCCCCTCTTCCCCCTTCTGTGGGAACTATACAGACGTGGCACCTGCTGTGCTGCAGCTCTGATCATTCTGAATTGCCGATGTAGATTCTCGGGTTCCCTGGGAACCAGATATTTTTGTCTTACAGCCCCCAGTCCTGCACATTGGAGGCATTAGTTATCAAATGAAGACTAGTAAATTGCCTTGTACCAGCAGCCAACATTATCTGTAGCCCCGGAACAGAGCCAGGCAGGGATGATTGACCCAAACCCCTACGGCACACATGCTGCCGCCCGTGTTTGTTATCACCGAAGCTCTAAGCGGGTCACCATCACCGCCAAGACTTGCGGTGGTGCCTTTCTTCTTTCCCTCGACAACATCGTGCTTTGTAGCTGCTTCTCTTTGTGGGATTTTCTGTGTGAAATTTTAGGACTCATATAAAGGAGATTTATTGCCATTGATCTCTCCATGAATGAGTATAGTTCCAGCCTTTCATGATTTTTTTCCCCAATACTGGAGTTCAAACTCAGGACCTCATGCTTGCCAGGCAGGCACAGCTCCACTGAGCCTTTCATGATTTCTTATCATGGCTTAGTTTGTTGATTTTTAAAGAATCATATTATACTGGTATTTTGAGCATAGAGAATATTATCAACCATTGTGCGCCTAACCATTTTTCTACATTTTGCCACATCTCAATATTTTTTGAGATTTACTTTAGATCTTTTTTTTTTTTTTTTTTTTTATTGGCAATCATTTTTTTTTTTTTTTTTTTTTTTTAATTGGCAATGGCATTATATTTTTAGACTTAGGGCCAGGGATTTAGCTCAGTGGTTCCAGCACCTGCCTCGCAAACACAAGGACCCGAGTTCGATCCCTGGTACCAAAAAAATAAAAAATAAACTCCATATTTTTAGACTTAATAGCAGAGATAAGACTTGGCACTGCCTGTCTTCTACTTTATACACGTAGTGCCTAAAATATTTTTGGTACATTTTTGTGCCGGCCTGTTTATTCCTGATGGAAGTTTGCATCTCATGGTAATGAAAGGCCCCAAATCTGGTTGTGTTGTGAGTGGTATGAAGCGAATGAAAGCAGGGGAAGGGTCCAAACTCCTGCATCCTTGCTTCTGGGCTTGCTCTTTACACCCTGACCATATTGTCCCATGGTCCATTTGTTCTGACTGCTTTTACCTTTTATTTTAGGCCCCTATTCAGAGAAGGAAAAAGCCTGCTTCACAGAAAAAGCGACGGTTTAAGACTCACAATGAACACATGGCTGGAGTGCTGAAGGATTACTCGGACATTACTCCTAGCAAATAGGAAGATTTTGTCTTGGAACAAAGAGTTACAGACACCATCAAGACCGTCCTTGTTGATGCTCAGATCTGGACTCTTCCCATTCTGCTGCTGAGGACTGAAGAGGAGCAGCTCAGCTCAGTTTATAGAAGTGCAGATTACCAACCTCAAGCTTATTTCCATCAAATAGGCTAATGAGAATGTGCTATTTCCTGTTATCCTCCTGTTTCTTCTCGGGGTGGGGGAAAAAGGGACTTAGCATGGCATGCAGGTGTCTTTGCTATTTATCTCTACTTCTAAATGGTCCCTGGTTCCCTTTTTCCTTTTACTATTTCAGAGCAAGTTGGCATAGTCTTGAATGCAATATTTGTTTATTCCAAAAGAACATATTTATAATAAAATCATCATAGAAGGATTTTTAAGAAGTTAGTGAATTCAGTTTGTTTCTTTTCATCTTGAAGTGACAAGAAGCAGTGCCAGGCCTTGGCTTGCCCAGGGCCTGTGTTGTGACATCACGAAGACCAGGTCTGCACCGCTTCTGAGCATGTGGTTTGGCAGGTGAGCACAGGCAGTTAAGCAATGCACCGCTTTCTGAATCTGTGCTTAGCCTCTTGGCATTAGAAGGTCATGGTCTGATACCATCTTGAACCTGAATATCAGCTTTACTGTGCCTTAGACCTCACAGGCCTTGTACTGAGGTTCTTCTGATGAAGATGCCCTTTGATGCTCATGACTGGCCTGGCTTGTGACAACCATTGCCAAGTATGTACGGGAAAATCACTGGGATTCTTCCTGCCCTCTCTGGCAAGCTGTACATTTTCCTCTCTGTACTTTTTGTATGGTCTTCTGTGGTCCTTTGGTTTGATTTTTGCAGGTGTCATGCCAGGTGTATTGGATTATAAAAATGAGGTTTGGTGTTTTCAAAAATTGCGTGATGATAATCCAAAGCAGTGACTACCTAGATCAGACAACAATCTCGGTATGTTATTTTAGTTTTTGTTCTGTATGCATGCTTCTCATTCACTTAGTGCTGTTTGCTTTACCACTTTCTTACCTCTAAACCCGCCAAAATGGCATGAGATGGTCCCAAACTGAAGTCCCATGGTTAATTTTAGAACACAGGAAATTCAGCCTGTTTGGCTTTCTTCGTGTCTTCAGGTTTTTGCTAGTAAGGAAGCCCTTTACTGTCTTACAGCCTAAAACCAATGTCCTGTAAATCTAGAATAGCCTGTTCCAAGCAGATGCCTGGTTTTGTAGGCCATGCCCTCTATACTGTTTTATGGGCTGGGTCTGGAGATGTGTTTTGCATATCTCAGACATTTCACCATCTTTGCAGACAGACCAACATCAAGGCCTCCATCACAAGTTCTAAGATAACATGTTCTACTGCCAGATGTGTCATTAGTGACTTTTACCTAAGCCCCCAGTCATCAGTCCTTTGTGAACTGGCTTGATAATGGACTTCACTTACTGTGTTTAAAATTGACTTCAGAAATGAGGAAGCTGAGATGTGAGGTCTGAGCCGCAGTAAAGCTGATGTTCAGGTCAGCAAGATGAGCATCCTGGTTCGAGATGGTATCAGACTATGACTTTCTAATTCTAGAGAAATGGTGGGTTGTTAAATCACCACACTTATAAATTGGGGTTACTTACATTTTCTTTTTTTTGGGGGGGGTGTTAAGCCTTGATCCCCTTTGCCAACAACATGGAAGAGCAACTCCTCTGTTGAGGTAATGGGACTGTTCACTGGATGATGTGTAGGGAGGGATGGTCTCTGCGGACAATCCCATAGCAGCCTTGTTGTGCCTGATGATCATACATAATACATAGAAACAAGTTTTAGCAGTTTTTCTGGGTGTCTTAAAAACATCCAGCAGAAATTCCAAGTTGAAGTTGCATTCTCATTTCTGTTGGATCTGCTCCAACAGAAGCAAATGGGAATGAGCATGGCTGGGTGAGTTAATAGGCCCAGACAGTCTGCAGTGCATTTGATATAATTCATCAGTCACCCAAGGCATTTAGGGGATAGCTAAGGAAATGTAGTTGAACGTAGACGATGTGTAAAAGGACATCTGCTTGCTGCTGTCACAGAATTTAAGTGTGGCCAAAAGATGATGGGAACCTGGGCACAGGAAGCACTTGATTCCTGTTGAGCAGAGGGTTACAGATGGGGCAGTGCAGGAACTTCCTGTTACTTCCATCCGAGGGCTCATGGGAAGGGACTCCACATGCACAGCCCTGGATTTCTTTTTGAGCTGTGTGAAACTACTAGCTTGTTACTACTGTTTTTACTTTTCAGATGATTCATTTAAAGGAAGATGTGGGATTTTCTAACATTTCATTGAATGTTAATAAGCCAAGACCAGCAAGCCTTTTCCAAGAAGCCGGAATACTCTGCCCAGAACAGCAGGGGCCTCCGTTGTCCCCAGAGCTTCCCCTAAGGACAGTTCGTTTGTGTGCATACCATGGAGCTGTCCAAGGAGATGAGGTGTTCTGTGGGAGTCAGGGATGGGAGAGGTCCAGGGACTAATCTTGGATCATGGTTCCTGGCGTTGAGTGTTGGAAGGAAGCACACTTTAGAAACATGGAATTAGACTAGGCCTTTGGTTGTTGGCGTTGTGCTGTTGGTTGTCTTCTGGATATAAAGGATTTCCATTTGGAATTTGTTGGCCTATGGCCTTACTGCCTGGACCATGCCTGAACTTAGGACTGATCTTAGAAGTTAAGCTAGGTGAGATAGGAAATACTTGGATGGGAGAAGTAACTTGGTCTTTTGATCACTCTTCAGCATACTTGCAAGGGCTGCTCTGTCATAGACTTTGCTTTGGTTTGGAGGTGTATTAGTCCAGGTCTGCTGATCTGGAGGTGGGGCCTGTACATTCCTATAATTAGTAGTTTCAAGACTCTGGTGAAAACCTGGCTGAATTTAAGCCAAATCGAGTTTCTAACTTGGTATTCATGAGCAGAGTTAAAGAATGAGTTTTATAAATGGAAGAAAAGGACTGAATTTTCTCTTCTGCAGCAGACCTCCCCTAAGGGCCAACAATGGAAAACAGAAACTTTTGTTGTTTTTCCTTATGGGCAAATTATGCTGTGGTTTGTGAGAAGCTCCCATAGAGCAGAACCGTCACTCTGGTTCGATCTTGACAGCCCAAAAAAGACAACTTGTGTCACTTGCAAGCTACACAGAACAAATAGTGGGTAGAGTTCACAGAACAGTAGTTTCTTTTGGGATAAATTTAACTTGGGATAGTGAAGGCCCAGGCTAGTTTAGGGGAGCGTTAACAATATCAATAAGGTGCCAATTGTGATATGAAGAAACCTTTTAATTTCCTAATTTGGGGTCCTCATAAAATTGTTTAGCATCACAATCATTAATTTTATTAAGAGGCATCTTGAGGACCAGTATTTCAAAGAACATGCTACTGGTAATAAAAATTGTTTGGCTAAAGATGTAAAGTTTTATGTAACATTTTATGTGGGAGAGCAACTGTATGCTGATGCTTTATAAACTGGGGGAAGAGTGCCCTTTTCAAGAAACAGTTGGAAGTTGCAGTGGTGTGGAATGCAGGAAATGCTCATGTTCATAGCATGGAGTGTGTCTTGCCCAAAGTCTTTGATTGTGGTTACTGACATAGACACCAAGAATTCTTGTTTAGAGGTATAGAAAGGATGTTGGCTATGGCTCCATCTGTGTTTGCCTTGGTATTGAGGATTGAACCCAGGACCTTCTCACACTGAGCTACACCCCCCATCCCATTCTTTTATTTTTTCATTATTGCTAAATTGCTGAGGGTAGGTTGGACCTTGTGATCCTCCCACTTCAGCCTTCTAGACAGAGGGCTGGGATTATAGGCGTGTCACCATGTCCACATTCTGCCATCACTCTTAGGAATGTTCCTTGTGCCACAAAGCTCAGGATGCTTTAAGGTGGTGGGGCTTGGGACATGGCACTAATAACTGCAAGTCAGTAAGGAAACAAATGCAAGAAGACCTGCTTTATTTCTATCCTGAGTCCCTGATTCCAAGGCACTACATTCATTCTTGCTCATTACATTGTTGAAAAAAATTTGTAGGATTGTACTGAAGTTGGTGCTCTGCTGTTTGGTCAGTGGGAATGTGTCTGGAGTTTGTATTGGTAAATACCATCCAGTCTTTGATTTGCACATGATGACCATCAGCACAATGGTGACAAGACTCTTATCCAAGGCCCTCATGAAAAAAAAAATCACATGGAAATGACCATTCAGCTAGGACTGACAGGGGTGGGGGTGGCTTAAGGCAGTGACATGTCTGAAAAGCCAGCTGCCCATAGTTCCGGGTTGTGTATAGGCAGCCTCCAGTGCTTCTGATTTGGAAGCTTACAGAAGGTCTGAGGGCAAAGTCACATGACCAAGTCTCCCCAGAGATCAATGCTGGGTGTGGACCTCCAAGCCTGAGGTGGATGTGGAAGGTTGCAGATTTGTTTTCTCCAGTTATTCAGGAACTCTTTGGGATTAGAAGGCGGGGACTGTTACTTGTGTTTGGTGGATAGTTTCTTCTGGAAAGAGGATGTGAAATGCTTTATCACAGAACTAAAAAATACAAGTGTGTGCCCAAGACTATTGGTGGTTGTTGCAATAACTTGGAATGAAGTAATATTTGTACTGAAAACTTGTTCTGGCTGACTCACCAGCAAGCTGTCACACTTTGTGCTCAAGCTTTGTAGGGTAAGGTGCCTGGATCGTAATCAAGAGTTCAGTAAACTGCTCAGAAAGGTGTATGGATCTACCTTGAGCCCCTTAGTGACCAACGGATGTAGTGTGCATGCGCCTGGCCCTCCCATTACTACCCATTTCCTCTTTTAATCTCCTGGGTTTCAATAGCCAGTGCTAAGCTCTGCCAAAATCTAAAAATTGGAAGAAATTCCAGGTCTTCATTCTACTGTGGACGCGTATGGTTGATTTTACAAAAAAGAACTTGCCAAACGAGGGTGTGACAGCTGGAATAAACATTTTATTTTTTTAAAATGACAATAGAAAAGTACCTTTAAACAGTTTATAAAAGCATAATGGACCACAATGTGGCTGTTTTCCTTAGAAGCAAGTACAGAACTCTCTCCAGGAGCCAAGCAGTACTGAGGGCATAAGCAGGTCCACGAACAGGAAGTCCTCAAGCGGATGCCTGCCCCGCCCCCTTTTCCTCATATTTATGGTGAGTTCCTCCCTCCTGGTCTTTTCTTTGGGGAAGGGGGTGTCACCTTTAAAAACTTATTTCTAATGAAAAACCCCAAACCCACCATGCAATCATTAAAACATTTTCCAACATGTGAACAAGCATATCAGTAATGGCTGTGATCACATCTGACTATATCAGCAATTGATGATTCTTAGGTCATTTAATTTTACACACGGCTCTTACACAGGGCAGGGCAAGAGGGCAGGCTGTCAGACCTTATAAATATGTCAACTCAAAACACAAGACTGGCCTTGTGGAGTCTGGAAGCAACAAGAACAGTCATCGCACATGGCCTCTGGGTGCCTCATCGCCCCTCCTGTGCCTGTGTGGAAGGCAGTCTCATAGTGCACACACCTCACTCGGGCACGTGTCTAGAATTGCCACAACTTGGGAATATTAAACTTAGCTTGACCAACAGTTTGCAAAATCGCTTGCGAGAAGTGAGCTGCCCGCTGCAGCCAAGTGGGCTGGGTGAAGCCATCTCCTCCCAAGGGAAGGCTGGCTCCAAGCCAAGGTATTCTCACCCTGGAGCTGACTGCAGTTCCACCTGAGGGTGAGGACGGGTTACAGAAGGTGGGTGACGAACTGGGTGTGACACAGGTGAGTGATGCCAGATGATGAACGTAAGACTCCAAACAGTTTGCATAGGCACAGCTGGAGTGACCAGGGCTTTCTAAGGGCACTTTCTGGTCAGGAACTGTGACCAAAGAGTTCTTGCCCAGTTGTGAGTATGCCAATAGGCAGAAGCTCCTGGAGGCCTGGATTGTCTTGCAGGGACATCCTATGGACTGGGATTGCAAACCCAGGACTGCAGAGAACAGGGCTAACTCTATCACATCACGTATGGACTCTGGACTTAGACCAGGCAGACAGATTCAATACATTCACAATACCATTCTAGAGGTTGATACTATATAGGAACATGCCTCAAACATGCAGCTTATTTTAGACGGAAAAAATAGATACTTTTAATTACAAGCATTCAGAAGTCAAGCACAAATGTGGTCCAACCCAGTGTTAAGAATCATCCTGTCATACTTAAAATGTTTGGTATAAAAATACTCACTTTGTTGGTTTTATTGTTGATTTCTATGTTTTGCTTGAAAATATCTCTAAATGGATAGAAATGAATGTCAGATCATGCATTCACACATAACACACTATTTCTTAAAATTATACAGTGTAAAAGAGTAAAACATTTTTTATTTTTTCTTCTAGAAAAACAGATGTGTGATAAAGGCTGTGGCAAAGTCTTGAAGGGATCAAAGCTGGGCAAGGTTTTTTTCAATCCTGAAACACAAAGAAAACATGTTGGGAGAATAAATCTCAAAACCGTGTGTAGTACTTTCGCTACTGGGGAAAATGCACCAGTGATTCTGTGTATGTGTGAGAGGGAGAAAGAGGGAACGTTTACTCTCTTCGCCCTCTGTAAAGATAACAGGCATAAGGGCTGGGATTTAGCTCAGTGGTTTCGCCACCTGCCTTGCAAGCACCAAGGTCCTGAATTTGATCCCCAGTAAAAAAAACACACACACACACACACACACACACACACACACACACGGCATAAGAGTACCAGGTTCTCACCTTAAAGAGATACAATGGGTAGCAAGTATTTAATTACTATTTTTTCTCTCATGTGACAGAAACTTCTGAAGGAACAAATAGTCATTAATGTTTGCTCAATGGCAGAAAAAGGAGCCTTTAGTCATTAAACTCCTTTGGATTCCAGATATCTGTGATTGGGCCCAACATTCTTTCTTTGCTGCCTTCTCTTCCTTTCTCTCTGTCTCTCCTTTTTTCCCCAGTATCGAGAATTTAACCCAGGACCTTGCACATGCCTGCAAGTGAGCTACCACTGAGCCTAGATTTTTAAAACATCTCTCTGTTGAGTTTAGGTTTACCTAATTTATGTCAAGAATACATTTAAAGGGCTAGGGATTTAGCTCAGTGGTGCCACCACCTCACTTGAAAGTGCAAGGACTTGAGTTCGATTCCCAGCACCCCCCAAAAAACATTTAAAGCCTTCACTATTATTTTGTTACTCACTTTCCCACTCCCAGCTCCTTTCTTTTCACCAGTGTGCAAATTCACATTTGTGGTTACAGAAATGGTGGACCCAGAAGCAAACTGGCACACACTACAGTTCCAGGGAAACAGTAGTTTGTGTGTGGGGGAAAGGCTATGATGAAACATCACTTACCTACTCCAAGACAGAGTTATTTGGGTAAATTTAAAGTTAAGAGAAATATTTACGTGAACACTCAAACATGCCTAATGGACGGTTTTGTAAACACACCTATACAAACTTCATCTGTGCAGTGAGGGCTGCATCTAGACCTCACATTTTACTCTGTGGTACAAATAGAAACAGTAATGGCTTGAGTTTTAAGGTGCATTAAAATGACCATGGATCATGGGAAATCTCCCAGGCAAAGCTTTTTGGACACCCAGAGCCATACCTGTGACGTTATGCTAATATTTATGTCTCTGGGTTGTCACAAATAATCTTAGTACATCAATTTAACTGCTTCCTATAGAAAGGCCAAACGAGAGAGCCCTTTGATTTGGAAATGCCCCCAGCTCTTCCTTGGTGACACAGCCCTACTTCCATTTTCTCCCTTTGCTTTCTCAGCAGAAGTCTCTGATTCAGAAGGACCTATAAGGGGCTCGGGGATTTAGCTCAGTGGTTCTGCCGCCTGCCCCACAAGCACAAGGTCCCGAGTCCGATCCCCGGTACCCTCCCCCCAAAGAAGGAGGACCTATCAGGAGAGGACAGGTGGACAAGGAGGTAAATGTTCAGGCAAGATTTTCATTTTCTGCTTCCTTCACCTCCCCCTCTGCCCAGCACACGGATCCACCTGCACTTAGCGCACACTGCGCAATGAAGTCAAAGTGGGCAGGGATTCTACACAACCCAATTTTGGTCCAAGCCACATATCCTATGATAGTAAAAAAAAGCCAGTAGCAGAACCCCTTTGGAAAGTACCTGTGTTTTCTGCTACACTCTGCTTTCAGTCCAGCTGTTTCATCACACGGAGCAGCCCTGGGTAGGCGTGGGGGAGTGCCCCGGGGCGAGGCATCTGCCTACAGCCGCTGAGTTCCCTTGGTCCCCGGTTCCCCCCACCCCCTTCCTCCTGCCCTTTACTGCCTGGGGCCTCCTCTCGGCAACACTGGTTTTCAGGATTCTTACAGGGGGCGAGGCACCCAGTCCTTCACCCACTTCGTAGGGAGAGCATGTCACAATGGAGTGAAACTGGCTTCAGAAAGTGGATCTAAGGCCAACTTTCTGCTTCCAGCAAGTTCCATCTTATTCTAAACTTGACCACAAGCCAGGGGCCCAAGCTGTGTGGGAAGTCGGGAAGCCCTTTCTGAAGAACAAGTGGTCTGTACTTTGGAACTTTTCACAGAGCTGGCATTTGCCAGTCCCTGCCCTGGATGTGGGGATACAACATCAAGATGGATTTTGCCATGCTGCTGTCCAAGACCACGAAAATGAAAGGGCTGAATGGGCAGGCAAAGAGACTGGCAGAGACTGGCCGTGTTAGGTCTCCTTCCCATCTGCTGGGTATTCTGATTCAGAGGAATCCTGGATATCTCTTCCAGCCTCTGGCTGTGTCTGGCAGCTACCTGAATGGTCTCCTTTCAATTCTGGAGTGCTCAAGAGTTTAGCTCAGTAGTCCCACCATCTGCGTCACAAGCACAAGGACCTGAGTTCGATCCCCAGTACCGAGAAAAAAAAGTCTTTGGGAAGTCACATTTCTAGCCCCACTCCCTCTCTGAATCCACAGCTAATACCTACGCACTGCACTGCTTTCTCCATTCCTCAGGTTCCTCCTATCATTTCTGCTGAAACTCACACTCCTCTCCTTGTTGCCCTTTGGCCCCGAGAGTCTGTCTCTGTACCGAGGCCTGCTGCTGCTCCCTCTTGACACCACCACCTGGGTTTGCCTCTTCTACTCTGAATCTTCAACCATTCTGCAGGGGACACAAGGTGCTAATGATTACTTAAACGTGCCTACCCCATTCTCTCCAGTGGATGCCCAAGTCCCAGATCCCCAACTCAACCATCCTTCCAGGCCCTCAAGAGTTTCCTCACAGGCTATTTACTTTGTGTAAGCTGTTCTCCCAGCACACAAGAAATCTACCTTTGAAACTCCTCCTGATTCCTGCAGGGGCTCTTCCTCAAAGTCCTTCGATTGTTTTCCTCAGAACATCTCCTTGCTCAGTCCCAGCCATAATTACAGAGAAAACACAACACAATCCCTTCACTCAGGACACTTAGGTCCAGGGCAGTGAAATGGGAGAGATGGGTCCCCAATAGGCTGTGGCACTGACTGGGCCCTTTGTTTTGATAATGCCCTGGGCTAGAGTCGGGTTTCTGCCATCCCGGTTCTACAACAGCCCCACAGCATCCTGGGCAGCTTTGGCTCCTATAGGCCTCTGCTGCAGGAAGCTGCTCTCACTGGAAGAGAAGGCACCCACCCTGACCTTACAAGGCTCCATTCCTTTCTCCCCCTGTGCAGAAAGATAAGTGTAAAGATCTGGTTAATCTTGGCTGATGAGAAGTAGGGGCTGTGCAGGGAAGAGAGAAGAGAGGACATGGGTCTACAGTCCTCGCTTTCCAGGACCGTGCCGTATAGATGGGATTCTCACATGGGAAAAGAATGTATCCACATTGCCATCAGTGTTCCCAGACAGAACAGAAGGTCAACATGGGGCTATTTCAGTCCCTGTAAACAAGAGGTTTAGCTAGGAATGGAGTTCAAACCTTGGAATGTATCATAAGGACATTTTTAACAGAATCCAAGACGTTTGGGAACATGAAGTACCAGGGCCTGGTGAGAGAGGGTCATGCCGAGGTGGCACAGACTTTTACAGAGCCTTTCCCCAGGTTGCATGTCACAGTGGGACAGAAGGACATGTGTCAGTACAATCTCGTGTTTGCAACTGTCCCAGTTTGAAGACACAGCAGGGTGTCTCCTGATACTGAGCAGTATAAAATTCTAAAAGCCTTCACTCAAGATCAGTGAGTGGCAGCACTGGGATACCGTTGCTGGCAGGTGTGGGAACAAGACACCTATGAAATGGAAGACACCCCTGGCAAGGCCTGGGGGTAGCTGATCTGCCCCTATTCGGCCTCCAGTGGCTTAGAAGAATCTGTCCAGATGTCCCGTGAGCTGCTTCTCCCAGCATGAGGAGACTGCTTTACCAGTGATTTTCCCCCAAGAGTTTAACCCTCAAACATTTACTCATTTTTACCACAGGTCGGATAAGCATTCCCCTCTATTCAGTATGGGAGGTCATATGACCAATGTTTGTAACTAATGAGTCGCTTTTTATACCTATCAGCTAGATTTTTTAAAAAATCAAGTACTGATAATTCATAATTAAAATCATTTTTAAAACGTTCAAAGTCCAGTCTATAGGGTGTCTAGGGAAAGAGTTTTCCATAGCGAGTATTCCCACCCTCCCCACCCCAGCTCATAGTACCAGGCTGTCCTAGCTGCGTATGGTCCAGCACCTCTTGGCTGCAGAAGTCTCAGCCTCAGGGCTGGATGCAGCCCTCCCTGTCCAGCCAGGCCCAGGCCCACCTCTGAGCTGCAGAAACAAGTGTCATCTGGGAACAGCCTCTTCCCACCTCACTCCAGTTGTCACCATGGCCAGCACAGTCAGCACTGAACACCCTCCTCCCCGGCCCGGGACCCCTGCCTCCAGCACTCCTGGAACATCAGTGCCCAAATCCCAGGGACCCCCTCCGCCTCATCACTAGGCCTCTCTGCTGTCTGTCCATGAAATCCACAACCTACTGTTGCTGTGACTGGGTCATGCACATGTGCCTTTAATGATTAATGTTTTGGTTGCTTTACTACATTTTAAAAAATCATGTCTAATCTGCTTTCAAGAATTATAAGAGTAGCTTTTAATTGGTCTGAGCCCCCCCCACCCTGGGGGTGGGGGGACAAAACCAAGCATCCTTTAAAAAATTTGATGCCAGCATGACTACTATGACTCAGAACCGTGAAAAAGAAACATGTAATAAGGTGGCATGGAACTAGGGGGCTAAACACGCGCAGCCCTACATGACGTGGAAAGTGATGCCTGCTACTAGTAAACCTGTGTGAGCAGATGCCACTGGAAGACCTTAAATGCAGGCTGCGCACTTCTGCCCTCAGAGTTGCCCAGCACACTGGATCCATGTGTTTCTGGACAACTCCTCATAGACACAGATACAGTTCTGAGCATGACTAACTTGCACCCCAAAATGTACTGATGGCCTTGGTCAGCACCACCCGGTCTTCCGTCCTTAGCAGGAATTTTACCCTCCTTCTGACTCATCTTTCAATTTTTTTATAGGCCCTTCACAGGAATGAAATTTGCTACCTTATTTGGGCTGAGACATAAACTGCTGTCTGCCAGCCCCTGGTATTCCTGCTTTGCTAAGCCAAGCCTTCCAGAGACACCTGGAAGGCCCTCCCTGGGTGCCTGACAGGCAGGTCACCGCTGGGAATGGTTACTGTGAGACTGACTCCTCCTGGGGAGTGATACTGATACCAACTGAAAAATCACGCCATCACTACTGACAAAACCCAGGAGTCTAGGGCTGGGGATTTAGCTCAGTGGCAATGCACCTGCCTTGCAAGCACAAGGTCCTGAGTTCAATCCCGGGCACTGAGGGGCGGGGGAGCATTCTAGAGGAATTCTTTTGAGAATCCTTGAGAAAACAGTCATACCCAGGAGTAATTATCTTGTTTCAGAATATAATCATAAAAGTGTTCCAAATAAAGAAAGGGCTGTAATCAGTACAACCAGATTGGAATGCTGGCCAGCCACACCTAACATGACCATGCTAAACTCTGAAGACCACCTGAGGCCACTCTAGATGGCCTTCCCTCAGTGGGCTGTGCAGGAGAGGCAATGCAGACCACTCACCAGAACCACCTGGGCCCATGCACACCCTACTGTGGGCACCTCTCAGAGGCTGGAGCTCCTGGGTGACACTGTTGCCCATCTTTACCACACTGGCTGACACCTGCCCTTGGAACTCACCAGCACGCTCCAGTTTTGCAGAACAGCTGGGGAACAGTTGCCACCAGTGAAGAGCGCATTAATACCCACAAGACAGATTGCAGCCGCCATCACACACCTGGGACCTGGATAGACAGAGATCAACTGTTACCTGGGTACCACAACCCCTTCCCATGGGCCTCTTGCTTGGGGGCCCTGAGCCTTGATGACCAGCCAGTACGGAGGGTAAGGACCTAAAAGAGCCCAACACAGGAGCCTAAGGCCTCTGATGCCGAGCTGAGGACAAGTGTCACTTCAGAACAACCTTACAAGAGCGGCACTGAGAAGCTTGCAATAGGAAAGGGGCCTTGGGACTCGGCAGGAAACAGGTGGCTCTCAGGCCAGAGTGGAAGGGCATTCTGAGAAGCGGAGGCCCTTGGACCTAGCCCATGGAGGCTCTGCTGTGGTCACATGGTCAGATCCCAAGGGCTGTGTCTAGACCCCAAAAGCCCTAAGCAAAGAGGTAGGACGTGAGGCCCCACTCTGGAAGACTCAGAATCATCACCAGCTTTGAGTGCTGCCTCAGACCACAATAGCCTCAGATAGCCTAAGGCCACAGTAGGACACATGCAATAATTTAAGGCTTGCTTCAAACACCTCCTAGAAAATGAAAGTTAAAAAACACTAGGGCAGTGATGGCGAACCTTTTAGAGTCCAAGTGCCCAAACTGTAACCCCAAACCCGCCTATTACCGAAAAAGCGCCAACACTGCAATTAAACCTGAATACTGAGGTTTTAGTTTAGAAAAAACAACTCAGAGACTTGGCTCACCATAACTGCCCTGGAGTCTGAGAATTTTGAAATACGAAGGTGCATAGACTAGTAGATGGTACACTCCTAATATTCCTGAGTTTATTTCATGCCTTCCATATTCATGGTGCCAAAGAAAAAAGCCCAGCTCTATGCACGTGGACACCAATGGCCCTACTCTCTATGCGCGTTTCTCAAATTTTCATCCACGTCAGTGCTCTTTTTGACAGTTTGGCCACTGTGCTTCCTCCACAGAAGGGAACAAGGCTCTGTCACCAACTCCCTGAGCTCCTCAGATGTGTCAGGCTCTGCTGGCACCAAGGCTGCCCAATCCTCCACCTCTGGAATTAAGGCTGAGACTGAAGGAAAGAGTGCCTTCCTTAAGACATCTATCTTCTCAGAATTAAGGGGGAAAAGGTGTCCCCGGAATTTCACTACAAAGACATTAAAATATGAATGGATAATTCTGCTTTTCAAGTAAAAGCATTTTTCATTTTTGAGATAGGGTCTTGCTATGTAGCCCAGGCTGGTCTCAAACTCACGGTGGTTCTGCCCATCTCCTGAGTTCTGGGATTACAGGCGTGACCACCACACACAGCAAGAGTAGTGTTTTTTGAGGAGAGGAAAGTAAACGTGCATCCTCGCAATCAGCTCACTCGATTTCTCCCAGCCGTTGCCACACTCCCACAGCACGCCAGGGAGGGGCCCAGCAGCAATGGGCACAGGCCCCTGCCAGGGCTGCCAGACCTGGGCCGCGTTTCCAGGATGCCTACTGCTGAACAAGCCATACTGCACACGACAGCCAGGCCCCTCTTGGCCTCCGGGTTTAAGGTATGCATGACGACCGCCGAACTCTCAGTTGCCTGCTCAGAAGCATGGGATTTGTCAGTGAGCTCTGTCCCATTACTATCCTGAGTGCAGCTGTGTGTGCTGGGGCTGGGCTCCCCTGGGGGCTCAGTGAGCTGGTGCAGGTGAGACCCTTGCACTGACGCCCAGGGGAGACGACTCCCAAAAGAAAGGCAACTGCAGATGTGCTGAGTCCACAGACCTTGTGAGGTTCCGTGTAACGAGGACTCAATGTCCTGGCCTCTCACATGGCCACCCTCTTTGAACTTCCAGCGGGAACAGCCATCCAGACTGCAAAAGAGGGGAAGCGGGCGGGTCGCAGCTTCTGTGTACACAGCTGTCCTGGGGTCTGGGAGGGAACAATCTATCAGCTGCTCCTCACACAGGTCCAGCCAGCGAAGGCCTGGCAGCAACACTGACAACCAAAAGGCCTGCCCCAGAGAAGGGCTGCCACCCACCCACGAGTCCCCACGGGGTGGGGACCCCTGCAGGCCTCCATACATTGAGCCAGCTGCACTTCAAGCCTTGCTACTTTCACAGCACAGATGAGAAAAGTTCATTTAGTCTCCAAACTTAGGCATGGCCTGTTCTGGAAAAGCAGCCCCTTCATGTGGAGAGTGTTGGGCCTCTGTTCAAGTGCTTCATGCTCAGGCTGACCCTGCTCCTTTGGCCGCTGGACAGAACAGAAGCGTGTGTCCCACCTGCACTGCTTAGTCTCTCTCTTATGGGCTTCCCATTGTCCACACTCGGCACCACGCAAACCACTGTATCTGTTATTTTCTCACCTACCTCTTCATCACACTATAACCATTCTGGGCACTTAGGATGTTCTGACTTCAAGCGTGACATGGAGAACTTGATTAATTGAAGGGGAATGGAATTTCAAGTCAGTCACAAGAACTGCCCCGGCTTCTGGGCCACATTGAGTATGAGAGCACAACCTCTGAGAGAGTGTAGGGGTGAGGGCGGGAGCTACAGCAGCTCTCTGGGTCGACATGAAGAACCCCTGCCTTTCCTTCCTTGTAAGCTTCTCCACCTGCAGTCCCTGGGGCAGGACAATTCTGTGCTCAAGGTGTCTGTGCTCGCAGCCAAAGACAAGCAAGGCTGTTCCTTCCAAAACAAATTCTAAGGAATAAATGGCCTCAAATTTCAGATGTGTCATCTCTGGCCATTTTCTTCTCTAATTTGGTGAGGCTGTAAATGACAGGTGCTTATAATTTCTATGCTGTGGTCTTGTTCTCATGCGCTCTTACGAATACCTTCCCACACCCACAATAACTCCTTCCCTTTTAAAAAAAGTATTTTAACTGTATTTGGATATCTAATGGGGAAAGCTGCACGACTCACAGCCATAGGGAGTGACAAAAAAGGTGCTTATGCTCTCCATTCTTGTTAGATGTGGGAAATTGGAAACTCCCAGTCCTGTCTGGGCCGCCACCAAAGCCCTAGCGAGTACAGCACTGTCAGGTGAGCCAAGCAGACTTCACAATGGAACCCCCACCCCCGCGGGCCCCTCTCCTGAGGGTCTGACATCTTCCTCAGGCCGCGAACAACAGGGCACATGAGCTTTCTACCTCCCTCCCAGTAGGAGGACCTTGGGGCAGCCTGAGCAGTCACTTTTCTGTCTCCCATGCAATGAGTTCCCAATTCTCTTCCATTAGAACTACAGCCCCTTAGTGTACAGGCCTGCGTTTTCCACATTTATGTCTAACACACAGCAGGCACAACCCATGTTTGTTTAAACGATAAAGAACAACTTTAATTTCCATTTCTAGTCCACTCACTAACTTCTCTTTAGCATTAAGCCAAGGCAGATAAATTAAAGGCCCCACAGGGCCTCTGAGAGGGAGGCCCTGGACGCTCAGGGCCTGAAGGATGGCATCTGAGCTTCCGTCTCATCAGAGAGGACGGCCAGCCTCGATCCGGGACGCTGTGTCCAGTACCAGACCTCACTCCCGCTTCCACCTTCTGTGCTGGTACTGTCTCTCCACGCAGGGCAAACTGAGCCCGGGAAGAAGGCCCATTTAGGGAAACGGAGGCAGCCGCCGGGCCAGGCGTGCCATAGGAGCGCCCCCTTTCACACAGCCTTTTTGACAGACTCAGCTTGGCCTAAAATGTGTATGTTAGCTCATCAGCACCACTACTTCCCATTCTAATTTACATTTCCCTAGTGTCACAAAGACCGGATTACTAGCTGTCTCGGAGAGGACTTGATCTAAGAGGAGGAGAAGGTACACCAAGCGGGCCCACCTTGGGATGCAGAGGCGTGAGCGCCACTGTCCATGTCCATGCCCCTCTTCGTTACCGGGAAGGAATCTGGCCCACGGCTCACAACAAATGACTCCTCCCCAGGAGACGTTACATATTTTGATCCAGATCTTACAGCGTTTTTATAAACTGCAAGTCTACAGAGGAGCAACTGCTAATTCTGCTTTCATAACTGTTACTATCTCTAGATCTCTGGCCGATGGGTGCCCTGATAGGTCTGTGGAGAATAATAATTTGGAAAAAAACCAGACAAGCTGATGTAAATGAAGCCCAGGACCTTTCGGACTGGAAGCCAGGCTACTGCTTTATGATGGCTGCCTTCCTTTTGGCCAATGTAAATGTTTACAGACTCACAGCCCTTCCTTAGGCCCCATGCTACCATCCTTTGCCAACTTCTCCCTCATCCGAGACTGCCACATTGTCCCTAAAGTACCTGCCACTACCGAAAGAAGCCACTTAGCTCTCCCCCGTGCCTCTGGTTTTACCTGCTTTGTTTCTGCTGGTCAAGGCCCCTTCCTGTGAGAACAAAGGCACCCCGAACGCAGGGCTGGAGCCAATCTGGAGATGGTGACCTCAACAACCAATTCAGACTTCAGGTCTCAGAGGCAACTTGCCTGTGGAAAATAAACCCCGGGATTCTAAAACCTAGACGACTTACCAATTTAGTGAGATTCTGTCTTAAAAATTAAAAGGGCTGGAGATTTAGCTTAATGCAAAGACCCTGGCTTCACACCTCAGTATTGAAAAAGCAAAAACAAAAAAACGAAATCCTATTCAGTGTCCTTTCTTCTTGCCAAGACAGCCCTGGACTACACAAGCCCAGCTCTAACACCCACCACTCCCACCATCTTTCCCATAAGCACTCTCAAATATGGCTTCATGTACTCCTCCAAGAGTCCCAAAGGCCTCATGTGATCTAACCAGGGACTCAGCATCAGTAACGATTAAAGAAATAAGTATTAGTTTCATTCAGAACCATTACGCTCTCCAAGAAAAGGCCCCTGCCTGTTGTTAGTAGTCGGTACATGAATACGACTGTCTACCATACTTATGTTTTTATCTCACAGGATGGATGCGGCTCTGGTCCTTTCCTCTAAGCATTTCTCTTCCTATGCTGTGAAGGGTGATGTAAACCAAGAGGGGGCTGATTATGGGACCGCAGCTCTAAGGCAACTTCACTTTATGCAGACCCCCATCACACACCCATCACAATTCAGAACAGTGGCACCAGGCAACATACTGAACTACAGGAGCTGTTTGGATTTTTGCACTTATTCTACACGTACAGGAAAAAATCATTTAATAGTTGTTTAAAGCAAACTTAGGCCTACAATGACACAAGTGCCAATTTTAGAATATTGTTCCCTCAAGATAAAAAAATCTTTAGGCTGCCAGGGATTTTTTTAGCTCAGTGGTTCCACAGCCTGCCTTGCAGAGGCAAGGTCCAGAGTTCAATCCCTGGTAGCAAAACAAAACAAAAAGAACAAGGCAAACCTGGCAACAGCACAATAATTTCCATACCAAAACTAGGTGATTTAGTGCCAACCTGCACCTGCAACTTGAAGGAGGTTTCTGCTTAATGCTGGGAGCACAGAACCACAATTACGTAATGGCATTTTATGACACTTTCCTACAGAAACTCACACTGACCACTCATCTATGGAGCAGGTCATACAGAATATAATTTCTAAGTTGGACTCAGCATGGCACCCATACTTCTCCCCCACCCCAGGCAGAAACTTTCTCCTAGAAAAGATGCGTGGCCACCTGAGAGTTGTTCTTGGTGTGATGTGCCCACTGGGTGCGGGGTGTGTGCTAGGTGCTTTGCATGCTCCGCAGGGAACCTGGTACTTACACAGCATTCAGCAGAACTGACGGGACTTCCAGCCCTGAGAAGTAGCCTCGGAGGGAGGGAGCCAGCGCATCTGAAAAGACACATGGGAGATGCTGTGAGCTACCGCATGCTGTCCTGTACGGAGCTCCGCACTGCTCTGATGGTCCCCATCACACTGGCCTGTGTGTGGCGAAGTGTGAGAGGTCTTTCACACACCCGTGGATGCACCGAGCTTTCAGGGAAACATCCACCTCCCGAGGGGCCTGAGGTTCTGCCAGCTCTGTGGCACCGTTGTCCTTTGAAGTTAACAGCCATCGTGAGGCAGTCTGGCCCAGTGAATCCATTTTCCACACTCACTTGGAAATGCCCAGGTGGGGAAAGGGCTGCCTCATAGCTTTCTAGGCAAGAAGTGGAAACTATTTCTCTGCTTTGATAAGCAAGCAGCAGTTTATGATCCCTTCAATCACAATGGCTTGGTCAAACCTTCTTTGAAAATCGGGTCCTATTTAGAAAAGAGGGCTCTGGTTTCTTGGCAATGAGAGATAACCTGCTAACCAATTCTCCCTACTCATTCTGCTGGGGAGGGAGGCCTGCAGCAATGGGCAAAAAGCCTTTCCAGGGAAGACAGAAGCTCCACCATCTTGGAATTCTAAACAGTAAGGCCAACCCCAACACAAAGGGACTGAATGATACTCTGTCCACTTGGCAGAATGTTGTGTCCTATACCAAAGAAAATGCGAAAAACAAACAAAAGGGCAAGCATACTTTGTTTTTAACAAAGAAATGTCAGTTTTTCCCAAAAGCCCTTAGATACAAGCAAGAGGTGGCTGTTTAAAACTGCTCTCCCTTTTACACCGAGGGACCACCTCTGTAGGACACCACAAAGCACTGCTGGGATAAGGGAGAGATTTCAGTGGAGACACCCGCAGGGCCATAGGGGAGGTGGTACTACCCCATGAGACAGGTAAAAGCCTTATTCAGACTTCAAAGCATCATGATGAAGCAGGAGTCATACTTGCTAAAATGGGGTAAAATGATGTTTAAGGCCCATGAGGGAACTCTGAAGAACCCAGGGACTGAGGAACTGAGGAAAACCTATTGTCCATCTTCTGAGGGAAAATCAGTTAAGATTTGGGCATTTTGAATCACGGTCAGAGAACTGTGGCATCAGGCTTGGGACAAAACTTAACCTAACTCGGGCCAGGGATTTAGCTCAGTGGTTCCACCTCCTACTTTACAAGTACAAGGTCCTGAGTTCGATCTCCGGTACAAAAAAAAAAAAGAAAAAAAGCTGAGCTGACCAGAAACTGGGCACTGTAGAGAAGCCATAGTGTCTCTGACCTTGCTTGATCCCCATGCAGAAGTATTTGGCATTTCCTTCTACCTCACAGGCCTTCTGAGAGGGGCTGCATCCTCCACGGCTTTCAGCGCAGGGAGGGAACCACACTGAGGATTCCACCCCCAGGCCCCTTTGGGGTAGAAGTCGCTGGCCTGACTTGGCTCACGTGATTTGAATGGACCCAGGGTGTATCTTGAGCTTCTCTTCTGACACCATAAATCCACAGCAGGGTCCCTCTGGCTGCCATGGATCAGGTCTCTGAGGATTGTATGAGAAACCAGACAATAGCAGGAGGCCTCAGTCCTGAGACAGCAAAACCATACTACTCAGGAGCCAACAGAGGCTCCTCAGCTCCTCAGAAAGAGCCATCTGTTCTCAGCACTTGTGGCAGTTGAGGGGTTGAAGGATCAGAAACTTCCCAGCAGGTAGATTAAAAACCCATTACTACCTTGAGAATTCAGAAGTAGATGGAGGGCAAAGGAAAAGAGAAAAGGAGGTGGTAAACAAAGGTGAGAGGAGAAAGGCAGCAAAAGAGGCTTGAAGAAGAGACAAGAAAAACTTGTACCTACCCTTGGCTTATGGTTTTGTGCCTCTGAATCCACTTGCTCACTAAGCAAAGAGCAGAGTTGGAGCTGCCTTCGAGACAGGTGGTAAAGGAGGGGTGTGGGCACAGGGCCCTGGGGACGTGCACACTGTAGAGGGGCTGGAGGAGTGTGCACTGGGTCAGTAGGGAGTGCGGGGACGGCAGCTGTGCTGCCTGGTGTGGGGCAGGGGCACCAAGCCCTGGGAGGGGGCCGCTGGGAGAGCTGCAGAGTGGGTGACTGCGAGGTGGAAGCCCTCACCGCCCACTCACAGCCCGGGCATTCCTCATTTGCACACATGCCTGTCCTCCAGGGACTCCAGGGTGACAAGGTGACTGATCGGCCGGTGGGCAGTGGGGTCCAGGTTAAACTGTGCTCAGCTGAGCTCAGGTGGAGGATGCCAGTGAGGAAGCGGGCCAGTGATTCTCAAAGTGGACTGACACAGTGGTGGGCAGGACAAGACAGGCCCCCAAACTCATCTCATGGCCCTCAGGGTATGGACCAGAGGGCAGGATCTCCTGGAAGACTCCAGAGATGCCCCTGGTGGCCTACTCTTCGGGTACAGAGGCCCAGCCAAGCGCACCTTCCAGCAGAGGGCAGTACCGACCAGGCTGAGAGGGCTGCGCCTCCTGTCTGCACAGGGAAGACAGCAGCAGTTCCTGGGCAGAGCTGCAGTGGGCCGTTGGCGGGTTCCACAAGCTGTTCTGTGCTCAGGTGCTGGTCGGTGGGGGTAAGGATCGCCTCCTGTCTGCACAGGGAAGACAGCAGCAGTTCCTGGGCAGAGCTGCAGTGGGCCGTTGGCCTGGTTCCACAAGCTGTTCTGTGCTCAGGTGCTGGTCGGTGGATGGCGGTGGGGGTAAGGGGCGGATTCACCCTTACTCTCGCTCAGGCTTTTTGTCCTGCTTGTGGTCCGGGGCCCCAGTTAACTCTCGATTCCTGGGGGGCTGTTTTAGATGCAGCAAACCTGCAGCTTGCCACAGTCTCCTGGAGTAATGCTTCTCTCCATGAACAGTTCAGCAGGGCTTAAATCCACTCCTTCCAACCATGGAACAGTAGGAGCTGGCCTCCCGGGACAGCATCCTGACCCTGTTCCACCTCGGCTGCAGAACAATACACACAGACCTGCACAGTTCTAGGGGTTCTAAAGTCCCCATCAAAACCTCTAATGTAATATACCTAACCAACAGATTCTGAGTCCGCACCAGAGACCGTGCGAAGTACTTCACATGGACTAGGAACCAGGTGAGCACCGTGGAAGGCCTGGGGATTTTCTCCACTGCACCAGTGTCACAGGGAAACCTCCACCCAAGGGCCCTCTTAATTCAGGTAAGCTCTTTGAGGAGGTGGTGCCCTACAGCAGTGACCCTGTCAAGTTCCAACACCTCAGAGTGGCGGTAATTTGGACAGGATTAAAAGACACTCAGAAAAGAAATACCCAGAAATAAATGACTGGAATAAAAAATAAAACAATACCAGGGAAAGAAGTCACAAAAATACCTTCCGTCCACCTCCATTTACAGATGAGGACGCCAAAGCCCAGAGGACTCAAACACTCCAAACAATGACGCCACGGACAGGAAAACTCTACTGTCTCTGACGCACTGTGCCTTCCACAGAGGGGTGTGAACAGCACAGGGCAAGGCACAAGAGTGGATCTAGGCCCTGGACCCAGCCGGTATCACACCTGCCTTTAGAAACACACAAGAGAACTGCTTACCAGGTGCTGGGCAGTTAATGGTCACTACTGTTAGTAAACACCCTTGGGTCTGACCAGTTTCTTTTCCACTGAGTTAAGGGTTAAGTCCATACCAGTGGTTCTCCAAGAGTAGCCCCTGGGCCATCAGCATCACCTGGAATTTGTCATGAATGGAGAAAACGCTAATGGTGGGGCCCTGTAACTTGCTATTTTTCATGTGATACCAAGGACTGAACACAGGGCCTTTGCACTGAGCTGCATCCCTAACCCTTTAAAAAATTTTGTTTTTGAAAAAGTTTTGCAAAATTGCTCAGGCTAGGCTAAAATCTGTGGCCCTCCTGCCTCAGTGTCCCAACGTGCCGGGATACAGGTGAGGGCCCCCACACCTGGCTATGACATACTTTCAACAGCCCTCAAGGTGAATTCAACACACACATTTGTCTGCTCTTCAGTGGGTTCTACAAGTGCGGCTGGAAGACCCATCGGAAGCTTGCCTGGAGGCCAACAAATGACAGAGCATGGCTGCCACAGGTTCTTCTTATACGTGGCACACAAAAGGTTCTTGAGAAATTCCCAAAAGCAAAAAATACAATGAAATGAAAACAAACAAGACAGAAATACAGAAAGAAAATTAAGATTTGATCGATCCCTTCCTTGCCCAAGTTTTTCTGACCACAGAACCTTCTGATTGTGTGACAGCTATTAATTCCTGTGAGCCTTGAGAAATGTTCATCTGGAAGGCCCCTGCCAGTGATGACTTTTTTAGGATCGAGGTGGCTTAGATGCCATTGTGAGACCCAAGTTCCTACCTCCTAAGGAAACTTCTTTGCACGGAAGACCTGCACACCAGCCAGGGGGCTGGATGTCGGGGGCGGGGGGCAGGTGTCCTCTTATCTTTCCCACTGCTAGCACAGAGCTGCTCATTATGACGTTCAGAGCAAAGCTGTCCCTCTTTGAAAAAAAATAAAAACAGTACCTCAAGCAAGTACTGTATGTGAGTGACTCCAACAAACTGATTGGCTTTTAAGTCCCGGACAGTCTTAGGCAGGTTTTTATTACTGTCCCCCAATGGAGCCCTCTATTCCTCTGAGGGGGCTTCCCCGGCCCTGAGCCCCTGGCAGCAAGCCACTCACACACTGCTTTAATGAAAAGCAATTTTGCCTCTCTCACTGCAGACCTTGGGATCTCCTCCTGGGCAGGATCATCAAGGAAACCCCATGAGGACCTTCAGCAGGTTGTTGGGCTGCGAGGCTGAAGAGGGGATGCAGGCTGAAGCCCATTCTGCCCCAAAACACTCCACACTCGCCCAAGAGACTGGAGTTATGAATTGCAATATAAAGGCTATTCTCCTTGTAGTACCTACTGTTTTCAAACAGCAGACCTCCTTGTGTCTAATAAAGCACTGCCACAGACTGAGAAAAGACTTTTCAACATGTCTGCTCTGCATAAATGGGGCTCACTGAAGGTCCCTTCTGAAGTGACCCCCTGCTGCTCTGCCACACCAAGCTAGCTGCCAACACTCTTTCAGCATCCACACAGAGCACGTACTGCAGTCAACCCTCCCACTTGTCAGGCACTTGCTACTCCCAGCCTAGGGCAATTAAACACCTTGCTACCACCTTGGCAAGAAGTTAACAGGCCTGCCGTCTCATCAGCCCAGCTGGAAAGGTGGTGCGCATGAAAGCCATGACTGGAGAAGGCCAGGCTCCATCCACTGAGGTCTGGGTGGGACAGCGAGGCTCTAGGACAGTGGACACTGCCCGCTAAGACCAGTCAAGGCTGGCTTGAATTCACCACAGGCCTTCAGGGACAGTTTCTTCTCCTGGGCTTTTAAACTTGTTTTCCTGTCTGTCCTAAGCACAAGTCAGGCTCCTGGTTCCAAACAAGCATGTGAAACGTGCTAAGACATCTCCAAGTTCATTCAAGACGCCACTTGAGCTGAGGGCACCCAAGCGTGTAACACCCTGTGTCAGACTAAGTCCACAGCGGTTGCTTGTCATCCATATTTAATTCTGTCAGCCTATTAATTTTTAACTATGTTTGCTATCAAGGGCCATTAGAGGTCCCCAGGAGGGGCGCTCAGTGAAGCGCGCAGAGCTTTGTGGCGGAACGCATGACGCTTGAAGTTGGGGTGTCCCGCTTTCCATCCTGTCACTGGGTGCTGGCCCTCCCCACTGGCAGAACAAACCCTGAATAAAACATGATCCCATTTGGAGTTGATTTTCCTTCTCGCCCTGTCACAACTGGTTTCCTTCAAGGAAAAGGTCACTTTCTCCTTCTATGAAGATTATGTTGTATAATTCCAAAGTTTCTTTGTAGTCTTGGGTTTCTTTCCAAAGCAGTTAGGCCTTGTACACTTCTGGGCACTAACAGGTACCTGTGTGGAGAGGGGTCAAAATGTCTGGTGGACTCCAGCTGACCCCCAACAGGGCCTCCTCAGTCCACACTGCAGGCCACTTAACATCAGTGCCCTGCTCCAGCTACTTCTCTTCTGGACCCAAGAACAAAGCCCAGGCCCTAAGATCCCCGGACTGGAGGCATAGTGTTGATGTGCTTCTCACACTCACAGGGAAGGCTCCGGGACCTCCGACCTGCACCAGATTAGATCAAGTGCTTACAAAGGGCAGGTACTGGAAGAAATATTTTAATAATTCCTACTCTAGCCGATGCACTTAACTCTTTACTTCAAAGTAACTACAAGAGGTAAGGGTTTTTCTTCTCAGATAAGGAAATAGGCACGATGATTGAAAAAAAAACTTGCCTAAAATCTCTAATTATGCTGTGTCTAATAACTCATTACAATTTGGTTTTGTCAACTGTGCAGTGGGGCCACACATTTGTTAGCAAGTGTAGGAGGCTGAGCTCACCAGCACAATTTGCAGGAGTGACTTGATGAGACTTGGACTTGGACTCTGACAAGTACGGTCAGGGACAGTCTGCACAGGACCCAGGGAGCCTGCCTTTACAGAGGACAGTGTGGGACATGCTTAAGAACCCTGAACGCGCAGTGCACCAGCTAAGGTGCACCTGGCTGCAGGCCCACTCTGGGCTGTTCTCCCAGTCCTGACTTCTGGGGTAATCCGCCGCTTGGGAACTTTGGCCAGGGCCGCACAAGCATACACATAGGGACTGTCTAGTTTTAGAAAGCTGCCAGTAGGGGACTGTCTGGATTCAGTACAGCTGCTCTGGCTAAAGGAACAAGTATTTCTAGCATGGCTGGAATTGGTAAAAGCTTGGAGTGCTCCTAAAGGGCTACTGGCAACAAACAGGGAGAATGTTTCTCGCTGTCTTATGAAAAAGTTCCTTAGCTTGCCAAATGCCAGCACAGATTTGGGGAAGGGATGGACAGGGTCACCAGGGAGATCATTTACTTGGCCAGGAGTGGGTTATATCTCCCAAGGCCCAAGCCAGCCAAGGAAGCTGGGCAAATCCTAGTACACTAGGACTGTGAAAAAAAACCAGGGAGAGTGTGTGTGTGTGTGTATAGTCTTTCTCCTCCAGTTTCTGATAGGAAAGAGATAAGGCAACAGCTGGAAAGTTCTGGGACAGTGGCTCCATGTAAAGCAATGAGAAACAATGTCCTGCTCTGGGACTTCAGCTGTTTCCCACTCTTGATGTGCTGCCCATCACAGGAACATTTTTGGTAGGTGGACACGTCCTGCCCTGTGTTCCCAGCCTGGCCTGTCTTCTGTGGACTAAAGACACTGGCGTACTCCTGGAATGGCCCAAGTGATAGCACAGGTCTGCCCACAGAAGGAAAAGGAGACTCATAGTAACTAGGGGAGGCATAGACTGTTCGCAGGGGCTAATGCTGCCCATCTGGCCTACCTGCCTGTCTCCTGTGAACACCAAGCTAGATGCTCTTAGAAAACCCAACAAGGCAGGGCTAACATTTCAGGAAACAGCACTCAGGATGGTTTCTCCCCAGTCTGGACTCGCAGACTGGATTAATAGTTTCCTTTATGTCTGCAAGCAACTGCAAGCCTTGGGCTGCTCAGCACCACAAGCAACTTGCACAGTCCTTCAAAGCCTGGGTCTTTGGGACAGGCCCAAGAAGCAGCTCTGAGGAAGACAATGGATGTTGATGGCCAGGGTTAGGAGCTGATGCCATCTGGGATTCACAGAAGCAAAAGCCCACGCTCCCCCAGTCCTTTCCTTATTTTTGGCATCCAGGATGCACCTGGGGGTACAGCACCTTCCTGGGTATTAGAGACTGTTTTGTTCACACGTCACTCACTCATAGATACAGCCACCAATGCAGCAATCGCTATGGCCTGAAAAATAGGAGTTAGAGGCTGAAAAGTAAGACTCTTTGCCACAGGTGCCTGGGTAGGATGGCAGCTGCCCTGGGATGAAGATGATTTCCAAGGGGCTCTGTGAATTTCTAAATCTATATACTGTGTTACACTCTGCGCCACCACTCCTCATATCACACTGCAGGTTCCTCTGTTTTTCTTGGTATCCTCCATAAGGCAGTAGTGAGGGACAGAGATGCTTACTGATACTTTTAAAACAAAAAAATGTCCCAAAATGCAGTTCCCAGAAGTGAGCCCCCGCTGCCGAGTAAATGCTTAGCCGATGGGAACAGCCCTAGAGCACCGACCTAGGCCCATCTATCTCTGCAATCTCCCCAACCTCCTTGCCTATGTCTCTTTTCCCATGGCCCACTTCTGTATTTATTTTGGGTTTAACCTTTAAAAATTTTCCACTGTGTCACAAGGCACCTCCCGAGGGGCATGCCCCCAAGAAGTCAGCTCTTTGAAGTGTTCTGTTTCTGTAGCGTAAGTGATGTGTTCAATCCTGAGCTGTGCAGCAGGCTGCACACATCCTGAAAGGACTGGGGTGATGTGAGATGAATGAATCTCCCAAGAGGCAACAGGCAACCGGGTCTCTCAGCCCCGCATCTCTGCAAATGTTTCTGGTCCAACTCTGACAGGCTCCAGTGGAAGACAGGTGCTGTTGCATTTCTAGAACGTGGAGGGCAGTGTGCCTTACTGACAATTTCTCTCTGCCCCAAGACACCAAGCCTAAAAGCAAAAGATGAACCTGGACTTTAAAGGCAGACATGTGTGAGCAGAAGGCAACATGAAGAGCTGGATATTGTCTTCCGTGCATAACTTTCCAGATGGTGGTGGGTGAAACTTCTACTCAGAGTGACTTACACAATATATTTAATAAATTTCGAATAGCAATGACCCTGAAAGAAGGCTAGATGTTCACTTCTAACAGTGGTAATGATCTTAAACATCAGATGTTTCTCGCACAGGATTGCTCTTTCCTCCTTAAAAACATAAGGCCACACACAGTCCTCTTGGGCAGTGAGTTCTTACACAGTGGGATTTGAATGCAAACAGCATCGTAAGATTACAACCAGGACATCTAAGGGGGAACCAGATCGTGACTGTAACTGGAGCACAACTAGAAATGTGACCCAACTTCTTTTTAAGGACAAGTTCCATCTCTTGGGTCCTCCTTCCTCTGGATCCCAGCAGGCAAGCTGGCAAATACATCCACTTGTTGCGAACAGGTATCCACTAGCTAGTCATGTCATGCCTGGTGAAGCAAGCTCTCCCGTAGGAGATGTGGAGGCTGGGATGAGAATCTTGCAGTACGCAGGTTGTGGTATTTGGGAGCCCAAGAAGATGCAGGCAGCAGTGATGAGGCGCAGTCTTCCTAGGTGCTCTTTCTGAGTCCTCCTCCTGTGTAACACACTTAGTTGTCAAGGGCCCAATTCTCCCAGAACCTCAGAGATGAAAACCTTTGATCCAAAACTGAATCACCATGAAAACAAAACGCTGCAGTCTACTTGAGATCTTTTTTTTTTTCTGAGTAAAATTTTTATTGAATCTCTCAAATGTTGCCAAGAAATAGTTTTTGCAAAAGGGGGTAAAAGCTAACAAACAAATTCAACATGGGAGCTCCCTCTGCTGGTCTGTAGTAGGTTGATATGTGACAAACACATTCCCAGAGACAAATCTAATTTGCTGGAGAAGTGGACAAAAGACAGGTGTGTTGGGCTTTGCCTCAGGAGAGAAACACTAGAAGAAAAAAAAAATCCATGTCTCAAAACAGAGCATAACATTGCTAAGAAAAGCAAAATTACTTAGAAGACTCTCCAAAAACATTACAAAACTTCCAAGACAAAAACTGATTTATTCACTATGGGGAGAGGCTCCATCTGGGACTCCCCACTCTGTTCTACCTCCAGTTAGTAAGATTCTCTGATGCCCTCAGGTGCAGTTAGGTGCTGATTCCCTTGTCTTTGACTCCAAGTCTCTTCTCACAGGCTTCCCTTTTACTCAGGAGGAAAAAGTTCCAAGGAGTCACTGTACTGAAGCCTCTCCAGGATGCCATTAAAGATTTAAGTCTTTGGTGGGCCAGCACCTCAGGATGGAAAGAAACAGGCCTAGGAGTCAGGTGACTGGTCTGGGTCTGGTCATGGTAGAGCCATTGTGACTTTGGGAATCTCTCTCCCATCTTCGCAGGCCTGTTTCCTCATCTGTAAAATGGGTCATATTGGCTGATCTGCAAAACTTCTACCTGTTCACTCTGAGTCCCAAAATGGAACATTTACATAACCATCATCTGTTCATGATTCTTTGAGATACAGAGTCCAATGCTGACCTGGAATGATTCCAAATAAGAAGTGATCCATGTGGATCTCATCGGCACTGGATGAGAGTTCAGCCAAATCTAGCACTGATGTGGCAAAGGAAAGTATACTCCCAGCTATGAAGGATTCATGATAAAAGAAGAGCTCCCAGGGAAAGGTGCCATGTGGGCAACATATCCCACCGAGTCAAATGGCTGAGTCTACCTAACCTCGAACTACCTCCCCTTCCCTCCTCACCATGCAGGGTGGGTTCTCTAACCAAATCCCCAGAATCACTTGATTTCAGCTGTTATATGAATGAAGCAAGGGCAGATGTTGTGGTCCAAAGAAACTACTCCCAGTCTTTTCCAGCCACTGTCAACTCGGGATTCTGCAAAGTAATAACGAAAGGCCTTGCTGTTGACTTAACAAAGCCAGGAGTGGCCTTAACTCACTGAAAGCCATCTGGTGAAGGAGACCTCATCCACAGATTGGAGTGGGGGTGGGGGGCAGGAAAGAAGGGTTTCTCAATTACTCCTTGTCACCTACTACACACCTACGGACAACTCGGCAGAAGCGAGTCACAGGTTTTCCTTCAGCTGTCTCTCCTGTTATGTGTCAGCTGGAAGGGGCTGGAGCAATGACATGGGCAGAAAGTGGCAAAGCGGCGTGGGGGGAAAAGCACATGGCACAGCCAATCCTCTGCTTTAATTTCTGTGCCAAGTCCTCTTATCACCATCTCCATCTTCCTTCCCCAAATGTACTGCTTTTCTGCTTCCTTCTCCCAACAGAGGGTCGTCACCACTGCAGGCAGAAAGCGTGGGTAGCTCAGCTGAGAAAACGGAACTCAGCAAATGATGCTCCTGACCCAGCAGCAGCTTTCAAGGTCCTTCATAGGGGGCTGCTTCTAGATGTCTTAATACAGCTCTGAACAACAGCAAAAATTCAGAAGGAAAGAGTTTCTGGGAAACTGCAAATTTCATCCAGCACTGTAAACAAACACTGAACAAAAACAAAAACCCCACCTATCCTAGTCCAACAAATTTTCAAAAACCAGGCAGAGTGACACATGATCTAAGAAGAATGGAAATGTATATTCTTTCTACTTATTTTCTATTGATCATCACCCTCTGTGGGCCAAAGAATGAGTGGTTATTTCCAAAGGCAAATCTTAACGGTGTCGGCTACTACTGCTTATACTAAAAGCAAACCTCAGGAACACATTTTCTCCAGGGAGACAGGAAGTGTTAGTATACAGATAGTCATCACTGGGGAGAGGCAAAGGAGTTTTGTTTAGAAACTCAGGCTATTCTTAACTAAGAAAGTAAGTGAGTCAGAAGAGAGGCTCTAACTTGACTTATAATTACATTTTAGACACTATACTGTATCTTTGCTCTGGAGTTTCCTAAACATGGAACAAGGAAGCCTTTATCTTTCCTGAAATACACGTAAGAAGCACAGTTCTTCTCCTGGAACTCCCTCTTTGGTCACTAGATCGCCAAGAAACATGACTGCAGAAGTCTCTCCAGACACAGAAACCTACAGACCAATCTAACTCCAGCTCAAGTGCATGCCCACCTCGCAGCCCATCCACATGACAAGAATTGCACATCTATGCTCCAGTGATGACCTTGAGCTAACTGGGAGCCAGGGGAGGTAACCCCGCCCCAGTCCCTTCTGTGTGAGATGAGGGTGAGATCATTAAGGAAGGCAGAGGTGTCACTGGGGGCAAACATCAGGCAGTGGGTGGTATTGCTGTAGACGGTCCTCATAAGTCCCGGAGGGGTGTCAGCTGGACGAAGAGGGGATCATTCATTTCCTGGAGGTGGCTCTGTTAGCTGGAGCGGTGTTAGTTGTATGGTGTGCTCTGGGGAACCAGGTCTGGAAGGCCTGGTGGTAGAGTGAGTGAAGTTGTGGCCGATGGGTATAAATTACCTGAGCATGCAGTGAAGCGGGATAGGTGAAAGCAGGAGGAGGTAGAGCAGGCGCTAATTCCGCTGGGTACAGAGGGTACGGGGCCCACACTTCAGGGCTACTGGGGTAAAGTGCAGGCACTGTGAGCTCATCTGCAAGAAAAGAATAAAGGAAGAGTTAGTGGTTAGCAAAAACAGTCGGTTTCACATCAGAAAACAAAATACCCAGTAACCCCTGAGCCCCAGTCAATGCTGGATGTCAAATTATGCTCACTCTTGTAACAACCTGCTGGCGTTGGTTCTCCAAACTCTAAGAAAGTGAATAATCAATACAATATAAACAAGGCAACAAGCATCTGCTGCCTGGCTGGCCTGCTGAAGTCTCAGGCCTTGAGTCTTCCTTAGAACTGATGTCTTTCCAAGTATAGCTAGGGAACCAGAGAGCAGTGGGAACTTTCTGCAAAGAAAAGAAAATGTGATCCTCTGAGGAATGGAAGGAAGAGAAAAAGCCACCAGGAGATATCCCACGAGAACCCTCTGCAGAGTGTCTGGGACAACAATGAGTTACTGGCAGAACCCCAACGGACCAGAAGAACCAAAGATTTTGTTTTTAAGTACAGATAGTTGCTACTGACTAACCATGATGAAGCAATTCCCAATAAGCTTTCAGAAGTACAAGAAAAAAAGTACTGGGACCACATGACATTTAAGATGTTAAAACTTCAGATGAGAGAAGAAAAAGGGAGAACAGAATTAAAGTTAAGCTCCATAAAGATGCAAGAACACTTAAAGCTGCTGTTTGATCTGACACTACCTGTTCAAGGGAAAAAAAGTAAGACATCATGCCAATTGCATGGGCTAAATCTGTACAGTTCCAGTTCCGTGCAGGTCAACTACAATTTCCCAGATGGAAGGGCAAGTGCTGGGCTTCCCGATGTATCAGAGAGCAGTCCATTAAAAGCAACAGTGAGCACATGAGTGCGTTTCTCGGCAAAAACAAAAAATGACATCAGTCAATAGTTAGGAATCTGGGCCCTGTGAAGCAGCAACCTCCATCCGTGCTTTTATCACTTGTCACAATCCGAAATCAAGTACACCAAGGATGCTTTCTAGAACTGCTGAGGGAGTCAGGAAAGGTGCCTTGACAAAGCCATTAGTTATTGCCATTCACGACTTTACAGAAGTCTGCCAGGCAAGTAAGTGACCCACAATCCAGGGACAACCGCAACCTTTCCTACCTAGCCATTCCAACACTGATGTCTTCCTTATCCTTCCCATGCCCCAAAACTTTATTTTCAATAAAGGAAGGGAACAAGAAATAGCAAGCTGCTTGGTGGGTGTGATATGTGGGATTGTCCTACAGCAGTGGTTGTGAACCCATGGCACCTTTGGTGCAGGCAGCTGACTGTTACCACCGAAAGCTCTGAAAGGTACACCATCACTGCAATCTACAGAGCAACAGGAAAGTCAGGCCTGTGGATCGGGGCAAGGGGTAGGTGAGGTTTAGCACAGCTAACCTGCATGGCAAAATCTTCCCGGCAGTGGCTGTGGTGGGGGTAACGACAAGAGCTGAACTTCGTGCACTTAAGAGGACAGTCGTACATTTCCAGACCTAATGACATCCCAGCAATATGGCTTAACATACTACGACTGGCCAGTTTCCCTGACTCCCTCCTCAATAGGGCAGTGAAAAGTACTCCTGAGGGCCCGATGATGGGAATACAGACTACTATATACTGGAATTTGGGAGCCCAAACTGTAACAGTGGAGTGTTAGCTGTTAAGTGGGCAGGAAACATTAGCATCAAGTCTCTTTAAAACAATCAGCTTCACACCATAATTCAAGTTCTAAAGTATTTGGGTGTCTAGCTCACAACTCAGGAAACCCCTGAGAGGGGCTGAGAGACAGCTTCACAGACCCCTGTGTTTCCTGCTGTGATGTGACCATATGCTTTCCATTAGAGCAATTCTTGTGGGAGCCCAGCTAGTGGAAACTAACTGCTGCCAGGACCAGGGCCTTGGATTTCAAACAAACAACCACTCTCAGCAATGGCAAGCTATTATTGTTGTTGTTATTGTTATTTTAGCTACTAGGCTATTTTAAGACATTCTGAGACTCTTATAAAAGTCAAGAGAATCTCAGGCTTTGGTACACTAATCTCTAGCCCATGTGTGTCTGGCCCCTCTGTTACAGAAGTTAACCCCAGAGCTGATATATCAACTAATACCCAGTAGTGAAGACCAGCAGAGCAGGAGCGTTCAGCTCGCAGTCTGTTAGCAGTCCTGCCTCACCTTCCTAGCAGGAACTGGCTAACTTGAGGGACCTTCATCTGATAAGAGGGTCCTTCCTTCAGAGAGTCTGAAAAACGAAGAGCATATCCTTTTAGATATTTGGTCCTAAAGAGATAAATATGGAAGATAAGGTGGAATCAAGTTTCACTCTTGGTTTGACTGGTAGAATTTATTATTTCCAGACATTTATCAGCATTTGGACAAAACCTGGCCCAGCAAAATAGTATGTGTTCTGAGACCTCTGAAACTCAAACGTTGCTGAGCAGTAGAGCAAGTACAGCAGAGGCCTGAAGGAGATGAACTTACACTTGACGAGGGGACACACCTGTTTACATTTCCTCACCCCTTTCCCCTTTCGTTCCCTTGTGAAGGAATCTAACAGCAAAGAGCATGCAGCCAGGTGAGGCTTACATCTGCCGGACAGTCCTCACAGAGGTGTGCATTTCAGCGTGAGGCTGAGAACTCTGCTAAAAAATGCCCCCTTCCCCTTTCCCAGAAGAGGACATTAATCAGAAGGAGCCTTTTGCATATGGACACTCTTTCTGGTGTTGGGAAAATGAGAAGCTAAAAAGTAGGAGGATTTTCACAAGCCAAGCCCTTTGGCGAGTGGCTACTCAAATGCAGGGGCAGCTTGGCTTTAATGGGATTCACCTGCCCAGTCACTGCCCAGCACGCTCAAGCTTCCTCACAGGGGAGAAACTGCAGCCCAAGGCCCAGAGGATACACTGGTGTTCAACAAGGGGTCTGTTCCTCTGCACAAAAGAGGCTCCTGACCACCCAGGGTGAGCCAAGCACAGCTAACAGAGGGAGCAGATCAAGAGGCCAGGGCCTTTTTGTCTAAGCTAATCCTACCCTCAGAGAAGTAGGGTAAATCCTCCCTTGGCCAGATCTCCCTATAGCCTTTTTCCTTTTGCACTTTTGGAGGATAATGCTGCTGAGGACTCTCAATATACATCTGAATAGGGCTTTTTCTTACCAAGAGATATGCAACCAGAAGAGCTAAGATTGGCTTTAGACAAACAAGGACTGGAACTTCCAATTGTATCCCAATGGGGGGGGGGTTGTACCTCCAGAAACCTGAAGATTATCTAATCTGCCTTTTACTTTGATATTAAAGAGTAAAGCAGAAAGAAGCAGCTTCCAGTCCAAGGCCTGAAACAAGGAAAGTCCTTAATTGTCTTAAGGTTCAGAAACTTCAAATCAGTATTTTACCTCCCAGATATTTCTACTTGGAAATATTCCACACCAACCTCATGTTCAACAAAGCCCAAACTCAATAACACCCTCAGGAGCCTGCCTCCTTCCTTTCAAAGCTCAGTGAAAGACACCACCTTCTCCCAGGTGCCTTAGTCAGAGGCCCTGTGTGACCTCAAGTCTCCCTTCATTCAGTTTTTTACCAGCGTCCAGCTGAAATGACATTATCATCCACTTTGATTTTAATCATCAGTATTTAATTACTGAAAAGGCCTACTCAAGTCCTTATGGCCATCACCTTGAAGAACTCACAACTTGAAAAAATGTACAATTTATCCCAGCACCACAAAAATCAACCAACCAACCAACCAGCCAGCCAGCCCTCTTTTCAGTCATGTCAGTCTCCTTCTTAAAACTATTCTGTGAGGTACCCTTAATAATCTCAGAGCAGTGAGTGTCTGGACCTCCCATGAATCTCGGCCTACAGGACCCCATGCAGCCTAGCCTTGCTATACTCAAGTCCCTAGGGCCACCTGGCTTTCTCCAGGGTCTAGAATTAATCATTTCCACTGCATGACTACACACACCTATTTCTCTCCCATACACTGCTTCTCTTGACAAGGACATTCTTTTCCCGCTCTGCTCACACCCAGCTTGACTCTTCAGAGGACTTCACTTAGATGCCACTTCCTTGAGAGCCCTCTTGCTCCAGTGTGTCCTGCAACCTCTATACTCTACACTGCAGTGGTTGTGTCTCCAACAGTAAGCTCTTACACTTGCTTACCCAGTGCCTAGCACAGGTCTATCAGACAGTGCAGTGAATTCCTGAAGAAGAAACACAACATTCCATTGTGCATTCCCAGGTGGAAAAGATCACACTGCATTTCACGTCTATTCTCTTGGAAGAGAAATACCCACAGAAGGGCACCAGGATGTCAATATCTCAAGTCCCTTATACTGTCTGAACTAACACTAAAATGTGAGTCTGGTCTCACTGTTCAGCGCTCCTTTGGTACATCACTTCAGGTGGCGGTGATGGGGCCCGGAAATGCAGGTGATCTTTATCTCTAGCTTCTAGCATACTCAGTTTAATACAATAAACTCAAGGACAGAGCATAAGCAGAGGCCTTATCCAAGAGGTGAGTAACACAACTAGGAAAGATATTTTCTGGAACAAAACTAAATCCTGGATTCTGTGAGCAGTCTCTTTCTCCTCACACATCTCACAGCAAGTAGCTGGCCCGTGCCTGTGAAGTAAACCCTTCAGAACTCAGACTGAAAGCCCACTCCGAAGGACTGGCCTATCAAGACCGGCTCCTCTGAGTTTAGGGCACAGCTGTACGGACTGAAGCAGCCCAGGGCAGTGCACACTGGCCCCGGAAATGTGCTGAACTGTGTTCCCCCCAATTCACACTTACCTGGATCTTCGTAACATTAGATTAGGTGGAAACAGGGTCTTTGTAGATAGAATTATTGAAGGATTCTGATATGACGGAAGTAGATACTAGAATGATGTGCCTACAAGCAAAGGAATGCTCATGACTACCAGCAGCCACCAGAGTTAGGAGAGGCTTCCCTTCCAGGAAAGCCAAGACTGCTCAATGCTTGTTTGCAGACTGTTTGGCATTTCTCGCCTAACAGCCTTTCTGAAGCAGCAGTTTCAGCCTGCCCAAAGGCAAGCACACAAAGAGAGTTTCACAAAGAGATTCCAATAGCCTGTTACACATGATTTGCTTGGCCCAAGGTCTTCTCCTCTGAAAGTCAAGAAATTTCTGCTGTCCTCTTACCAGTCCTGTTGCTTTCTTACTGCCCTGCGGGTCCACTCCAAGGAACTACCCAAAGCAATCATGGTTTTAACAGCACCTGAGTCCCTCCCTCATCTGAGAGGTGAAGGGAATCCAGAGTAAGCAGGAAGAACACTGTTCCTCTGGGGACTTAGGTTACTATTTCTGTCTATTCCTGATCATCATGTTGTGACATTTTCGTTCTTCTTCTTTCTATGGCCTGCAGTGACAGGGACGGGGTTACCAGAGTTTCTCCAGGCAAGTCCATTTCCAGGTTCTAAGCGTCTGTGCAGCCCTGTCCCCACTGAGTAAGTCAGCCTGGGATGTTTCACAGAAGCTATGCTTTCATAAAGTTCCCCCGGGGTTTTATGTCATACGAACAACAATAGAACTTGTGCTTAGCCCCACTCTGCAAGAGACCTCCATCAGCCTCACAAAGGTTTTACCTTATTCTGTCATATTCACTCATGTACTGGCATGAAGTAGGCATTCATGAAATACCTCCCTGAGGCATATTCTCTCCCTTTTACACAATGTAGCCCCTTCTTCCTTCCTTTCAAGTCCAGAACTGAAAGTACGTCTTTTGCTTCTGTTGTTGCCCCAACATCCTTTTCCATCTATAAAAAGATTACAAAGGGGTTCTTGCATTGGACATGAGGGTGGCTGTTATTCCTTGTTCCTTGGAACTATTCACGTATCAAATGGGGATGACAAAAGTGCATACACTGTGTGCTCTACGCCACACGCTTCACAGGCTTTTACCTATTTCATCTCTAGAAGGTCCTCGTGAGGGAAGCACTGTACTGTCTCTCACGTCTGTCTGTGAAACGGGAAATGGTAACCAGGGCTTCTCAAGAAACTAAGTGACAGGCACAGAAACATGCAGCTGCAGAGCACCACAGCCTGAATATCCAGCAGGGTGTTCTGTCTCCCACACTTTCCCTCAGTCCATGAGGCTCAACTTCTTAACCAAGTCAGAAAGGACATGCCAGACCTGTAACAACCACAACAACCACGACTGCCGCCACCACCAAAGGAAGAGCAATTACTCCAGGATGAAAGTTACATGGAGAACGTGACATTCCTGATTTACTTTTCCAGGCCAACACCATGGCCTAAATTAATATTATGCAAATTAATATTTTTCAGATCTATAAAACAGTGGGCTGCTGAGTTATAACCAGCCCGACATACAAACAACTTGGGTCATGACCAGTATTTTAGTTTTCACTTAGAAACAAAGTCTTGATACCAGCTACTTGTGCTTCCAGATGGTCTGAGATACAGACTTAACCCATAAAGAGTTCTGGAAGGAACATTACAGCATCCTGTCCTGTGTGGGGTTAACAGAAATCCTGGGCCAGGGTCTCTCTAAGGACACAGATCTGCCTGTGTACACACAGGAGAGAGTTTGAAGGCTGTGTAGAGGAGCCTGAGCCCTCACTAACCAATGTGAGTTACACCAGCCCTCAAGAATGGATTGAGTTCCTAAGTCAAGGGTCCAGTACAAAAAGAAAGCATTACCTATGGGGCAATTTTGAAAATTCTAAAAAATGTAGTTGGGAGATGCTCTATGTATAAGAGCAGGCAGTAAAGGGAAAATGAACAAACTGAAAATAAGTTTGGGTCAGAGGGACACATAAAAATGTCAACAATTTATGCTCTACTGAGAGGACTAGAGAGTATGGAAAGGACTGTATTGTAACATTTAAAGATATGGTGTTTCCCATAAGATTTTCATGTCATTCATCTCCTCTGGCATATTGTATTATTTGATGAGGGAGGAAAGTCAGCAAGGGAAAGGCCAAGATATTTTAATAAAACTACTACTTGTGTACATCACCATCTAGTCTATAAAAAAGATTACCTACAAAACATATCACCGAGCCCTTAGATCAGTGAATGGCAGCCTATGTCTGTTGCTTCCTGAATCCCCAGTGCCCAGCACAGATGTGTTACACAACAGACATCCCTAATTGTCCACCGGAGGACTCCTGACAGGTGCTGTACGTCTAAACTGAGCTCCGCCTCGCTGTCCACTTCCCCTCCGGCTCTGTGATGGTTCTCCTCAGAAGCTCCCCGCCTGCTAGCCGGTGACTGAAGCACAGAGAATGTAAAGAACATTCACAAACCCACTGGTTGTGCTTATCTTGGCTGCGCTGGTTGAGGAAGCAAAGCTGAGGGGTAGGTGGGCAACACTGGCAGAGCTGTGCCCCTGCTCTCCTTTCTCCGGTTCTCTCTCATGTTGCATCAGCTCTGGTCTATGGTCTGATCTTCTGCAAATAATTCTGGGCACTCCTGAGTGCCATGGCAAAAAGCTGTAGGCATACTTTGTAGAACTCAAGAAACTTACCCACCTTTATTTACACAATAAACATTAAGTGTGAACTTTAGGTAATATTCTGAATCTCAAGGAGACCTTCCCATGTGGAGAGCAGCAGACCATCGACTACAAAGTATCAATCACTCTTAAATAGATGATAATAATCTATTAGAGTAAAATGTCATTATCTCTACAAATGTTATTGTTTCTATGCTTTCCATTTCCTAAGATATTAAAATTCAGCCTCAAATTTATAAATTAAAAATACAATAAGAGGGAGAAGGGAGGGCAGAGGTAAGGGGAAAAAATGAGAATCAATGTGTGTCATGTAGAGGTACAAGATCCCAACAATGAATATAACTGTACTGTATCCCTAAAATGTACCAATAAACTCAATTAAAGTTGAAAAAAAAAAAGGCAGTAAGAAAATTAAACAGATCAATCAATTAAAAAATACAGGACACGCGAGGAGCATCAAGTGGTCATCCTCCAGAGTAGGCGGTCTGAGCTCTGTACTCCAAGGATAATCACCACTCAACCCAGCAGGATATCCTCCTCCTTCCATACCCGCCAGGAAGCAGCCAGACAATGCACCATGACCAAAACAAGGTCCAGCCGAGCCACGAATATGGTTGCTGAGCTGATCATGTGGGTCACTGTCAAAGAGCCCCATGCGTGAACATGACAGGAGCATGGTTTCTCCAACCACAATGCCCTGACCTCCGCAGACTACTGGGGGAGAAAGGAAGACAAATAATGACATTTACACCTCACGGTGTGAGATAATGTCTGATCATCATCATCATCACTGCCCTCAAGAGCATCCTTCCCTCTTCCAGCCCTCTACACGATGGCACATATCTGTTATATGTACTCCGGAGGCTCAAGGAAGAGGATTAACTCAATGATTGAGACCCAGTCTGAAAACAAAATACTTGAAAGAGAGGCTGAGGATTTGACTTAGCTCAGTGCAAAGACTCTGGGTTAAATCCCCAGTATCTTGCCCCAGCTCCCAAATACAGTAGGAAAAACAACAACATTGATATGTTAATACAGTCATGATTAGATTACGTGGTTAGAAAATCTTAAGGTATATCCAGTTCTACAAAATTGAGGTCAACCTTTTTATACTTATTTGAAAGTACATCTTAAACACTGAGAAATGAATGAAGGGATGGGAAAACAGTATTCTTAATGACCAAGTCTTTTAAAAAGTATGTTAATATGTGTCTAGCAATAAGAATTTGTGTTTTGCACTTAGGTATTATCAACTCCTTTACATGCCTAATATCTCATTAAACCTACTTTAAGTCCTTTGAGCTAAGGTACTAGGCATTTCCATCTTTTGAGTGAAAAACATTGCAGAGTGGTAGTGACTCATCCAAGGTCACACTGGTCACACGGGGAAATGGAGACACAGATCTCAAGAATCTGCTTCTAGAATCTAGTTTCCTATGGAGAGCATCACTACTTACAAACTTCATTTTCTAAAAGTTAGACTACAAATAAAATTCTTAAACTAAAACCATTGCCAATTTTTATACATTTGAAATAATTTAGCTTGGTTTTGATAGAAAGCAAAAGTTATACTATTATTTAGCTGTGAAAATCCACAGCATAGCTGGGATTGGTGGCATGTGCCAGGAATCCAGCACTCTAGGAGACAGAGGCAGGAGGATACTGAGTTGATCCCCAGCCTGGGAAATTTATTGACTAAGATCCTGTCTCAAAAATAAAAAGGGCTGGAGATGTAGCTAAGTGAGAAGGTGCTTGGGGTTCAGTCCCCAGTACTCCAAAACAAAAACTCCAAACACTCCCACAGTATTTCTGTTACCAATGTTTGAATAAGAAATACTTGCTGGTCAGGATCCAGAGTATCAGGAGAACCATGCTCATGGACACAAGGAAGGCCACCTAACATCTCCCAGTGCTAACGCCTTTTAAGACCACTTTAAGGGAGGCTAAAGATCAATCACTTAACATATGAAGTTTTAAAGCTACAACTACTACCAAGCCATCAGAAGACCAGAAACGTTCTTGGCACAGGTTACAAAGTTGCTGGTATGCAGACTCTCAGGAAAGTAGCTCCTTACTCCATCTCCTACAAACTGTCCTTCTTTGATTGTTTTTACAATCTTGTAAACACCCATTATTTTTTATTCTTCCATTCCAAATTGAGGGCACTGATAAGCCACAGTAATTCCTGCTGAACTCCTGCTGAACTAAACCTGCTGACCCCAGGTGGGATGGGGAGAAAAACAGACTTGGAAAAACATCAGTTTGACAGTTTTACTCTGTACGATTTTCGTAGCGTCAGGCTATTAGGAAAATACGATATGCCACATGGAAACTGTCTGAGAATCTGTGAATTCAGAGTTGGCAAATGGTCACTGCAAAGGGTACTGAAAAGAAAAGCACAAACCATGTCAGTCCTAGACATAAGCATTCCAGAATTTATGTCCATACCAGTGAGAGGTACTCATGGTACTGCACCTGAAGGCTCCAAGGAGCATTTCTCTTCTTAAAAGTCCGTTAGCTGCTGGCTGTGGAAACACAATTAACCTAATCTCTCCGAGCTTGTTACTCCAGGTAAAAATAAATTTATCACATAGGTTCATTACGTAAATTAACCGAGAATGAGATGCATACAGAGGGTACACATACTATTAGACACAACAATAATAAGAATAACTTTCAGTAATATAAAAAGGAGGAAAAGACACAGGGGTATAATTAATGTTGCCTGTGCTATAGGAAATCTAACCTTTGTACAAGGAAACGCCTTGATTCATTAGATTACCCGAGACCCATATCTGCTTAGAGAGGACAGCAGGGGGGGCTGCCGTGGAATGAAGCCCTCAGCTATTTCTCAAATTTAACTGTTTCTGCCTGACCGATGTTCTCAGCTCTTTTTACTAAGCGAAGATGACCATTACTATGAAGACAGAGTTTTGTTAACTACATGGGTTTTCTTCCATTAAGCAAGGTTCTTCATGTAAACAGGTTTCCTTAAAAAATAAAATAAGTTCTTTGCTCTCCAGCCTTGCCAGAGGAAATCAGAGCCACTCAAAAGGTCCACTCCATTGAACAAATGCTCAAAAGCCTTTGGCCTCCGGTCTACACTTCCTTTAGCATTAACCCTTGCTCCAGGTGTCACCAGAAGCTCAAGCTCTGGTTGGCAACACTGTACTCTCCTTTTCCTCTCCATCTCTCTGCCTCATAAAAACCAGAAAGACTTCACCACAAGTTTAAGAACCTTAACAAAGCCCAGGTTTTACTTAGGCAGGAGGTTAGACATACTGTTTTCCAGTAAAATAAACAGCAAAATCTTGGTAAATACTCACAAAAATAACACCCCCTTCCACGCTCTCATCACGGAGGACTTATTGTTGGGAAGTGACAGGCAGGAATGGTTTAAGAAAACAGGGCATTCCTAACCTGGTTAAAGACGCTGAAATACATGGAGGTGTGAGTAGTTTAGGGTAAGGGAAAGTCTACATTTCCAGGAGTGGTAAGTAATCCCAGCTCATGAGGATCACTGGTTTGGGACAAAAAGATTACTAATATACTCTGAAAGGTGACCTCATCACCTGAAATACTTTTTTCAATTTCATTCTCATACAAAGCCAGGGAGACTAAGAAAGAAAGGTCAGCAGGGAAGGCTGGTTGTCAGGACTTGTGATTTTTGCTGGGAAAGTTTATTCAACTCCCCAAACCTAAGTTCTATAAAATGCTTTAGACACAGTACAGGTATCTAAGCCAAGGTATGGGCAAAGTCTCCTACAAATCTAGAACTGGCACCTGGCTACTATTATGAAGATGGTCATGCATGTAAAAAATGGGAAGGAGGAGCCGGGTGTGGCACACCCGCAGTCCCAGCACTGGGAGGCTGAGGCAGGAGGATGGCTGGGAGTTCGACACCAGCCTGGGTGGGCTACATAGTGAGCTCCAGGTCAGTCTCAACTACATAGGGAGGCCCTGTCTCGATACCCCCCCAAAATTAATTAATTAATTAATGGGAGGGAGGCCTTACTTCAAATGTAGAGGCTGATTAAAAAACTACAAAATGACATATTATTATAGCCACTGAGTGTGGGATGTAAAAGACCTACATGTACAAATGTAGAAAGATACACACAAAACAAGTGCAAAACAAAATAGGTTACAGTCCAGCATGTATAGTACAACCCCATGAATACATACACAGTTTTGCATGAGGAAGTAGCACAAGGCTCTGATAGGCAGATGTAAGTTTCAGTTCCTGGCCTGCTGCCTCTCAGATGTGAACCCCGGATTATGCGTAACTCCTCTCAAGCCAAATTTCCTCATCAGAGGAGGGAAGGAAGGAAGGAATAAGAGTAGTAGTATTTGTTTTCACAATATTATTTTTAATTGTTTCTTTTGCCTTTGAGAGTCTTGCTATTTATACCCTCCCTACTGACCTTGAACTCCCAACTTTCCCGCCTCAGCCTCTACAGGGCAGGGGTCACAGGTGTGTGCCATCACGCCTGGATGTTTTCACAACTAGCTGAGACAGATATAATTTACATTTCCAATTATATTATTATAATTATCTCTGAAGAGTGTTTCTTGCATATTCTTTTCCTTCCATTATAACAACACCAAAAAGAATATGAAAACTAGAGGTCTTCTTAATTTTATACTTGATGAATTTTGTAAGTAAAAATACATAGAAAAAATATGTAAATCTCAGGAGAGGAATCCTTTTAATAACTATGTATTATTTGTCTCAACCCTCAAGAGAAGGTATTACTGCTTCAATGGTGGAGAACAGGAACCCAGCATGAGAAACTGATGCCTTGACCCAGGTCCCAACTCATTCCTGTGTGACAGGCTGTACATCGAAGCTCAGGTCTACCTTACTGTACTTGTAAATTTCAGGAAGCATGTCTCCCAGGCTTAAAGTCAAAACATTGCAACCTAGGCTAGGTTTCGTTTTATGTTCTAATAACCAGAATGTGGAAACAACAGGTGAATAGATAAACAGAATGGGATTTATCCATAGAATGGATGATTCAAACATAAGCAGGAATGCAGTTCTCTGATACATGATACAACGCTGAACTGTGAAGACATTAAGTGAAAGCCAAGTACCAAGGTCAAACACTGCATGACTGCATGGAAATGAAGTATCTAGAACAGAGCGTATACCAGGAGCTGAGGCGTAGAAGGAACGGAAAACTATTGTTTAATGCTTAGATTCCCACTGATTAAAAAAATTATCTAGGGCTGGGGATTTTGCTCAGTGGTGCCCTATCTGCCTTGCAAGCACAAGGTCCTGAATTTAATCTCCAGTACTGAAAACAAAAAAATTATACATAGATCATGGTTGTGATACACTGTGAAAGTACACTTGAAATGTTAAGTTTTATGGCACATTTTGTTACAATTAAAAATATTAGCAAAAAACCCAAAATGATCATATACTTTGAGAAAATTCTATGGTACATGAACTATACTATATCTCAAGAAAGATGTTAAAACAAAACTTTGGGGCGGAGACTTGATTTGAACCCTATGGATACCTTACCAAATATAGCACTAACCATCTTTAAATTCTTTGTTCATTCCTTATTTATAAAATGAGAATGGAGTCTCGGGATTCAGTGGTTCCGCTGCCTGCCTTGCAAGCGCAAGGACCGGAATTCGATTCCCAGAACAACAACAACAACAACAAAAAAAAACACCACCAGTACAATGAGAATGACTATATAAAGTTTTACACACAAGGAATGATTGCTATATATGATGAATGTTTAAAGTATTTTTTAAAAATCAGAGTAAAAGACAACAGTACCACTAATTCCCCCTCAAAATATTCCTCTACAATTCTGATTAATTTATCTTATCCTTCTTGCCATTTTCTGAAGCAGTTCTGGATTTCCTCTTTCATGCTTTTTAAGAGGTGTGATCAAAGCCATGCTGAATGTTATTGATAAACACCATCCAATGGAAAAGCAAACAGGAAAAACCATTACGGAGCGTTCTCATCCGCCTTATTCACAGATCTAGCACCACGCAACTTCTGCCTCTTCCACAAAGTTAAAATAATCATGAAAAGGTAAATCTTTTGAATGGACACAGAGAAGTCAGGACAGCGCAGAAGGGCAGGAAAGAGGACTTCCAGGCCTGCTTCAAAAAAAAAAAGGAAGAGCAACAGGACACGTGTGCTGAGAGACAGGGCACAGTATTTTCAGGGAAGTTAGTGGCAACATGTCTCTTGTTTTTTTGGTACTGGGAATCAAACTTAGGACCTTACGCTTATAAGGCAGGCTCAGTGCCACTGAGCTAAACCCCTGGCTCAGCAACATGTCTTTTACTGCAATGATTTAAATTTTTTAAAACATTCACTTAGTTTTTGGTCACAATAATAGAATTTACATAATAGGTTGTTGTGATGATTAAATGATAATGAATGAGGCTTATTAAACGACCTGAATAACAGTCGCAGCTTTTATGACAATCCTGTATGTTCCTTCAGATGGCCCAAGGTGAAGTACATCCTACCTTCCAACCCCTGGTCTAGCGATTTGCCTGGTAACAGCTGTGGCCCGCACCTGGAGCCCACTGTGCAATCACACTTGCAGGGAATTCAGGGATCCTGCGTTCCACAGGCAACAACCCCCTACTCTTCTCTGGCGGCTCTGCCAGCAGATCTAACAGGTAATCAGGTCAGGAACAGAAGATGTAGGGAGCGAATGCTAGGGCAGAACCTGCCCGAACCTCTTAGACAGTTCTCCCAAGAGACAGAGCACCTCACACAAGATGGATACAAAGAAAAGTCTACAAGTTTTGAAAGTATTTTTATGAAGAATTTTGTAACTGTGATGAAAATGAAGCGAGCACAGGGCCAGCGGCCCCTCCCCTTCCCTCATTCTCTTCGCAGAACTAAGCTTACACAACTTCTTTTCCCTTTTCTCAGGGCAATCTTTACGCCCCATCTTTGAATCAGTTTTCTTGTGCTGGATCCTTTACAAGTTTTCCTTTCTCACAATGTTGAGGTCCAACCTGGGATGTAGGAGCCGGAGAGAGCCTGCGAAACATATCACCAAGTGCAGAACACAGTGTGAGCTGCAGATGGGCCGGCCATGCCTTTGACCAGTGGCAGCAGGCTAGCGGGTAGGTGTAAGACAGTAGTTTAATAATCTCTCAGGATGCAAGGAGGTAAGAAAGGAAGGTTAGTATGGAGACCTGCAGGACTGGTGGTTGGGAGACCCCAGAAACGTCTCCTCGGGGTAGCTGTGCAAACAAGACCTGGGGTGTAGAGCTGCACACAAACACTTCCAGGATGCTGCATCTGTGAATTACCTAGTGTTTACTGTAACTCTTCTGAAGGTTCTCTCAGGAAAGCTATTTTTCCCAGTGTTTGCTTCCCAAAGTAGAGTATTTCTAGATGGGAATCAGATCCAAAGGGGCAAAAGGTACTAGAAACAAAGAGAGGGGAAAGCCGCCTGAGAACATGGCAGCAGCAGAACACACTAGCATGCTCTTTTCAGGGCTAGCTCCAGGGTGTTACCTGCATCACCACCCTGGCAACTTTATTTTCTTTTTCTGGTTTTTTGAGACACGCTCTCGTTACATAATTGAGATTGACTTTGAACTCACTATATAGCGCAGGCTGGCCTTGAGCTTGTAGCTATCCTCCCGCCTCAGCCTCCCAAGGTAACTGGGATCACAGGTGTACGCCGTCATGCTTGGCCCACCCTGGCACTTTTACAATGCATTTTTCATTATCCTTTTAATTTTTTTCAGATGAATAAAATACCCAAAGCCAAGTCTTATCGCCTTTGAAACATATTGCTGAGCTCTGAGAATATAATTTCACTTCTTACAGGATGAGCAGTTTTGAATCAGAGACAAGTATTACTGGTCATAGTGATTTTCACACACTCCCTTCTCCTTTCCAAATCTATCACAGGCCATCAACTCAGGTCTAGCCGGACAAAATAAATTTTGATTTTCTAAACTTGCAAACATGTTCTGCCTCTGGCCTGGAATAGAATTCCTCTGAACCAAGGGGTAGTCACATAAACTCAAAGTTAATTTTTCCAAAGGCTATGTGGGCAGCCAGAGGCAAATCCAAGGTTTCCCGGTTTTCACGGTCATTCAAATAGAACTGAGATTAAAACACTGACCTCAGTAGACTGTCTTCACTTTTGAGAACCTAATTAAGACTATTATTTACCTGTGCCTTCCTAAAATGGAGACAGTGTCAATGCTATTACTTTTATTGTCCTCCTTCCCTCGCTAGATCAAAGATGTTAATTAATATCTCTATCTATTTTTAAGAGGCAAGTCATCTCCTGTCCATATAATTATAAATTTGCCTAAATTTAAGCAATCACGTTTTCTGGATTACCTCGTTCTTTCTGCAGACCCACCCTCCAGAAATCTAATTTTCAAGCACTGTCAGATGAAAAAAGTGATATAAGATTTATTTGCCAAAGAAATAAAACAAAGTCAGTGAGCACAAGTCTCAGGGTATACAAATTTTGTTCATTTAGGAGAAGTGGGGCCATAGTTGACATTAAACAACTATGGTTTGTTAAACAATACTCAAGGCCTATTCTCCAACCCCGTAGGATGGAGAACCCTGGTCTGGAGAATCACACAGCAACTAAGTAATGGGAACTCTAAGAAAAAGCCTAGCAGCAAAGACAAATCACAGTGGACTCTGCAGACTGCCAGGGGTGAGTGCTATGGAGTGCTGCTGCTTTTGAGGAGGCCGGAGGCTATGGATAAGGAGCAGAGGAGAGACTGGCTGTCCAGGGAGCAGCAGGGCTCTTCTCCTGTGTTACAGGGATCTCCATCTATTATCAAAAGAACATCCATTATCACAGCTATTAATTTGTGCTTTTTATAAATAAATCAGGTATTTTAAATAAATCAATCCAATTCACACAACTGCGAAGAAACACTTTCATATATTTCCTAGGTATTCAGGGGAGAATTTAATGACAAAGTGGACAGAGGCTGGGCAGCCTCAGAGTAACAGTGCGGAGTCCTAGGTTCACTGGAGGAGCGACAGTATGACCAGTACGAGGTTGGGTCCTTACACCTTCCACGCCTGGCCTTAAGTCTGTGTCCCATGAAGGGCCATTTGCAATATTAGAACTCACCTACCCATAATCGCTTCAAGAAGTTTACATTCAAGACTGAAAAAAAATATGATTGTTGATAAAAACACACAATTCTATCTAAAAACCAGAAAAATGGGGGAGGGACTTTGGTTCCTTCCATCATTTTAAGGTCCTTAAAGTTTCTCAGGTATACACTCTCACTTTTCTCTGATGGTCTGTATTACTGCTCCAGAATTTTGGGCAACTTCACAGAAGAAGCTAGTGAGTGACTTTTGAAAAGGCATCATTTGTATCTGTTTAACATATCAAGTGTCACTTAAAATATGTAACTGGGGAGACCTGAGGAAAAAAAACATTTTTAAAGTTCCTACAAGATTACTGTCGATTTGGGCCGGGGATTTAGCTCAGTGGTGCCATCGCTTGCCTTGTAAATGGCAAGGTCCTGAGATTGATCCCTGGTACCAAATACAAAGAAAAAAAAATTACTACAGATTTTTATGTAGGAAAAGTCAATTGGAAAAATGACTGTATGATTTTTTTAAATTTAAAAAGATCACAAAGTTTCCTATTTGCACACCGCTTTTGGCATTTGTTGATACCAGAGTTTAGATCTTTGAGTATTTGGCAGAAATCAAGTTAGATGGATATTTTAGGAAAAGAGCAAGTTGAAAAACATTTGCTATATATTAAAATGGTTTTGGAATAACTTCGAATGACAAGGCTTATCAAACACACCTAGATTAAATTTCTTCATATATACATACACTGTTTAAGAAAAGGGTGCTTTAAAAAATGGTGTAATGTTTAAATGGGATGGACTAAACTTGGAGTGTTCCCATGGGCTCGCAGCAATTACCTAAGAAGGGGCTGAATGGAGAGAAACAGATTAGAACTATGCAGAGACTGAGTCAAAACCTGTGCATCTGAATTTTAGATATGGTACTGAAAAGCTGTGTGACCTTGGGGAAAAACTACAAATACTTTTAAGCTTCAGATACCTCACCTACGAAAGTAGAAAGATAAAATAAATTAAAAACAAAAACTCAAAAACACACTTTGGTGCTCTAGTACATGCCTGCTGGATATTTAAGTTGGTACAAGCTTTATACATTATTAATGGGTATATACATAAAATTTTAATTAAAAAATACAAAAATAAACTGGGCATGGTGGCGCATGCCTGTAATCCCAGCACTCGGGAGGCTGAGACAGGAGGATCACTGTAAGTTCAAGACCAGCCCAGGCTACACAGTGAGCTCCAGGTCAGTCTCAACTACATAGTGAGAATCCGTCTCAAAAAACAAACAAACAAACAAGCCAAGACTAAACAAAGAAAGGAATAAGCAATTAATTAGCTCTTGAAAACCATCAAGTAGAAATATACATTACCAGAGTAAAAGTTTTACCAAAGAGATCTCAAAAAAACTCCAGACTTGGAAAAACCAACTGTTCCTTAAAGGACTACTACCTAGACAACATAAAGAAAAGGCCCCCAAATTCAAAGACCAATTGAAAATATAAGCAATTAATTAGCTCTTGAAAACCATCAAGTAGAAATATACATTACCAGAGTAAAAGTTTCACCAAAGAGATCTCAAAAAAACTCCAGACTTGGAAAAACCAACTGTTCCTTAAAGGACTACTTACTACCTAGAGAACATAAAGAAAAGGCCCCCAAATTCAAAGACCAATTGAAAATGGGCATCTGAAACGAACAGACATTTCTCAGACAAACAAGTAAAAGCAGCAAATAAACATATGAAAAAATGGTCAACATCACTGGTCATTTGAGACATGCAGAAGAAAACAACACTGAGATTCCAGCTCACTCCAAAAAGAATGGCTGCTGCCATCAAGCAATCAACCAAGCTGGGCATGGTGGCAAATGCCTGTAAATCCCAGC
>NW_022900930.1:10669152-10683834 GCF_012274545.1 Fukomys damarensis
AAAAAAAAAAAAAAAAAAAAAAAAAAAAAAAAAAAAAAAAAACCAAAAAACAAAAAACAAAAAAAGAAATCAACTAACAACAAACGCTGGCAGAGATTATGGGGAGAGAAAGGAATCTTTCTCCATTATTGGTAGAAATGCGGACTATTTTTTGTTTTTTGAGACAGGGTCTCACTATGTAGTTCCAGCTGGCCTTGAACTATTTAGCTCAGCCTGGCCTTAAACTTAGGGCGATCCTCCTGCCACAGACTCCTGACTACTTGGATTACAGGTATGTACCACCATTCCTGCCTTCTACGAATATACTGAAAACCAGTGAATTGCAAATTTCAGGTTACTTGTATGTGTGAATTATATCTCAATAATATTACTTTTAAATTGAAAATACCCTTTCAGTCACTACAGGCATAAAAATAGTAATAATCAAAGGCAAGACAACTAATACATTCTCTTGTGTATACTCTTGGTTATTTATTTGTTTGTTTTGTTTTGATACCGGGGATCAAACTTGGGTCCTTGTGCTTGCGAGGCAGGCCACCGAACTGCTGAGCCAAATCCCCGGCCCTACTCTTAGTTATTTGTAAGTAGGATTATAGTAGGCCCCATTATAAAGAGAGGGATATATTATTCCAAACCCATTTTATGACTGAAATCATAGCACCCTTTTTATACCATTTTCTCCCCTACATATATACCTATGATAAAGTTTAACTTAAATTAAGCAAAGTAATAATAGAACAGAACAACCGTAGGAATATACTGTATAAGTTATCTATGGTGTCCTCAAATTATCTTCCTGTATGGTCCTTACTGTTCTTGTGATAACATGAGATGATACAATGCTCATGTGATGAAATGAAATAAAAAGAATAATGTAAACCAGGCGTGGTGGTGCACATCTGTAATCCCAGCACTCGGGAGGCTGAGGCAGGAGGATCGCTGTGAATTCAAGACCAGCCTAGGCTACAAAGTGAATTCCAGGTCCGTCTCAACTACATTGAGACCCTGTCTCAACCCCCCCGCCAAAAAAAAGAGAGAGAGAGAGAGAATACTGTGACATTACCTAAGAGTCACACAACAAGACAGCTATGCTAAGTAACTACTGAGCAGGTAGTACACATAGCATGGACACCCTGGACAACATTTCAGATGGGACAGCACAAGACTTCACTGCACCACTCACAACACTGCACAATTGATAAATCTATGAACTATTTCTGGCATTTTCCATTGAATGTTTTCACACTATAAGTGATTATAGGTAATTGAAACTACAGATAATGGGGAACAATGATGATTATAACCCATGAACCCCATACAATGATCAGTGCTTATCTGTATGAATACAAAGCGCCCCCAGAGACGCACATATCAAGGGGTGACTGGATCACAAGTGGGCTAATCTCATCAACAGATTCATCCACTGATGAGTTCCTAGCTGAATGGGCTGTCGAGAGGTGGGCCCAGATAGAAGCCAGTAGTGGGGGTTATGCCTCTGAAGTGTGTCTCTTCCCAGGCCCGATCCCCTCTGATCCTCATCTTGTTCTCTCTGCTTCTTGGCTGATGGGAGATAAGCAGCTTTCCTCTGCCACACCCTCTTCCCATGTTTCTGCCTTAGACCAGTAAACTATGGGCTGAAACATATGAAAGTCTGAGCTAAAATAAACCTTTCTTGAAGTGGTGCATATCGGATGTTTGGTCACATCAACGAGCTGACTAACACAATATCCATCACCTCCCCGCCCCAAATTTCAGGCTATGTCATGTACTGGTGCAAATTCCCTATAATGAGTGTTATTATGTATATATAAAATGTACCAATAATGCTTTGCTTCAAAAAGATAGCTATAACCAAAAAACATAAACTGGGAAATAAACTCTTCATGGTGTTTTCAAACAAACCACGTGGATGGTTAAATCAAGTAATTAGTATGTGTACTACCTCACATACTTATTCTTTTTGTAATAAAAGCAATGAATATTTACTCTTATCAATTTCCAAACATACACTGACATTAACTATAACTGAACTTTCAAACTTATTCCTCCGGTCTAAAATTTTGTCTTGACTATCAATGGAGGTGGGTATGCTGTATGGTATGAACAGTCAACCTCTACTATCCTAGCAAAATTTTAAGTATGAGGAATTAAAATCAAGATTCTGAGGGGATACCTGCATTCCTATGTTTATTGTAGCATTACTTACCGGAGTGAAGACATGGACACAACCTAAAAATGTGTCTGAGAGATATCGGAACAAAATACATCTTATAGATGAAATAGAGTATCATTCAAAATAAAGACAACCCTGCCACTTTCATGACAAGTGAAATTAATTATACACAGAACAATTATGACCACAACTATATAAGGAATCTAAAATAACCCAATGACAATAACCCAATTGAAGAAGAATGATAAGGAAATGAACATCCACTATCAAGTACCTCCTGAATTTCCATCTTTGGGCCTGGAATTACAGTTACTCATAAACTTAATCTACATTTCATTGCTAACCAATTAAAAAGCCAGTGAACCCAAACATCCATACTGTCTTGGCTTTAGAAAGCCACCAAATGTTTGATGGTGTTAAGAAACAAGAACAGGGCTTGCACAAAGGGAAAATGTCAAATAAACCCACCCACCCCTATCACAAGTGTCTTCCTGTCTCTTCATTTCATTCCAGGGACCAAAGTCAGGTGCTAAAAGAAGCCATAAGGAGAAGAAATGTTCCAGGAATATTCCATTAACCGCACACTGCTACAAAGCTAACATTTCAAGCTAATCTAAATATTTGACTTTCTGTCCCTGAGCTTATTTTAATGCGTCTAGTCAATATCATTGCTCATTCTGTTTAATGTTGACTTTACATGCAAAGACATTTTTCTTACAAGATAAATTTCATTTGTCTTTGATGAATACTGTGGTGTTACAATGTCTCGCCTTTCTACTTTTACTTCAGTTTAATTGAGGGAAATTACTAGACAACTACTATTTATCATTACTTTTCTGCAGACATAATTTTAAAGTTAAGAATCTTAAGCAAAATACCAACAGCAGTCTATTTCCTTTGTAAAAAGTCCTACCCTCAGTAAAATTATGGACGTGACTTTTGCAATGGAAAATGGAGTTGCTTTAGATGATGGGCCAAAGAAATGCATTCCACCCAAACAATGACAGGTCATCCCGTGCCGTTGAGAAAATAAAGGCACCAGGCCTGGGCCACAGGCAGGAGACTACATTCCTGCCCAGGAAGATGGAAACTCCAAAATTTCCTTCCATCCCCCCAAAATGACACTCCCTTCCTCTGCCCTTAGGACCGAAAGAATAAGGACTGCAATACACTGCCATACCTTATATAAAGTCATGTAAATCCATGAGGATACAGAAAAACAGGAAAAGCAAAAGCAAAATGTTAAAAGCACCCTCCTACAGTGATCACCAATGGAGACAACCAGGCACCAGTTTCATGCTGAAAATTCACAACAAAGAGAAGAACTTAACCTGGTTTTCACAAAGAACTGTATTTCAAGGAGAACACAAAACCAAATCAAACAAAACAATTTTTCAATTCCTACTTAAGTAATAAGGAAAAGATAAATATATGAAATCATTTAAAATGAACCTGATAGGGACCTTACAATCAAGGTATTAACCATTCCTGCTTTAAACCACACATCTACCTTGTCATCACCCAACACGGAATAACTCCAAAACCTGTCACTTCATTACAGGACGGGTGCGCACACAGTACCATCTGTGATGTATTCTCATTTGAAATGGTGAACCTGAACCTGAATGGGAGCCAGCCCTTTCAAGCCTCATCACGCATTCATATGACAGTCAACAGGTGACACAGAAAGAAAGAAAAGACACCCAAAGACAGAAAACAGACAAATCTAGGGAAGGATCATTTCCCAGAAGACTGAAACTTTTTTCAACAAACCAAAGACAAAAACGGAAGAACAGGAGAAGGTACACTGCGCTAAATTAAGACAGACAGATTAAGGGCAACATATTACAATAATTAAGAGCAATTCATTGCTAAATGCAATATACTGGATTGGCGCAAATATTTCAATTGTTAAAAGAAAAAGTGAGGAAGAGGACTCAAAGGAAGTCATTTTAAACAAATTGTGCCAAAATCCAATGAAAATATGAATGGTGAGTTTCTGCACTTAACAAATCTTTCTATATTTTGGCATGTTTGAAAACAAGAGAAGGGGGGATAGATAGAGTGAATCCTCCCCGCAGCAGAACAATGTCACAACCCATGGAGATACCAAACATCGCAGATGTGGAAACAGGCTTCTTGTGTAAAACTGCCAAGAAGACATAGTCCATGAGACAGGGTCCTAAACTGAAGGTGATGTAATTTACCAAGGGAATGCTTTCCCGACGTCTGTCATGTAAACACACCCAATCTCCTTTTGCAGAGTCACAAGGTGGTTTTTAATAAGGTTTCTCTTTCCAACTAAATTATAGCTTCTGGGTAAGGCACAATAGGAAGGCAGTGGCACCTCAAAGAATCTTTCATCAAGAGGGGGTGTGTCAGGGGTGAAATCAGCTTCCTAGTTACTTTCTGCACACTTTTGTCCATCTGTCAAATGGACTCATTTTGTCTCACACAGTTGTAAGAGATCATGTATGTGACTGTTTCAGCACATGGTAATGCCACAACTAAATGAGAATGTAAACACAATACTCCAAGCTAACTGCGTAGAACATCTAGGTCCCGAAATCTACTACAACCACGTGTGCATGGAAGAACATCACATGAAATCACAACCCAAGCTTCTAGCCTTGTGAGACCGTCAGTAGAGGTACCAGCTAACTTGACCCTGAACTCTGACACACAGAATATGTCATATATAAAACCCAACAACAAAAACAAAAGCAATTCCACCTTATCTAAGATTTGCATATTCCATTCTAATTACAATAAAAACCCGAACTGCTCTCCTCACTCAAAGAGCACATTTTTGCCTGGCATAAAGAGTTCCTAGATCCAGCATGGTCTCCCTGCCCAGTGTGGTCACTTCCTTTCCCTTCTGTGCAGCTCTTCAACACTGCCTGATCAGGAGGTCTTTTTGTGATCTCTTTCTTGCCTTTTTTTCAGTTTTGATCTTGACATTTGCTCCTCCTTCCTGGAGAGGCTCGACTGCATTCTCTGCTTGCTGACATCTTCCTCATCTTCAGCTAAAACAGGCCATTTCCCATTCTTTCTGTAATTACCTGCTTTACCATCTGCACAATATTATCTATGACTTCAACATAGCACTTGCTCTGCCTTACATTGAAGGCCTTCATAGGCCTGTTTTTCTCCAGGGTAAACATAAGGAGGATTGTGCCTTATTCAGCCTTTTAATCTCTCGTCTCCTACATGTTTGCTAAACTCAAGCGAGAAAATTAGAACAAGAACTCACCATAACTTCCTCTACAGAGCTGTTAATGTTTGACCAGCTTGATCTCTTTGACCTTCAGTGGGATATTTCATTAAAAAACAGACACTCTCCACATTCAGCCACCCAGGAAACCATAGCTTTCAAGTTAAGATGCTGCTCCTCCCCTCATTTTTTAGTATAGCCAGTGGTGACAAATTCAGAGGAGGACTGGGGACTTGGGTCTGCACAGATTACAGGACACCTGAAGATGATCCACTCCCTTTACTCTCCAAGCAACCGACATGTCTGCTCATCTTGAGCCTCAATTGCATGGTATTTTGGTCTTAGTAATCAGCTGAATACTCACAGATATGAGAACTAGGAGGGCTAAAGCTAAAAATAAAAGTAGATCTCATGAGTGTGACACTCAACATATAAATGCATTCACTCAAGCATTCGTATAGTTATCTGTATAGCCAGCCACTGAACACGTTAATGTACTTAGCTCTCAGTGGGTAACAACATTTCTGTACCAATTTTTAAAAATATATGGACATTCTGTGAAATAGCAATAGCTATATCACGGTGGAAAGTCAATAAAAAGGAAGAAAATCAGTTATATACATTTTTAGAACTTTAAGTGCCTTAAACTTTGTAGTTTAAAAAAATACTTTATAATTTACAAGTTTCTTAAAATTAGCTTACATTACGTTTGATACTGGAACTGGAGGTATGGAGGGGGAGAATAATGCATTTTTTGAAGCCAGTGTCTGGATCCACTCCATCCTTAAAGGAGGCTGAGTATAGGACGATAACGTTACATGGCTCCTCAAGAAGCAGTTACACTTGGGCACCTCCATCAAGCAGAAAGCTCACAGGATCGAAGCCCAGTAGGAAAAAACACTGCTTCCCTCGAGCCTGGGTCTACTGCTGCGAAAACTCATCACCTGCTCCAGATGTAACTGCAGATTCCAATGAGAAGTCCACCAAGAACAAAATGGTAACTTTTCACATTAAAGACTATAGGCTTTTAAGACTTTGGTTTCTGGATACCTGTATACTTGTAAAAACTATCAAGTATTCCAAAGAACGTTAATGGGGTAATATCAATTAATATTCTCTATATTAAAATGATTTAAGTTAAAAATTCCTATTAATTCATCAAAAATGAAAGTCAATTACATATTAAAATAAATAGGATATTTTGGTGGGAAACTACACATTGTGAAACAAGAAAAGCTTTACTTTCACATGCTGGAAAATATTATCTAATTTAAAAGATGATGAGGGAATTCTCATGCCTCTGTATAATTGTATTGATGCAATATATTGTTTTCACGGTAGTTTATGAAAAAAATATGGCTTGAGTTACACAGAGAGTTGATTAAACTGTGGATACCCTTGATGTCTAACTATGGTATTTTTCTTTGATACTATACGAAAGCTGGATAAGGAGTATTTCTTAAAGTTTTGTTGTAAGGTGGAATTTGAAACCTTATTGGTGAGCTTTTCATATTCTTTAATTAAAAAATCCACTGTCCCAGGGCTGGAGATGTAGCTCAGTGGCGCCATGACTGAGTGGCAAGCACAAGGGCCTAAGTTTGATTCTCAGTACCGGGCAGGGGAAAAAAAAATAATCCACTGTTCATTTTATATTTTAGATGGCTCTTTTACATATGCAGAATTTTTAAAGTATTGGTTCACTGACAAGTGAATCTTCAAAAGTTGAGTTGTTTCATTATGCAACTTAAAAGGAAATCTATGAATATCAATCTGCTAAGAAACTTTTGGTAGATTTAAGGTCTTTTATTTATTGTTGGCGGGGGTACTGGGGATCAAACTCAGGTCCTTGCGCTTATAAGGCAGACGGCGGCACCATCTAGCTAAATCCCCAGCCTGATAAGATCTTTTTTTTTTTCCAAACTTGAATTCTATTATTGGCAACAAGTATTGTCTATTATTTTCCATGAAGTTATAGGATCATTTCAAATTTCTGAGAAAATGCCGGCCAATTATCCACCTCTGATTAACCAATTTGAAAGTTTCAAATTTCAAGTTAAAGTGGTGTAAAGAAAGTAGCAAGTTCACATCATACCTTAAACAATTATAGAAGGGCTTTATGTGTGCTCCTCAGGGTCACACTGAATAATAACATGACTTGTATTCAAGATTTCACACAATGAAATTTTTACTTTTTTTTTTTTTTTTTTTTTTTTTTTTTTTTTTTGGTATCAGAGATCAAACCTGGGTCCTTGCACTTGCAAGGCAGGCAGAACCACTGAGCTAAATCCCTGGCAACACAATCATTATCAATACATTTTGGTGCCACCATCTTGATCTAAAGGTTGAAGTAGTTGTATCCACACTAGCCAGTGAAAAAGGTTAACTATTCTCATGAAAACAGTCTAGGGCAGTGATGGAAACTCTTCTAGAAACAAGAGTACCCAAATTGCAACCCCAAACCCATTTATTTATCGCCAAGTTCCAACACTGCAATTAAACCAGAATATTGAGGTTTTAGTTTAGAAAAGTTTCATACATCTAAAGAAAAACACAGTAACAGCTTTCCAAGATACAAACAGGCTGCTCTGGCAGAGGGGCCACAGGTTTGCCAGCACGGTAGGGTATTGAGAACACCGGTCAGAGCACAGGAAAACGCAGCTTTTGAGGATGCAAGCATGGGCAGAAAGGCAGGCAAGTAACAGAAACGATGAGTGTGCATCAAACACTGACAACAAAGAAATGCCTCTCTTGCAGTGAGCAAGTGAAGACAGAACATGGGCCTTTAAAAAAACTAAGCTAATGCTACCTGTTTCTTCGGGATTGTTTTATTAAATTACTATTTATGCTTTCATTTCTTGAAAGAGGTAATGAATAATTTGCATTGACACAACAGGTAAAGTTATTGGTATTACAAAATGATTTCCAGGGAGCTATGAGTTCCTGAATTAAAGCATCTGTTTACAGCAGACGTATGATTTGAAAAAAGAAATTCAAGGCAAAATATTAATAGGCGTTACTAATCACAGGTAGGCAATCTATTAGATTATAATGTAAAGTAAGCAGATTAGCTGACCTATGTTGAGGGATAGTAATTTCCCTGTCACATAAAACAAGATATATCTATATCTGAAAGCCATTCAACTGCCAAATCTTTTATTTTAAATTACTAAAATTGTACAAATTAAGCAAAACTAGAATTGAACACAGGTTTCTACATGGAGAACAGAGGTGCAGGTGGGCTGTAAACATGGGAGCCATATGTGTATCACTTTGGATCCTGATGTTTTCCAAATGCCCACGTGTAAGGTGGTCTCCAGGGTGGCGCTATTGGGAGGTAAAAGTGCCCTTCACGACAGAAGTCTTTATGTCACTAGAGGCGAGCCTTTCAAGTGGACCTTGGGAGCCGGGCCTACTGCCCTCTCTTTTTGCATCCTAGAAATAAAAATGACTGGTTTTTGCTATGTCTTTTCTCCTAAATCTGTTCTTCATACTTTTTAAAATGTTGAGACTGCGTCTTGGTAAATCGCTAAGTTGCTCAGCCTGGCTTCCAACTTGGGATCCTGTTGGCTTGGTCTTCCGAGAGCTGGGATTACAGGCCTGCACCACCACATCTGGCTGGCTAACCCTCTTTTTATAGGTTAATTATCTTCAGTATTTTGGTACAGTTTATGGAAAGCTGACTAAAAGTGGCTCAAAAAATGTTGGATGCTTTAAAAAGGACAAATAGTATTCTGCTTTGCCCTTGTATTTGACAGACTTGGATATATACAGCAATAAACAGCAGATTTCTGGTTTCTAAGAGTATCCCGCTGTTCTTGTTTCTTGTAATTTTGTTATTCCTTAGAGTCTATCCAGGGCCATGGCAACTGATGCTCTTACACATATCAAGAGTGACAAAAAGGCCAAGGTGTGGTGGCGCATGCCTGTAATCCCAGCAGTCGGGAGGCTGAGGCAGGAGGATCGCTGTGAGTTCGAGGCCAGCCTGGGCTACATAGTGAGTTCTAGGTCAGTCTCAACTACATAGTGAGACCCTGTTTCAACCCCTCCCCCCAAAACAGAGTGCCAAGTAAGTGTCTTTGCTCTTGGAACAAATCCTTCTCTCTAATGTGACAACCAGGTCCATGGACATGGGCTGTGTTGGATGAGGGAAGAATTAGTGTACAGAATGCTTAACAGGTTGTTCAATCATTATAAAGTCTAAATACACAAAATGGAAATCACTGGGATGACCCTGTGAACAATGAATGTGGAAGCAGGCTTCAAATGGGGTCCAGAGCAAGGACCGAATCCTAGGAGAGTACCTACTACGGGACTGCTTCAAAGACCAGGGGCAGCTATGCTCAAAGAAGTCCCTCAAGCTGGCACCCAGGAATCTCACTAGGCTCCGTCCCTTTCGTATAAGCAGCCTGTCAAACTATTGTTTTGAGAATAATCTTAGTGTTCGTTCACAAGGTAAGAAATTATGTAATAATAGTAAGGTATTATAAGTCAAAGGCAACCTGTTATAGTCTGCATTTTATACACATTGTGCTAAAGTGTATAAAAATCATGTAGAAGGACACGTAACAGCGTTAACTGTGGATATTTCTCAAGGATACAGAAATGCACACTTTTAAACCTTTAAATTTCATGTATGGTCTCCTTTTATAACAATAAAACATATCTAGCAAGATTATTTTCAAAAGCAGTGATAAAGTTTTAGATTTAAGTGTGTGTGTATGGGGGGCGGTTTCAAGAAAAAGAAAGGAGATTTGGCCTATATCTGAGGTTGTGAGGACTGAACTGTACTCTTGTGGTAGACCTCTGGTATACTGTTTTAAAAGAGACAAAGTCTTTCCTCCATGAATAACAGACCCAATATCTTTGTATTAGATCTGTTGCCGGGACAAAATGCCCAACACTGCAAATTAAAGCAGAAGTTTACTGTGGCTCAGTTTCAGTGGTTCAGTCCACAGTGGGAGAATTGCTCCTGGTATGGTAGCCAGAAATGGGAGAAAAGGAAGAAAAGAGGGAGAAAAAGAGAAAAGGAAGAAAGGGAGGAAACAGAGGCAGAAAAAGAGGACCATTCCAGTTGTGTCCCCAGTGCTCGGCCTCCGCTGGCCAGGCCCCACTTCCCAACAGCAGCGTCATCTGTGGATGAACACAGCATCCCATGAGCCAGCACCTTCCAAACGCATGACACTTTTGTGAGGACATTTTAGATCTAAATCATACCAACCCTATTAGACAAACCTTCACTTGTTTTCATGTTAATTTTATTTTCAAAAACAAGTCAGAACCAGGTCTCTTAATTCTAGGCTTTAAAAAGGACCACAGGAGGATTTTGTTAATCTGCTCAATCTCTGAAACTCGAGAGGAATGTTTCCCTGCCTTTTCAGATTTACAGCAGAACCACCTATAGGCATACCATCTACCTGACCACAATCTGTGACAACTTATGTTTGCTCCTTCCACGGTGACTCCAGGACTGGGGCCACATCAGGTTGTAGGATCCCGAGCTTTGCGAAACAGGGCTACGTTACCGCACTTTCTCAACTGTGACCATTTCGCATCTTACATCTGAGTGATTCAAAAGACCACCTAAAAGAATTATTCGTCTGTCCTCCAAATATGAAGAAATCAAATACCTCCATTTTTGCTGATGGTAACTTCTATTGACCTAAAGTAATTACAGTAGTCAACTCTTATTTTCTTAACAATCCAGAAGGAATGAAGTAGACCAAAACGAAATAATACACAGAAGGCTGGACTTCTGGAATACACAAAATGTTTTTCCTCTAAGAAGCACTCAGAAGCAGGGCATGGTGGTGCATGCCTGTAATTCCGGCAATCTGGAGGCTAAGGCAGGAGGACTGCCACAAGTTCAAGACCTGGGCTGCATACAACGAAATCCCACCCTAAACCTAAAATAAATAAACCCTAAAGGCCCGAAACAAAAAATAGAAGCTCTTAGGAAAACAACATCAGAAAATTAATAAAATTACTCACATTATAAAATGTAAAAATCCAAGGATGCTGCTTTCCAGATTAAGAATTCTTATCCTCAGCCCCCACAGAACAGCTCCAGGCTGTGTTTTTCCCTTGTCTTTTTCCTTCCTACAGTTCTGAGAGATCAGGTGCCCCTCAGGCCATGTCTTTGTGTTTCTAAACAATCCCACTCTAGGATGCCCAGCACAGCTCCTGTGAAGATTCAGAGCAGGCAGGGAACGGTCAGAAGTTTGCCACCTTTTGGGTGGCTCGCACGCAATGTGTGCACTAACTGGCCTGGAAAATGCACCTGGCTCTACTTCAGGGGCACAGAAAGCCTCAGACGGGGCCCTGGATGACTCTTGTCCCTTGGGGATGAAGGCTCAGATTTAGTATTTGCTGGGTGGTGGCTCTAGAAGGATACCTGCTACGTACTTTAAAGTCCTGAACTTTGTGATTTCTTCAGACAAGAGACAGAGAACTCGATTTAAGAAAGCCCCAGTCAGGACTAGATAAATGAGAAATATCAGGGGCACGGTAGGCAAACTAGGAAGTTGTCTGATTATTCACCAAAGGTTCTGTGTTCACCAGGTATTTAACTTTTTTTTGTTGTTTGTTTGGTTGGTTGGTTTTGGTACCGGGGATCGAACTCAGGACCTTACATTCACCAGGTATCTAAGAGTACCAATTTAACAGGGCACGTTTTTTGTTGGAATGGGAGATGGAAGGTATAAACAGGGAGTCACAGCGAAAGAGTCTGTGAGTGGAAAGGTTAATTTAAACTTTTAGTTCCTCAATCTTTCAGAGATTATCAAATGCTACACTCCACAATCACCCAAAGCGCTTTTAGAAATAGCCCAGAATCAAAAGCTCTGGAGTTGGGAATATAGGAAACTGGGTTACTACTACAGAGCTCTGGGAGCCTTTCAGTATTTGTGCCACAAAAATTCCAGTGAAAGGTGGACGTGGTGTCACATGCCTATAATCCCAGCACTTGAGGGACTGATGCAGAGGGATCACTGCTACTATGAGGATGCTGAATTACACAAGATCAAAACCCTCTCTGAGAAGGGGTGTGTGTGAAGGGAGAGAGCAAAAGGGAAAGCAGGGAGAGGACTATTTGAGTTGAAGGCTCTATGAAGATCTGGTTACCTCTGCCTTTAAATGCACTAAGATAAATTATATTGCTAACAGTCTAGACTCAAGAGCATTTATTCAATGAAATTCCATATGTATTATGATAAAATTACCAACTTATACATCCCAAATATGTGCATTTCGTTTTGTCCCAATAACACTAAATTCTAAAACTTCCACACCTGTGTAGCATAAGGCAGTTATGACCAAAAAAAAAAAAAAAGCATAAAAATCAATACATGGCATCTCTTAAAGAATGCTCTACGTGTATTTCTCGGTGCTAAATATACAAATGCAGAAATGGCCAGTGGCACTGCCTCTGTGGGGGTTTCCCAACTTTCATATACAGCAGGATATCTATTCCTCATGGCCCTATGGTAAGTACAGCTGAGACTCCAGAGAAGTGAGTCAACTATACCAAAGTAACTGTTACTGGAATTTAAATGTGGGCTCTATCTGACATATGAGCTTGCTAATAAGTCTGCTGTAACAAAAAACACCACCACAGGCTGGGCTGGATAAATATAAATCATTGTCTCACGGTTCTGGAGAATGAATCCAAGATAAAGGCATTCACAGGTTTGCTTCTCCAAAGGCCTCTGTCCTAGCTTGCTGATGGCTGCACTCTCTTGTGTCCACAAAAGGTTATTTTCTCTGTGTAAATGTCACATTTACCTACTGGCTCTTTTTAATTTGATGAGTACAACAGTTGTATTGGATGTGGTCCCTACCCTAAAGCCTTCATTTTAACTTATTCATCTCTTTACAAAACTTCTAAATATGGTAATTTAGAGGTGCTGGGAGTTGAAAATTCTGGGCAACGCAAGTTAGCCAACAATACTTACTGAGTATAATAATAAAAAAAAGATAGTAGATTTTTCCAGTGCTTAATTTCAACTGCAAAACAGCACTACTGAGAACTGAGTAAGATAATTCATGCGAAAGGCTCAGCACTGTCTGCTCAGCCACAGCACCAGCATCATTACACACGAGTAAGAATGACTGAAAAGACGGTGGCATGCCCCCTTTTCATCTCTAAAGGGGAGTGTTTATAGTACAAAACACCGTAATGCGTAATTTCAGAGAATTTTACCTATATTTATAATTTTTATCTCTCCTTTGGGGAAAGGCGCTGGGGATGAAACCCAGAAATCCCACATGCTAAGCTCATTCTACATCACTGAGTTATATGTAGTTACTACAGCCTTCGTATCTCTGAATGGTTTCTTAGTTTTAAATTTGACTACACACAAGTAGAGTAAGAGAAGTAGTTCAAATTAATGAGCCCACTAACAAAAATTTAGGAAGATATAATACTTTCCTGGGATTACTTATGAATTTCATTCATGCTTTCTCCAAACTTGCAAGGACAACAGGATATAGTCTAACAATGATGACATGGGTTTGAACTATTATGAAAGAAACCAAATCCAACTTTTTTATGGGGGAGGTTGTTTTTAATTTTAAAATTATACACTATATTCATTCAGCAGTATCTATAGATTACACATATTTAATCTTGAGTATAACAAACCCATTTTACTTAGGTCTCATCACAAGCATTTTATAGTTGAAAGATCAAGGAGCACAGCAATATTGTTTTTTATTTACAAAGCTTGTCGCAAACTGCCAGAACCAGAACGCTCACTGACATCTTCCAGTCCAAAAGCAAGGCCACCAGTTACTTTGCCAAGCTATAAAACCTGGTTTCCTCATTCTTCATGGCTTCTGAAAAAGCAGTAGCTGCTCAATACGTAAAGAAGGCTGATTTGGGGGGAATCTGGATCCAGCTTCAGAACCTGTTAAGTCCTTGATACAGGATGACCTTGACCACTGCCAACACCTTCAAGTAAATAATCAAGTTCCTTTTTGCCCAGGGTCTAGCACAATGCTCATTTCAGTTCAACAAGATATTTACTGAGAATCTAAGTTCAAGTAAATGTTATATAATCAAATCACAGAACTTTTTTTTTTTTTTAAGTGATGGCAATAAGGGCTTTTCAGCCATCATGTGAAAACAAAAAGAAGCATTTACCAAAAAATCTCTCTTCCGGTCTACAACAGAAAAGCTTTCAGGATTTTTCCAATCACAAAATTCTGATTCCATCACAGATCACACTTGATGGGTGGTTGTTAAAGAACCAACTCAAGTACCAATTACTGGTATAAGAAAATTGGATTAAAAAAAAAA
>NW_022900930.1:10684021-10752720 GCF_012274545.1 Fukomys damarensis
TATAAAAGACTAGTAGACCCATCACAACATTCTTACTCTGCAATATAATTCCAAGAAAGCACTGACTCTGTGATGAGACAGGACCAGTTTAGCTGGTGATAAGGTCAATCTGAGATATAGTGGAATTGCTGTCAGGGCCCATTGGTCATAAGAAGCTATATATTAAAAGAAATCTGCTAAACTTTTCTCAAGGGTACACTACAGGCTATTCAATTTTTTTTAAAAAATTCAAACTTTATTTTGCTATCAACAGCTGGCTGGAAAAGTTTTGACCTTGCCATGGAAATTATCTGATCACTTTTGAGTTGCTCTGTACAGAGAGAAGACAAGGGAAGAGAACTGGACAGCGCAGACTGATTAGCTGTCTCCATGTTTTTCCTGTCATGGTCAGGGGTTCTAAGATCCAGTTTGTTTCTCCCTGTAGCTTTTGTAAATCCTGTTGTAAACAGGCTATCACCTCCATAGATCATGATTTCATACGTTGCAGCAGATTAAAAAAAACAAAAACCTTCAAGTTCTGAAAACAAAAACATTCAAAGTAATCAAAGATTAAAGTGTAAGTTATTACCAGCATTACATTTCCTATCTGAATAAATCTTCTGAAACTGAGGTAGGCAAATTTCACTAAAACAAGCAATATTCTTACAAAGATTTTTTCTGCTTCCTTATCAAAAGAGAAAAAATTTGAAAGGGAAATATAAATGCATCTAAAATTCTATGAAGAGCCAAATCCAAATCTGTTTATCCTACTCATCCACTACTGTAGTAATATATACAATGTATTCAATTAAATATACACAGTAGACAAAACCCTGAACTAATGTTGATTAAGAATTATGCAAGGAATGTCCCTATAAGCTCCTGTAATGCAAGTGCACTGTAAGATGAACTTTTGTTTAGATTTCTTCCCAAATAAAAGTTTTGCATTTCATTCGGACACAAAAGAACAAAATAATTCTTCTGTTATGGCTTCCTGGTCTCATGGAAAATTGTATCTAAGTACACTCTAAGAGAGAAGTTCATCTATGAGCTTCCACAGACCAGCACCGGCCTTCTCATGAGAAACAACTAAATAATGACTGTTTTTTTCCACCATGACGATTAAACCTGACCTGTGTGTGACATGGAGGGAATAAGGAGCCATGTGCCCTTCAACTGCAGTAACAAGAGTAGAAGCACACTGTGAGGAGAAGGAAAAAGATCATGATCATGTGGTTTGGAAATCAAGAGCAACAGAACAGTCAATCCTAGTAACTGCAAATAATCTGGGCTTCTATGAGTGCCCTGCCATGATAAATCCACAAGGCTCTGCGCTGGAAGGAAAAATTAAAGCCTGTCTCATGCCTCACTTGTGCCGCTGATTGAGCTTAAAAAGAAAATGAAGATAATCTTTTTAAAGTTATTCAATCAAAGGCAAAAAATGTATTCTGGACATTTAACAGAATAAGCTCATTAATGTGGGGTAAAATAATTCTTTAGAAATTAGCCAATATCCTCACCCCAGATTTCTTTCAATTTTATGGGTATTAGTTGGATAGAACTGACTGTTCCAATATGTAAATTCTTTCCATTTATTACTCTGCCTCAAGTTATAGTTAATGTGTTCTTATGAACAGAATCAATTATTTCCTAAGTATTTGGCTTCTTTCACATACATACATACATACATACATACATACATACATACATACATACAAACACTCATTCATTCATTCAATTTTTGGAACCAGGGATCCAACTTAGGCCCTTGTGCTTGCGAGGCAGGCAGCAGGACCACTGTGCCAAATCCCCGGCCCTTTTTTCGCTTTTCATAACATATTTTTTCCAAAAGCACAGAAGTGATGATGTCCTTCAACAAACAGACTAAACAGAATGATGTGAACAAACTCGTGAGACCAAAAATGGGAGGAATAAAAGGTGTACACAAAACTCAAGGCAAATGAGGGTATACTCACTATGGCCAATATCACACTGAGGAAATCCATAGAACATTAAAGGAAATTTTATCTTATGGTTCTTTTTAAGGTGAACCATCATTTGGGACAGCAAATCACTACCAAGACTGCCATTCTTCAAGTTCAGACAGGAATAACGGCAACTTCTTCACGAAAATGGAAAATTAGAATAAGCCTGCTCTGTGTCCCATGGCATAATCTCACACACACACATTTTCCCTTCTAAAATTGAAAGTAGATCAACTTACATGGCTCTCTGGCAATGAACTGAGGTACAGTGTTGGGCAGAGGAGTACTGGGATTTGGAGTTCCTACTAGTTTGTTCTTGGCCATCTTCGTGTTTGCCTTAGCAAACTCTAGTCGTAGTGTTTGCGGAATTTCAGGATCGAAGCGGATGCCCTTTGGAAATAAAGAACAAATGGAAGATGTTTTCATTTCCTTAGAGTCAAACAAGAATGGTGACAAAATAATACTCCAGTAAACCCTGAGCTATCAGGAAAAAAGGTAAGTGTTCTCATTCTCACTGTTTACTCAGAATATACAAAAACCCACAATACAGTGTCCAGAAAGTCAGGCAGATTTAGCTTACTCCACTAAAAAACTGCATTACATGGATTTTCACCTACCCCTTTTCTTCTGGAAGAAAAACTTTTAAGTTATAAAACTGAAAAGAAGCAAATTCCTGCCACAATAAAAAATTTTGATGGCTATTAATAAAAGTGACAAAAATGATTATTGATAAACAACAAAAAAAAGCTAACACTGGGAATCTGACACCTGAAATCCTGAGAGGCCTGGTCTCTAGTGTTATGAACGACATAATTCCTCAGTGCTTTTAGTTTTACTACCTATAAATGGAGAGAAAGAATCCCATTTCCTTCTAACACAGGGCTTGACATAGTTAATACAAATTACTTAGAAGATAGGAATTAGAAGTTTGCATAATTTCTAACACTTAATATACTATAATCCTAGTTAACTTAGTTATATAAAATCCTGACTGCATTATATTTGGCTTATTACCTACATGGAGAGACTAAGAATTACATAAGCCAATGACATATTAATATTGATTACCCTTGCCACTACTACTGTAGTTCATCTTAAAATATTATATTTAATAAATCACAAAAACCATGAAAAAGATTACAGCAAGCAAAGTCTATTTTAAAACACTTTTCAAGAATTTCTTTATTACTAAGTGTACCTAAGAAACTAGTAAAAACTGTGTCCAATGCCCTGAATTCCGTACCATGAAAGTACTGGAAATCCCAGTACAGTACGTATACACACCAAAATACTCAAGTCCTCCTGTCCAAGTCTTCAAAATGAATGCCCTAAGAATACAGGTTTTCCAAGTAGTGCTCTGAATGCACAGACATGGGCCTCATGGTCCCCGAAATGTTATTCTTACTGAACTTGAAGAAGAAAAAGAGCAACTGCCACAAAAAAGGGTAAGATACCCTTTATTATGTAGACCAGATTGAACAATTCTGAACTTCACTGGCTAAGTTCCAAAGATGCGAGGATGAGGCTGTGACCCGAGGGTAACAGCTGTGAGAGGCAATGGGGGAAGAATATAGGAGAGAGGTCCTCAGAAAGGTACAAGAGTCACAGAGATGTACTGGAGTAGAATTTCTCCATGAGCCTGGTACGTACTCATTCTTTGAGAAGAAATCAACTGAGGGTACCAGACTGTGGAAGGTCCATTTGTAGGGTGTCCATGTGTTTAGAACTAACAAAAGTGAACATGAAAAAGACATTTTCTTTAACTATTTTTGTTGGTTTTTTTTAAATGTGGGAATCTTCATTAGTACTCTCTTGCCAAAAACATACATAAAGAAAGCACGCTGCCTTTACTTTCTAGCACCTGTTTGCTTCTACCCGCTTACCATTAAAAAGCGTTTAACTTACCAAAGCTATTATTTCAGCAGAATAGCTATTCCAAATATGGACCCAAAGAGCTGTGCCTGTGTTGGGAGACAAGCATGACCCCTGACTGTTATATAAAACTATGCTGTAGGACAGAGGATGTTGCTCAGTGGCAAAGTATGATGTCCTGGGTTCCATCCCCAGTACTGGAAAACAAAGGTATGCTGAGGAAGGCTCTGTGCCTTCACACCACACCCAATCAAACATGCAAAGCAACAGTTTGCCATCGATTTCAGGCCATCTTCCAGACAGTATACTCTACAAATCTTACTGGGAAGAAGGAACTCTCTGAAACCTAGGCTCCCATCCGTAAGAGAACCTTACTGCAGGTCCAGGAGGTGGGGAGGAGGTTGGGATGGGACACATCTATGGTTCTCTGAAGCTTTGAGGCGTAGACAGTGAGCCTGAACATTTGAATTCTACGTCTCCGCTTGCTCACTGGTGTTCCAGAATTAACAGAGGCTCTACACAATGTACTTGTCGCTTATACAACCAGGGTTGGTGCCCAGTATCCTAAAATATGCTGAACTGAATCTCCCAACTCCTTCCCCCTTTCTTCATACCCCTCTTGTTTGAGCTAAAATAACATCAACATGATGTTCCAAATCAAAGTTCCAACATCCTTATTAAAAGGTTGGGGGGAGCTCAGAAGTTAAAATGACCTAATTTGTTTGGCAGCTTATACAGAGGCCAGAGGCTTAGAATACAAGCCACATTCCTCCAACATCTTTAGCAGCAACACCATATTTGGTAATCAATATCCTGCTCTGCAAAGTTTCTCTCCATAGGGATTAGCTATGCCCCAAACATTTGAGATGTTAAAGAATGATGAAGAGGAGACACAGAGAGTCAGGGGAAGGGAGTACATGTAAGTGAAAAAGGGAAAAAGCAAAAGACAGGAGAAAGTTGAAATAGAAAGGAAGTAGGCGAAATGGAAAAAAATAATACCTTGTGTTTTTAATTAAAGCCTAGTAAAATTTCTTCTCTGACTAGAGTAACTTCACATTAAATGCTGCCAGGACAAGATTATTGTCAAGTGGAAAGGAGAATCTGTGTCTTCCAACCACCCCCTGCAATTTATAATTTACCAAAACTGCTCACATGTATCAATTAATCAATATAAAATCCTCCTTCAAACACAAAGGGTGTCCTATTTGCAAAGACCAGTAAGAGTAGTCTGCTGATACTACTGTGGCATTAACGTGAGGATAGAGGATAGACAGTTACTTAGCAGCCATCCAAACCAACTGCGACTGCCAACAAGTCTCCACCTAATCAGGTTCAGTATGATTCGCAAAGGCTATGTTCCCCACCAGGGGAACCTATGCCAGATGTAAGACACTGCTGACACTGTGTATTTTTTGTTTGTTTGGTACAGGGATGAACTTGGGACCTTGGGCTTGCAAAGCAGGCGGCGGAACCACTGAGCTAAATACTGAGCCCCACAGCAGAGTGTCTCTGCTGTCTCATGTAAGGTAGTGAGTGCCTGAGTAGGCAGTATGGAGGAAGTGATGGGGCAGCATAAGTTCAGCAGGTGGCAGTCAGTCCAGGAAAGGGCTCAGCACATTTCTGTGTGACAGGATATCGAGAGGGTGTGTCCATGTGGAGGAGAAAGAGTTCAGCAGAGGCAAGTTGGGGTGAGATCACAACAGACCTTTTATGTCCCTAGTGAGGGCTTTGGAGTGTGCACAGGACTGAGATCCTCTCTAAGTGACCAAACATGTTTTCTCTTTGGGAGATTTCACTTTGAACATAGACATACAGCTCTGGAGGTGGCAGGGGTGAGCCACCCAACCTCATTAGAAATAAGTATCCAACTTCCTCTCACTGAGGTGCTCCTCATACACCTTAATACTCAATGAGAGTCATATCTGTACAACAGTGTTCAGTAAGAGTCTTATTATGTACAATAAACGGTGTGTGTCAATTCTGTAAGCTACCAGCTATACCAGGGTCTTTACAATCCTTGACAATGAGTTTTAGGGGCAAGGGAATCAATCATTTATAGAAAAATAAAAAGGTAAAGAATGAGACCAAGACACGCGTACTTGCTGTAAAAAGATGTCCCCAGTTACATTTGGTTAAGATAATTGCACAATGCCTACTAGTATAAAATCAAAAGGGAGAAAGGGCCAAGAAAGAGTGTGTTTAAGGGTGTGCCATGTGTGTATATGTACAGTAGTATATGTCTTTTTTCTCTTTGGTAACCAGATCGAACTTGGGACCTTGTGCTTGTTAGGCAGGTGGCGGAACCATTGAGCTAAATGAATCCCTGGCCCCAGTAGTATATGTCAATCTGTGTAAGGCCAGCAATGTTTATAATGAGATAACCAATCTATTAATAATGGGAACCTTGGGGAAGGAAGGCAGTGGTCCAGACACACTGCACAGTTTTGATTTGTTTGAATTTTTTACAAATATGTAAAATCTTAAACAGAATTGTTTAAAAAGGGGACAAGAGCTGGAGCAAATGTACACATGCATGGATACACACACACTCACTCTCTCTCTCTCTCTCTCTCTCTCTCTCTCTCTCTCCCTATTTTTCTCCCTGAGCTGCTTTAAGTACAAACACAACGCCCCTTTATCCTGATTTATTAAAAATGGAGGAAAACAAACAAACAGTCAAACAAACAAACAGGGGCATCTCTTTGCTTTCTGGACCTAGGACTGAGTCAAGTATCATGAATATTTACTTGTCAGGGTGCGGGATTTAGCTCACTGGTTCCGCTGCCTGCCTTTCAAGCGCACGGACCCAAGTTTGATCCCCGGAACAACAACAACAAAAAAGTGAAATGAATATTTACTTGTCATATGTCTCTAGTCTTCTTTAATCTGGAAAAGTTAAGTCCTTCACGACCTCGACGTTTTCTTAAGAGTATAGGCAATTTATAGATGCTCCTCAATATGGCTTCATTTAAAGTTTTTCTTGTTTTGCTTAAATCAGTCGCTACTAAGACTGCCAAATGAGGCTTTGATAACCTATTCTTTTTCTATATACCAACTTTCTACTTCAAGGTATATCCCTATTTTATTCAGTATAGCAACTTTACATAGCATTTACATTACATTAGATATTATAAATAATCAGATGATTTTAAAATCACAGGAGAATGTGCAAGTTATATGGAAATGCAACATACCATTTTATGCAAGAGGCTTGAGCATCTGGGGATTTTGATAATCTCCGGGAATCCCAGAACCAACCTCTTATACATAACAAGGAATAACTATATTTATTTTGGTGCTCAAATTTTCCCAGAGTTCTATACATATTTGTGTGCATGTGCAAACATACAAAGTTTCACATTCCTATTTTATTACATCATATGGACATAAAAAATAAACAAATATATTAAAAGTTCATACTAACAGCACTGATTGCAGATCAACACTACTAGGATAATTCTAGCATTCTCCCTTATGTATTTGTACTTTTTTCTCTGATGAGAATTCTCGATCTCATTATCTGCTACCTAATGATCTGCACAATAAAAAATGTGCATTATGTGGTTTCCAAAAAAACCAAAAAACAAAAACTAAATTGAGTTCAGTATTTATTCACAATTTTTTACCCCCAGTACCAGGGACTGAACTCAGGACCTCGTCCTTGCCAGGCAGGTGTGGTGCCACTGAGCTATAAACAATTTGTTTTAAATACTAAAGGTGTACAGCCAATATGTATATTAAAGAATTTTGAGAGTTGGGGATGGACCTCAGTGGTATAGTGCTTGTCTAGAGAGCACAAGGCTCTAGGTCCAAAACTCAGCAACCCAAGGCAAAGAATAATAATTTGGGGTGCTATTCCTTCTTACTGTCCCAACTTTGGTGTGGTTCTGTTATTCATTTGAATTATACAGATTCATCCATTTGTATTCAACTTGGGTACTTTCCCTATCCTTCTATCCTTGTCTCTGAAGATTATGAAGTAAGAACGTTTCGCCATTTTAAAAGATGACTGCCAGGGATTTAGCTCAGTGGTACCGCCACCTCCCTCCCAAGCGCAAGGAGCAGAGTTCAATCCCCGATACAAAAAAAGAAAAGATAGAGTCGATTCATTAATCCATTTTATCTGTTTACTAGTTTAGGAGTAAGTTTTATAAGTGTTCACTAAAATGCTGAAGATCGTCTGGGCGTGGTGGCACATGCCTGTAATTCCAACTACATGTGAGGCTGAGACAGGAGGATTACAAGTTTGAGGCCAGCCTGGGTAACTTACAGATACCTCATCTTAAAATAAAATACTGCATAAAAAAAGGACTTGGTATTCCTTAAAATGAGTGTTCCCTAAAGTCAACCTCAATATGGGGGAGGACAGACTGAAAATCCATGATTTAGATTCCCTTATCCACCAGCAGCTGACTTTCCGAGATAGCCTTCAATGAAGCTCTAAGTAATCTAAGTTCTTATATATTATTTGCTTAGTCAAATTAACTTTCAATTTTTAAAATATACCAAAACATAAAAATGGAGCTGAAATTGTTACAATAAAACACTGCTAAGGATTATAATAAAATACAGTTAAATTCTTGGGAGGAGGGGAGTATTTTCAAGTATGAGTTAGGCTTGAGGCCTGGCCTAGCTTTCCCTCATAATCCTGGGTCAAAGGAATCTTTCCCCTTACAAGGTTATAGCATGGTCACAATCAATACGTTAAGAATAACATTCTACTACAATGAGCCATGTCAAATGTCCCTCTACTGAAGAATAACATACTACCTCCTACCATTTATTCTACTGTCAGCAGACTATACTCTTCTCTGAATATAGCTACTTGCTTATGGAAGACTGAAGGTTATTTTTTTTTAAACTGTTTTTTTTTTTTTTGGTACCAGGGATTGAATTTGGGCCCCTGCACTTGTGAGGCAGGCAGTGAAACCACTAAGCCAAATCCCTGGCCCTTGAAAGTTACTTCTCTTCAGAATATCCTAGAGTTTTATACACAATCCATTCTCCTTTAGTGATCCAGGGACTATGAGACAAATGTATTGAACTAGCTGAAACTTCATGTGTTAAAATGATTAAAAAAAAAAAAACCCAGTAAAACAGCACTAGTGGAAAAACGCTATTTAATTAGTTTAAGAGTCAGCAGTGAGCTAGGTAGGGGAAGGGCCTAAGGTAGAATTGCATGATCAGCCATACTGAGAAGAACAGATGCTGAACTCAGACTCTGAACCAAGACTGCACTTCCTCAGACTACGCACAATGGAGGTGCTCCCTACTAAGCTCGAGTTGTGAGAAACTTAAAATGTAAAAAATAACAAGTTGTTTAAGTCCTGTATTATGTGACTATGTTAGACAGCCTGAGAGCCAACTGGTCATTTCAAATCCACAGAGCCCCTAGACTACTACTGATCAATTCCTGTACTTCATGTATCCATAAAAAGTTCTGCACTGAAGAGCAACATGGAAATTCACTTTTTAGGTTACTTTCCTGGAGGGACTAGGAGCCTTTTTCCTTTCTCATTATTTTCAAATTAAAAAAAAAAAATTCCTAACCTCCTCCTTTTTGGTTCACAACTTCATTCTTCGATGTTTAGAGACCACGAGTTTGGTTTATATAGATTTAACTTTATCACCAATATCCTAAGATTCAATAGAACAGGATGAAGAGTTCTGTGCTGCATTCTAGTAAGCATCTTGCTACCTGGCTCTACATGTCTGATTCAAATGAACCTGCTTCAGCTTTAAAGAATACACACACACAGAAAACTAACTCAAGGTCTGTATCTAAGCTGAAGAGGACAAATGAAAAGTTCTTTGCTCAAGTATTAACTTTCAAATAATTCATTCTGACTTTCTAATATGAGAATGATTTGTCACCAGAAGCTACATACAGAATATAACCCTGCAGTGCATGAAAAGCTACTTTCTATTACAATAAACATACACAGGAGTAAAGATAGTTTCTGTAACAAACAGTGCTGAGAAAATTGGCAACATAATGCAGAATATCAAATCTAGACCCACATATCTCAACCATGCACTAAAATAAAATCAAACTTGATCAAAAAGCTAAATAATAAAAGAGATAATCTGCTGGAAGATTAAACAGGTAGCATTCTTGAAGGCAATCGTAGGTGAGCACTTTCTGAACAAAAGCCAACTGTACAAGAACTAACACAGAGTTAACAAATAAGAAATCAAATTAAAGAGCACCTGCAGTCTAGTAAACAACCAAAAGAGTGAAAAGAAGCTATCAAAAATGGAAAATTTAGCTACCTACTCCTCAGTTAACTAATATCTAAAACATACAAAGATCTCAAAAACAAAACAAAAAAAAGGGATCCCTCCCAACCTAAAAGACCCAATACAATAAAATGACTGAACACTTCTCAAGAAGTACAAAGGGCCAATAAATATGTGGAAAAAATTAACATCTCTATACATTACAGAAATGCAAATTAAAACAATACAACAATTCCATCTTACGCCAGAAAGAATGGCTATCATCAAGAAACCAAATATCAAATGGTAAAGAGGCTATGGGCAAAAAGGAAGACTTCAAAGCTAGTACAACCACTGCGGAAATAAATATAAAAATTCCTCAAAATACTAAAGCTAGACATTCCATTGACCTAGCTGTGTGCCTTCTAGATTAGATTATCTTCCCTAAAAGCATTAAAGACATCATATTATTATTATTATTATTATTATTATTATTATTATTATTATTATTATTATTATTTTACCTTTTTTTGTGGTACTGGGGGTGGAACTCAGGACCTTGCCCTTGGGAGGCAGGCAGAGGAACCACTGAGCTAAATTCCCAGCCCAAGACATCATTATTATAATGATACATACATATCCATAAATTTTGGAAGCAACCTATTACATTCATCAACAGATGCATGGATAAAGTGTGACATTTCTAGTAAATGGAGTATTATTCTGCTATTAAAAAGGTTACATTTATGTATTTTGAGATAATAATGTTAAGTGAAATAAATCAAAACACCCATAGTTTAATGTTGCATATTCTCTTATATGAGAAATACAAATCATTAATAATGAACAATAAAAGACAGAAAACAGGAAAAGAGATCTTTTGCCACTGGGAATGGGGGCAAGAGACTGGGGAAAATGGGAGGCTGACAGGGAGGACGTAAAGAGCGTGTAACATGCATCCTGTACATGTAACGAATCTCTAAAACACATGGATGCATTATATATTGCAAACATGTATTAACAAAAATTAAAACCTGAAATAAAGAATACGGTTCAGAGCTTTTTAGTAGACTTACACATTAGCAACTGCTTCACAACTTTTGAATCTCTTCATCACTTCAAAAAGAAATTCTGTACCCATGAACAATCCTCATTGCTACATCTTCTCCAAGAAACACTACACTGTTTTCAATCTCTATGAGTCCGCTTATGTATTTGCTATACTTCATTATAAACGGAGTCACATAAGAGGTGGTCATTTCAGACTAGCTGCTTTCACTAAGAACGTTTTCAAAGTTCACCCTCCTAGGATACAGCAGGACATCACTGCTTTTCATTGTTGGAGAATGTTCGTCTATGTGGATATACCACATTTTGTTTATTCTTGTGCCAGTTAACAGGCACTGGGTTGTTTCAAATTCTTGGTGACTATAAATAAGACTGCTACAAACACATGCAATTTTTTAGGTGAACACATGTTTTCAATTCTCCAGGGTGGAATTGCTGGACCATACGGTACTTCTGCTCAGTTTTAAGGATTTCTTGAATGTCTTCTTACATGGCTGGACCTCTCAATCCCACTCCTGAGGTATGAGTACCCCAGTTTTTTTGTTTGTTTTTTGAGACAGGATTTAGTTACGTAGTTCAGGCTGACCTGGAATTTTCCACAATCCTCCTGCCTCAGCCTCCAAGGCTGAGATTAAAGGCATGTACTACCATTCCAGACAGCACCCCAGTTTTTCCACATCCTTACCAAACATTTCTTACTGCCTCATTTAGCCACCCCACCAGGGGTGAAGTAACATTTCATTATGATTTTGGCTAGCAATTCTCTGACGACACATTTTAAAACATTCTGTAAAGACAGCTGAGGGTGGAAGTTGTCATATTTTTAAACAGCAGTTTGGGCCCAAGGCAAAAAAATATCCTAGGGAACCACAGAGTTTAACAATCTAAAAAGGAGTTGACTTTTAACTTTTAAAACATGAGTTAGAAATACAAACTTTTCTGAAAGTTATCATTTCCATCAGAAACCAGGAGATAAATGTGTACTTCAGAGATTCTGAAGTCTCACAGGAACCAAAATATATTTACAGTTTTTTTAATATTATCAGCTTTATCCTCTACAGGCACCATAAAACACTCAGTCAGATTAGAAACAGACTCCAGCAAGGTATACACAAATGTCTCCTCAGGAGGCTGCAAACAATTGTTTCATTCATTTGGAGCCCTAAATGACTGAAAGAAACCCAAATACAAACCCCCATCTGGATAATCAATTACCCTGGAGTGCTTGGGATTCATTCAGAGGCAGCAGTATGGAACTGCATTGAAGAAAAAGCTAAAAACTGTATAAATAAAAGGATAAATAGAAGAATGAAAGGCAACATAAAAATTGTTAAAATTTCAAAAATTTCTCCCAACTCTGTGTTTCTGAACACGATAGAAATTTCTAGTTTATAGACATCATCATGTGACAGGTGAAAATTTGTGATGCTCAACTTTTAAAAATGAAACTGAGTGAATACAGCTAAAAAAAAAGCTAGGAAAAAAATGGGATCCTGATTCTCTGACACTAAGTAGTAACTTTCCGAGAATTTGAGTGGCCTCTTATCCTAGCAAGTTCCCCCTTTTTCACTGCTCCCCTCTCAACCCTTAGGCCTATGTGGAAATGCATGAAGAATGTGTGGGGGCTGTTACAAAACTGAAGATAATACTGACATTCAACAGGCAGGAGGTGAGGATGGTACAAGGAACTGGGGCCTCACACCAAGGGTTAAAAACTGTCTCATCTTAAATGCAAGCAGTTTCCCCAACACAGATGAAGAAACTAAGATCCATAAAAGGCCAAGTAATCATCGGTAGAATCCATACCCAAATTCAATTTTGTAATTTCCATGACTGGGTGTAAGGACTATGTAAGAACTTTACAGTTCTGGGAAGTTCTTTTGTTTCATAAAGACTACATTGTTTTCAGATAATAATCCAGGTTGTTGTTCAGTTTCCACTGAACTGAAACTTAGGTAGATGTGGGTTCCAACAAAGAACAAATGAGGGGTAGAATCCATCAGATGTAAACGCTATTTCTAACTTTTCCTAAATAAGGACATTGTTTGCAGAAACATCAAGACTGTTAATACAACAGCTACTGGGTCACTCACTGCCTGTTGAAAAACTGTATCAGACCAATTACATCTTGTTCCTTTTCTCAATCCAACTACTTCTAAGTGTTTGCCCTGGCTTCACTTTGAATAAAACCGATTTAATGCTAACTGTCCTCCTTGGCTGAGTCAGAATCGTTAAAAAGTGTGTGTCACTCTCCGTAAGATATAGTATTTATACTTCGAGAGAGAGATCCGTATTAAGGGTTTCTGTGGTATGAGTGGTTGAGTGGTCAGAGTCTAGTTTGACAAGAGTCCAGGTACAACTCCTTAGAACAGGAAGCATTAGATCACTGCGTAACTTTTATACTTTTTTTGTTTTGCTTTGAATCTCGAGTGAAAAAAATCTGCATTCATACAGGTGCTTTTTTAATCGGGAAAAATAAAACATTATCTTGTTTTGAGGATTTTAGTCACAGCAAGTATTATTATTCCATGTTTAGTCTACAATGTTTCTATGGGAAAACTCAACGTCAAGCATTTGTAATTTCATTTCTAATAAGCCAAAGTCTCTGGCAGTTACAATAGAACTAAATTGAGCCATGATGGAAAGCTTAATCACCTTTTACTAATGTCCTGGGCCTTGAATAATAAAGGGGTTTCAATAGCATTTCCTGTTGACCAGGCCATTTCCTCAAATGCAACATCAGTGGCTGGCTTTGAGAGTGAACTGCAGCATTCAAACCCACTTTCACCACTAAGCCAGAGGGGTGTGCTTAAAACCTTACAACAGAATGAGTAGTACCAGCAATGGAAGGACTACAAAAGGTGGGAGATAATGGTCTTGATGGTAGAGGTAGTGAGAAAGCCATTTCTCCAGAAGGATCATTGATCATGGTTAATTATAGTGATGATTACAAAAAGAGACACCCAAGTCAGGATTACAAATAATTTTGTGGAGCCTCTCTGATTTGCAACTGTGGGAATCAGGACTCCGGAGCCTGACTGCCTGGATTCAAATACCACCTCCACTGCTAACCAGGATATGTTGCTTAATCATTCTGTATTCAATTCTATTTCTTCAGGTTGAATGAAAAATTACATAAGCTCATATAAACACATTAATATGTGGCCTATGATAAATATTAATCTCTGTAACTTAGTGCTTATTGGCCATGGAGTTACTTCTCTGAATACAAAGTGCTAGTTTCTCTTTCCCTTTTAGAGAAACTCTTCTGTGACTTGTAGAAGAGAAGGATGAAATCCAAGCTCTGCTGTCAAACTGCCCCAAAGGAGAGGACAGAGAATTTTTGAGCTGTTGTCCAATGATTTCATTTCCTACAAAAGAAAGCGAAGTGCATCCTGCTTTTCCTGCCCTGTTTCTGTTAGGTCAGAGTTATTTCCTGTGGGCCTGGCCAGTAACTACAGACACTGGATACCTTTGTAGAGAACGAGGCAGACATCCTCTGGATGTACATGGGCCTCTGTCAGACTTGACGGTCCACCCAGCTAAACTGATTTCTTGCCCACTAAAGCACATTTACTTTCTGTTAGCCAGCCATCTGTGTACATAACCATGCCTGAGGAGAATCTGCTTTGTATAGGGTGACTATAAAGTCATGACAGGGCCTTTGAAGAAGCTATAAACTCAATCTTTAACATGTCAACAGAATCAAGAGTTGAGCAAAGTTTATTTTTCGAAGGGTTGCAAGGGCACGATTATTTGAACTTCTGCCTCCACGTTCTCAAACTATCCTGAAAAGGATGACTGAAAGACACAGACACTGACAATGACAGGAAGGGGCTGTCTCCAAGCCAAATACAGTGAGTTATCCATTAAAGCAGTATTTTACAGTGACACTTTGAAATAGATAGTATTACATGGAAAGAAACAAGGCCAGAGTGCGGATGGTACTCTTTGAATTAGCAATACTGATGTTAACTTTTTTACTCTTGAGGATTTTGAAGGTAGAGAGGTTAAATGCTCTGGGGAAGGGATGAAGGCACATATCTTGGAAATCTTAACACATAAATACCAAACATGGCTGGGACTGCTGCTATTCCTTTGCATCATAAAAGTACTCACTGCCTCCCCTGTTTACATCTATTGGGGCAATATACTTCTGTACCTCAAAAAGAGTCCCTCTCTCCCCTTTGCACAAATGCCTTTTACCCCTGCTACTTACACAAATAAAAGCAGCAGCATAAATGAAGCTAACGCCTCAGCTGATCATAGTGTAACTGCATTAAAAGGCGTAGATCCTTGGATGTGATAATCCCATCACAGGGTGGGGGTAGACACGGGTCTACACTATAATTTTCAATTTAATAAAGTTTTGACTGTAAGAAGATATGGGCAACGATATAAAAAAAAAAAAATCAACCAACTTTTAATGGTCCATACTTGCCTGATGTTGGTGCAAGATACTGAATACAAAATAAAGCTCAGAATTTTGATGTCAACTTCACTTCTTTGGGAAATCAACCAAGAAAATCTGTTTTAACGAAGAATTTCTCTATATTCAAGAAAGCCCTTATGGTGCCACAACAAAAATTTCAGAGTTTTGTAACAGCCTAAAGAAATGTAGGGTGAAAAACATTCTCTATCAGATTGACTAGATTATGGGATTCACTTGTGTTAAGTTCCCATTATGTACTTAAATCACAACCTTAATTTTTAGTTAGTCTACATGTGAACAAGGAAAAACTAGAAAACAAATGCCTTTGTCATGAAGTGTATGTGATGAAGAAGCAAGGGTATTTATGTGCAAATTCACTGTTAACTACACCTTAAAAATAAATCTCTAATTAAAAGCATCACCTTGCATAAGGCTACATATGTTCTCATACAGTCTCTGTAGCACACAAAGCCTAGTGTTTTTGTTTCTCTGTTTTGATATAGGGTAATGCTTTGTATTTCAGGCTGGCAGTGAACTCACTATGTAGTAGCCCAGGCTGGCCTCAAACTTGAGGTGGTCCTCCTGTCTCAGCCTCCTGAATGCTGGGATTACCACATCTGGCCACAAAGCCTTTTAAACTGGAAAGAGATGAGTATCAAAATGCTAATTTCATTTCCAATTTTGAGAAGGTTTATAGGTATCCAGAATGGTGTTTTTCCATAGAAAAGAATTATGACATCTTGTAATTAGTGGAAAGATTTACAGGATCTTGCATCTAATGTGTTTTATGTTTCTACCCAACAAAATAATGGACAATAAGTCTATGAATGTTCTTTATAAATTTAAATATATAGGGCTGGGGATTTAGCTCAGTGGTCCCACGCCTGCCTCCCAAGCTCAAAGGTCCTGAGTTCAATCCCCAGTACCAAAAAAATAGATATAGACTCTCATAATCACAGAAGCCAATGTATCTGTGTCTAGGGTGAAAAACATGTGAAGAATAAGTTCTACTTGTGAGATGAGCAGGCTAACACAATTTAACAGGTTCTTTCGCTTAGCTTCACCGGAAGTCCACCTCAGGTCATCTGAGGACCATTTTAACTTCCTGTATATGCTTGAAGGGAGTTTTTATTAGGGATGGTGCTGAAGAAAAAAAGGCAGGAAAGAGGAGAGAATAATAGTGTTGACATAAACAAAATCTACAACTGAAAAAAGACAGTTACCTAAACTTTCCAAAACCATTTTGAAAAGGCTTCTATTTAAAGATCAAACGGGAACCACAACAGGTCTGCAAATATATTTTTACAGCCCTGTTTCTGCTTCCCAGCTTTTTAGCAATGAAATTCCCCAACCTCAAAAGGTACACTCCCACACTGTGCAAGAAAACTTTAAGAAATGTTAATGAAGTTAAATTTCAAAAGGAGAAAAATACACCTTCTTTTCAGATTTTCACTCACAAATGAATACAAAAAATTCCCTAGAAAAAGTTCTATCACATTTTTAAAATTAAGAATTGAATACAATGTCTTTGTAGCCTCAATTTTACCAAGGATTAAAAATGAGAGCCATTTATACTAAATTATTTACCGATCTTCAAAGTCACTGACACCAATTCAGCACCTTATTCCTTGGTGGAGCGGGAGGTGGGGAGTGGAGAAGAGAGGAAATAAAGAAGTTAGGCTTGCTTCTTAGAACTGTTTTAAAAAAGTGCCTTCTAACCAAGAATTTGGAGCTTAAGCAAGAGTTAGTTGAAAAGAATGTAAACAGTCAAGCCCAAACTTCGGAAGTTCACTGCAAAGTACTTCCTGTGTTGCAAAGAGAGCCAAAACAAAGTAAGGAAAATCCTCCTCTCACCTCCAAGTAATTTCAATCAGCCCTATCATTCCACTCCTTAGCCACACTGGAAGACAACTTACTGGGGATCAGATAGAGCTGAGGTTCCCTCTCTACAAAGAGTTCTCTGCAGAAAAAACTCTAGTAATTCCAAGTTGAACTGGAATTTGAAACGGACAAACGGGCACATAAACCAGGTAGTATAATTGTGAGAGGAGGACATGTTCATTTGGTTTCCAATCTTTTATAGACTTCAGAATATTAAGGAAAATACTGTAACTATGGTTACCTAAGGAGCTCCAAGGAAGGGCAGATGAATCTAATTATTAATTATATTCAGTGTTTAGAAAAACTCCCAACAAGCCTACTGGCATTTGGGGTTCCATGCAAATTATTTTCTAAGACTTTTCCCTCTTTCTCAAGCACTCTACCACTGAGCTACATCCTAGCCAAAGAAATTATGTTTCAAATATTCTGTAGGAAAGGATATTTTAGAAGTAAAAAACAGAATTTTGTGAAGGTCATCATCCTTAGTTGTTCACATTTTTAGCTTTATTGAGTTCTAGGTGATATAAAACTCATCTTCTTGGGCCAGGGATTTAGCTCAGTGGTGCTGTGCCTGCCTTGCAAACACAAGGTCCTGAGTTTGATCCCCGGTGCTGGAAAAGAACAAGGAGGGGGGGATTCAAGTTATACAAAAACTGATCTTATTACCCATTCAGCTAGGAATGATCAACAATATATTAAAAAGAGGGAATTTTAGAACCAAAGAGTCCAAAATCAGTATCCGCGAGAACTTGGATTTAAACTAAGTCACCCGAAACTAAGTCACACCGTTCAAACTGGTTATCAAGAACACACAGGTGTATGCCTGTAATCCTAGTACTCTAGGAGAGAATAGTAATTTAAAGCCCAGACTGGGCAAGTTAGCTATACTCTCTCAAAATAAACAAAAGGCTCTGGGGATGTACCTCAGTGCAAAGCCCCTGGATTCATTCTCAAAAACAATACACCAAGACCACATACTTGGGGCTGGGGGTTAATCAGTTTAGGGATTTGGTACCTTTTTCTTACATGTGCAAACTCACTAATGGCAATGTTATGTACAAATATACAAAACACTTTAAATATATCAAATGCACAATATGATCATTAAATTTATGATCACTAAATTTTAAATTTAACGGTAATATTTTTTGAGTGAGCAGACAAAATTTGACTATCTTTATAGATAAATCAAGAGGGCATGGCAAGGGATAGCTCAGTGGCACCACTCCTGCCTGGCAAATGCAAGGTCCTGAGTTTGATCCCTGGTACTGAACAAAACAAAGCATGCAGTATTTGGGGGAAAAAAATTATCTCGGTATAGTTACCTAGATTATCCAGAAACCTAAAAGTCTTCCTTCACAGTTTTGTCATTTATTCAGTACGCGAAGGTGAGTAAAGGACCAGATTTTTTCATAAACTTTTTTCATAAAATACATCTATAACCAGTAACTCTCAGTAATTGTACCTTCTATGAAATGTTATTTTATTAGAACATCACTACATTTGCCTTTTAAGTAAATACCAAAACTGTACGAGGAATTCTACTGTATTTTGTGTTGGATCTATTTTAAGGTATTTTTAAAAGTTGTACAGAAATAATGCTTTTATATTTGGCTTGTTTTTGCACCCGTGCTTATAATCTAATGTTTGCAAATACAACATGAATTTCTTTCCATGTGAACTTATTTTTATATCCCACAATGTTTTGAAATTACTCTTTAAATCATCTGCATATTCATTTGATTGATGTCTTGTATAAGATAAAATGTAAGAGATCTATTGGTCACCAATTTACAAATGGAATTTTCTCCCACCTATCGTTCTGGGGAAATTATTTTATCTTTCCTTAACCCTAAATATTATAATAGCACACAGTGTACAGGACAAACCACTTAAGACTGTTTTCTGCAGTGTCCATGCTATTCAGGGCATTGCCTCAGCATTTCATACTATCCCCTACTGAAATGTACCACTGAACTTTTGAAAAAGAAAAAGATTTTAGTCTAAAAATAAATAGATACCAGCCTTTTTTGGATATCATTTTACAGATTAGACATTAAATGACCTTGTAATGTTCATTAGAATTCAGTTTTCTCTTCTTTCTCCTATTCTGTTATGCACTATACAGATATTTCTTTATATTCTAGAAATATTTATTCTCTTCTCACCTACTTATTTTATACATAAACCTTTCCTAACGCCTGGGGGTACGGCTCAGCAGTTATTTAGGGTGTGCAAGGGTATGGGGTCAATCCCCAACACCAAATAAATTCATTTTAAAAATGCCTATTATTTATGATTTTCATTACAATTTTTTTAATGTAGCCAAGTAATAATCACAATGGCTATAAAAACATAAAAGCTGATGACTCACTTTAAAGAAAATGCCTTGTATGAATATACTGAGTATAATAATGGAAAAATGCCCTGTCAAAACAAACTATTCCACTTTGATGGGGTTGAGTGTCAACACTCCCCCAAATGTAAAAATGTTTAAATGAATTTCATTTCCCCTATTAAAATCACATGGAAACTCCTTATAGAGTATCAGAAATATTAAGCCTCTGTGCATAAGAGTTGGGCCTCCAGTCACTATGATGGAATGACCTTTAACTCTAAAGCAAAGGAAATCAGCAAACAATGATTTAAGGCTCCAAAATATACTGCTGGGCAGAAAGAAACCTAGTGATGGCCTGAAGAATCAAGACTTTTGTTCCAAAACTAGCCTGACACCTTTGCAAAAAAAAAAAAAAAAAAAAAAAAAAAAAAGGTCTTACGTCTTAAAGAGTAAATATAAACTCATTCTTTACTCTCCAAGTTCCACAAACACTAACTATATTCTCTACTTATATTTACAATACAGGGAAATTAGATACTGAGCATTTTCTTTACTATCGGAAGAACCATGCAGAAAAGGCAAGATCAAAAGAGGTTTCACTTTAAAAATACACTTCAAATGAATTTAAACAAGTAGATCCTCAAAAAAGGCCACAGGGAAAGTTCTGAGAGCAGTTTCACACAGCCCAGTGTTATATGATTAATTTTCATCTACAGCAAAGCTAAGTGAACTTGAGATTTCCACATGTGCTTGACACTGGGATATACACTACTTTAAAGGATGTTTCTAGCATTTCTAGCTACTTTTCCTTCTTCCTTAGGGTTGCTTTTACTACTGCTGCACTTTCCAGCATACTACTAAATACTGAAATTCAAGTAACATATTTCTTCAGGCAAAGATTAAGTGAGAATCTGACAAATTTTTTATAACTAAGTAAAATATATATTTTTTTTCTTCAGCACAACTCTTAAATCCTGTGCTATACTATCTTAGGGAGGTGTGAATACGAACCAAGAAATGCAAGGCCATCATAAACAGATCAGAGTAGAGAACAGAAAAAATCTGGACAAACCCACTACTGCGCACTTGCAAACTAGGGCCTTAAAAAACAAAAAGTCATATTTGGGTTATAAGTCTCTTTTGGTAGTGGCCAAGTCTATTTTTCGTGGTAAGTCTATTTTAATTTAGGGATGGGGGTCAACTAAATTGTGCAGGTTTTCAAGGCGAAGTAGGTTCATGCTCTAGAAAAAAACAAAGGCCCAATAGCCACACACCCTGGGCTCTGTATCAGCTCAGTCCTATGACCCAATCTTATGATGTCAAATGGCTACTTTAAAAGACGGCAAGACAAGGGCAAGCAGTTATAAACAGATTTAACAGATAAACACTAGATCAGACTCATGATCTCATCTGGCAGTCATGCGTATTTCCCATCCAAAAATCCCAGCTAGGTTCTCACTAACTGAGCTTTTCAACCACTCTGAGCAACATGCTTAAGAGAAACTTAGGGAAGAAAAATTTAAAACTGGTAAGAAACATATTGACATGGTCCCTAGTCGGGGGAAGAGGGCTGAGATAGGCCATCTGGATGCTTGCATACAGGAAAAAATTTGTTTAATGGAAATAATTCACCTACTTCACAAGCTGTATAAATATTAAGATCAAAAGTCTTAACGGGCACAATCTGTCAGGAAAATCTATGATACAGGAAACAGAGGATGACATACAGCCATCTGTCTAACCAAAGCCAAAAGGTCTTTGTGTGCCCATTGTCTGCCTCCACTCCCCTAGTATACTCAGGTTTGTACAATATGGCGCCCCATCTTTCACCTAAGAAAGTGTATTCATAGCATAGATTAAGTTTAGAGCACTGGCAAATCTGCTCAGTGATTTGTAAGACCCCATCCATTTCTCAGATAAGGAACCTACCATAGGACTAATGAATCAAATATACCAAAACTGGCTGAAATTATGTGTAAGGTTGGAATCACTGTGATATAAATACCTTTAGCGCTTACCTCAATACCAAGGATTTATGAAGATGAAAAGTTTTTCTCATTATATAAGTTGTCTTTTCAACTTATGATACATCAAGTGTTTTTGAAACCATGTTTTCTTAGACATTATTAAGCTTTTATAAAATTATTTGACCACCCTGTTCATTCATCAAATTTCTCCAAATATCGACACACACACACACACACACACACACACACACACACACACACGGTAAATTTGTCTTAATTCTTCTACTTATTAACATAGCCTTGATTTCTTTGGAAGTTTGAATGACAGCCACATTTTTCTTCACAACAAAACTTCTTTTCATTCCACAATCTATGTAGTCCTTGAAAAAATTTATTTATGTCACATCTTATTAGTTTTTTTTTGGTACTGGGGATCGAACTCAGGTTCGGTGCTTGTGAGGCAGGCAGCAGAACCACTGAGCTAAATCCCCAGCCCTTGTCACATCTTATTAAATGAATCATCCAAGGGTTGGGCTTTCCCCTTCTGTTATCTACTAATAGAAAAAACAAACTGATAATGGGTAACACAGTTCTATTAATTAATCCCATTATTTAAAACTGTTGTTAAACATTTTAAGTCATGTAGGATTCCAAAAGAACTCAAATCCACCATTGCAATAAGTTAAAAATCATTTATCAATCATCTTATAAGAATTTCACATTTAGAATAATTATAATTTCTTTAAAATCAGAAAACAAGATTAGTAAGGACAGAGAGAAACTGGAATCCCCTCACATAATGTTTGTGAGAATGTAAAATGGTACAACAGTTATGGAATCCATAACGCTACATGTATGACGATCACATTAACCAGAAATTCCTCCATACATAACCAAAGTAATTGAGAATGGGGTCAAGACACTGCAAACCAATGTTCACTGCAGCATTATTCACAACAGCCAATGGAGGAAAGCACAAACAAAATACTGCACGTATATCCATAAAAAAGAATGACAGGGCTGAGGATACAGGGTAAGCTATGAGGCTGTGGAAAAAAATTTTTATATTCTGCTAAACGCCAAAACATGGATGGCTGTCAAATCATTACGCTAAGAAAGAGAAGAAACAAAAAACAGACATTTTAATATTTAGAATAGGCAAATTTACAAGAGACAGAAAGTGGGTTAGGGGTTACCAGGGACTAGGGGGAAGGTGGATTAAGGAGGCATTACTCAATGGCTACAGAAATTTTACTTGGGTTAATGAAAATGTTTTACAAATAGCTAGTGGTAATGATTGCACAACATGATGAATATGATTAATGGTACTGAATTGTTACCTAAAAACTACCAACATGGCAATTTTTTAACACATATTTCCCCAGAATTTAAAAGTAACAGGCCGGGTGTGGTGGCGCACACCTGTAATCCCAGAACTCGGGAAGGCTGAGGCAGGAGGATTGTTGTGAGTTGGAGACCAGCCTGGGCTACATAGTGAGTTCCAGGTCAGTCTCAACTATGTAGTGAGACCTTGTCTCAAAAAACCAAAAAAAAAAAAAAAAAAAAAAAAAAAAAAAGTAACATACTATACCAAACACACTGAACTTTAACTTTAAAGGGGGGAAATTGTATGGTACATGAACTGTATCTTAATAAAGCTCCTTTAAAAAAAATATACTGATAATTACACATCACTTTGATCAGTAAGTATACAGCTTGAGTGTAAGGCAAATTATTGCATTAGTTTAAGCAATGTGTAGTTTCAGAGGCAAGTGCAGTGTACCTGAGTCTGTAACCTCTCAAAGTTCTTTGGACAGCCAATTTTGAGTGTAAGAGAAAGTCTGTTATAGAGCTATTCATAAGCGTGATCATATTGAAGTCTGTGATCTGAAATGTTAGATGTAAATCACTCTTAATCATTAAAACAAAATTTCTTCTAATTAATGGGGTCCTCACAATTGGTGCAAATATCCAGAAATGTATTATTCTACCATCTGTTCATGGTCTTTTATGTTTGGACTTGCTCTGCTTTTTAAACTTTTTACCATTTTCATAAATCAGAATTCTTGGTAAACCAAGCTAACTTCAGGTATCACTATATTTGATTTACCTTTCAATATTATAAACCTTCAAAGTAAACTGATCTGGGGCCCGGGTTTTAGTTCAGTGGTTCCACCGCCTGCCTCACAATGCAAGGTCCCAAGTTCAATCCCCAGTACAAAAAAAAAAAAAAAAAAAGGTAATTTGATCTGTTAGGTTATCAGCTGTGTCTTCCATGGAAGGAGAAATTATAGCACTGACTGTATATAAATTATAAATGTGATACTTTGCTCTCAAGTTAAAGAATGGATAGGATTTCTAATCATGTGGATTTATGAGACTACAAACAACCTGAAGGCAAGTCTGGGGTTTGGGCTATTATTAGCCTAACTTTGGACACTGGACTATAAAAACAAAACAAATTATATTTACTTGGTTTGAGTAATGCCTAGAGAAAAGTTCAGTATTAAAACTTAATTCAACCTAACAGGTCTTTCCAAAATACTACGAAAGTAACTAAAGCAGTCTTAAACTGGCCAAAACAAAACAAAAATATTTAATGGATTGAAAAATCAATTATTCTGGGAAAAGACAAATTAACACTAACAACTGAACCAAAAAGTAACACAGAGAATACCAACAAGAAAAAAATCCCCAAACATGGACAAGCAGTTCCAACCACTGTGAACCATTCTATATAGATTTTCAGGATTGAGCCTTAAGTTTCTCAATAGTGGAACCAAACAAAACATTACAACAGTGCACTCTCCCAAAAGGAATTCCTGGAAAAGCTTTCAAGAGAAGCCTGAACAAATGACAAGAAAAAATTCTGTAGTGGTTCTGAACGTATGTTTTTAACTCATCAGTTCAAAAGTTGAGTCTGAAAAGAGCCTAGTATGCCCAGTCACAGGAGAATACATTGTTAACTTCATGATTAAGTGTGTTACTTTGAATGGGCCCATGTTCTCTGCAGAGAGGAACTGCTCCATAATCACATCTCAGACCTTATCATGGCCATTTGTCCTGGATGATGTGAATTTTACAGTCTGTTACTGCCACAGGGAGCACTACTCTGTGGACAGCGCAAGTGACAAGATACTGTATAAAGCATTCAGACCATGAGATGAGAGGCTCACTTGGAGATGACTCCTGGCTGCATTCCCACCCACACTTGCTGGGGTCTGTTTCCCTAATTGTAATAATTGGGGGACTTTAAAGGTACACACAACCTGCAATACATTGTATATGAATTAAAAATGCCAAAAGATTAGCCAGGAGAACATTCCCAATCCATTCCTGAGAAGGTGAAAGCACGCGTTAATTACTCCATAATGAAATATGAAGAAGTTTCCAGAGACGAACAGAACAGAACAGAATTAGACTTCTTTTATTTGGGGTTCTTCTCAAGTAGGAGGCAACATTAATGATAAGGGAGAGGATACCACTAAGGAGCAACAGTTGCTGCCAGTGAGATGAAGGGGGAGCAGAGCACAAGGGAAAGAACATCGTACAACCAGACCAAGGCCCATACAATGGTGACTCGAGTACATGGCAGACGGGCAAAAGGGCTTAAAAACCTCTATTGCACATTACCGTCAAGCACCAAGAAAACTGAAATTCTGCTTCCTGTACTCCACTTAAAATGTATTCTATTTAGAAAGGAAACAGTTTTTGATTATCATTTAAAAACATTAAAGCAATAAACTTCAGTTAATTGTTTAAAAAAAAAAATCAAAGCACCTCCAAGGAAATGAGAGAGTGTTCCTCATGAGGTGACAGAGGTTATGAGTTGCAAGCACCCAGAAAGAAGAGTTCTACATTTAGAAAGCTATCGACCTGATTAGAATAAAGAACACACTGCCTAAACATAACTAATTTGTGGTTTTAAGTTTAAAATTGGGATATACTGAGAAAATCCTGGTTGTGTCCATCCAATGTAAAAATCATAAACTATTTTTTGGGGGGTTTTCTTTTGAGGAGATGAGAATCAAATCCAGGATTTTGTCCATACTAGGGCAAACACTCTTACCAATGAGTTATAACCTCGGACCATAAAATATTTTTTTATATGAAAACATTCAATTGTACACTGTGACTTTCTGTGTGCTATCACTTGATAAAAAAGCAGTTTACACTTTCTTCTGTACAAGAATGCGGTTATTTTGACCAGAAGTCATTTACCCAAATGAAGAGGGGAATCCTTGAGTCCTGAGGTGGTTCCTATGTGATTTACATGAAAAGTGTTTATTCCATTTCTTCTAAGATTATATACTGTTTTTCAAGATTGGGTTATAATGACACCATTATGCTGAATAAAAACTCATATAAAGGCTTTCCCTTTAGCCTCCAAGTCATCAAAATATCAAGCCTCTAACAACCCTCTTTACCTACTCTGCTCAAAGCAGCAGCAGGCAGGGACACTTGCAGGTAACACAAAAACTAGTCATAACTTGCCAAAAGCATACACAATGCACTTGTATTGCAAATGGTCAAATGGACATTTGCCCTTTAGGAAGCAACCTGGACACTCCAACTTGCTTTAATCAACATTTATTCACAGCTGCTTACGCCAACTGCCTCCAGTACTCTAGAGCCAGGCTTTGCTGTGGCTTCTCACCTGAGAGCAACCACTGGGACTAGATTCTGCTTCCTTCCACCTTTCCTTAAGTGGTTTTGATTTTCAACATAGCAGAGGGGGAAGATATTTACTGAACTAGTGCTGAAAAAAGCCACCAAACACATGATGGACAGAACACACACAATTATCTCTACTCAATTACAACCAACTACAATTTATTATATTACAATGCTGAATGTATGGGGAACGCCTTAAATAAAAATGCTTAACACTCAGAATAAAGAGTATGATCTGTTAAAAAAAAAGAGCCACATGCCTTTTGAAAACCTTTGTGCAATAAGAAAAGCCAAGATTTTGAGGCGTTCTTGGCTTAGACGTTCAAGAGGACAATGCTGGAAAGGCTCCCCTCCCTGTGATCTCCACTGGAGATGACAAGCCGCGGGATTCACCACGGGCTGTACTTGGGCTAAGACCTGCATCATCAATTTGTGTTTAAACATTTCAGTAAAAGCCAATGAAAACCATGGAAAAAGCTCTTTAGAGTACTAATGAAGCTGCTGAATCTTTCCTATAAAATTAAGCAGTCACGTTTCATTTCCGATCCAAAGAAGTTGGTTCTTACTACTTCCCATGACATCCTAAGGAAACCCCCTAGATTCTATCATTAGTGTATACTTACATTCAAAGCATTTTTTGCAGCTTCTGCTTCTGAGCGACTGTCAAAACTGACAAAACCTACGGGCTAAGGAAAGAAAGAGAAACATGAAGAAAAAAAAAATCACCAAATATCCACCAAAGGTGATGTCAAACTGAAGAGCTAAGATAAAGAAATGACCACAGGTGATGGGTAGAAAAAGAAAGGCAGTACCAAAGAATCATGACTCAGTGGCTTAGCCAAATTTTTAACATGAATCAAAGGGATGGTGAGGGTGGTCTTTCAAGGACATAGCCAGGGATTTAGAGAATCAAAAAAAAAAAAAATCTAGAGGTGGCTGGGAGGTGAGCAGCAGTGAATAAGGTGATAGAGGAAAATTTGGGTTGGAAAGGTTCTACTTTCCTAAATCAAATTCACTGTACCTCAGTTTCTTCATCTTTTAAAATGAAAAGAGAACCAAATCACCTTTTGGTACACTGTAAGTGCAAGGAATATAATGACACAATGATAAAACCCTGTTTTCTCACTGCATGACCAAATTACATGTGAAAATTTCCATCTCAGATCCTAAGAGATGCCTTTTAAAAATACTGTGTTTAACCAGACATGTAAACCATATCGTTGCAAGTAAACAGGAGTACTTATCCCTTTGGACTTATCTTTCAGTCCAGGAGGCTCTCTGTAAAATAGCTTAATTCTGATGAATCAGAGATAGGTGATTGTCAAGGGTTCAGTTTAAGAAAAAAGAAAAAAGCATACAGGTAATCCAAGAAGCCTGTAGGAACTACTAAAGACACTGATTACTACCTCCTAAACATCCTAACTAGAGATTACAGAACTACAAATTTTCCTGTGCTAATTTACTAGTCAAGGTTGCCTTTAAATTATTAAAGACAAAAAAAAATTAAATTCTAATTGGAATAAAAAAGTTAAGTCTCATCAACACTCCTGAGGAAAATTACAAAAGTGATCACTTACACAAAATTTTGGAATTCTTACCTGCTTAGACGTGAGCTTTATAAGAGAGCCCTCATAGCCCTGAAATTAAAGAACAACCAAGTTTAGCCGAAACCAAAAAGTGGGGGGGGACCAATTAACATCATCCTGCTCACATGAAAATAAGCCGTTTATCGTTACTAATTCTGATTAATGTGTTAAAAGTAAGCTGGTAGAGCAAATCACTTACACACACAAACATGCACATCCCTACTTGGGTACATGGAGATTCGTGCATTTATCTACATTTCTATTCTCTTGCATTTTTTCATGAAATTATACAGTGGCAGGAAAATGGGAATTTATCAACAGATCTTTTTTGTTTTCTTGGTCTAAATAAAAGTAGAGATGTTATAAAACAAGGAGACAGAGGGGGTAATATTTTAATAAGATGGGTCAATGAACATGTTTGACTTGGTCACATATATAACAATCAAACAGTAAGCATATACAAGGTATGATTTATTATCCGAAACTTTAAAACCATGAGAAAATGCCAAGCAGGCAATGAGACTGCATTTTGTTGAGTTCTGCTTACTCAATGAAGCAGCCAGTTTGCAATGTGGTATTCTGATTTCAACATGAAAACTACCCTGTTGGATTTCTACTCTAGTTTATCCTCAAAGGAGATGAAAGTATCCCTTACTTTCCTTACCTCTCTTCTCCCCGCCCCCAACTCTGGTTCCTCAGGATAAGAGTACACCAAGGTGTGTTTATCTCTCGACACAAAAAATGGCTGGTGGCTTGCACTGATGTATGATACCACAGGGAAAGAAAACCACTTGACATGACTGATTGTACTGCACGCCACAGAGCAGAGTCAGATTTGCAGGCCAGGGACTTTAATTCAAGAGGATTGTTAGGAAGGTACCAAGGTCCTGACTTTAGAGTTGATCTCAGCAGGATATAGAGATGTTGGGAGTGATTCATTCTCACATCTTCCCAGCTAAAAACTCCATTACCAATTAGCTACTATAAATATTTTACCTCCAGGGCCTTGAGCTCTCATGAGTGGTCGTGATTCAGTCCTGGCCCTTCCTTTCATCAAGGGGCTCTCTCCTAAAAACCTTGGCAGTTTAAACACTTTGAAGGCTTGGAGGCAAAGTATAAAGGGATATTTCACTCAACTAAAATATCACGGGTAGGGATATACTGTGTTCTAAAGTTACAAAGGCACACTATAGCTTTATACTTTAGAACATGAACAGAGTCAAACATTTGTTTCCTGACCCTGCCATTTAGTATGTGTATAAACTTAAGCATAAGTAATTCAACTGCACCGTTACATTTTTGTCCTTTGAAAAAAGAGGGTGAAACCACTTTAAACAACTGTGATAATTAAATGAGATAATTCATACAAGGGGCTAGCTAATGAAATCCTCATCTTTTCCTCAATGTTGCATTTTGTGGAAATGCATCCCCCTATAATATAACTAATAGCATTTTTTGTCAGGAAGATCAATTACCTTAAAAGATTTCATTTTTGTGCTCGCTTTGGCAGCACATATACTAAAATTAGAAGGATACAGAGAAGATTAAAAAGAAAAAAAAGTATTTCATTCTATAGAGAAAGCTGTCCACTTTATAAAACTGCAGCCCTGCAGAAGCAGCTCAGGAAATTCTATAAAGTCAGCACTCTCTCAACACCACCTTCTCTTCTTTACTAGTCAGCCTTGTACCAAGCCTTTCTGTTGCCTCCCATGCTGTCATGAGGATTTTTATATTTTGCTGTGGCTGTCAAGATGGCGTTATGCCCATTATTACAACGGTGCTTACCGGCACATAAACTGGACTTGAGGTGAACCTGGCTGTTTCGGCAATCTCCTTTCCTCATTTCTAACCCAAATGTTATTTTCAGCCCTTCAATCTGTCTGCCTCAACCAGGATGGATCTTTAACGAGAAACCAAGATTGTCGATCATCTAATCTAAGAGTGGGCACTGCCAGGCACTGCAGCAGACACACAATGTTCAAAACTCAGACCTCATGGACATGGGCCCTGAATTCATGATGTCTTCCAGGCCCATGTTCTGATGAGGTCCAGCTTCCTCTTAACCTCCAAAGGCAAACCTTTAAGGTTTCTTCTTGGCACCACAGTTATTTCAGCCCTAGCCCAACTTCCTGTTAAGGTTTCAATTCTAGCAACATTAAGCATCTCTGAAGTGATTTTATTTCTATAGTAAGGAAAGACAGGCAAATACATTAAATATTTCACTAAATACCAGCAAAAAGATCCCTTGAGTCATACAAAAGTACCCTGGTAAAATCTTGTTTGACGGATGTTTGAAACTTAAGGGTTTTGGCAGTAGAAAAAAATAACAGTGTCAGGTTCTTAATCCAACTCATAAAAGCCTACACTTCTCCAAAGAAGAGTACCAAGAGTATTATTGCAACTAATAAGGAAACCACATACAGATAGAGCTTGACTACATTAAAATTAATTTATAACTTTTTCATGATCTCTACTTAGGAGTGCACACTACACCTGGAGCAGAAATGTGAGATCACTAAGGATCTTCTGCATAGGACGGAGAGCACTAGCGCTGCACACACTGGTGTGTTCCCATCTCATCCAGATCCACATCGGCCAACACTGCTTTAGATTAGTTGTTGAAGGACTAAGGCAGTTTTGATCAACTGTCTAGAAACTGTATACAAGAATTCAGTTGATCCTTTAGTCATTAGTCTTTTTAAATCTTTTTTTTTTTTTTTCTGGCACCAGGGATCAAACTCGGGTCCTTGTGCTTGCGAGGCAGGCAGTGGAACCACTGAGCCAAATCTCAGGCCCTAAATCTCTCTCTCTCTCTCTTTACTGGGTGTTTTGTTAAACTTTTTTTCCCCTTCATTTAAATAGCCCTCATGAATTATGCAGTAGATAGTCTTTTGTATCTCCTATAATTTCTAAAAGACAGAAAACATACCTTAAATGGTCTGAAAAGTAAATAGAGCTCCCGAGGTTTGATATCCAGAGGAAGACCACTGACAAATAGGGTCCGGACCTGGAAAAACAAAATTGAAGAAGTGAGCAACGGTTTGTACAATACAGAGTCTACAGCTCACTTGAAATCTCAAAATCATATTTCTCCAAATATGCATGACTCTTATCAAGTTTGTGGTCGTCCCATGGCACAATGAATAGTCAATGTTAAGACACCATTCGATTAACTCTGACTCTCACAGTTATTTCTCTATGTACTCAGAGTGAATTATGTCCAGCTAAGTTAAAGCTATAGGAACTTCTCCCTTTCCCATCCAGCCACTGCCCATTTCTAAAGTCTGGGATTGTGGGGAGGTTTCATAATATACGACTCCTCTGCTCTAACCAAATGATCACACAACAGGCTTCAAAAACAAAGTAAAATTTTGGTTTCCCCTGGTCATCTTGCTACTGCTCCCCTCAATGACACTAATTACAATAAATTTAATAAAAGGAGAATAGGAAATAGGGAAAAAAGAATCTTTACAAAAGGGTAGGGAACCAAGATACAGAGAGGAAAGAGGGAAAACAAATATAAAAAGAGTAAGATATGTTATATACCTGTACCAATTCCCCCCAATGAATGTTATTATATAGTAGGAATGTGTAATAATAAAAATAAAGAAAAATAAATAAATGTAAAGGTACAATTAGTAATCTAGCACATTTAAATAGACACCAAACTGTATAACTGACCTTGCTTAGTTTTCGTACTGATTGCTTTTACCATTGTGCTCTCCTATTGCACAACCAACACAGATGCTCATTATATACAAGGTACATGCTAGATGGCACTGGTAAAAATCATTCAAGACATCATATGTGCAAGGCACAGGGCACAAACTTCTACTAACACACAGAATACAGATGACATACACAGCACCAGAGAAAGCATATTAGTATCTAAATGGAAACTTAAATGACAGATAGGATTTTACCTGAGGAAGATGAAGGTGAGGTGAGCTGGGTAAGAACCACAGGCAATGAAAAGGACTACGCAGTGATGTACAGGAAAACACACAGCACTCTGGGGACAAGGTGAAGCAAGACAACAGAGAATTTGGAGGCAAGCCACAGGGCACATCAAAAGACCACCTCAGAAATCCAGTCTTGATTCAACAGGTAAGGAGGAGCCACTGAACTGAAATTACCACTTTCTATTCCTCTATTCAAGTTGATACACTGTGACTGACCTCTTCATTAGAAGATAACATGCTGCCTTTTAGAGAAAAATATAACACTCAACTGTTAATCATGCTAAATATAAATGTTTTTCCCAGGCAGATGTGGTTGTGCATGCCTGTATTCCCAGGAGTCAATAAACTACAGCATGAGGATCAGAGTTTAAGGCCAGCCTGAGAAACACAGCAATTTCAGGACCATCATGAGCTACACAGCAAAACCCTATCTCAAAGTTAATTAACTAACTGAAAATTCTACAGTGAGAAACAGGAAGAATCTTTCCCAGATTCCTAACACTTTCCACTGATTCCACTTGTACAGAAGCACAAATCAGGAGGGAAGGACCTTCTACAGTACACAGTAATGTCAGAATTCTGCTGCTTTATTGTTTAAACAGCTTTACTGATAGTATAATTGATATACAACAAACGTATACCTTCAAAGTATACAATTTTGATGTGTTTTGATGTATGACTAACCTGTAAAATCATCATCATTAAGATACCCATCAACAGGCTGGGGATTTAGCTCAATGGTTCCAGCGCTACCTGCCTCGCAAACACACGGTCCTGAGTTCCGATTCCCATAACCAAAACAAAAGAAAAACAAAGATAATCCATCCTCTCCAAAAGTTTCCTCATTCCCTATAATCCTTCTTCCCAAAGTGTCCTACATGGCCCAAACCTAGGCAATCACTGGTCCTTTTTGTCACTGAAGATTAGTACGCATGTTCTAGAAGTTTACATACATGGAATCCGAGTATGTATTCATTTTGTCTGGATTCTTTCATGTAACCTAAAATGAAATTTATTCGTATTATTAAATGGATTCATGGTATATTATATTTTATTACTGAGAAGTATTCTGTTGCATGGATATACCAATTTGTTATTCATTGCACTGCTGACATACATTTAACATTTCTAATTTTGAGATTTTATAAACAGGTACAAACATTCACTATGGACTTTGTATGGCTGTATGTTTTATTTCTGGATATTTACATGGAGAATGGTTTCATATGGTAGATATATGCTTAACTTTCAAAATCTGTCCTATTCCTTGCTTTATTGCACAGAACATGCTAAATGTTCTATGTGCATTTGGAACAACTGTGTGGTGGAATAGTCTAGAAATGTAAACAAAGTTGCTTTTATTTTTTGTTTTGTTTTTATGTTTTGCCTATTCTTTTGCTCCAAATTTGTCACAGGTAAGAAAGGTTCTGGGGCAGAGTCTTTATGAAGTTGCTACTGACCATGAGGGAATCCTGCCTCCTGGGCCGTCCACCCACCTCTCTTTTCATGGTGTGCCAGGTGAACACTATATGTTCAATCTGTGGGCACTGAGGGGTTCCCACTACACCGCCGGTACTGTCAGGTGCTGCCTTGACTGCAGACATTTCCAGAGAAATAACATGATAAGCAGATCCAAAGTTTTAAACACCGGAACAGCTTATGTCTGGCAATGCACCTTAGCTATCACTTAGGATTTGAGGAGCCAGTCTAGGAATAAATCATTTATAATATTTCTCAGGGGCTCAGTTACAGAATGCTTGCCTAGCATGTAAAAAGCCATGTTGTTGTTCTAAAGAAAATCACTTTATACAAACTTGTAAGTCAAGCAATCCACCAACAAAACTCACTAGAAATCTAAGGATTATCAAGATTACTTAATGTAAGGACAATCTAGATTACATAACAGTTGTTACACAGCCAATAAAAATCATGTACAAGGAAAACATATGCATGGTTCAATTTTATTCTGTAACGCAGCATACAAAATCATATACAACATGTTTTTGGAAGAAAAAATACACTACAAGTTATATATCTAAGAGTTTCTGTGATTTAATCATGAGTGGTAGAATAACAGTGATTTTAATGTTTTTCATCAGCTTCCTGTTTTCTTTTTATAATAAACACCGATTAAATATTGTTAAGTTTATTTTGTTACATTAAGAATTGCCTATTTACTACCTGATTTTCCTAAGGCCAAGAAAAAAGTATTTTTATTAATGTAAATTGTGAAGTTTATGGAGGAAACTTTTCTTATGTAATCATTCCAGAATGAGATGTCAGAGATTCTTAGCGCCTGAATAAGATGGCTAGGAATGGGGGTGGGAGTAGGGGAGGGGTGGGAATCTAGGTTTGCTACTTACCTACAGATGCTAAGAGCCTCAAAGCACTTCATTTAAAGGTGGACAAGACAGACAGTTCCTAGAATCTAGCACACCCAAAGTACACTACTGTCTCAGAAATCTGCTAGCACTGGGTGAGGTTGTACACACCTGTAATCCCAGCATCCAGGAGGCTAAGGCAGGAACACTGCATCTTCAGTTTGAGGCCAGCCTGGGCTACACAGTGAGTTCAAGACCAGCCTGAACTACCAAGTGAGACCATGTCTCAAAAAGAAAAAAACCCGCTGAAGTATTTTATCTAAGAGAGATCCACCTCCCAAAGAATAGGTAGACACACAAGAGTAAGTAACTCTTGAATATTTGGATTACATGTTTGCATCCAAGTACAAGTTACTTAAATCTAACAGCATATGTTTGGAATCCTTCCTAGATCATCTCAGACTAGGAAACTAAGTCATCCATTTTAAAAGACAACCCAAATGAGTGAAGAAAGAAAAACTAAGTATTTAACTCATGTTTTTCTATGGTAACTGGAGACTAGAATCAAAGGGATATTTGAAAACATTGTCTTTTCCTTACTCGTTTGTTTTTTTGTACCAGGGATTGAACTCAGGACCTTGTGCTTGTGAGGCAGGCTGAAAACTACTGAGCTAAATTCCCTGCCTATCTTTACTCTTTACACTATCATATAAGTATGGTATTTATATTTATATGAGCCATTACAGGGCAATGGATTCTGGATTTCAGCTTTGCTAAGATCTATGGAAGTCACACAGACAAGACAGGATTCTTATCTACACAGAGGTTATGTCTATAAAGGAAACTGACAATGTGTGTGACCATATCAGGAACCTTATTAGTTCAGTCACAAAATGACCAATAAAAATGCTAAGAGTCGGGGCCTGGGATTTAGCTCAGTGGTTCTGCTGCCTGCCTCACAAGCACAAGGACCCAAATTTGATCCCTGATACCTGCGCGCCCCCTCCCAAAAGGAATGCAAAGAGATAAAAACAATACAAAAAAATGTTTTTAATTCCCTAAAATAAGAAACAAATAATTCCAAATGAACTTCATACTAGGTCAAATCGTTATCCAGGGCAGCCCTTGGTTTATCAGCAGCATCTATGAACACAGATGTGTCTGGCATTATGCCTTTAACATCCACAGATGTTTACACAACACATGGGAAAACACATTTCTTAGTCAAGGACACTGTATGCTTCACAGAAGTTTAGGAGATGAAGCTGTTGACAGATAAATCCCAAGAGAGCCTAATGGATTTTGTGGCTATACCTTCAACTTCATTTTTATCCCAACAGGACTAAAAGAATAAATGCTAGTAGACATTGGCTGTGTAGGTCAGAAAAGCAGATTTTGGGTTCAGCCATTACGTAGTATTACTACAGAAGACAGTTAGATTTTGGATCTTACTGGCACTGCCAGCCCACACCAGGAAAAACAAGCTGCATTTCAGTGTCCTGCTTCTCATGTAATAAACTCCAGTTCAATTAATAAAATCACTGAGCTTCCCTGGACACAAAGGTAAAACTGGACCCTGAAATGGAAAGGCCCTATTTTAAACAACAAACATGCCTTTTTGTGTTGATAATATATAGATTTCATCATATGGATATGTAGACGAAATCATCCACACACATCGTTCTCAACCAGCTGTCCTACCTGCCCAACATACAGTGTCCAAAGGCTATGGCCATTTTGGGTGTATGTTTTAGTTCTTTATAACAAGGTTTTCAGGATCATCTCTAGTTTGTCTAAGCTGGACTCTTCAGGTTCCCTTTAAAACTCAGAATAGAGAAAGGCATTTTCTCACTTTCCACAGACCTATCAATAACCGTATTTGAAACATTTGGAACCTTTAAAATAGTAAAACTCATGATAGTGTATCAGTGTTGACCTATCTCTCTACAAGTTTTCTCAATTTATCACTCTCTCAGACCCATAAACGTGGGCTTTAAAAGCAGCTTTCAAAGGTGCTGTATGGGGCCAAGGATTTAGCTCAGTGGTGCTGCCACCTCCCTCAGAAACACGAAGTCCTTGGAGCTGCCATCCTCCAGCACCCGGAAGGTAGCCTGGGCCCCAATCCTTGGGAAGGAGAGCCACGCCCTCTCCCGCCTGGAGCTGCCATCGCTCCAGCACCAGGAAGGTAGCCCCTGAACCCCGATACCCCACTCTGCAGAGGCAGAGATGGTCATAAAGGGTATTTTTCTGAGTTCCCAACTTTGAACATCTTTAAAGAAAGGGCGTGGGAAACCTGTAATAGAATGTTGTGGAGTTCAACCATTCAGAAGATTAGGGAACTCAATCTGGGCCTTGCAGCCCGAGGTCAGTCTGCGTCATGGGGTTCAGTCATCAGCTAACTGAGATCAGGGGTCTTGCATCCTCGCTCTGTCTGAGCCATTAAATGGTAAATACACTGTATTTAATTTTGTTCACTGCAGACATGTTCTGGACTGCTTCTTGATTTCAATTTAATTCAAATGATTTAAGGGTGATAGACTACTGACTACCACAGGTGGTCAGTTTCCAAGTTGTGCTTGATCATAATGTGTTGCTGACTGCATCAGTGGGGCTTGTCAGTGTCCAAGTTGTGCTTGATCTTAATGTGTTGCTGATTGTATCAGTGGGGCTAAAGCATTGTGGATGATTTGATGATCTGTTTTCTCTGATGTTATGAAGATGAGAATGTCTGTGGGTCGTTAGAGACTCAGAAGCTAGGGCGCAACTATATCAGGAAGATTTGAGTGATAACCCAGTGATTAAACCAAGGACAGCCCAAAAACAAAAATTAAAATGAGAAAACACTTAAGCAAGACACAAGGACAGACTTCCAGTTAACCAATGGCAAACAGTAGGGCAAATGAGGATGAAAAGGCCGATAGTGAACCACCAGGACACCCTGAACTCAAAGCACAGGAAGTAACAAAACAGATCAATCAGGCTCTAGAAAAATTCAAAACAGAAATAATTTCCCAGATAACCATAGAGATAGTGAGCAAAATGGAAGTCGTGATTCAAGACTCTGGAGCAGAAACTGACAAAAAACTAGATGAGCTCAGGACCACGAGAGAAGCCAAAGGCCCAGCATAAGAAAGAAATGGAAACAATAAACACCCAACATAGGAGAGAAAGGGAATCCATAAAACAGATTCAAACAGATCTCCAGGAGATTAAACACTCTATTGAAAGTGTACACAACAGAATAAAAGAATGCGAAGATAGACTCTCAAATACAGAAGATAAGATTGCAGTCAGTGACTGTGAAAAGAGAGGTCTCTTAAAAACAGTAGGGGATCATGAGAAATCAATCCAACAACTCCTAGATGATGCAAAGAATAACATAAGACTGATAGGAATCCATGAAGTAGCAGGAAAAAATACAAATGACTTAAAAAAGCTGTTCACAGAATAAATGACAGAAAACTTCCCAAACAGAGGGGAAGAATTTGACATTCAGATAAGTGAGGCATATAGGACCCCAACTAGCCACAATAAAAAAAAATCTACACCTAGACATGTAATAATCAAGATCCCACAAACCCAACAGAAGAACAAAATACTACAAGCAGTAAGAGAAAAGAAACAAATTACTTACAAAGGAAAGCCCAGCAGAATCACAGCAGACTTTTCAACACAAACCCTTAGGGCAAGGAGAGCCTGGAGTGAGATATTTCAAGTACTAAAAGAGAACAACCTCCAACCTAGACTGATGTATCCTGCAAAACTCTCTTTCAAAATGGATGGGGAAGTAAAATACTTTCACGACAATGAACACCTGAGAAACTACATGAATACCAAACCAGCACTACAAGCAATTCTAAACAAGATCCTAGAAAAAGACAATGAAGGCAACAACACCATGAGGCCCAACAGAGCAAATCAAATAGGCAAGGCAAGAAACTAAAAGGAGAAGGTGAAAAAGTAAAAAGAGTCAACAAAAGGCCAACAACATGTCAATAATAAGTCAGTACCTATCAGTTATAACCATCAATGTCAATGGCCTCAACTTACCAATCAAGAGAAATAGACTGGCAGAATGGAATAAGAAGCAAAATCCAACAATATGTTGTATACAAGAAATACATCTAGTGCAAAAAGAAGCCCACAGACTGAAAGTGAAAGGATGGAAAGAAAACAATTCTCCATGTGTCAGGAGCCCAGAAAAAAGCAGGGGTAGCAGTCTTATTTGCAGACAAAGCAAATTTCCAACCAAAACTGATTCTAGTATTATTGATGTAGGACGGTACTGTCTCTTACCTCTGCGAAGCTAATAAAAAAAAAAATGGTGACAGGTACCACAACAGCAACAGAACTTTGCTGTTTTCTGGATATTATTCTTTTCTTTTTTTTTTTTGATGGAATGTGCTGAATGATGACTGCAGAACCTGGAAAAGCTGTTGCTGCTATTGATGCATAACATATGGCTATTATTGGTCTTTTTATATAAATATATATATTTATTATATTTTTTACATATATATATAACTTGAATTTTTGGAAACTAACAGTGCTCTCAACTTTGGACAGTTAATCCAATTTACTGTGTTGAGTTGGCATTCTACAGAAATGGACAGCCATACTGGTCCAGAAATGTTAATTTTATTTTCATTTTTTCCCCCATTTGTATAGGGGTAATGCACTGTATGTAATATGTAAGGTCATATCTATGTGGGTTTGATTACAGAAACTAATAAAGTACTCTCTAAATAATGAAAAAAAGAATAAGATAAGACTACAGCAGCAAGAAGCAATTTAAATATGTTAAGGGAGCATTTTCATCTTCAGAATTAAGGATTATTTTAATCTTACATCATTGGCTTTTCTCTTTTACTCCTTTTTAGTATTTTTAATGTTCATACAAAGATTTCTTTAACTGAAATACTGAATAGTTTCTCTGGTGTGAAAAACTATAATAGTACACAGGATCCTAATGAGATAATTAATAATGTGAAATAGGAAGTAAAGGGCTAAAGGTGTAAGGAAAGTGGGAAGGGTGGGGGAAAGGTAATAAGGGAGAGGAAAAAAATAAGAGAAATTGAAAAAATGGAAATAAAGTGTTTGTAAATGGGGAGGGAAGGAGGGGGTGAAGGGAGGGCAGGGACAAGGGGAAAAATGAGAATCAAGACCTAATATGTAAAGGTACAGGATTCCAATAATGAATGTAACTGAATTGTATACCTAGATTGTACCAATAAACTCAATAAAAAGAAAAACAAAAACAAAAACAAGAAGTGCAAAGTCCTGAGGTTCAATTCCCAGTACCACAAACAAAACAAAACAAAACAAAAACAAAAACTGTCAAAGGTACTGTACATTTGAATCATTCTTTTGGAGTAACTCTTCCTTTGGAAACAAAAGTGGGTAAGAGTCCTCGGGATCTTAGGCACAGAGCGCATATTCTATCTCGAGTGATTCACTAATTACAGAATGGCACTGTTTCCACAGGAGATTCAAGCGTTCAGCTGTCAGAAGTTCTAGTGATGACATAGGGAAACAAGATAAATGACCGTATCGTATTTCCCAACCACAGGTACCTAGTATCATTACAGTTATCACAATATCAACTCACAAATACTCCAATGTGACAAATTCAGAAGAAAAGAGGACTGAGACAAAAAAAATCACAATCACTTCAGAAAAAATTTTAAAGGCAGGTACAGAATGAAATAAGAGATTGGAAAACAAAAAGACCACAAAAATTTAACACTATGTACATCCCTTAGCAAGGAGAGTGACAGTATACAGTTAGTGTACAGTTAGTAGTAAAACCTCTCACATTTCAACTCATGATTAAACCTACACTGAATCAGATTTGAACAAATGCAAATTAATAATTAAAGTTTTATTCAAGAAGATGCTGAAATTCATCAACTTGCCATTTAAAATAATTGTGACTAAATATTTTTATCTATTGGCTTGGAAAAAGTTCACAACTGTTAAGTGAAAAGGGAAACACCAGAAGTTTTTCATATTCTTCACAATTCTGGGCTTGTCCTGGCACAAAGACATTAAGAGGACCAAGGGAACCAAATAGAGGGTTCAGAAACAACCCAACACATTTAACTATGTGATCTTTGTCAAAGGGCCAAAAACTTACTAGGGCAAAGATAGCCTCCACAGTAAATGTTGCAGGGAAAACTGGCCTTCCACATGCAAGAAGACAGAATATTGACGGTTATCTCTCACCATGTACTCACCCTATATTCAAAAACTAAATGGTAAAATAGATACACTTAACTCCCTGGGGAAAAAAAATAGGCAAAAAAACTCTTTACGCTGTAGGTACAAGCAAAGGCTTTCTGAACAGAACCCAGGTTGCAAAGAAAATAACATCAACAAATAGGATCATGTCAAATTTAAAAGCTTCAACACAACAAAAGAAACCACCAACAGAATAAAAAGACAATCTGCAGAATGGGAATATTTTTTTGCCAGCAATTCCTCAGACTGGATATTTATATCTAAAAATACATAAAGAACTAAAAAAAAAAATTAGAACCTTCCCAAATAAAAGACCCAAGTTTGATGCCAGGTACCAAAACAAAAGCCAGAAGATCCAATCAAAAAATGGTGAAGTGAAATGAATGAACACTTCACAAAAAAGTTTAAGTACAAATGGCCAATAAACACATGTATGCTCAACATCCCCAGACATCAGAGAAACGCAAAGTAAAACAACAATGACATTCCACCTTTCCCCAGAAAGAATGGTTATCATCAAGAAATCAAATAACAAATGCTGGCTGGGCAGTAGGAAAAAAGGATCCTTCCTATATATATTGCTGGTGGGAATGTAAACTAGTACAACCACTATGAAAATCAGTATGGAGATTAGAAATTCCACATGCCCCAACTATTCCCCTTAAAGAGTTAAAGACACCTTACTATAGGAATACATACATACGTGCATACCCGTGATTACAGCAGCAGAATGCATAATAGCTAATCTTGGAAGCAGCCTGTTTGTCCATCAACAGATGAACGGATAAAGAAAATGGGATATTTACACACAATGGAGTATTACTTTACCATAAAGAAGATAAACTGAATCATTTGTAGTTAAGTGGAGGCATCCAAAGACCAAAACGACACGTACAGTGTCTCTTCTGTGAGAAATCCAAAATAACAGGAAGTAGCAAGATAGACCTTTTTCAAAGGAAGAGGAATCAAAAGGGAAGGAAAGAGGATTTTAAAAAAGGAATTAAGGGATGGGGGTTTAGCTCAGTGGTGCCACTGCCTGCCTTGCAAGCACAAGAGCCTGAGTTTGATCCCTGGTATTGAAAAAGGGAATTAAGATGTGTTATGTATACATGCCAACTCTATACAAGAAATGTCAACATTTTGTACTGCAAACACGTACTAATAAAAAAGTAATCTGGAAAATAAAAAATTGTTCATATTGCTAGTTTAACTTCTTCAGTGATCTAAAATATATACTCAAGACATTAAAAAAGGTATTGAAGGAAGTTATAACAAATTATCTACCTATAACACTAACAGTGGGGAAGAGAGATCAAAGAAATATTTTCAAATAAATATTTATACATTTAGAATTTAGATATTTATAAACACACACTGCTACTATTAAAGTGAGAAAATATACTGTGTGAGAATTAGGCTGCCTGTCTTATCTTCAGAGAAACAGAATGGAGAAATAACCAAGAAACAAAATAAATACTGAGAAAACAAACAGAAGCTCCTTCTATTTACAAATATCAACACTGGGTATTTCCAGTCCAATTCTGCTGTTAGAAATTTTCTTACTCTCCTGCCTGTCCTTGGTTCCACAGAGCTGATCTTAATATAGCAAAATATACATTCATGTAACTTACTTCACATTTTAATTTGTAACACTTACCTCTAAAATAAATAATAATCTAACAAAAAAGGGTTACTAGTGACTCTAAGGCTCAGCTCTAGGACCACAGACCATTTTTGTGTGGTGCTAGAAAGTGCGGTGTGTTCTTCCTTCTTGATTGCCTCTCTTCCCACTAAGACAAGAACAGAGGAATCCACCTAATGAACTGCCATCTCCCATCTGAGACACCATGTAATATAAACTTGGCTTCGGGGACGGGAGTGTTGAAAAGAGCTCCATGACCTGTGCAGCATAATTTTCAAAGGACAGGGCTATTCTGGTACACAAGCTAGAGGAAGAGCACTGCTTATATATTTAAAACACTGGTTCAACTACTGTACCCTTTTAAAATAAACTACAAGTGGTTTTCATTTATTCATTTTTTTAAGCACCAACTTAAGACTGAACCTGAGGACTGCTGATCATCTCATTTCCAAAGAAGGCTTTGCTCGGTTGGTATGGTTTTCTATTCATGTCTTGCCACCACGGAAATGGATTACTACAACATTTAAATGGTCTCCTGGGCATGTAGTTCTCACTGCAGCCCAACAGAGTCTGACCAGCCTTTGCTGAAGCTCCAATTTCTTACTGGCACTGGCTTTGAGACGGAGCAGGTGCTCAAGTTCCCCTCCTACTAGACAATGGCCACCTACTAGACTTCCCATACCCTGGGAAGGTATGTTTCCATTCAGGAGGCCAGGTTGCTACAGTTGCTAAGGATCAACTAACCATAAGATAAAAGGGTTGCTATGCTGTTGTCATAGACTCCCAGGTTTGTTTTATGAGATTTAAACTGGAAATAGTACTTCCCTTTCCAAAGACAAGAGCCACAAATTTACCCAAAATGCATGCCTCCCTTATTTTGAGAGCTCCACCAGTGCATGCTCTAATTGCTACTGAGGTTGCTGAATTAATCTACACAACAACCAAATTTATGCTCTGGCTTTATGCAAAGATGATCCACACGTTTCTAGTAGGATCAGGAGAAGAAAGAAGGCTAATGAAAGCACATGTTGAATAAAAGAGAAGTGTATTCCACACTCATTTGTGCAAAGTGTGAGCACTGTTTGTAACTAACACAGGGAGTGGAGACAACAAATCAGCATTAAGTTCACCATTGCACCATGTCCAATCTTTGAGAAGCCTATCACAGGTCAATTAAATTTACTTATAATCAGCTGGCTTTATAATCTCCCACTTTGATAACATTTCTTAGAAGCAAAGTTCAACGCCGGCCATTTCTCATGTAAAAGGAAAAGAGAAAAACTATTTTTTCTAGGGTTTGAGACAACAATGGTTAGGTTTATACAAGTGAGCACTGAAAACTTCACTATTAACCAGTTTCCTTGGGGCTGGCAGAAACAAGGGAAAAAGAGTGGGTTAAAGGAAAACCAGGAATTTTGGCTTTTAATTAGTCTAGATAGGAAATGACATCTATATCTGTGAGAATGTAACCTCATTATAAACCAATTCACTTAAGTGCTGTTGAACAAAACAGTTTTCAAGTCTTTAGGGTTTAAAGTTCTTTACAGGCCCTGGGATTTTGCTCAGCTTCCACTGCCTGCCTTGATTGAAAGTGCAAGGTCCCAAGTTTGATCCCCAGTACCCCCCCCCAAAAAAAAGTTCTTTATAAAAAGCCAACACCCTTCAACTCTTATCCTATTTATACCCCACCCTTGCTTCCTGGGTTCTTCTAAACAACTTACTTTCCGGCGATTTGCTTTGTTTCAACCCTGGTAGATCAAATCTCGCTCTTCATTCAAATGCACTGTGTATATTAACCCAGTATACTGTAAACAGAAGTCTGCATACTAATTCTCTGAAGTATACTTGTCCTTATTGTTTTAATCCTATAGAGTACTCTGAAGCTAAAAAATATCAAAGATCACCCACCGCAAAAGACTTCCCCATTGAAGGACAAAATGAAAGATAAGCAGAAAACATGAAAAAGATCTCATCAAAATTCTTAGACCTCTCTTCTGCATATTTTGGGTAAGTGCTCCTTTACAACTAAGATTTATTCAAAGGAAAGTCATTATTCCTCTACCAAACTACATAGAAAAATCTAACTCAGAACACAATTATTCATGGTCACTTAAATGGCCTGAGGGAAACATACTGTTAAGATCCCAGGACTGTCCAGGGCTCTAAAGCTTTTTTCATTTTTTATATGAGCAGCAGATAAACTTCATTTGAAGAACTTTGCCACAACACCCATTTCAGCTCACACAAGCATATACAATGCACTAACAAATTGCCAAATTAGAAAGAGGCAAAAACTTATCAACGGAACTACTCAATATACAGCTTAAAATTCTTCAGTGCCAGCTCAGCTCACCTTCAAATTGAAAGTTCTTCCTCACAGGACAGTGATAAGTGCCTTAGTACTTGGCAGGAGGTAATCAGAAACTATGAAATAAATTAAATAAATCAGTCAAAGTCATTTAGTTCTTGAGTCAGAGTACCGGGAACAAGGCATAAAATAAAGATCCATATAAAACCAAAAAATATCCAGATACAAGCAGGGGACTAAAAAGAAGAAATGGTTGAGTGCTGAAGGAATATGGTTGAAAAAAAGTTCACAGAGCCAGGCTGCTGGGATTCAAGTCCTGGTTCTGCACCTCACTTGTTTGCTGTACCCTGCAGGTAAGACACTCATACCCTTTCCATTCCTAAATTTTCTTATCTTAAAATAAGTCCACAAATCATCTTATATTTCTTTCAGGAGATAATATTCAGTTACCCTCCTCTTCGCCTTGATGACTTGTTGAGTCTTGTTGACTCACTTCTAGTGAACAGGTTATGGCAGAAATTTACACTGTATGACTTCAATAACTAAGTTATAGTTACAGAATGTGGCTTTCTACGAAGCTGCTCCTGGATCAGTTCTGGGGGAAGCCAACTATCGCTATATGATGATACTCAAGAAATTCTATAACGAGGTACACATGATAGGGAACAGAGGTCTTGGCCAAAAGCCACTGGAGTGTGCCATATTGGAAGAAAATGTCCCAGCCCTAGTTAAGCCGTTAGATGACAGCAGTATGTAAAAATGCAACCATTACGAGACCCTGAGGTAGATCCACCTACCTCTACCCCAGCAACTCCTAAATTCTTGACCCTCAGACACTGAAGTAGTATTTGCTTTACTTTGGGGGTAATTACAGTTGTTACAAGAATTAAATGAATGAATACATTTAACATACACAGAATTTAGTGCTTCATTCACCTTGAGAGCTCAGAAAACACTGTTAAGAGCGCTTACAACATGCAAAAAAAAAAGGAATTTTTATGCACCAATACAATCCTAAGACTGGCTGCGTCTGTATCATACAACTTACACACATACTTAAAGTGTATGAGAGAGAAAACAGTCTGCACAGGAAGGCCAGGGCTCAGTGGTTCCACCGTCTGCTTCACAAGTGCAAGGACCTGAGTTTGATCCCCAGTACCAAAGGGAAAAAAAAAAAAAGACTGTAAACAACCTGCACAGGAAAAGGAATTATGTATAATTATTTTTGATCCCCAATAGTGTACCTCAAAATCTTTTCAATACATCTTTTTACTTCTTCAGTCATGAGGGCAAATCCCATTTTGGTTGCTAGACCATCACCCTCTTAAAATTCTTTTCTCTCTTATTCAATATTTGTCAACTACCTAAACCTCTCATTTATTCTGTTCCTGAGATTAAAAAAAATAAAATAAAAAAATAAAAAAAGACTAATTGGTTTAAGACAACCCTACCAAAGAAATGGAAAAGGGAAAAGGAAATACTGAAATAATGTCAGACAAATCAATCTCTAATCATGCTAGGACAGAATTACATTTGCAGTTTTCCTATCTAAAGGCAAAATAAAAAAGCATGAGTTTGCTTAAAAGTTTAATTTTCCTCACTTTAATAGTCCTTATTTAACCACTCATTTTAATTTTAATTTTATTTATTTGGTACCAGGGATTGGACTCAGGACCTTGAGCCTGCGAGGCAGGCACCAGATCCACTGAGCTAAACCCCCTGCCTCAACCACTCATTTTTATACTGAAGATATTCTAATTATACTCTGACTAAAACCTTTAATTTTTTGTGTAACCTCATGATATAAAAATGTCAGGAATACTGGCAAATATGTAGAAAATCTCTGATATAATTACCGGTGGGGACAATTACTCTAGAAAAGAATTTGGCAATTTCTTACCTAAATGTACAATTGCCTTACAACCCAGGGAGATAGACTTATATTCACACAAAACCTGTGAAAAATGTTCAAAAAAGCTTTATAACCTTTTTTATTGGTACACTTTATATATACATAACATTCATCATATGGAATTTGCATCTGTACCTATCTTAATTCTTTCTCCCGCTTTCCCTCCCTCTCCCTTCAACCCCTCTTCCCCTCATTTACAAGAGCTGTTTCCATTTATCTTGTATCTTCCTTTCTTTATCCTATCCTAGTTTCCATTCCCATTTGAACATTATCTTCCTATTTCATAATACCTATTATATGTATTAGTCCTTATTTAACTTCAGTTTTTCACACCAGAGAGGTACATCCATTTACCTAGAAATGTCTTCAGTTTATCCTTTATGGGAGAGTAGTACTCCTTTGTTTTTTGTTTTTAAAGCCCTTTATCCATTCATCCATTAATGGGCATTTGGGCTATTTTTGAGACTTAGCTATTACAAACTACAAAAGCTTTATTTCTCATAGACAAGAACTCAAAACAATCCATATGGTCTTCACTGACTAGTTAAACTATGTCATATTAATATCATGGAATACCAGCCAGCAAAAGAAGAAAATAAAAAAGAAAAGAAAAAAAAATTACAAGCATCAACTCGGATGAATCGCAACAGAAATTATGCTGAATAAAATAAGTGAATCTCTAAAGGTTACAGAATGCAGAATTCCACTCACCTAATGTTCCTATGTAGTTTTCAGGGATAGGTGTGGGTGTGTCTTAAGGAATAAGGACAAAGGTTAAGTGTCCTGAGGGTAACCCTGCTGGGCAGGATGGCACATGCTTGTCTCAGCACTCTTGGAGTTGAGGAGAAAGAGGAGCTTGCAGAGAGGAAAGAGGGAGAGGGAGGGAGGAGAAGAGAAAGGGGGAGGGGCAGGCAGTCAGGCAAGGGTTGCAGGTCATTGTAAAGGCACTGGGTTCAATCTCCAATATCAAACCAAAAGAACATAACAAAAAGAACGATCTCAGGGGTCCTTGTGTTGATGCGTTACTTTGCAACTTTCCTGCAGCAATGAACACATGGACTTACTACTGTGTTAAACACAGCTGGGGAAATCAAAATAAAAATTAGTGGACTGTATCAATTTAGTTGTGTTACTGTACTACTATTTACTGTTTTACAAGGTATCACATTGGGAGAAACTAGGCAAAGGGCATACGCTATCTCAGTATTACTTCTTCAGATGTACATGAAAATTATAAAAATCTCAAAATTTAAAGTTTAAAAAAGTTTTGGTTTATATTATGAAATTTTAACATTAAAGCTTGGGAAAATATATGTCCTGTTATCAAACAACTTTTTATTAAAAATTTATCATTTCAACTGTATAAATCACATTTATGGTTATGTTGAGGCATTAATTATATTAACCATCAATGCAAAGATTTGTATCCGTTCACACAGCCACACAAGTAAAGCTATTAAGGATTCATGTGCTTTTTTTTTCCCCGCCAAACTTGTGCATTTTTATTAAGATTGGTCTTTTTCCCATTAATTTTAAATTAGGTTCATTATTTTAAAAGGCATTAGAATACAGTAAACTTAACTCTTTTCATGTATTTAGCTCAATTTCTAGTTTTTCCAGATGTTCAATCACCTTTTTTTTGGCATTTTTTTGACTGATTTTGGCGTTTTTCCTGTTTTATATACACACAAAAGTCCCTGCAACTGTGATTTCTCTTTTTACCATGTGCTCTATCACTGACCTATATCCCAGCCCCAATCCACTACTTTGCACAGTAGTGTAACTGCATCTTCTGTAGTGTAAGATACCTACAGTCTACTTAGATTAATATCGATACTTCATTCTCATGGCTATGTGCAAGCAAATCAGTTCTTACAGTCCAACAGCCAAATAAACATACGACCAATATCCCAGATAGGCAGTTCTCTTGTGCCAAAGCTTCTCAATCACATGAAGAAAATAAAATACCAAATATGTAAATCTAAAATATTTTGAACTAATACCAAGAAAAAGGCTAAGAGGGTCAAGGCCCAGGGATGTCCACAGAGCAGACACGCTGTGTGCACAGGCTGTACTTCCTACTAGCAGCCATTGGTAAGCTCATTACTAAGGACCCACTCATTTTTCTAAACTGGTTTCTACAGGGAAATTCTGCTGAAATACAAATTTCTATAACGTAAGCTATTAAACCAGTTGCATCTTCTAAATCACACACTAGTTTACTTTAAAAAGCACTACAAAAACCCACAAATAAGTACTTCCGCAAAAAGAACACAGTTCCATTTTTTAAAGCTAGATCATCTTCTAGTTTTCCTAATACTGATATCCAATTTCAGGATATACTCAATGTATTTAGGCTACAATATTCCTCAGCCTATTACAGAAACTACTTTCCACTAAAGATGTGTTCAATCTGATAACCACTAGTAGTTATGTCTGTTGACCATTTAGTTGCTTGGATCAACTCAATAATAAGCGTATGTATTTATGATATATACATGTAATTATGTAAAGCAATACAGATCTTGTAAGACTTGATGTAACTTACAAGTAGGAATGCATGTGTCTGCTGGGAAAAACAAAAGACAAATGACAGAAAAAAATGGGAGGTTTGGCCTTGAGAAATAAACTAGGTTAACATATTTGCTTTCGAATATGTCTAAAATTATTTAATTTGGGTTCCCACAGTACTCTGTAAAATTTCAAAAACTACAATGAAGTAAAGAACATTAAATGAAGCCAGTTGTTTAAAGCACGTTTTTCTTAAAAACAAGCTGTTGAGGGCTTAGGTGCTGATCTCTCTGGGTCTCAATTTCCCATTTTTAAAATGAAGGTACAAAAGGGCTGATCCTGAGGCCTCATTCCAACACCAAGAGTATATGAAAAAGAATGGCTTTTGTTAAAACCACGTGGGGAAACATACTACAAATTACAAAAGAAAGAAAAGAATAATGGGGACACAGACCCCAGTCAAGAAGTCCTAGCTCTTGGCATATTGTGTATTTTTATTTATGGTTTGTGTGATAGAATAAGGCCTTAGGGCACAAATGAATTTAGCAGAGTTGCCAGTGTTAAGGGAAATGGCCTCTAGTTACTTAGGTACAGCCAGTACCTCAGACACTCTGGATATAAAAGCTGTGATTAAATTCCTTTGCGTTTTTTCCTTTGTGAAATAATTACTTAGCAGAACACAGTGCTGCACACAACAAATTCTGAAGCCAGGCTGGTGGATCTGAATCCTACCTCCAACATCTTTTATCTAAGTGATATTGGACAGGTAATTAACTAACTTAAACCTCAATTTCCTCATCTGCAAACTGGGAATACTACTAAAATCTAGTTAACTGGTTAAGAGGTTTAAACATTTAAATGCAAGGCAATTAGAAAAGTGCCTGGCACAGCGTAAACACTTAATAAGTTTTTGTTAAATATGTAAAATAGGAAGAAAAGGGCTAAAGGTGTAGGGAAAGTTGGAAGGGTAGGGGAAAGGTAATAAGGGAAAAGAAAAAAATATGAGAAAATGAAAAAAATGGAAATAAAATGTTTGTAAATGGGGAGGGGAGGAGGGGGTGAAGGGAGGGCAGGGACAAGGGGAAAAAATGAGAACTAAGACCTGTCATGTAAAGGTGCAAGATCCCAATAAAGAATGTAACTGTACTCTATACCTAAAATGTACCAATAAACTCAATGAGGAAAAAAAATATATAACCCCTTTCATTTGATGGTAGCAGTTTCTGCTGGCAGAAATAGAAATAGAATACCACAGAAAGAAATTACTCAAATTCTAAAATGTAGGATTTTATTTTTCTAGCTAGAGATACTTTGAAGTTACACACACACACACACACACACACTCACACACACAAATAGTGCTTTTAAGCTAGTTAAGAAAAAGGAATATGAACAATGAGCAAATCGTGTATCACTTAAAAAGACAAATATTTTACTACTAATACTGAATTTCCAATGTGGGATGATTCTTCATCCCACCGTCTTTCATGAACTTGGAATTCCTTTCCAAGGTTTATTATGTGAACAAGAATATGTATTTGTAACATTTCTGTAAAGAATGCAAACAAAACAGCACATTTTACTGAAACTAGTCACTATTTTCCATTTCGTGAATCTCGAACAGCTTGGCAATTTCTAAAACTGTTCTCCAACTGAGATAAAAATGTACAAAATAGTCAGAACCTGGGGGCACAAGAAAGATCTTCCACAGGGGACATGACCTGGCCTGTCAGTGATCTCTAGAACCTGGTGTGCCCGCTCAGCTCTGGCCACAACACAGACTAAGATATGTGAGAGCAAAACAATTCTTGCAGTGCCAGAGTCAGTCTTCTAATATGACCAAATAAAGACACAACCAACCTCCCAGATATGCTGCTCTGTTGTGCCAAAGTTCTCAATCATTCTTCCAAATGGCCACATCTAAGCTATTATAATTTACTTGGATTTTAGGGGAAGAATTTCTAAATGATCTAAATAGAAAAGAAAACCTCATCTGAAATCTAAAACAATATACACAGACATCCAAATACAATATACTCATGATTTTTTAAAAGTCTTTTTAATTGGTTAACTCCACAGGCGATGCCTTTGTCTGCTAACTGAAACTGGGTCGAAGGTATGGACATAGAGTAGATGAAAACACCCTTAACCCTACACCTCAGCTCTCGATCCTGTCCAAGTGGAAGCAGTGCTTGGCCAAATAACACATAATCCTCAGATGACCCTTTAAGGGGTAACACAAGGGCATTTTTGGTCTAAATGACTGATAATGTACTTGAAAGCATACTATTCATCAGGCATTTTCGACTTTATTTGCAATGCAATCTCTGATGACACAAACCAGGGATGTTAAAAAGCAGAGAAATATCAGATAAACACACAAAGATATACATCTGGTTTTAGAAATGCATTAAAAATAAACAAAATTATTGCTTTCTAACCTCACAATCAGCACTGCTAGCATGTCTAGGTTTCTTCCAGCTTTGTCTCAAAATTCCCAAACTTTGGCTTTCAAATGTTCCATAAATTACTTCCCTGGGCTCTACTGGGTCAATCCTGTTATTTTATACAACACAAAAATATCTCAAATAATGTCAACAAATGCCAGGAGATGGCCCCCCACCTTCTCTGATGTATAATAATGATTTTATGCTAAAGCTGGCTGTCCTAGCATATGTTCTGCAGTAAAGAACACTACAAAGAACTCCATTTGGAAGAAACTTGGGCAATAAGGATGATCATCATAAAGGTCAAAGATGACAGTCTTACAGGAACTATGAACCAAAAGAAAGGAGAGAAAGATCAGCCTTACACATCAAGAGCATTTTAAAGTTCTTATGGGGGTGAGACATGGAAAGTTAATATAGTTGAAATCACCATGTGCATCTAATGTCTGGACAAAATGCCAGCAATAACAAATACCACCTCCCAGATAGTGGCTCGCTCACTACTTTTCCTCATCACATTTAATGTATTATGTTTATTACCGCTTGGATGCCTTCTCTGTAAATGGCAGTAACAGGTAGAATCATTTCTGCACATCAAACATGAATTACCCATGCCTTCCAGCTCTCCCATAACCTTGGAATTATGGATCCTGGTTTCTGGTCACTTCTGAGTTCTAAGGAACACTCATATTTTTCACTGTAAGTAAGCAGTGACGATCACTGTGATCACTGCACCTTCCTCTTAAGTTCAACTTACAGGGAACTAAGTGTAATACAATCTGCACTGATCTCTTAGCAACACAAATGAAGCCTTGTTGAGGCATCTGAGAAAGGAAGAAAGTGAAGGGATGTGGAGGAAAAGGATCTGGCGGAATGGTTGGGTCTTATGTTCTCATAGTAATGACCTTTGACGGTGGCTTCCCTAAAAACTGTCGTTCATGAATGAGACATCTTTCTAAAGATGCCTGAAATAATAGCGTGACTACATAACAAATCAAACACTGAACCACCCACTATATGGTGGCTGCAGGTAAATGACAATTCCTGAATTAATGTAAGTGTTCTCCATTCTCTAGAAGAGGAGATAAATTGTACAATTAGCAATTTAATCTTTAAAAACAAATGCACTATCTCCATAAATAACATTTGCCACCAAAGCTTATACAAATACCTCTAATTTCTCACTTGTTCTCCATTCTTAGCAGTATATCCATCACCAACAAACTGTTTCCTGCTGGGAAACATCAGTAAGATGGCAGTTTTCCCTAAGAAAGACACTAGTCCTATTCACATTTTCAGAGCCTGAAATAATGTGAAGTATTTCCAAAGAGAAAACTGTCTGAAAGGGGGAATGATAATGATCTATATCTATCAAAATCTCAACTCAGTTCCTGTGCAAAACATTCTAGCTTTGCTTGACAGACAACCTTCACATGACCTATATCAAAAGACCCACTAAATAATGAAAGACATCTCAGTCCTGCCTAATCAGCAAATCCCCAGGAGTACAAACCTTGGGTCAACTGCTGAAGTAATTCCCGATATACATCACTATATATGTGAAGTTTATTATAACAGAACAATCAGTGGCAGTACATGATTCAGATTTTAGCCTGGGGAAGTAGGAAAAGGAAATCTCTTGAGTCTAAGGGCACTGGGATTCAGGAGGGACGCTAAAGCCTTGAGAAGCCCAAGGCTCCAGAAATGTGAAATGCCTATTTATTGCTATAGAGACAGCTACGAAAAAGAAAACAGCTGTTGGTACTCAGGGCCTGTGCAAGACCCCAGGATGGAAACATTTCTTTTGACACGCAAATCACTTAATATTCTGCTTCCAGGAACTCTATTTTATTTTTGAGGTGTTAGGGATTGAACCTAGGGCTCAAAGGGTTTGAGGTGGGACTCAGTCACCAAGTTGCCCATTCTGGGCTCCAACTTGTGATTCTACTGTCTCAGCCTCTTGAGTGTTCAGGGATTGCAAAAGCATGTATGTGCTACCACTCCAGGATCTCCCAGGCTTTTAAAGCACGTTTTAAAGTTAAGGTGTATTTAAAAGCAATGGGAAAACAAATAAAGCAAAAGATGGCAAATAAATTGCTACATTTACCTGTGTTGTTACAAAAGACTGTGCCAGCTTTTTTTGGTCTCTCTATAATCATACAGCTTTGGAAACAAGCCACATTTTGTGTTCTAACTTTTATCTATTCAAGTATCGTGGATTCCAAGCAGGAACTGAGACTGAAAGCATGAACTGGCTAGCAGCATATGACCAAATTCGCCATGTGCTCTCAACTGGAGAGCTGAGCCAACACAGGTGAAGGCAAGCATCATGCTCTGCTCACACCCTACAGCCCTACTAGAAGTGACCTCCCATAGGTCTGTCCCACACTCCTTCTCAAAGTCCCACTCTGGATTTAAAGAGTAAAAGCAAGCAGAGATCAGATTTAAGCCCATTTCAGCATTTCTACCAGACTGAAACTAATTCTACTTGGTAGGGAATTCCAAACCCAAAGAAGTCTATTTATAAATCCATTTTATGCTGAAATGTTTAATTATTAATTCTTAGGAACCATCATGCAAGTGATTACATAGTCTACCTCCAGGGCTTTTAAAGCAGTCTACTTTCAAACAAATATTAAAATGCTGGCTAGCCACTGTGCTCCTTGACTTAAAAGGTATCTAGATGCACCACTCTAAATTCTATCATTTAAACCTATTCGCCCATTCCCATATTTTAAAAAGAACGTTATTTGGGAGAAGGAAACCAGGCATTATTTTATTTTGATATGGCAACCTGTCTTCCATCTGCACTCTCCAGTTAATACCTCCACTTGTTTAAAAGAAAGATAAACTGTTTTTTTAAAAGGGTTGGAGCCCTGTTGAGAAACAGGACATCCTAGCTGACTTGAAGTGTAACTAAAAGTAAATTGTAATCATTCACGATTTTCTGTTGAAACCAAATCGTACACATAAAACTGTAGAATCTAGCCCAAGGAGTTCTTTCAAAAATAACAGAAAAGGACTCTGTAAGACAAAAGGTGTAAAAGACTCAAAGATGCAAAAAATCCTGGAAGTCTCACTTGAGTACTGAACCACCCTGAGGCCAGAGTGAGGTAGAGCAATGGAGCCTGGGTTAGGTTCTGTGTCAGGGTAGGTAGTGGGAGGATGATCAACTAAGAAAACAAAGAGCTGTGGAGAAAAGGGGGGCATTACTGAGGTTGCTTCAGCATATCAGAACAGAGGACTATGGCAGAAAAGGGTGATCACATTTTTAACTCAAGTTTAAAAAGCAAGAGTTTGACATTTTCCATTCTCTTAAAATTTTCTTTCATTCCCAATTAGTCAATATAGCACTTGATACATGCCATAATAGTACACTGTTCAAAAGCCCAAGAATGTCACATGAGCACTATTCTCACTGTTCATCCTTGCAGAAATCATGTATCATTCTCCAGAATTCCCAGCTTTAAAATGCAGTGCACCAAATACCCCAAATCTAAGCTTGCGTTCAACTTCAAGGGCTAGGCAGGCAAGCAAGCCATGGTGACTAATAAAAGAAGCGAAGGGCCCTCCCTCCCCTATGGACATGGTCTTTGATAGTTTGATAAATGGGATATGGACAAAAAGTAAACAGTATACAGAGTTGTGTGATGCTTCGCACACATACTACCAAGCATTTTACTACATGTATTATTTATTTAATCCTAACTCCAAGTAGGTATACTTGGTCTTTCTGTCCTTATTTTATGGATGAGGAAACGGTTTCAAAAATTTGCTCAAGGTGGGCTGGGATTTAGCGCAGTGATTCCGCCACCTGCCTTGTAAGTGCAGTACCCCCCACAAATTTTATTTTGTTCAAGGTAACACAAGTGTCAGGATTTAACTTCTAACAAGTCCTGACTCACAAGTCCACGTGCTCTCACCCAACAAACCCATTTCTATACACAGTTCACTATATACCTTTTTTTCCAAAGTCCTACAAATTTCTATCACTCATCTTCTTCTTTATACACTGCTGCTTCCACTTGAAAACTATAGTACTTGATAGAAAAGGACCCTTTAACTCAATGTGAGGCAAAGTAGGCAAGAAGAGAGGGAATGGTAAAGAAGGCTGGTTTTAAGACCACTACTGGAAACAAATGGGAGAGCTGATCAAAACAGCACTGGGGCCAAATACAAACCACCTTGGTTTCCACCTCAATGATGCTATGCGCCCAAAAATTGCACAAAAGGACTTCACGCATGTTAAATGTTATAGGTATGTGAAATATAGCAGATAGGGGATTACTTTTCTAATGCTCAACTTACATACAGGTAATAATATTCTAATTGAAAGGAATTATAAAACATTGTCTAGAAAGAGAAACCCTATTAGTTTACCGCTTCTATGAGCCACTGTGAAATTAACTGACTGCAGTTGTAAACAGCTTATTAATTTTTGTTTGTTTTCCATGTCAGAGCCCTATGACTTCTAACAGTATATGTATTCTTCAAGAGAAAATTTAGAAACACTATAAGGCCAAACTACAGACTGCTAAGGCAAGAGGGTGAAATGGACTAAGAGGATTTAGAAACCTGTTTATCTCAGGGAGCTATCTATAATCCATCATCTAGCAAAACATGTACAAGTGAAGTATGTGACAGTTATATTAACAGCATTGTTTAAAAATTCCCCCAAATAAACACCATATATTGGTGAGAACTATATTGGTGATAGACTCTAAAATTTCCTAGTAAGTGGAGGAGAGGGGGTATGACAGAAGATACAATTTGTATACTGACACAATAAAAATCTTAAAGTACATATTTCAGTCAAAGTTGAATGAGTACATTCCCATTTTCACTGAATTGTTTCTAAAACAATACATTTTACTTTTCTTTTTGTAGTGGTGGTGATCAAACCAGTCCTCCAGCATCACTCTGCCACTGAGCTTTGCACTGTATCTCCATCCCATTTTATACTTTTGAAGTAATTGTGTATCCTTATAAATTATTTCCCAAATTAGGAATCAGGAGATCGTTTTTTCTACAGATAACTTTTGGGCACTTTTCAGAGAAGCCCAAGGACTGTGATTTATAAAGCTCAATGTCCATACAAATGGAGCCAAGTCTTTTTCTTGTTGATGTGTATCCACAACTCACCATGCACCTCAGTAGCAACTGCCCACCTCCTCCAGGAACCTTTCCATTTCACATATAAATAAGCTTCAGGGGGACACAACTGCCTAAACTACCCTGATTACTAGGGTTATATTATGAATTTGTGGCCTACGCTGTGGGCAAAAGTGACTTTTAGGCTATGCCTTTTCAAAGGGAGTTATTTCTTTCCTCCTCCCTTTTGTCTAGAAGATGACTGTGGACTACCGTACTGGTTGAACAAGGCAGAATATCAAAACGTCAAGTCGCCGATAAATGTGGGCTGAACATTCCAACCAAGGACCATTCTACAGGCTTTTATGTGAGAAATAAATACATTATATTACTATTATTTTTGGTGGTACTGAGATCTAACCTATAGGTACTCTTCTACTGAGCTAGACCCCAGACCTTTTAAAAAAAATTTTGTCTTGGACCGCGTGTGTGGTGCATGCCTGTAACCCCAGCATTCAGAGTCTAAGACAGGAGGACCACTGAGTTCAAGGTCAGCCTGGTCTACACACTGAGTTCAAGGCCAGCCTAAACTATATGGTGAGACCCTGTCTCAAAAGCAAAAAAAAAGAAAGAAAAAGAAAATAATATGTGATGGGACAAGGTCTCACTTAGCTGCCTTCCTTTCAAAGAGTTCTGTGTTAAGATAAGGCCTTGAGCTTGCCATCCTCCTGCCTCAGCCTCCCAAAACCTGGGATTATAAGCATGTACCATTGTGCTCAGCTTCAATGTTTGTTATTTTTAAGTCACATTATTCTGTTTTTCTGTTGTTACAGCCATTTATTTTTATACTAGACACCCCCCCAGGAATTTATCCTAATATTTTAACTGTCTCATTTTTAAGCTAGGCTCATCAAGACAACCAAAAAATTAATCTGCCTGTATTAAGCTTTAAATTAGAAGACTGAGTAGAAGTACTTCAGATACCTTAGTTTCTTATTTACCTCCTTGGTTTCTGAGTAGCATATCTGAAACAGAATAGTCTCGCCCTTGTTGACTACAACCTTGTCTTCTGTTATTTCTTTTATACAAATAAAATATAACATTTTAAATATTGTGAAACTAAAATGTACTACTAAATGACTAAAGTTTAAACACAATTCAGAAGGAAAAGATCTAGTAGGAATCAATGACTGCAATAAACTATAAAATAATCCTTAGAAATAATATTCCACTTCAAAAAGATTGCTAGCAATTTTAACATTCCAAATTGATTTTAGTAAACCATACTGGTATGTCTTAAGTTTAATGTCTCTTTCATCACCCAAATTGTCGCATAAATGTTTATAGATTAATGATGATGGATAAATTAATGGCAAGGAGAAAGAAAAAATATGAAAATTAGAGTATCAGATTTGTGTGGTTAAATCTAGGACTTTAGCAAGAGATACATCCCCAGACAGTTAATGTCTTGAGACAAGATCTTGCCAACATGAAAATATTGCCCTGCCTGTACTCAAACTTGTGTTCCTCCTACCTCAGCCTCCTAGAGTGGGTGGGGGGTGCGGTGGTGGAACCAGGGCTTTGCACATGTTAGGCAAGCGCTCTACCACTGAGCTACAACCACAGCACCTCAGCTTTCCTTCTAAAGAGATTTTTAGAAATTAGTAGAAAACTGATTTATGGGTAAAAGGCACAAACCAAAAACTAATTTAAGGATTTTAACTCTTCTGGATTACTTGAATATCTATATATTTAGTCGATATGCGTATTTCTTGGATACATAAAGATAATAAGATTTTCCTTCAATTTTTAACTTTGACCTTCATAGATCATATAGTTACTGCTTCCAGTTTTGGTTTATTTTTTCAAAAGTATACATTATTCTTTCAGATATTCTCACATTCCTCTTCTGGTCAGGCTTTGACCAAGTAACTATGTGTTAGATGATGAGGGAAAATCAAATGGTCTAATTATTTCCTACTGTAAGAGATATAATATATTTTATATGGTTCATAGAACAGTATGTACCAGATCACTAAACTGTCAGGCCAATCATAACAGAACCAAGAGTTCCACACAAAACATCTACCCTACAGTAACATAACCTTAGAAGCATTTAAGTTGCTTGAAACTTAACAATTTTCAACTACACAGAGACAACCTGTCTAAAAAAAAAAAAAAAAAAAGATTTTTCTACATAGATGTTCAAGAAATGATCCACTGGCAGAAAGTAAAGCTGATTAAAAGATTAAGAAGCATAAGATGTTTTATGTTTTAGAGTGTGCCTAAGTGTAGAAACATCTCAAGGCAGAAATCAAAAGTCACAAAGAAAATATGAAATTGCAAAAAATATTTCAATTTTTTAAATTGTTCTTTGAGGGGCCATCTGGTTGGTTAGGCAAGAGGGAGTTAAGATGAACACAAAGAGAAACACGGAACTCTCATGTTCTATATTGTTCTCCATATATTTTGTTCTTTTACAACTGGAAAAGGGCAGATATGAAACTAAAATGAAACAGCAATGCTAAAAGCACACAAGTAGTAAGTATGTGCGTTATCCTACTTACATACACTTTAAACCACAATGGTTTAACTTTCTAAATAATGACAAACCAAAAAGTCATCAGGAACAGAAAGAATTCAGTTTTTCACATAACTTTTATATTGTGCTTACTATCTTCCAGGCACTGCTGAAATGTAATTGCTATTTAAGTCTACACCTCTAATCCACAGTTACACAGTTCCTCTGGAAGCCTAAGCTGTATGCTTGGCACAGGAGAGAGAAATATGCAAGCTCACTGGTGGCAAAACATAACCTCAAGTTAAGCTGGGAATGGCGGCACACACCTGTAATCTCGGCAGTTAAGCAGGCTGAGGCAGAAAGGGTTGCCATGAGTTCCATGAGAGGATGAGCTATAAAGTGAGACTTTGTCTCAAAAAAGACATAATTTGTAGTAGTGTGAAATACAGTGGGCCCTCAAGTTATGACCAGCCCAACATACAAACAATTTGGGCTAATTAGGTTGTTAGATTCATCTGCCTCTTATTATCTATAGTGTGTATCCAGGTAAACATCCAGATCTCAGCTGTATTGACTTACAACCAACTTGAGTTATAATAAGCCCTAAGAAATCAATTGAGTTTTTAAGTCAAGGGTCCACTGTACTTTATAGTTTAAATGTATCTCACAGTGTAATGGTTCACATTTAATCGCATACTGATATGCTTCTTAATTACTAGGTGCTTCCTTAGAACTCACTACATTACCTATCTACTGTTATCTCTTAAAATCTGAAGGCTTCTGAAGCACATCTATCCCCAAAGATTTCAGATAAGGGACTGTGGATCTGTATCAATTAAACTGTCTATTCCACAATCATATAAGACAAACTAATTTGCGACTGAGAAACTAGGGGCTATGGTGAAAACAGCTTTTAAGTGTTAGGGCTTGTTAAATAAACTCAAGCAGCTCAGAGCCTGGCCTCCTAACCATTACATTATGAAGCCTTTTCTTTTTACATCATGCAGATAAATAAGGCTTGATTACCACAATTATTAACACCGGACACCAGACACTACAGAGACTCTCTTTAAAAACCACAGTCAGGCTTCACAGAAAAAGCATTATATTTTAAGGGAAAATAGACCGGGGCAAACTCTTTCCAGTATTTTACAAACATTATTCACTCAGTACAGTGCCCTAAATTAGGTTAAAGAAAAGGTGCAGAGCCTGTCGTAACTGTCAAAATGGTTTTCAATATTGAGGAGCCATTGCCAATGGTGTAGACATTTTTTTCATTACTTCTCTTGCCACAAGTGGATTATTTGTGGGGGTTGTAATACATACACACGTTTTTTAAAAAATACAAAAACAGTTATCGTAAGAAAATAAAACTACTGATGAGTGGCATCACGGCAGCAGAAATAGGTAAGCCCAAGTCTTTCCATAGTCTTTCCCCCGTGGAAGCAAGCCCAGTTGAGGGACTAGTATCAAGAGAAATGCCGCCCTCTGACCTGCCCCCAATCTGCTGTGGAAAGTTTAGGAGTTCCCTTACAAGTATTTCAGCTTTGGGTCCTCTGACATCTCCTCCAGCAGGTTCAGGCCTAGACTGTGCTGATACTTCCACAGCGGTGAGGCGCCCCCGCAGCTCAGTAGGTGCAGGAGGAAGAGGAGGCACAACCGGAAGTGCGCCGGCCCTAAATCGGCTTCCGGCCATGCGGACTGCTGCCTGAGGAAAAGCAAAACCAAGTAGGCCTCAAGGGAACAGACAGCGGGAGAGCATAACAGGAAGCGTTCCAGGAAGACTGCGGGGGTGGGGGAGTGGGAAGGCCGGCCACAGGCCAAGAAGCTTTGCTGAAACCGAAGATGAAGTGCCATGAACGCGCTCCTCAAGCTGCTATTGCAAGAGAAGATGGAATGAGGAAGGACTGGGATTTATAGTTGAGGAAAGCGAAGCACAGAGGATTGTTACAAAACGAGGGACAAAGGTGAAAAGCACTAAGACATGAGGGGGCTAAGAATGAAAAAAATGATTTAAAAAATCGGAGATGTTTAATTCATACTGTGGTTATTGCTTGTATCACCAGAGGGAGCGTTTGGCATCTTAAAGGCCCAAAAAGGGTCCTTTAAAAGTGTTACGCAGCCATTAATTGCTCTTAGGTCACAAATTTCCCTTGTTCTTTTATCCAAGTTTACCAGGCTTTCTAAAATACATTGTCTAGAGGAAGCAGATTAAAAGTTATTTTTAATATTTTTAGACTACACCAAGAAATAACTAATGATACAAGTAAATCACACTTCAAAGCACTAGAAGTCTTTTTTTCTTAATTTTTTAGTGTTCATTTTTAAGATTTAAAAGGGAAGACACAATGAGGGGGAATAAGTGAATCACTGGAGATAGCTGATAAATCCATCTTCCATGACTCTGCAGTCTCTGAAACATTTCCATGAATGGGCAAGAAACATTTTTAAGATTTAAAAGGGAAGACACAATGAGGGGGAATAAGTGAATCACTGGAGATAGCTGATAATCCATCTTCCATGACTCTGCAGTCTCTGAAACATTTCCATGAATGGGCAAGAAACAGCCCAGTGCACTGTACACCTGTTATTTGTAAACTCTCAAGACATGATTAATGTTTTCTTCACGATGTTTTACTGAACTTTATTTATTTTTCCTGATAGTTCTGCCAACTTTGGGATCTGTAATTTTTGCTATGAGAATGCACCACTTTTTCTTCCTGAGTAAAAATCGACAAATAAGCCAGATGTGGTGGATCACACCTGTAATCCCAGCAGTTGGGAGGCTGAGGTAGGAGGATCAATCACCATGAGTTCAAGGCCAACCTAAAGTACACAGCAAGACCTTGTCTTTTAAAAAAAAATCAAATGAAAAAATTTTAGCTCCAGGTTTCTAAAAAAAATTGGAAACCTTATGCATGCTTGGAAGGAATGAAAAATGGTGTAACTACTATGAAAAAGCAGTATGGTACGCCTTCAAAAATAATTCTACTTTTGGATATACATCCAAAAGAAATGAAAGGATCTGCAAGAGACATTTGTAGCACTTGTACATCCATGTTCATACCAGCATTATCCACAAAAGCAAGGATGTGGAAGCAATCCAAATACCCATCTACAGGTGAATGGGCAAATACAATGGAGTCTTTATTGCTCAGCCTTAAAAAGGAAGGAAATGCTGACACATACCACAATATGGATGAACTGAGGACAGTGAGATAACTAAACTTAGTAACAAAAAGACAAATATGTATGATTTCACTTATTTGAAATATCTGAAGTTCTCAAATCATAGAAACACATAGTAAAATTCAGGCTGTTTAATTTGAAAAGCTTTTGTTTTGCAAGATGAAAAAAGTCTGGATATCTGTTGCATATTTAACACTACTGTATACTTAAAATGCTTGAAAACCATAACTTTTATTTGTTTTTTACCACTTTTTTAATTTACAAAAACAAACAGGCAATTAGTAGAAGAAAAGTGAATCGGAAACTAAAAACTTTTTCTGTTTTTAGAAAAATGGACATTCAGGATGTCAAGATTTTCCTATATAATATTCTGTTTTTGAGATGTTCACAGCAAAGTCAGCCTATTTAAGCTCCTAGAGGATGCCACAAGGTTTCTTGTAAACCATGAATAATTCCCTCCAGAACATCATGCAACCCTGAGAAAGAATTCTCAGAGGAAAAGAATTTGCTTTATGAAACAACAAAAATTGCATTTTTACTTCTTGAAAACTGTCCACTGATGACTCTTCCAACTCAACTAAGATCGTCCAAGAAACACGGAGGAAAGAATGTATCCTTTCCTTTTGACTTTGATTAGAAATTTGGTAGCAGCTCCTGTTAACTTAGTACACAAACTAAGAACCAATTGCCACTAGTCCATGTATCAGTATATTTGACTCTGTGAACATTTAAAATAAGATCACATCTCCCTGTTTCTAGATCCAGATACCATAAAAACTTGATGACATAAATTGTGGCACATGCAGCTTATGAAATTGATTAAGGTAGGGTAGTATATTTTATCTGTACTTGAAATGTCTCTCCCCTCTCACCTTCATGTTAGATTTACAGAAGTAAATTTAATTCTCAAATCCCTCTGCATAAAGGCAGATGTGCTTCAGCGAGTGTTTCCTCAACCAAATCACATAAAGGTTTCAGGTAAATGGTGCTTTTGGCTGCTATTGTTTTCCTTACCCTTTGCAATAATGACCATCAACTTCCTGATTCCCCTTACTGTAGTTTCTTTCACTGCACAGGAAGGACAAAAGGGGAAAATCCACTTAGTTATATTCTGTATCTGATAAAGGTTATAATGACCATCCTAAGACTTGGAAAGAAAACAAAGAACAAGACAAGCAGTTGGCCCAATACCTTGACTATTTATAAAACCATGCTGATTAACTGTTATTTTACCAAAAGCCACCAGATTATCAGTGAGGGAAGAGGAAGATGGAATGAACAAGAAATAATAAATAACCACTATTATTCTCTAACCAAATTTGCATGAAATATAACACAATTCCTAAGTAAAAACAACATAGTTGTTAAAAACATTTCCAACAAGAGTTCAATACAAAACTCATCTGAAGTAAACTTGTTTTCCCAATGTCAGGCTCTGATAAGATCAATTTTAATGTTTTGACTTCTAATCCTGACAACTCTAGGTCAAATTGCTACACTATCGTGAAAAGGAAATATAAACAAAGGTTCATTATTTATTCAGTTACATTTCAGAAATATTTATTAAGTGCCCATGAGTAATGGCCTCTGTTAGTACAAAATCCAATCCTCTGAATTCAACATAATGAATTCTTTTAAAAACAAAAACACAATCAAATCCTAACTGTACGGAAGAATACAACGGCATCAGCAAGCTGTGGCCCTGGAGATACTCTAGCCCTACAGAGCAGGGCAGGGAAACGGGGTGACACCTGATGAAAACACTCATGTCCTAAATATGGTTTTGTTTTTTGGTACCGGGGATTGAACTTGGGTCCTTGCGCTTGCAAGACAGGCCACTGAACCGCTGAGCTAAATATGTTAAGAAATATGATAATGCCAACCTGTCCTGCATAGAAGGGTTTTGCTCAGACTACAAAATCCTATCCGAAAGCTAACACGGACAAGCCAGAGAGCCAAAGAAGAACAATCAGGTCAGTAAAGGAAACGGAAACAATGACATAAAAATGGTTTAAGAATGGATAGTTAGTCTGAAAAGGGGAGGGCGGGGCTTAAGAGAAATTTGACAGCGCCTCTCAAATATTTTTAGAGCTGCCCTGTAGATTAATGATGTAGTTATCCAACAAGGCAGAAATAGTACCAAGTATGGAAGTCACAGGAAAGTCCTAGGAATATATAACCATTACAACTGCCCACGATAAAATGGACTCCTGGGCCAGGAATTTAGCTCAGTGGCAGCACGCCTGCTTCGTAAGGGCAAGGTCCCGAGTTTGATCCACAGTACCACAAAAAACGACAACAAAATACTAAAATGGACTCCTTTGGGAAACAGAAGGCTACTGATACCAGGAAAGAGTTAGAGGTTAAGTAAAGAAAGAAGATCTAAGAGAGATCTACTGAAGTAGTTTATTCTAAGAAAAGATAATTTATCTTCAAAACAGCAAAGGGCTGATTACTGGAAATCATTAAATCCCAAGAATAAAGGAAATGTCCGAAATTTATTGCTCTCCTTGATTTTGCCCATATTCCCCCCAGTTTTTCATATCTAAAATCGATGTATTGCTGATTTCAATAATCTATCAAAATTTCTTTTTCTTGATGCTTCAAGATTATTCTTGAAGTAGAGTCTTCCCTAACTCCTCACTCATACATCCATACACACTATCTCCACTGGCTGCTGTGGCTCTTCTGGAAGCTACTGTTGTTTGTTTGTTTATAGTACTGGGGATTGAACCCAAGGCCTCAGTAATCTATACCCCCCCCAGCTCTTTCCCCCCACCCCCTTGAACTTAGAGACAGAGTCTCACTAAGCCACTAAGTTGCCCAGGCTTGGTTCAAACTTGCAATCCTTCTGCCTCAGCCTCCCTCAGTGCTGTCTGATCATGTCAGGTGTGTGCTATGGTACCCAATGTAAGCTCCCAGTTTTTTTCGTATATAATATCATCAACACAGTACACACACAGCCGCCAAAGAGCTATATAAGAACAAAATTCTAAATGACAGCAAAGGGCTTTAAGCAACTATCATGGATCATAAAATTCCGTGGATTACAAAAATCCATGATTTGTTAAAGGGAATTAATTGGCTGGGTGTGCTGACCTACACATATAATCCCAGCACTCATGAGGCTGAGGCAGAAGAATCACTGGACATTCAAGTGGGGGGCAGATACAGAGAATGATAATGAATGAATTAGCTGAATCAGAGCAATATGTGGAGAGAGAGAGAGAGGGAGGGGAAGAGGGAGGGGAGGGAGGGAGAATGAGAATGAATTAATTGAATCAGGGCAATAGGTGACTAGATGGGTCTCTAGAGGGCATCTATTCTAGCTCAGCACCTCCATAAGTAGTAATATTTTGGATCAGATAGATAGGTCTTCTTAGGAAGTTCATTCCTCAGAAACGTTTTAAGAGCTTTTTCATTTTACATTTTTACCCTAGCATGTGTTACAAAATCCCTGAGGACAATGGATGTCTTTTCTTTCTTTCCCTATGCCAAGAAAGCCTTTAGTTGCTGGTTAAATGAAGTCCCATAAACTTACCAACAGAAAAAAACTATACTTAACAGAACTATAAGATACATTATGTGTTATGATAGGTATTGTCATTTTTATAAATCTAATAGAATAAAGAACTGACACTTTTGTTCTTGGTGGACACAAAGGACCAGATAGTGACTTCCTTTCTCCTACTCTCACAGAAATCTTTGGTAGTCTTCACTTCTCAGGAACTGTGGAAATTAAATGATCCTGGTTTGTATTACTGAGCTTAATATCACTCAAAGAATTCTAAAATTTGAAGATTTCTTAGAGAGGATCTAGCAGAGCTCTCTTATTTAACACTTTAGAGGGTAGACAGTGATTTATTATCCTGAGTCTCAACAATTTCATTGAAATTTTGTTTTTAAAGTGACAAAATGTAAGTTCAATCACCTCCCGGAAGTCACAGCCTTGGTTTAGCACTACCTGAAATTAATGTTATTCAGTCATTTTATTCCTGAAATAACTCATATTTGGAAGTTATTACTTAGATACCACGTATACAACAATGAAAGGACCAAAAATCAGAACATAGGAGCTCTTTGTCAACACATCATTACAAGAAAAGCTACCATTTCATCAGTTCCTGCTAGGTACTAGGCAGATGATCAGATCCTATGCATTTAAGTCCCCAAATCATCCCACTGATGGTGATATAACTGTCCTCATTTCACAGCTAAAACAAGTGAGGCCCAATTTACTCCAACAAAAGCATCAAAGTACTGCTGTATATTTTGAACCAGGCCTGCCTGCCTGTAAAACCAACGTTCTCTCTACTGGGCCACTGGGCCTCTGTACCATATGTAACATTTCGTAGTTGTTCAATCTGTTCTAGTTCTCTAGGACCACAGTATTGGGTGTCTAAAAGGTGTGATGGAGGGAGTATGATTCCCTGCAGAGGGCAAAGGGCTTTGAAGCCAGGTCCACCAGGGTTAAGGATTTAGCACCATCACTCACTGGTTCTGCAGAACCAAGAACAGAGAGGTATTATGGAAAGTCTGATAGGACCAATCTTAAATGAAAATCTCAGGGAATGAGTGACTCACAAATTATCACAATTAAAATTCACAAGACAGTTTGTTAGGATTTACATCTAAATGTCCCCCTCAAGTCTAATTCAGTCACAGGTGAGACACTTAGGTGACCGAGTTACAGGGTCTTTATAGCTGGCTGTTGTAGGAAAGGGGGGGCTGACCAGAAGAGGTGGGTCACTGTAGGTATGACCAGAAAGGTAAGTGGAACTTAAATTTGTTCGGTGACTTTGGGAAAGACGGTTGCAGTTGTGTCTGTCACCTGATGCAGAGTTAGCAAACAAGAACAAAGTTTTGCCAAACGCTTCTGTTTTCAAACCTAATTGTTTGCAAACAACTGTTCTCAAACTGCAGTACCACTGTATCTCCCTTTCCTTGTTCCTCCCTTGAGTTTCTGCTTTCTGTCCTTCATTGTGCCCCTCTGTCATGCTGTCCAGCCAGCTATAAACTGAAATGTGAGCCAAAATAAACTTCTCCCTTTAAGTTGTGGATGTCAGGTATTTTGTCCTGGTGACAAGGAAAGTGACTAAGGCACAATTTTTAATGGATCCTGATAAATTACTCCAAACTGTTATGACAGCCCTAGACAGAGAAAATATACTCATGAAATAAAAGACATTTAAGATCCAAACTGGGCCTAGTGACACATACCTGTAATCTCAGTACTAAGGAGGCTGAAGCAGGAGGAGTCCAAGTTTGAGCCCAGCCTGAACTATATGGTGAGACCCTGTCTCAAAAAAGACCAAAACAAAAATAAATACATATAATAAAATTCAAACATAAAGAACTCTATTTGGCCTGCCTTGTGGGTGTTTGTTTTGTTTCACAATTAAGTAGCATTGGAAGAGTAAATTTTTTCAATGTTCTGGAAAGTCATCTTAAATTAGGCCCCCCGGAAAGAAATGGAATCTCTTTTAGTAATGACTCTTGTTTTCTTTTAAAGTTCATGTTTGGGTCAGCCAAGTTTTAAACAGCAAAATTATATTGTGTTGTTCATCGAGTTTGGGGGTAGGGTAGGGGTGAGGCTGCTGGCTATTTAGATCACTGTAGGATAGCTTATCTGGTTTTTAAACTAGAAGAAAGTCTATTCTTAGGCAAAAGACATCATTTTAGAGGAATAGAAACTTGCCCTGGGTTTCTGTTGAATATTCCACACAGGGAGGTTCAAGAAAACCGTAGTTCTCCAAATAAAAGTTGTTTGCCGAGCTTGTGTGATTTCTCCCAGGTCAACAGAATGTCTAAGCTAAAAGGTTTATCTTTTCTTGTTATCTTATATTGCAATTTAAGCAGGAAACAACTATGCAATGATTTTTTTCTTCTTGTTCCTTGCCTAGTTCCAACAAGAACAAAACAGTACATAGTAACAGATAAACTCACTGCTAAATTATGAACTCCAGAAACTTTATTTGCTTTTTCACTGTAACAGCTATCACCCTAATTTTAAATTATTAGCTATATAAGCCTACATACCATACTATTAATGAAAACTACCCGACTTTAATAGAACTATCTTCTTTTAATGTAACTGCTATCAAGGGTGATCACTGTGATAGGAAGGCAAAAACAAGTGGAACAAAATAAATACCCACAAGGGATGTGCTAAGGTAACTGACTGCCAAAGGGTACAATCATCCACTGTAGACACAGAAAGCCTCTCCACTGTCAGGACCGGATCACCCACCTGGTAAAAGTTTTTTTTAATTTTTCTGTGGCACTAGACATAGAACCTCTGGCCTTTGCTCTGAGTTTATCTTCTGCCCCTTTTAAAATTTTTTTATTTTGAGACAGGGTCTTGCTAAGTCCTTAAACTACCTGGGCGGAGCTTGAACTTTTATGATGCTTGTACTGCAGACTCCCGTGAGATTTTTTTTTTTTTTAAATTTAAGGAAGGGGCTGGCAATTTAGCTCAGTGGTGCCATGCCTGCCTCACAAACAGAAGATCCTGAGTTCAATCCCTGGTACAACCCGCCACCAAAAAAAAAAAA
>NW_022900930.1:10752909-10777085 GCF_012274545.1 Fukomys damarensis
AAAAAAAAAAAAAAAAAGAAAGAAAGAAAAGAAAAGAAAAAGAAAAAGAAAAAAATGTTAATTTAAGGAAAAGGTGTAATGCAACCGGGCAGACTGGCTCATGTCTGTAATCTCAGCACTCTGAGGGGATGAGACAGGAGGATTGCCAGTTTGGGCCCAGCCTGGGAAACCTCAGAAGACCTTTCTCTCAAAAGAAAAAGGGCTAAGAATGCAGCTCAGTGCAAAGACCATGGGTTCAAATCCCCCTCCAAAAAAAAGTAAAAAGTATAATGCAAATGAGATGCAGAACTTCTTCTCTGCAGTTTTTCATCTAATCTAACTAGATACTCCGAATAGTTTCTGAGAATGGGGTGAAAAAGTTATTTTTTGGCACCAGATCTAGTTTATTTTTAAAAGCGTTAGATAGGATTGCTTCAAATTTCAAACAAGAGACAAGTTGGGGGGGATGTTTCTTGTAAAGTAAAACAGTAATTTTACTCGTCACAGCAGAATTTATTACATAATCACTAACAGGTATGCGGATGAATACTATTATATAAAGAGAGAAGAGATCACGTGAGTGAGTGGGAGTAAGGCCTTGGCTCTGGACTACGAGCCAAGCGATCCCCCAATTGGAACTGGCCCTTCCTGGCGACAGTCCTGTGCCAAACCACAAAGCCAAAGATGTATCTTCTCCCCACCTGGATACAGCTGCCGCGTACTGAGGAGAGAGAATACGCACAATTCCCGAGGAACCCACTATCACCCCACACCTTTCTCTCACATTCATTTCAAAGAAAGACCAGTGATCGAGCCTATTAAAGTGTGCATTTTCAAACCACTATAATTTACATATTAAAAATAAATCATACAAATGGTTTCTTATCCTATACTGGAATATGCACTTCACTTTTTATTGCCCTCACCAAATAAGAAAAAGGTTCTGCGCATGTGCAAGCGTGTGTGTGTGTGTGTGTGTGTTTGTGTGTGTGTGTGTTTGATTTCAGCAGCTTCATAGTGTCCTAACACATAGCAAATCTTAATATAACTTTCTGGAATAAATGAACTACAACAGATACTTTTAAGATTTAGGTACTTGCATCCTAAGTAAATGAAAATAAAGCACAAACTAGAACTTTGGGCTTTAGAGGAAACTATTAAATACAGTGTTAGTGTATCTCGCCAAAAGTTACATGTACTTAAACATGTATAAAAAGATTACTATTTATTATGAGCCAGGCGTGGTGGCGCACGCCTGTAATCCCAGCACTCGGGAGGTTGAGGCAGAGGGACGGCTGTGAGTTCAAGACCAGCCTGGGCTACATACTGAGTTCCGGGTCAGTCTCAACTACATAGTGAGACCCTGTCTCAAACACTCAAACACACACACACACACACACACACACACACACACACAGAGATTACTATTATGATTACCAACCCTAACCCAATCATATTCAATAACTGGAACTTACATAGTGAGACCCTGTCTCAAACACTCAAACACACACACACACACACACACACACACACACAAAGAGATTACTATTATGATCACCAACCCTAACCCAATCATATTCAATAACTGGAATGGCTATTAGGAATACTCTTTTCATACAACATGTAAATATGAGTAATTTTCTTCCTTCTTTCCTTCCCCCATGGCAGGGATTGAACTCAGGGCCTTGCACATACTAGGCAAACAATCTACCACTGAACTACAACCTCAACCCAGATATCAGTAATTTTTACAATGTTCTCATTATTACATGCTGTTCTTTGATGTTCTTAATACAGTACTTTGGGTGGTATAGATCAAAAATTACTGAGTAACTTGAAATTATTATTTTCCACATTATAGTATAGAATCAAGACATCAACTGTTTTATTTCCTAGACAGTACTGGTACATGGTATGATTCTTTCTTATATTGTATCAACAGTGACGAAGGGGCTTATGTGATTTTAGATTTTTTTTTTAAATTTCCCAAGTTTATGTATAGATTTTATAATCAAAAAGGTTTTTGTTGCTGCTGCTGCTGCTGCTGCTGCTGCTGCTGTTTTGATAGTACTAGGGACTGAACTCTGTGCTAACTTCCCAGCCCTTTTCATATTTTTATTTTGAAAAAGAATCTGGTTAAGTTGCTATGTTGCCCAGGCTGGGCTTGACCTTGTGATGCTCATGCCTCAGCCTCCCAGACTGCTGGGATTATAGGCATTAGCCACCATGCACATATTTTCAACTGTTCTGTTTTGTTTTGTTGAGACAGAGTCTCACACTGTGTTGCTCTAGGCTAGTCTCAAAAAGTCATATAATCTTCACACCTCAGTATTTCAAATAGTAGGGACTACAGGTGTGTGCCACTGGGCCCTGCTACCAAATTTTCCTGTATATAGAAGATACTAGAGCTTGGGCACTTAATTTTTAAATTACTACTATTTATTCTTCCTCTTTGGTGTGAAACATAACTTTTAAAAATCACAAACTGATCTACATTTTGAAAAAAAAGAGACAAGTGTGTACCACTTTTAAAACATGGAAATCTGGAGGTAACAGTATACACAGACTACAATGTGGCTATACACTTGGTATGCTGTCACCACGAAGCCAAAACAATGGGAAAAGCTGCAAGGGAGGCAGTGAAAACCATCATGCTGGTGCTTTGACAACCCAATGGCTAGGAACTTTTCAGGGCCACTATAATTGCTTAAACTCTGATTACAAAATGAGATGACAGTCCTTATTTCACTACAAAAACTCTGGGACACTTACATCAGTAATTGCATGGGGTGGTTAAGGCTTCCAACACCGTCATTATCTTAATTGCTCTGGTTTTTTAAAAAGGACAAACTACTCTTTTAGGAGGCCTGGATTTTGCTACTTTTAATGTAGGCAAAAGTTAGTTTCGAATGCACAAATTCGCTAATCCGCGAGAGACCAAGAAAGCTTTCTAGAAGCAAGCTGTGTGCGGAGCGGTAGACAGGGACTCCTCTTCAGAGGGGATATAAAGCCCCATTCAGGCCCTGGATGTGGACCCCAGCATCCACACGGTAATGCCTGGTGGATGGCACAGACCCCTCTCTGCTGTATTCCAACCCAATGTTACAGCATCCAAATCTTCTGAGGCCTTGGTTTCCTTGTACAGGGACAGAGGCCGGACTACTGAAGCAACTGGGGGTGGGGATCAAACTCAGGACCTTGTGCTGGCGAGGCAGGCCAAGGCACCACTGAGCTAAATCCCCAGCCCTGAAGCACTTTCCGGTTCTAAATCACGACTCACTACCTTTTATGACTTTAGCACAGTATTTGTCTTGCCCACAAATAAAAAATACGAAGGAAAGAGCTCCTGACACTTTTTTTGCCTCTCTTGCCACCCCTGACTTGTTTTAGAAACTGAAGCAGAAGCTTTTGTGACTGTTTCTCACGGATTCCCACGTGGCTGAGTGTTACCCTAAGTCCACAGATGGCGGTGACCTCCCTACATACAGTCCTCGACTTGCTGGTGCTACTCAGAAAGTGTTTTGCAAAGCATTAAACCCCAACTCTAAAATAGGTTATTTCCTATTCTCAAAAAAAAGCCTTATGTTCTCACAATATCTACTTCTAAGTGGCTTAAGACCTTCACCTAGATGCCAGGTAACTTTAATATAAAGAAAAGGACAACAGAATCCCCAGCCTCTCTGGGAGCCCTAAAAGGTAAACATACATTTGCTTGCTCCCCCCACCCCTTGGCAGTACTCGTGATTTAGGCCCAGGCGCTCACGCTGAACTACATACATCCCCAGCCCTTCTTTTTCTTCTTTTTCATTATTTTAAGGCAAGGTCTGGCTAAGTCAATAAGTTGTCCAGGCTGGCTGAAACTTGTGATCCTCCTGCCTCAGCCTCCCCATGTGCTGGGATTACAGGTATGTGCCACCACACTTGGCTAAGTATGCACTTGTCTATGCTGTAATTTAAACTTGGAGAAGGCAGAATCAAATCAATTTCTATAACTCTAAATATTTTCTTCAATTATGTCAGGTTTTGTTTTATTTTGTTTAGGTTTCTCGTTCATCATTACTGTTGAGCGCTATGATTCACTATCAGGATGGTTAACCCTTGCTGTGTATTTCATTAGGTGCCAGGCACCATTCTAAGTGCTCTACATCCACAGACTCCATTTCCCCAGTCCCCACGAGCCTTCAGATGAGGAAACAGAGGCACAAAGAGGTGAAGCTAGTTTTTACAAAGTCAAAAGTCAGAGTCTGAATTCAGGCATTCTACACCTCCCTGGCCTGCGTGTCTAAACTCTGGAAGGCAAACCTAACACCTGACTCCCCGCTGGCTGGTGAGAGATGATTAACACGAGCACTTGGTTTATAGGCAACGGAGTCTGCCAAACACATAAAAAACAATTACAACATGATCTGTGGGCTGTAACAAAGGCCTCTAAAACTTACCACGGAAACAAGAGAAGTTGCCAGGGTTCAACAAGGCCTCAACTTGAGCTGGATACTGAAAGATGAGGAGGCATTCCAGGTAGAGAATAGATGTGCCAAGGCACTACGTAAAGGTGAGCGAGTTTAAGGAATTCAGGGGGCAGCAGGTGGGACCTCGCGGGGAAAATTTACAGGCAGGCTGACTGGACCCCTTTCAATATGAATTCCTATTTGGCTAAGGGTGCCCAGGAAAGCAGTGACTATCTCTTGAAGTGATGACATCTGATGGAGTTTGAGAGGATGTTTATTTCATCCTTTGAAGGTTCCATTTCCCTGAGTCAGAAAGACTTTAAAAAGCAAAGAGTCAGGCCACAGTAACCCCAGCACTCTAGTAGTCTGAGGCAGGAGGATCACAAGTCCAAGCCCAGCCTGGGCAATTCAGAAACTTGGTGACCTGTCTCAATATAAAAAATTTTGAACACCATCTGCCTCACAAGTGCAAGGACCTGAATTGGATCTCCATTACCCTCCCCCAATTTTTTTTTAAAGAGCCAGGGTATACTTCAGAGTGTGGAGGCTCTGGGTTCAACCTTCAGGAAGGAAGGAAGAAAGGAAGGGAGGGAGAATCCAAGGGTACAAGCAAGAATCTATGCACAGACTGTCCCTAGTTTACATATGATTCATTCACAATTTTTGTCTATTTTACACAGTGTTACAGCAATACATTTATATGTATGTGACACATTTTACGTTCAGTAGAAACTATAATTTTTAAAATTTTTGTCTTTTCCCAGGCAGTTTTCTCCCAAAATGCTGGGTGGCGGCAGCAGCCACCGCTCCTAGTCACATGATCACCAAGGGAACCAACCAAGACTGTGTGATTTGCTGAAGTTAGGTGTATTTAACGTATTTTCGACTTGCTATATTTTCAACCTACAGTGGGTTTTTACAAGGACACAGTCCCATCATAAATCAAAGAGCATTTGTATAACATAAACAAAACAATAAGTTGAATTTTAGAGCCAAGCAATCCAGGTGAGTATGGAACACAGAAGGGGAAGGGTGGTGAACAGTTTACTATGACTGTCACATACTTAAAGCCTAGCTTTGTGCCCTTCTGGGGTTACAAACAAAATGTGTTTTCTGGGGATGACGCCCAGAGATTTCACCAGACTCAAAGGGATCAATGACCTCTAGAACATTATTAACAGTCACTGCTTTTAACCAGGCTGGGAGCCAGAACTTCACACAACTTTTAACACCTAGAGAAGACACAGCAGGCCAAAAAAAGAAAAAAAAACCACTGCAAGCCAAAAATGAGCAAGTCCCCTGCTTGCTCTTGGGTCTTACTTACTCCAAATGATGACGAACAATTTAGCCTCAGACTCTGTTCAAAAGGCCTTTAAGATCTGAGATAGTCATGTTTACCTAACTTTACTTGGGTCCTATTATGCAAGGCTGCCACCTATTTAGGACCCCAAACATCATGATTTACTGATAAGGTGTCTAACCTGCCCATTTATAAAATTCTCTTAAAGAAGCCTTCCCTCCAAACCTTGAAAACAGTAAGAAAATGCATGCAGCTGGATCCACAGACCAGGTACTTAACTTCCCTAAACTAATATTTAAAAGAATACTTAAAAATAAACCACACTTCAGTGAAACTCCCTTTAATTTTCTACCACTAGATTAAAAGGATGACTGCTCCCCAAGAAAAAATAATCACCTAGGCGCCTGAACACAAGAAAGCTTATTTACAGATTGGCATTTTGGGCCCACTGATGGACCATGAGCATCAATCCGACATCTGTCAACATTCTCACATCTTACACCACCACATTTCAACACCTCAGAAGTCTTCTTTCCCCAGATTTCACTCTTTCTGCCTAACCCCATACTACCATCTTGAAAGCCATGTATGTACAAGTGGTGGGGTGCGGGGGTAAGGAGGTACAGCCTCAGGCATGTGCACACTAGGCAGCAGGGAGCAGAATGTGGTTAAGAACACAAGTACAGGCTGTGTGCGTAGCTCAGGGGTAGAACACGAGCTCTGCATGAGTGCAAGTCTGGGTTTGATCCCCAACACACACACACACACACACACACACACACACACACACACACACGTAGACGGGGGCTGCTGAGCTGCAAATGCCAACCTTGATCGTGTTAGAGGTATGAGCCAGGTCACTTATCCACTTTGATGTTTCTTCACCCATAAAAAGGGGACAATAGTTATATCTTCACAAAGGACTTCTATGAGCACTTAGTACGTTAACATTTGTAAAAATGTTTAGGATACTCACTGTCTGACACATAGTGTTTGGCAGATACACTAAGTCTTACCAAAATCTTTTTGGTAATATTCAATTGTAAAATAAAAACCCAAAAAAGGGCCAGGGATTTAGCTCAGTGCCCACTGCCTGCCTCCTAAGTACAAGGACTTGAGTTTGATCCCTGCTACTAAAAAAAAAGAGGAAAAACCTCAAAAATAATCAGTATAGGGACCAGGGATTTAAGGTCCCGAGTTAGATCCCTGATGGATAGGGAGGATCAATACAGGACAAACATTCCACTATCAATGGAAGAAAAAATATTTCTAAAATCCAAACCTCAAATTTGGGAGGCATTTACTATTTAACTGTACTTTACTTGCAGAAGAGTCTGAACAGACTCATGCTATATACTGAGGATGCTAGCCTTAACTTTTGAAAAAAGATTTACATTTCTACAAAAGTAATAATAAAGAAAAGAATATTCAATAATGGATTAATGCTAATGTGTTTCACTAGGTAAGTAAAAAGCAGGCATTAAAAAAGTTTGAAATAGAACATCAACGCTTCCAAGCACCCAGAGAACAATAAATAATGAACGTTTTTTGTTACTGAGCATTATGGTGGTACTGAGGTACTCACTGTTACTGGGAATATATCCTCAGCCCCCGTGGTACTGAGTGGTATCTCAGTACTCACTGACTCTAAAAGACAGGACAAGTACCATACAGACTATTTTGGCTGAAAAGGGTAGGGAGTCATGAGGATTTGACAAGAATAAGTTCTAGCTTAAACATCAACTACCAAATAAAGGCGAAGTTACTGGGTTAAAACTGCCATCAAAATGCTTCAGGTATCAAACTGTGAGCTACTGCAGGATCTGAGGGTGTAGCTCAGTGGTAAGAGTGGCTGCCCAATGTGCCAAGACTATTGGTTTGATTGCCAGCATCTAAAAAAAAAAAGTTACTATGAAGTAAAAATAATAGTTCTTTTTCTAGTTCAAATTTTGAGTCAGATACAGGTTAATGGATTCTACACACCAGTATCTCCTTTAATCATCGTGACTCCATGAAGTTGGCGGGATCATCATTCTCTTCTTCCAATGAAAAAACTCAAGTTTAGCGAGGTTACAGATCACCAGCCAGCAAGCAGACCAGACTATGAACCTCATTACGAATCCAAACTAACCGGGCATCTTAAGTAACTCATTCATAGTTAAGTTACCAGTGTCACAAAAGCTGGGTTTATTAACTGATTTCCCCATAACTGGTCCTGATTTTCTATCTCAATATTCTTTTCCAAATAACATTATAATAGCAGTTTTTCACCTGTTGAAAAGTGTTGACTTTTTCTTAGGGCATGAGCCCTATAATTGTTGCTACAATCCATGTTCAACACTGTTATATAGACTTTATTATTTCCACAAATTTACATAAGAACTAGCCTCAGAGAAATTCAGTACAGTAGTGCCCCGTTTTCATGGTTTCATAGCCTCGTTTGTTTCATTACACACAGTAAACTGCGGTCTGAAAATATTAACTGGAAAATTCCAGAAATAAACAACTCCTAAATTTTAAATTGCACACTGTTCCAAACAGCATAATAAAATCTCACCCACACACGAAACGTCCCTTCATCCAGGATGTCCTAGCTGTGTACACTACTCATCTGTTCATCTCAGATATCAAAGCAACAATCATGGCATTGCAATACTTGTATTCAAGTAACTCTTACTTTATTTAATGGCTCCAAAGTACAGTGATGATGCTGGCAATTCAGATATGCCAAAAAGAAGCTATAAATTGTTCTTTAAGTAAAAAATAGTATTTTAAGTATTTCAGCTTTTATTGTATTGTTATAACTTCCATTATCAGTTTTGTTAATCTTATCACGCTTAATATACAAGGGCTAATCAAAATATGCAGTGATGCGGGCCTGGTGGCACACGCCTGTAATCCCAGCACTCAGGAGGCTGAGACAGGAGGATCGCTGTGAGTCCGAGAGATCAGCCTGGGCTACATAGTGAGTTCCAGGTCAGCCTCAACTACTGCATTGTGAGACCCTGTTTCAAAAACAAAACAAAAAAAAATGCAGTGAATGTTTAAAATTTTTAAGTTTATTACAGTAAGACATTGCCATTAGCCACACTCAAAATATATCCCTTTGCTTCACACCTGCTCCACTGTTCTTGCCCCTTTCTGAAGCAGCCCTGGAAGTTCTCTTTTGTGAGTGTCTTACAAAGTGTGATTAAAAAATACAATGAATGCTGCTGCCAACTGCCATCCAAAGGAAGGGCAGGCTTGTAAAAATATGGTGTCCTCATTCACCACATCTTGCACTGTGAGATTTCTGGCTCTTCCTCAAAGTGAAAATGACTATGAAAGATACACATTTTGAATTGACTCAGAACATCAAGGCAGCCACAACAGTGCAGCTAAATCCATGAAAGAGGACTCCAGAACTGCTTCAGAAAGTGCCAAAAACGATGAGATGAGTGTTTGCAAAGTGAGGGAGAGTATTTTGAGGGGTATTTATGGCAATGTGTATGGCAATGTGTCTTTTTCTGTAATGAACTTTTAAAAATATAAACATTAACCATATTTTTCGGTCCTACCTCACGTGAATTAAACTGGTATGCATGGGAAAAAACATAGTGTATGTAAATGCTATGCTTTGAGTGTGTCCCCCAAGAGTTCATGCTTGGTCCTTAGTGTGGCCAATGGTGAGTGGGTATGGAAACTTTACGAAGTGGAACCAAAGGGGAGCTCCTTAGGTCACTGGGAGTGTAGCCTCGAAGGAACTGGTACTGTATGAGGGACCCTAGTTAGTTCTCAAGAGACATTTGTCCTAAAGCAGCATGCCTGGCCCTTCCCTGGTCTCTGGTTTCCCATCTTGCCATGTGATCTTTTCCTCTTGCAAATGCTTCTATCATGATGCCATCTATCCTGTGACAGCCCAAAGGATCCTCTCAAGCATCAAACAGACGTCAGTGCCACACTCCTGAACCAGCCTGAACTGCAGGCTAAATAAACCTCTTATTTATATAACTCAGCTGCAGTTGTTTTTCTTATAGCTATGAAAACCTGACTAATCCAATGAAGTCTGGCACTACCTGTGATTTCAGGCATCCACGGGGGTCTTGAGATGCTTCTTCCTGTGGATAGGAGGAGGCACTTCTGTACCTTGCCCACAATCATGACACCACAGCTCGCAAGAGACAGGGCCAGGTAGGAAATCAAGACTCCAAATCTACACTGGCTTACTGCAAAGCTCACGTGTTATGAGTACACTAAAAAGCCCATCCAAACTTTTAGAATGAAGACCCCCTGAAACTCTTCACTGCATGTTTTCTTCCTGAGATAAACTCTCTCCCTTAACGGACTCATGGGACTACTTGTCTCTGAAAAACTAAACCAAGATTTACTCTTTTCAGGAAGTCTTTCCCCCACCTATTTACCCAGTAGATTCTTTAGTCTTGGACACCAGTGGGCCATCCATATAAGCAGAAATTAAAAACTAAGAGAGAGGGAAAGAAAACAAAGGATAAGAGAGAGGAAAGCAAAAGTGGAAAAGAAGTGGTTCTTTCAGCCACAGTGAATTTCTCCCTAAGCCCCCCGGAGCCCCACCTGCATCCGGACAGGTCTGACACCAGCTTCTCCCTGGCTTCCCCTTTCCCCGCCAGTCCTCACTAGTCCTCTCAGGGGTAGCTAGGCAACCAGGCCCCACATACACAAAGAGGAAAGTAGTGCCAAGCCCTGCCAGACAGGTCTCCAAACAAAAGCAGAACTCGTAACCTATAAATCCCCACAAGGTGACCGAACACATGAACAGAGAGATAAGGAACAAATTTTACGGATGTTTCAGAATTTAGATCTCCAATCAGAATAAGAATAAAGAGAGTCTGGTGAGACCAGGGTAGTCAGGACTGCCAGAGTAGGGTGGGAAACCAGGTAGCAAAGCCACTACCCACAGTAAGCATCTAGAAAGAACAGCTGAACGGCTCTCCTGTTTGTATGGCAATGTATGGTTTCAGGCGTGGATTCTGTAGCCACAAACTGCAGTTACTCAGCCAGATCCTGGTCCTCAACCCCACTCTGGATGGCTGAAATAGAAATGACCTCTACAAAAAGAGCATTAACTAGAAAGGGTCTCACTGTAACAACATAATGCTGGCTTTACTGGGTTCCCAAAGCATGAGTGGCACATAAATATGTACTGAAAATGGAACTTTCTCTCAGCAAAATAGTCATTCGTTATTAATGCGTGAAATTGTGATATTTCCATTTTTTTTAAATCCCCTCTCCCCCCGGGGCTATAGATGGAACCCAGGGCCTTGAGCATTTTTGGCAAGTGGCTTGACCACTGAGCTGTACCCTAGCTGTCTATTTTTATGTATTGTTATGTACTTTTCCTACAACTACTTGAGTGTTAGTTTATATAAGAAAAAAATGACAATGAACCCAAACAGGGCTTTCTAAAATCTACTTAAGAATATATTCAGAAACATAAATCTGGGGCTTCTCTTTACCTTGTTCAGTTCATATGAAGGAAACACTGTGGAACAACTCTCATACCTAAACAAAGCCAAGGTTTGTATAGGAAACAATAGCAGATAATCTTGCAGATTCCAGCCCAAACACTACCTTTCCTCAATCTCCTACCCATAACAATTACTTTATTCTTCTCTGTCCTACAGCAATGAGCCTATTCTGGTCTTAGATGTTGTAACTTCTAAGCCCATCAAGCATATAAGGGCATTAAAGTTGTCACATAGTAGGTACCTAGAAAAAATGATCTGTGCTTACAAAACTTAAAACAAAATTTGGAAGATGAAAAAAGAACCAAGATGCATTATATACATATACCAACTCCCCATGATGAATGTAATTATTATGTATTGCAAGCATGTACTCATAAAAATAAACATTTTTAAAACAATTACGATATGAAAGTTGTGCTTTAAAGAATTTTTAATGCAAAACACACACAACAAAAAGACTGCAGAGGATTCAAGAAAAATGTCAGAAAGAAGTCAAATTATCCCAACATTTCCTGAGATATTTACTTAAAAAAAAAAGGATATGGATTTGCCTGGCCTGAACGAAAGCTAAATCAAACTGGTTGCTGCGGTCTAGTGATAATTTTCTTAGTGCTAGGAAGCTGATGAATATGTGATTAAACAAGTTTCCCCCTTAGCTTCACCACAGATGCTATCAAGTTTTCTAAACAGAAGGTTCTGCAGCTCACCAGGTCACACTGGGTACACACACACACACACACACACAGAAACTAAACAGTCAAATGTTCACATAAATCATTATATATAATTTCTTTTTTGCTTTTATTGAGTATTTTTTGCTATGTAGTTCAGGCTGTCCTTGAACTTATTATGTAGCTCAGGTGGCCTTGACCTGGAGGAGATCCTCCTGCCTCAGCATCCCGAGTTCTGGGATTACAGGCATAAGTCACCACACTCAATTTATAATTTCTAATCTTCATCTCCTGCACTTTTCACTCATCATTTTCACCATTCAGTACAAACCAACTTAAAGTAGGAATAAATAAAAATTGGCCATTTTCACAACTTCAAATAGACATTTTAAACTTTTAACTCAAAATACTGCTAAAGTGCTAATGAGCCTTGTCAACTGATTTCCAAATTTCTAGACCTTTCCTGGCTATTGTCCCTACATCTGCCCCTGGACCCTTTTCTCCATCCCTATTCTGCACCTCTGAACTTCTCTGCTTCAAGAATGGAGAAAGCATTTACAGGAAAAACACCAGAATGTGCCACATGCAAAGACTTGCCTGATGGGCACTGGTATTTTCCTTTTCTAACTACTGTTCAAACTAAGTGAATGTCCAATGAGTTGATTCCTTCTATAATTTTGCCAGGAGACATTACTTTAACCAGTAAAACAAGAGGTCCTCAGATGGAGTCTACAAACTTGCTAAAAATTAGAATCCACATGTGATCAGCCCAACACCTGACAGACACCCAAACAGATCCAAATTTTAAAAAGCCCCTAAAAGTAAGCCCTTAAACTACCATCTCACCTCTTTCTTCATCTGTGGCTTGGCCCTTTTAACTACAAAGACTGGAAATGAATTTTGATATCTAGTAAGCAATTTTCCCTTTGCAGTTTTTTTTTCCCTCACTGAGTTTATTGGTACATTTTAGGTATACAATACAGTTACATTCATCATTAGGATCCTGTACCTTTACATGACAGGTCTTGGTTCGCATTTTTTCCCCTTGTCCCTGCCCTCCCTTCCCTACCCCTTCCATAGTTCTTTCTCAAACTTTTCTTAGTTTTAGTATATGTGCTGCCAAAGCGAGTAAACTTTTCTTAGTTTTATATGCACTTCTAAGTCTAGTTTATTTATAGATTTAGCATGTTAAATTTGTTAAGGTCTTTGGAATTTTTATCAAAATTGAATTTATTGTGTAAATCAATTTGGAGAAAACTAACAACTTTATAATGTCCATGTAAGAATGCAGTCCGTGTGCATTTACACTTACTCAAGTCTTTTATATCCCTCAGAATACAGCATTCTTCAAGTAGTTCTTGAAGATTTATCTCCCTCCACTCTTCCCTGTCTATTTAGTGGTACTGAGAGATTGGATTCAGGGCACTCTACCACTGAGCTACATCATTCCAAGCCCTTTTTCATTTCTCATCTTCAGACAGGGTCCCAGTAAGTTGCCCAGATAGGACTTGAATCTGTGATCCTCCTGCCTCAGCCTCCCTAACGTCAGGGATTACAGGGGATTACAGGGCGGCACCATCATGTCCTGCTGCAAATTTAGTTTTTAATAGCTGGCAAGGATAACATTCTTTTCACTGTACTCTACTGCTGTTTCCCTGTACTGGTGTATTTTAAAAAACAAAAATAAAGATAAAAACTCTATGAGGATGTTGATCTTACCTGGGCTTCCTTACTCAAGTTTATTGTTCTATTTGTTTTTCAAATGACAATCTTGGCTACTGTAGGTAGCTCAGGTCATACTGACAATAAATAATGACCACATGGAGCCATCTTTTAAAGACAAGCAAAACACTAGAGTAAACAGTTCCAAATATACTAGAGACAACAACTAGAAATCAATAAAAAGAAAACAAATAAGAAATATAAATAACCATATGGTAAGAAAAAATAACCAGTGAATACACAAAAGTTACATTTCATTAACAATAAAAATACAGGGCCGGGTGGTGGCACATGCCTGTAATCTCAGCACTCGGGAAGCTGAGGCAGGAGGATCACTGTGAGTTCGAGACCAGCCTGGGCTACGGAGTGAGTTCCAGGTCAGTCTCTACTACATAGTGAGACCCTGTCTCAAAAAACAAACAAAAAAAAAAATTTAAAAATTAAAAAAAAAATACAAACAGTTAAACAATGAAATGACTTCTTCCAGCCAATGACTGAAAGCTAGCTCATTTCTGAAAGGGTATGCAAAGAGGCCAGGGATTTAGCTCAGTGGTTCTGCTACCTCCTCGGAAACACAAGGTCCAAAGTTTGATCCCCAGTACCAAAAAACAAGAAAAAAAAGAAAGGGTATGTACAATGGACACTGTAGATGGGGCAGCAAATTTGTAGCAGGCAATTCAGCATTACCTATTAAAAAGTTAAATACACCTTTCATCCAGAAATTCCATTTGTAGAATATTTACATTAGATTCAAGTTTAAGACTTAAAGAATGAATTATAAAATGGTGTTTATTTTAAAAACCCTTAAATATCTCTTAAATTTCTCAAGTAAATATGGCTTAAGTACTCTCATACTATACGTATCACAAAGAACACATATGCAAAATAAAAATGTGTACGATTTTCTAATTCCAAAAGTCTATGCATGGCTGAATTCAACTAAGTGCATAAAATGTAATGCTACACTATCAGAAGTAGCACACCTGTGTCCAAAGATACAAGCAAAGACGCTTCCTGCAATTGAAATACTAATAGCAAAAATACAATAAATAATCCAAATGTTAGTCAACAGGAAATGGTTACTGTATCTTGGTATATCCACACAATGAGGTGCTCTGCGGCTAAAGAGAGGAATGAGCTACCCGCACGGACCTGGATTATTTAAGATTTACAGTCAAATTAAAATTAAAAAAGAGGGAACAAGAAAGAGGAAAAAGCAAATACTATCATCATGTTAACAAATCTAAGTGCTTACAAAGAAGCCTACTAAACTACTAACTGAGGTAACACTTCTAGGGCAGGGATTAGGAGGCGCAGGAGACTGAGGGAGAGTGTGTACTATTTGCTGCATGTATTTTTAGGGTTTTATACTTCAAAAAAACATACATACTTGTAACTTGGAAAATTTTTAATTAGAGGAAAGTGAGGATCTTTATTGAGGGTTTTTTTTTTGTACTTTCTAAATGTTTAAGAAAAAGTTTCCTGAGAAGCTTCCATTTTTATTTCAGCCATTGAGAGATTATCCGTTACCTAGTAGTAAGTAGTGAAGATTCATTGTGCATCAGTATTGTGAGGTAGAAGGAAAACAGATTATGTCTAACAGTTCCAAGCATTTTGGTAGAAACCTAAATATCCAGCCATTGTAATATACTTTGTTTTGTTTTTAAGTGAGTACAATAAATGAACATTTAGACAAACTTTTAAAGGATCACAATCAGAAAAATTCCTTAATTAGATAAAAAGATTTATATGTCCTTTTCAAGAACAAGCTTTGCCAACCAAAAGAAAAACATCAAGAGGGTAAAGTGAGGGCAGAAGAGTGTATCTGCAAGATTGCAAAGACTATTCTATTTCCTATGGATTAACATTACACAAACATTAAATCCACTAATGGAAGTAATGGAAGGGTTTTTTTACCCTTTATCACTCTGTTTACTTTATCTGGTGTGGCGGATGCAAAACAAACCTAAGGAGGAGGAGGAGATAGGGCTGGTACAAATGTAACTCATAGCTATTAGTATGTCTGGAAAAAACACACTACGTCCTGGCAACAGGGATTTCCCAATGCTGAAAATCCCACAGTGCAATGCAACATCACTTGGACTCATTTTATTTCATTCAAATTTAGTCCTGCATACACACAGGTATTTTAAGTATAAAGCAACACAAAACAAAACTGACAAACCTTAAAAGCACTTTGCAGGAGGGGGATTGACACTGGGTCTTTCTATGAAGTCCAGGCTGGCCTTGAAGTTACTATGTACCCCAGGCTGGTCTCAAACCTGTGGTGATCCTCCTGCCTCAGCCTACTGAGTAATGGGATTACAGGCTTGGACCACCACGTCTGGCTTTGAAGCACTTATTTTAGATGAAGAAATCAGGATGACCTGGGGCTGGGAGAAGGTAGCTGAGTGGCAGAGCACTTGTTAAACACTCATGAGGCCTAGGGCTCCACCCCTGGCACCACCACCCACCTAGTACCCACTCCTCCATTCACAAAAAAAAAAAAACCCAGAATGGCCTACATTCTGTGTAAAGTGCTTTGCACAGTAATTTTACCTAAAGACCCAGCAGAAAAGCTGTCACCCGAAAAGTCTCCTGTGTTTAGGAGACCGGATCATGGAGCACTCTGCTGATCAGTGCATTCCGCCATGAATGACTTCAGTACTGAAGGTGCTGGTATAAGGTGGGACCAGTTAGTTGGATGTGGTCCCTGGGGGTGTGACCTGGAAAGGTATCCAGGTCCTCCCTTCTCTCTCTACTTCGGACCTGCCATGGGGTAAGCAGCTTTCTTCTGCCCTACAGTTGCTGCTGCAAAATCAGCAGAGTGTGGACTGAATCCACTCAAACTGTGAGCCAAAAGCAACTTCTCAACTTGCAGGTGTTAGATATTTTGTCCCCACGACAGGGAATGCATGATAGGGTGGGTCTAAAACAGCTACAAAGCACTTGCACAGCCACGTCCACACACCACCTTCTAACTCGTGAACAAGTAACTGCAACAATTAACTGCAGCGCGGCACTGCCCCCAGGTTGCCCTAGAGGTTTTTATCACCTTTTAGCCAAGCTCATTCCCAAGTCTGTTAGTCTTTCCCTGTGGAAGATTCAAGAGTTCCTGAAATCCGTTCCCAAAACCTGTTGTCCACCATGAGTAACACTGAATAAATTAAAGACCACCTGTCATTAGAGAAGTAAATGAAACTCAGTGTGACTAAGGCACAGAGCCCATAGGCAAGCTATCTAGCACAGGGACACCGCGTGAAAGGTTACCCTGTGCCTCCTGAGAAGCAAGGACTCCGGGCAGTCAAGTCTGGGGACAGGAGAGTGGCACAGAGCTGACCAGCCATGCAGAATCTGCTCTGGCGGCCTAAACTAGTACTAAGGAAGATGGAGGTAAATCTACAGACTTGAAATGTAAAGCGCAGATGGAACGTTCATCTGGTGACGAACAGGTGAGGGGAGGGAGAGGTGACTCCCGGAGGTGGGAAGCACAAAGCAGTAGGGCTGGAGTGAGGATAAAGGAAATCCTTCGGGGACACTGCAATGTGGGGGAGACCACTAAGGAGAGGTGGCGTGGATACTTAATTTTAAATCTGCAGTTCAGGATAGAGACCTAGGGCAAAGGATACCAGCCACGGAGTACAGGATAATGAGAAGTGAAGATGCAAGTTTGGTACTGTGAGACCAAACTGAGGGAAAAGATGAAGAGGACAGTGGAGAGGGTAGTCAGACAGAGGAGCGTGTGGCATCCTGGAAGCCAAGGATGAGAAAGGCCAAGATTGGAAAAATCCAAAAGTAATGTCAGCAGTTACCTTCCTCATACTTTCTTGTATCTTCCCAGGATCCTCAAAATCATGTCTTTTTGTTTGGTTGTTTTGTTTTGTTTTTGAGGCAGGACCTCACAATGTTGCTCTCCAGGCCGGCCTTGAATTCTCCATCCTCTTGCCTCAACCTCCCTAGCAGCTGGGATGGATTATGACAGGTACCCCTGTACCTGGCACTGTATTCTGTTACTAATCCGAAGAAAAAGCCCTAAGAAAATCGTGCTAAAATCTGTGGTGACATCCTGGTAACCTGATGAACCAGATCCGTCTACCATCCACAGGACATGTGTTTTGAGTTCTTTCTGGGTCTGCTGATGGATGCACTGCGGCTCCAGCCTTATGACCAATGACACACACTGCCCAGCTTCTGGGCCAAGGTCTAGAATCCCAGCAGAGCAGAGCTGGCTGACCTGAGCACAGCTGGCCCAGTGACCTTGAGTTCATTAGCGTACCGTTCTAACCAAATGAGCTAACCAGCAACAAACCCTGCCTACTTTGTCTCACTGCCCACCACTACTAAGGCCAAAGTTCCTCAACTCTCACCACTTCCTATAAACAAAAGATTGCCTACAAACATTCACACTGATACAGGAGGTCCAAAGCTCACCAAAAATATTTGTTCACTGTGTCTAAATAGAGTTTATGTTTACTTACAAGGTACTTTCCTGGCAAACAGAAATGTATCATTAATGAAAATGATGTAGTCCCGGGCTAGATAGTACCTGGTGACCCAATGCCTCTTTAACAGACACACACAGGGAATGACCTAAGTACTTCTACAGTCCACAAGGTATAAGTCATAGTCTAACTTTCTACCACTCTCTTGACTCTCACTTCAAATTTTTTTTATATTTATCATACAGCAATCATCAATAATAGCATCCTTCTTTATCATCCTCTCCACTTCATGAATTAAAATACCCAAAACACAGGCGTTAACCTGCTTGACCTCAGGGGATCCAGAAAAAGATGGCTGAAAGAGGAGGAATCAGAGAACAGTTAACACTGCAGCCTACTTAAAGAAATGAGTTCCAGACCCAACCTTGGGCTTCAGCTGCTTCACTGCTCAAATAAGGGTGTGGAGGAAAGTACTTCCTTGGTCCCTTCCAGCTCAAAGGCCTACAACAATACCAATCCATGTCATCGTACTGGCTCTCTGCACAGAGTCACACACTGATACTATTCAGGGAAAGAGAAAACTCTGTAAAAGAAAACAAAGCTTTTTGTGATTTGGACTTAAAACTCACAATGGAACACCAGCTGAGCTCAGCAACTTGCAGCAATCCTCCAGTCCCAGCCTCCTGAGTGCTGGAATTACAGGTGTGTGCCGCAACACCTAAATAAAATTTGCTTTTGAACGTGTAAACTCCCCATGTTTACATGAAATGTCTATGTGAACAAGCTTTTGTAGAAACCACATTGAATATTTGTACATTTTAATTCAGTGAGTTTTCAAAAAAAAGATGGATGCCAGGTGTGGCGGCACACACCTGCAATCCCAGCACTCGGGAGGCTGAGGCAGGAGGATCAGTATGAGTTCGAGACCAGCCTGGGGTACACAGTGAGTTCCAGGGAAGCCTGAACTACATACATAGTGAGACCCTGTCTCAAAAAAAAGATGAAGCACAACCAAAATGTTTTTATTTGTTCTTTTTTCCCAGTACAACTTTTCTTAAAAAATGAATTTATTTTAAATAATTCTTGGGATGAGTACCCTATCTTTCCAGGAAAAGAAAATTTAAGAACTTAACTTTGCCCAGAATATTTTTGTTCACATGGATTTTACTATAACTGGTTTTGAGAAGGCAAGAATCATGGAGATGGGGTGCTAAAAATAGATGTTATAAAACTCAGGGGAACATACTTATGAGACCAACACTAACAATTAGCAAAATGTGGTATCACCAGTATTAAAATAGGAAATCTGAGCCCATTCCGGGAACACTGTCACAAACGGCCACAGTCATCTGGGCTCATTCCCTGCAGAGGTCCAGGGCCCGGGGACAGCCTTATAAGGTAACCGCACTCAGAGAGCAGATAAGAACACCACAGAGCACTTAACATTTCTTGAGTCCTCTACAGATATTAACTCATTCATTCTCATGGTGTTCTGGAAGCCCCACACTACTCTCATTTCTAAAAGAGAGGGGGAAGAAATATGCCTAATTACAATTAATTACAGCAGGCAGGCAGGCAGGCAGGCGGTGAAGCGCCGGCTGCTTCCTTAGGCATCTGGCTCAGGGCCAGACATGCCTAATGAACTAATGAACAAGAGGGAGGAGAGGAATTCTCAACTTTGACAGTAACAGTCCCTGCCCTCTCCTCTATCTCCAGCAACCCCCACCCCCGCCAAGATTCCAACCCTTACACGACTGAGACTCCCACTTGAACAGCCTAGAAAAAAATGAGCGAAGCACAGGCCAGGGGCTGGAGTTAAAGTCACATGCAAGGGGGTCACCTCAAGATTATTTCCATTCCAGGGAGACACATCTAGCTTCACAAGTAAGACTCAGGACTTCTGATTATAGTAAGACAGCAACCCATACAATTGGGAGAGAAATCATTGATTTTTTTTAAATTTGGAAAATTCCTATGCAAGTTATCAAACAGTGTTTGAGAATCTACACTTTAAGGCATCTTGAGGCCAGTGCCGGAAATAGAAGAGTAATATTTAACTACGTATTTAAAAAATATAAAGTCACTCAGTGTAAGCTTGCCTAGAATGTTTAGTCCCCACAAAGGCGGGACTCTGTTCATTAATTCTAACAGCCAATGATAGATATGTCTGGCACAGAATAGTCGTTCAATATAATTTTTTAATAAGCTGTCTCTCGACTTTTAATTTTTATTAATAAATTTTTTGGTACATAATGATTACATTCCTTGTGGGCAGTTAGTGTGTGTACATTAGGAATCTTAATTCTTTTAAATAAGCTGTTAATTTTTCATGAAATAAAAAAAGCCCAAAGTCCAAATAAATGTATAAACATCTTGAGAGGTTGAGTAGATTATAAAGAAAATACAGCGGTTTTTTTGGCTCACACCTCTGGTGGATTGAGAGTCCAAAAAGCATGGCACTGGTCTCCTGGAGGGGACCCCAGACAGTTTCACAATACTGAGACTCTGACAGGAAAGTGGAGGCATGCAGAAGATGGCGCAGCCTGGCTTTTAACAAATTCCAGGCACAGGAGAACAGAGCTAACCCTTTCCAAGGGCATGATCTCGTTGCCTTCCACAGGACCTCTTCTCCTCAAGAACATCCTCTTCAAGAACATCTCATCCTATTTATTGCAGATTCTAAAATATGAACCTTTAAGGGTCACATTCAAAACATACCCATAATGGACCAGGGATAGGGATTTAGCTCAGTGATTCTGCCACCTGCCTCACAAGCACAAGGACCAGGGTTCAATTCCCGGTACAAAACACACACACACACACACACACACACACACACACACACACACACATCCATACCATATTATGGACACATAAAAGGAGTCATGGAAAATACTGGGTAGCAATTTCAAGATGCTAAGTCAGTAAGTGACAAGAAAAAGTCCAAAGTCCCATTCACAGTAAGTTCTATAGCATAAGCTTGGAAGGGGCAAGTTTAAGTACATGGAGTAAAGAAAACCTGGCAGGCACTAGAAAGTTAGGGACTTGGAGGCAAATGACTTTGTCAGGACTCTGCCTCAAACACTGGCAACAGCTCAAATGTTCATCAAGAGATATTGGATAAACAAAATATGGTACATCCACACAATTGGGAATATTAATCAACCATAAAAAAGCAAATACTAACTGCACTTTACATGACTACTGAAAGCATGCTAGGTAGAGTCAGGGGACACAAAAAGCCAATATTGTACTATTTCATCTGTAGAAAGGTCCAAAATAGGAAACTCTGTAAAGACAAAAGTAGACAGGGTTGTCATGGGCTGAGGGAAGAAAAGGGTGAATGATTGTTTAAAGGGACTAGGTTTTTTTCTCTTCAGGGGAAGGACAAAATGGTCTAAAATCAGATAGTGACCATAGTTACTGACATAACTGTGAATTTACTAAGAATTATTCAATTATACACTTTGAAAGGTGAATTTGGAAAATACAGATAAGTCATACAGTGCCTGCTTAGCATGAGCAAGACCAATCCCTAGTACCAGAAAACAAAAAAATATTCTGGCCAGCTAGGTGATACCCACCGGTATGTAATCTCAGCTACTCAGAAGGCTGAGGCAGAAGGATCTCTAGCTTTAGTCCAGACTAGGCAATTCTGGGGAAAAACGGTCTCAAAATTTTAAAAGGGAATAAAAGGCTGGGGGGGGGCAGAGATTTAGCTCAGTGGTGCTGCTGCCTGCCTCACAAGGTCCTGAGTTCGATCCCTGGTACCTAAATAAATAAATAATAAAAGGCCGGGGATGGGGCTCAGTGGTAGAGTGCTTGCCTAGCACGCACAAGGTGCCAGGCTCAATTCCAAGCTTCACAAAAAATAAGCCAATTAATTACAGGGTGAATTTTAAGGTATATAAAATACACCTCAATAAAGTCGGATCTTAGCTTGGTGATGCATGCCTATAATCGCAGCACTCTGGGAGGCTGAGGCAGGAGGACTGCAATTTGGAGCCCAACCTTTGCAACTAGACACCTTATTGCAAAAACAAACAAACTAACAAAACTTTAAGGACCTGGGATGTAGCTCAGTGTGAAAGCCCTGGGCTTAATCCCCAGTGCCAGGATAAACAAAAGTTGGGTCTTACTAACTATAAGAATAAAAATGGAGGTGTATATTTGCACAGGAATTCAGTCTTCCCAACACTTTCAGACTCGAAAATTTGCACAATGGAGCATCCAGGTGCTGCCTGATAGACGGAGGAAGCAACGCTGGTGGTGGCTCTGCCCTTAGTGCTGGGTGGAGGGTGAGAGGCTCAGCTGCAGGTCTGGAGGCCTTACAGTCCACACGGGTGGGAGGGAAAAGGAGAAAGACCAGACTATGGCGAAGGGAACGCACAGGCCTCCCAGATTTTCCGATGCTGTATAATTGGGTTTCCTGCCTCCTGACAAGAAGTCGCCCCATGACTTATCACTGAGGGCTTAGTCAAGTCCCATGTCTCAAATTCCTCCCTCTGAAGGCAGGAGCCCAAGAGGTTTTGCCTTAAGAGGCCTCTAGAGTCTACAAAATAAACTCTGAGAAGGAGCACTCCAATCTGCAGTGAGTGTACTGTCGTTAAGACAGACTCCTCTGAACTAACTGCCTAGGGTAAAACCCAGGCTGCACCTGATTCACTGTGGCTTAGAGCAAATTTATACAACTCACTGAGCCTGAGATCCTCACTTACGAATTAGGAATGATGGTGTTAGGTAGCTACCTCATAGCATAGAGAGGATTCAATGAATTAATACACACAAAGCAAGACAAACAGACACAGGACCAAGGAAGAAAGGTCTCCTTGCCAGCCGTTAACAACTGTGGGTCTCACATTAACTTCGTTTTTCCTCCGTGGCACTTACCAGGGTTTGTAATTCTGTATTTACTTATGCTTTTGTTTTGTTTCATAGACACTTCCTTATTGCCACCAGCGACATGGTGCGTTTGTTGCTCTCTCTATCACCAGGGCCTACTACAGTAGGAGTTCAGTATCTTTGCAGTGACTACCACCTAGGCACTGGAGTCAGTGTCCACGAGTAAGAGCACCATGAATGATAAACCGCTGTGCTATTCTGAAGCAGCAGAACGAAGCAGTAAAATAACAAGCAGTCACAGAATAAACAGATTTGAGGAAGTTAAAAGGGCAGTCAATGAGAAAAAATGCTTCATTTTTCCAGTACGGCTATCTCAACTGTTTGCGTGGCCTTTGAATCCTAGGACCCAAAAAAGTTTGAATAAAAAGAATGGAAGGCACCATGTTGGCACAGGGTCCTACAGCTGTCTAACTTTTTACCATGTTATGTATCGATCACCCGTGGAACAAACAAGCATACTTGAGAAACCAATGACGGGGACAAATAAAAGTTCCTTAAAATAGCCCCAAATACGTATCATTCACTCTTCATTCATTCAAAATTAACAGCCAGATACAGCCTCTCCCTGCCTTGTTAGGTGAGCTATGTTCATTCCTACTTCCATCCTTTTATGGTTGCAGAACTCTCCTAAGTCAGGGGCCATTTTTCCCTATTTAATCTTACCATTTCCTCCAGGCTTGCCCCTCTTCCACAGGGCCTGTGTTACTCTGGACCATAGTGATTCTTCTTTCCGAATTTCTAAGCCCCTCCTGTCTGCATTTCACAACGCTGTCTGCTTATATAGGATCTTGGGTTCTTCTGTCACTGTTTCCAGAGTTCCCTGGGGTCTTTCCAAGTAGTCAGGAAAAGTGCATCTCAGCAGCCACTTCCATATCCTACAGGAAGGCCGAGACAACCCTAGGCTCTGGAGCTGTCTTCACAAATCCCAAGGACTGTACCCCAGTCCCAGGGGAGTCAGACCTCCTCTCGTCTAATCAAGGTTCTCTCTGCCACCTGTCAACCAGAATCAAGGACTTTAGGGAAAAAAACATGCATTTATTTGCCAAAAAGCTTCTAGTTCCTGAGCTGGCACGGTGGCACCCACGTACAGTTCCGGTACTTGGGAAACTGAGGCAGGAAGATTGCTGCAAATTTGAGGTCAGCCTGTACTATGCAGTGAATTCAAGGTCAGCCTGAACAACACAGCAAGACCCTGTCTCTCTCTCCCTCTCTCTCTCTCTCTCTCTCTC
>NW_022900930.1:10777323-10783433 GCF_012274545.1 Fukomys damarensis
CTCTCTCTCTCTCTCTCTCTCTCTCTCTCTCTCTCTCTCTCTCACACACACACACACACACACACACACAGCTTCCAGTTCCTTTGAGAAAGCGCTGGAATGCATAAAATTCAGTATTTCATGAGATCGATGGGAACTTACTCTGAAACACCATTAGAATAAATGCCGAGATGCAAATTCCACTCATATATAACAAACAGGGATGAGTCAAGCAAGACCTGGGTTTCCATTACATCTGTTCATTTCCTAGAGTCACACTCGAACAACATGTGTGCAGGCTTTGTGGAGGGCGTGAGCACCACAGAATGTTCTGGTAACAATTAAGGAGGCCTGCGGGCTGGGGTTAATGGTGATTGCCCTGCCCACACGGGGAGACCCAAGCTGCACTCCTCAGGCTGTGTCTAGTTCTTGGTATGCCGTGGGCATCCACAGTGAAAACAGCCCCCAGGGATGATGAGAATGTCCTGAAAGGCTGAGGAAGACCTGTGGCAGCTTTTAAACCAGAGCTCAGAGCCTTCCTCTTCAACTGCAAGGGGAAGCAAGGGAACGTTTTCACAAGATGCACGTCATGATTTTCACCCAATAAAAGGCATTATTGATTTAACTGTGACTATAAAGTTCCTTCAAAGTACATAACTGGCTAGCTGTCCACTAACATTTATGTCAAGCTAACCAAAATGTTTAAGATCATCTTGGTCGTCACCTGATGGGCAAACCCATATGACAAGAAGTAGAGATGGAGGATATTTTCACCCATGTGGAAAGACACATTTCCATGCTTTAATGTCTATAAAATCAGGATGCAAATTACAATATAGTTTAACTAGCAGTGTGACTGGCTCACCTGATAAATTTGGGGGCTAATGTGCACACAGAACACCAAAAGTAATGCCTTCATCAGACATTGTTAATAGCCAGCAAAATATATCAAGCACCTAATATATAGGACAACAAAATAAACACTTTTCATTATGTCCCCCAGAAATTATCTGCCAAATGTGGTAGTGTCTGTCAAAGTATAACAACCAGATGAGGACTTGAAGTGGAGCTAAAAAGCTCAATATTTAACATCCAGGTGTTTCACAGCTCACACTGGAATATCACTTATGAATCTAAGCAATACACAAATGTGAAAAACTCTACAGTGAAGAAGCAACTCGAAAGATTTTAAAACTACAGGAGCACAGGATGCAGGAAAATGGGCCTGCTCGTGGGCCTCTTGGTGGGAGTGTAAGCCAGTACAGTGTTTCTAGAGAGGACTTGGCAATAAACATCAAATGTCTTTTGAAAGAATGTACGCCCTTTGACCCATAAATTCCACTTCCAAGACTCTAAGCTAAGGAAATCACTAAGGGTGTACAAAGATTGAGCTAGGAGGATGTGCAGCACTGTTTATATCACAAAACTGGAGACCAGCTCCACGCCCTCCAAGGAATGGGTGAAATACATAAAGGCAAGTTCATACTATGACACAGTATGAAGGGTTAAAAACATGACTGCAAAATGTATCTACTTATGAGCAAAAGAGTATTAAAACTTTAAAATTTTAAAATAAGATGTTAAAAGAGACGTGTGTGCATGTATAGAGAAAAAGAGCTGAGGCGTTAACATTAGTTGAAAGGAAAGGAGGCTACAAGTTTTTCTTTATCTTTTTTCTTTTTGCTTTACCTGTGAGGGGGGAAAGGGGATAATGTAGGTAAAAATTTGTCAATAAGAAAAAAGAATTTCATTTTTAAACAAACAGTGTAACAGAAACCACACTTGAACAGTGTGTCCCACTCAGGTGAACAGGTGGCACAAATTTCAGTATTTTTGATCCTGAATATCAGTAAATTTAAAAATCCAATGGATTGATTGTTCTTTTAATCTCTAGAACAGAAACAACACATTACCATTCTTCCTTGAAGAAATGCTGGGAGATAGGACCAGGAATTAGCCTGGTGGCACTGCAGCTAACTGGTAAGTAAAGTGCAAGGTCCTAAGTTCAGTCCCTGGTACGGAGAAAAGAAAAGAAATGAAATGTTGGGAGAAATGACCAGCAGAAAGTATACACCAGGCCTTCAACTGTGCAAACATAAGCTTGGTGAGGTGGCCCACTCCTGTAATACCAGTCTTCTGAAGTCTGAGGCAGGAGGATCAGAGGTTTGAAGTTCAGTCTAGGCAAGAATTTTTTAAAGGTCTAGGGATATAGGTCCTGGGTTCCTTCCCCGGTGCTGCATAAGTAGACAGACAGGTAAATAACAAAATATTCCTGGAGAAAAAAACCTCTGCTCCACACAGAAGCTCTGCTGGGACCCATTTGCTGTATAAGTGACTACTACACATTCCCAACACAACAACGAGATGTATGCATACCCCAGTTTTGGATAAAGGGAAACCACCTGAGGGCTTTACAACAAACATAAAGCTTACCCTTTATCCCATCCCTGTAGGAGAAATTCCATAACTCTATAAATTAGTTCATGAGGGGTGGAGAGGGAGGGATGCTTATGGCAGGTTTTCCAACGCATAGGACCGAGACTTCAACTGAAGAAATAATGTGCTTGTGGGTTCCTTGAGGGATTTGAGAGAGCACTGGGATGAACAGAGAAAGAACTCAGATTCAGCTGCTGGATTTCTGCACTGAACAATACTCATGCCTTATTATTACTGTATCGGAAAAGACAATACTTTTCTCAGTGACTTCAAGTTAAGAATCCTCTGTCTAATCAGGACATGAGAATCAAGCAATTTTCATGTGGCTCAGGCCCCCACAGGGTTTCTGGAACAGATAGGAGAGGATCGTTAATAGTTAATACATTCTGGACAGGGCTGGGGACATGATTTGGTGGTACAGCACATGCTTATTAATTACTAGCATGGTCAAGGCTGTGAGGTCAATACCCAGCACCCAAAACAAAAAACAAATTTTAAAAAAATTCCCCAAAACATCTTGGCCATCTTGTTTGTTTTCAGGAACACAGTATTCCAAAGCCCCACAGCACTTTAGAGTCTTTGCTCCCTTCCCCACAGACTTGTGTTTTTGTTCTTAAGATTCACAGTCAGCAGGCTGGGTGCACTATGACCAAATGGCAACAGATGCCAGTCCTGCAAAGAGCAAGACACTTTCCTTTGATCATCTAAGAACACAGAGAGAATGGACAAACATTTCTGGATTAGGACATTTTCACTTTGATTCGCAGCTTACCAGTGATCCAATGAATGTGAAAAACCTTCAGAAAGAGCTGCCCCTGTTACAGCTGAAACGCACAAAAAGCAGTCCAGGTTCTTGTGCAGGTCAAGGAAAGAACTGCTTAAGCGTACATTTTGTAGTAAGTAGCAAGCAGTTACATTTATTGAAGATCACAGGACGGTAACAGGAACAGGCAGGAGGGAAAAAGGAGGAAAAGAGGAACCCTGAACAACTCAGACTTTCAGTGTTCAAGTGGTCAGATGCCTCTGACTACAGGTGCTTCCCACTCCCTCTCTCCCACGTGTCTCATCTGCCGCCTCCAGCATCAAAGGCTCTTAGTTTAAACATGGATGGATAGGCACTAGGGTGGTGGTGTGCTCACAATCTAATGAAAGCAAGGGAACGGCTCCCTCAACTTTTTTTTTAGCACTGGGGATCAAACTTGGGTCATTGTGCTTGCAAGGCAAGCTGCAGAACCACTGAGCTAAATCCCTGGCCCTCAACTTTTTGTTTTTAACTGTATTACTCCTGCACCCCAAAAATATAGACCCACTAAACTCCTAAATCATCTGAAACAAACCTGCAAGAAGTGTCCCAGTATGGCTGGTCTTCCAGTCAGCCTTGGAACACTGATCCACAAACAGCGCCCTCGATGCAAAGAACTGCTGGGTGTCATTATTCTGCCTCTAGGTGTTGCACAATAGTAGGCAACTCAGAGAGGGGATCCCACGGGTATTTTTATCTTTTCTTCTTAAAAATACCAGTGATGCTAGCGTTGATAACAGGAAAATAACTGATAGTTAAAGCAAGAACACATGCTGATCATATATTGAATGTAAGTTCCTTCAAATGAATCCAAGTCGATATATATTTCCAAATTTGTAAGTTCATAACCTAAAACACTAACCTTTTTCCAGTTAACAGCTTAAAAATGTACTGAGATGGAAGCCAGGCATGGTGGCACACACCTGTAATCCCAGCACTTAGGAAGCTGAGGCAGGAGGATCACTGTGAGTTCGAGACCAGCCTGGGCTACAGTGAGTTCCAGGTCAATCTCACCTACATAGTGAGACCCTGTCTCAAAAATCCAAAAAAAAAAAAGGTATTGAGATGGGGCTGGGGCTGGGAATGCAGCTCAGTGGTAGAGCCCTACGTTCACTAGTCTATGTTGCAGGGGACTTTATTCTCTCTCCCTCCCTTCTCCCCGCCACCACAAAATTAGGAAGGGCTGGGTGGAGTATTTAGCTAACAACACACCCAAGGCCCTGAGTTTGATCCCCCATACAACTAAACAATAAAAATAAAATTTAAAAACATAGTAAGGAAATGAGGAATCACCAAATTGAGACACTGGAATTCTCAAGAATAATTTTTCTCTGTGAACTTATAGAATGGACAAAGACTGGTGGTTCTCTTGAAAAATGTTGCACCACTGCTTCATATTTAAAATACGAAGTTTTAGGCCGGGGATTTAATTCAGTGGGCCACCACCTCGTAAGCACAAGGTCCCGAGTTCAATTCCCGGTACACACACACACACACACACACACACACACACACACAAAGTCTTGTGCTGGGCATAGTAGCACATTCTTCTATCCCAGCTCAAGGCTGAGGCAGAAAGATCACCTACAAAGCAAGACTTTGTCTAAAACAAAAACAGACAAACAAAAACACCCCACTAAATTATAAATACATGAGATCTTGTCTCAAAAAGCCAAAAACAATTAAATTAAACTACAAAATCTTTTTAAAAAGTAGGAAAGGAGGACGGAGATTTAGCTAAGTGGTTCTACCACCTGCCTCGCAAGCACAAGGACCCAAGTTGAATCCCCAGTACCAAGAAAAATAAATAAAAAGGAAAGGAAAAGGAGAATATAAGGGGAATAAATGGAAACAAAGCAAGAAGAGGAAGAGGGGTTGAAGGAAGGAATGGGACTGGGAAAAAAGGAAGAATCAAGATATATCACAGGGCTGGGGATTTAGCTCAGTGGTGCCTGCCTTCCAAGAGCAAGGTCCAGAGTTCGATCCCTGGTTCCCCCCCATAAAAAGAAAAGAAAGAAAGATACATCATGTACAGGTACAAATTTCCTACGATGAATGTGATCATTATGTATATCAAAAGTATAACAGTAATTTTTAAAAAAAATATGAAGCCTTCCAGCAAACAATATATAAACAAAACCCTTGCACGATGGGATGAGTATTAGTTTTACTCTCATCTCTGCAATTCTGTTAAATACTGTATCTGGTACTGTGCAGTAAAAATTCCATCTTTCACCTAACACACATGGCCTACCAAACACATCAGCCTGCCATTCTAAAAATATACTTGTCATACAAAGCCTAAAAAAGTAATGATACTTATTTCTTTGAAAAGATGTTTGTTGTTTTCAACTGAAAAATAAACAAACCACAAAACCATTTTCAACAAAATGTGTTTCTAATTATCAGTGAGAAGATTAATATTCCTTTAAAAAAAAGGATGTGTTGTAAGAGCAGAAGTTTACTGCTGCAAGTGAGCAAGAATTTGTAAAGGCAGAAGAATTCTGATAAGAGGGAACTACCGAGCTAGCAATAAAAATTCAGGATCCTGCTATACAAATACTGGTATAAGGAAGGGCCACTTTGAAGTGCAGAGAGGGGACATTCCAGCTGAGGCCAAGGGGACACAGTATGGACCCAATGGCCAACATCCCAGTAATTACAAAAATCCCTTGTTGGTCTACAGCAATGATGGCGAACCTTTTACAGAGTTTCAAAGATAACAAAGAGCCAGCTGTGGCTTGCTCACATGCTATAGGTTCACCACCACTGTGTTACCTACTGCGGGTAGTCAGTTTAGATTTTGAAAAAGGCAAAAGAATTCAAATTTCTTTAGCATGTATTAGCAAAATACAGCAACCAAACTTTAATCTATGAGTAACTGGACAAATTC
>NW_022900930.1:10783709-10795908 GCF_012274545.1 Fukomys damarensis
CTGTATGTATTTCTGCATTGGGGGGGGTTGGTTTTTTGTTTTTTGGTTTTTGTTGTTTTTTTTTTTGGTGCTGGGGATCAAACTCGGGTCCTTGCGCTTGCAAGGCAGGCAGCGGAACCGCTGAGCTAAATCCCCGGCCCGTATTTCTGCATTTTTGATGATCATGGGCTCTTTCAAACAAAAATCTAAAAAAAAAGCGCGCAAAGGCTAAATGTCACACTGGATATACTTCTGCCCAACCTGGTTCTTTCCTCTTCCCTTGCGAGGGAAGCCTCGCTCCCTGAAGACCCCCACCTTGATCTTCCTAGGGACATGTAGATTTGTGCCACACTTGTGACTCTGGAGGGAGGCTATCCAGGGAGCAGACCCACCCATTGCTCCCCTCCTCCATTAGAACAGCTGAGGCCAAGACTCATTTCCAAGCTCAGGCTTTCTGCATAACCCTTCCTCAAAACACAAAGACTCAGGATGGGCCTTAAAGAGTCCTTTTGTTTAGAGAGGGTCATTTCCTGCCATTAGCTTACACCCAAAGACTCCCACCCATTTATAAAGGAGAGGCATTGATTTGCTCATAAAAAACGAAACAAAACAATTTCAGGTACAAAAATCAGCCTTAATCTTTTTTTCACACAGGAAGAAGCTTCCAAAGTCACTACTTTATTTTGTTAATAATAATAATTTAACAAATGAAACAAGCAAGAGCCAAAGGATTTGCACTTTAAGGCTTAAAACTATTCCCCCAAAAACAGCCCACCCAAGAGGTACAATATCACCGCATTCTATATCGAAGTTGGGAAATGGAAAAGCAGAAAGATGGGAATTATGATTCTTCTCGGCAGTAACTGAATTGTAGCACTGAGATTCCCAGCCTTTTTTATTTTGAGACAAGCCCCTTCTATAGTGAAACTAAACTGCCCAGGCTGGCCTAGAACTTGTGATACTCCTGCCTCAACGTCTGGAGTAGCTGGGATTGCAGGTATGTTTCACCGTGCCTGGTTATCGTGCTTTTCTTTTTTTCCTTGCCTTTGGTTTTGCTGGGCCTTTCCCATGCTAGACAAGTGCTATACTACTGACCTACACCCCAGCTGGAGAGTTATAATTTCTTTAATGCGTGGCATGCATTGTCCATCCAATCCCTAAGAGAAGAAAACAGGCTTCAGTGACTTTTCAGAAATAAGTAGACTAGGGCCGGGGATTTAGCTTAGAGGTTCTGCTGCCTGCCTTGCAAGCTCAAGGGCCCAAGTTCGATACCTAGTACCAAAAAAAAAAAAAAGAAAAAAGAAGCAAGTAGATTAAATGACTCGTTCTAGGTCCCACAAAAAACACAGAGATGAGATGATAAAACAACTGAAGAGTACTGACAAGGTGGTCCTATAAGGATTTTATAAACCATTGGTTCTAAGATGACTGAGGAGGAATGCTAAGAGAGTTAGTATGCCAAGGTTAGGAATGGAAATAAACGCCATAAATGAGGATAATCCAGTGGCCTGCATTTTTATTCGTGTACAAGTCTACTCGATTATTGTCAGTCTGGTGCCCTTAGTAAGGATTTACATTTCACAGTTCAAGTCTGTAAGGCTGACAAGTGGTTTTGGCATGAGGTAGCTTCAAAAAGGTTTCCGGAGCACAGCTTAGAGGCTACCTCATGGCTGTACACTCAGGTACTTTAAGTTTGGATCTGCCCATCCAGTCAGTATTATCTTGAGCTGTATCTTTTACTTTATAGGCAAAAGGGCGGGGGAAACATTCAGCTTGAGGCTAGACTAAACCAAAGGGCCAAAAGTGTAAAGTCTAGCTTCAAATCAATTCCACCTGGTTATTAACATTAACCCCAGCAAACCAAAAGTCACATCTGCAAAGCAGGAGTCGAATTCACCTTGCCCTACTTTTACTGAACTTCATTCACTGTGCACCAGGCCTGCACTTCTCTGGTACTGTAGAAGCACAGTCTAGGTTTTCATTTTAAGTAGGCAAAAGGGAAGGATTTGTTTACGCACAAAACACTACTACCTACACCCACACAAAGGATGTACCTCCTACTTCCCAAACAAAATGACTCCGAAGATGACTGGTTTCTGATGTAGTAAAGTAGCAACAGGGATCCACAGTGATTATCTTGAAGGCAGAAATCATTAAAATTTAATCTGAAAACTGCTGAAAAGTTTTATGACAAGGTGGTGTAAATAAATGTGCAAGTTTCAGCCTCTGACGGGCTGGTTTTTTATTCATTTCACAAATAACAAATTTACTGGGCAGTTTCTGGGCACTGTTCTAGGCAACAGGGTTTCTAAAGAATTAAACACGATGGAACATCCCTGCAGCCAGAAATACATTCCTGCGGTACAAGATAAGTAAGTGTAAGAAGCAGGTGAGTCAGTGTCTAGAGGTGAGGGTACTCCTGGAAGATCAAGTGATGTGGTAGTGGTTGGGGATGTGGGCTGCTTCAAGTGGGAGGTCAAAGGTCTCTCTGGGATGACACCTGAACTGAGAGGAGGATGAGCCACAAGGCTGACGCTGCCCTGTAAGACGTCCGGGCTTAGGACTTTGCAGGTTTACAGAAGGGCAGGCACAAGGGCCCTGGGGCAGGAACAGGTTCGGCAAGTTACAGATAACTAAGTAAGGGCCAAGCAGCTGGAGCATAATGAATGAGGTTGTGATTCCTGGCAGATGAGGTCAGAGAGCCAGCAAAGCCCAGGTCACATGAACCGCGTGTGCCACTGGAAAATTTTAAGCTCCTCTCCACCAGCTGTAAAACTTTAGACAAATTACTTAATCTCTCAGACTGTTTTCTTATCCCTAAACATGGGATGATGATGCTTCATTAGGCTTGCTAAAGAGTGATGTTAAAAGTAGAATTTACAGAGGGGTTGGGGGTGTAAGAGCATTTGCCTCCCATGTGCAAAGCCTTGGGTTCAATCCCCAGCAAAGCAAAAAGTAAAAATAAAAAATAAAAAGGGTAAAAGCACTCTAGCTCCATAAAGATTTTAACATGCAAAAATCATTCCTGCTCTTTACGTCCAATTGTGTTTTAATAGGCACCTGATCTTCAGTTCTCCTTCCAATTTCCTTGCACATATTAAGATTAAAAAGGAAATTTTTGTAACAGTCCCAGCTTTAGCTCTAGTAATTCTTTTGCTCACTGCTTGTTAAAAAAAAAATGTCGCTCTGCCGCCTGTCTTGCAAGCGCAAGGACCCGAGGAGTTCAATCCCCCAGTACCAAAAAAAAAAAAAATGTCTAGAGGTCCTGAGAAGAAATTGGGCTTAGAAAAGTGAAGAGGTTTGGAGAAAGCAAAATCAGAGCAATAGAGCATTTGGCCCAATCCTGACTGGCTAGGATTCCACCACTGCCGACTTTTCCTTCTACTCCGATGATAAGGCCCTGAGAAGAACAGCAATGGTTTTGGTCCCTGGTCACCCAAGCGGAAGTACATGTCTTCTCTCTCCTCTCCCAGAACACATCCTGCCTAGTTGGAGGAATACTGTATTTGAAAACAGATGCACTGGGAAACTCACACAATTTAAGTCCTGTAAATCACACATGCTGGGTAAAGCAATTACACTTCTGTAGCACTTCCCCTCTGAGCACAAAGGAAATTCTGCTCCTTCTGTAATAAGATAGCACTTTCTGTGTGCTCCTTCTCCCGCAGGGCCTCAACCATCCATCCTGTAAGTGGGCAAAGAGAATTTTCACAAAACAGGATCCTGCCAGTTCAAGAAGAAAGGTTTTTGCGATCTTTAGGATTTCTCTTGGGGTAATGTTGGCAACCTACCAGCATTATCTAACAGGTAAAATAATTCAGAGGAGAATCAGAAGAACCATCACTAAAATTCAACTCTCGAGAAGCAGGATTAATTAAAAGTGGAAGATGGCCTCTAACTTACTTAGTCATGGATTGGTAGGATGGATCTCAATTTTGAGACTCAAATTTCCCACACCTTTGAAAAATCCTAAATGCTGAATGTACTGGACTAAGCTGGCTAAGCTCTCCTGTCACCTTTGAAATTTGTGTAACAATACTGTACTACAGCCTGGAATTTCAGTCTGTCTTCCCAGTGTGATTGGCATTTATTACTGCCTTTTCTTTTTCTTCTTTAGCATTCTACATAATATGCATTATAATGGTTGCAGCAAGATTAAAACCTACAAGAAATTCGGAAGCCAAGTTGTTGTTGTTTTCTTTTTAAGTTCCTGGACTACTTTTCTTGCAGCTGAGACTTAGCTGGGCTTCAAAAAGGCAGCAAACCTTCTGGGAAGCATAAATTAAAGAAACTGAAAATATGACCCACAGAACAGATGGTTTGGGGGTGCTGGCCAAAGGTACATCTAACCCCCCTACAAAGAAGTAAAAAAAAAAGAACAATGCAACTGAAAGAAATTTAGTCTTGTAAAAACATTCAAGTCTCTCTGCTTTATGGTCGTTTGCTCTTCCCTTACAGGTAAAAGTCTGGGAAAAGAAAAGCTGACATGAAAACCTGGAAATTAATGACAGACTTAAAGAAAAACATATTCCCAAAACTTTGAATGCAAGCAAATACACTCCTAGATTTTTCTATATTCTCCCTGCTAGGCTTCTGAATAGAAAAGTATACCAAATAGATTACAGCTAGGCAGGGTATGTGTAATACAACTTTACAGTCCTAAAAAGTACTTTTTAAAAAATTACTTCAGTTTTCCCTTGAGAATTTCCAAGTATCTTCTTTCTCCCAAATACTTTTATATGGCTTCAAACTGTAGGTAAATTTTATGTCCCTTTCCTTGGTTATCTTCACAAGTTTTCCTAGGAACTAAGAATTAAACCTTCTGGACACTCATTCACTCGACCCACATTCCCAATCACAAAGTTACATATTCATGAACTACTCCGAGATCAGAGTTTTCTCTTCACCCCAAACACATCTTCACCTCCTTGCTGCATATTCTCCCCCTTTCAATCTCTTTATTTCCTACCTCCTGAATCAGAACCCCATTTAGTGAGAACCCCAACAGGTTTCCAGGATGTATCCCAGTCTGTTTTCCTGCATTTCAGCAGCCACAGAGGCCATGAACCCCTGTGCGTCTGCCTCAGTTCCCGCTGCCTTACACTTTGAGATCTGGACTTTTGCAGCAGTGGCCCCACAATTCCTAACACTTCCAAAGCCAGCTGCGTGCCCTTTCACAGCGGGCCACCCTAGGATGCCCCCTTCTGCCACACATCCGCCCCAGCCTCGATGAGGTCGGAGCTGCCTTGCTAGGGCAGAAGGCAAGCTACTCACTTGGACCCCCGTTGGCCATTGCCTCCCTCCGTTTCCTCCTTGCTCCCCTTCTCTCTCCTGGCTTGCTCCATTACCCACAGAGGGTCTTCTTTCGCCTGCCTCTATGCGCTTACACAAAACCAAGTCCTGGCCTTGAACAACTTTTCCCCGCTATCTCCACCTTTCATCATCCATCAAAGCTTTAATTCACATCTAGCTCTAATGTTACTTCTTTGCTCTCTTTGACACAGCTGTTACCCTCTCCTGAGGGGTTTAGGATGTTCCAAGGGCAAACAACTACATCAGCCTTAACACCAGACTTTCCTATCTCTGTACACAGGGCCAGTCCTATTAAACCAAGAATAACTTTTAAAGGACAGGAACTGCCTCTCCTAGACCCCCATATCCCCAGTATCTGCATGTGCAGGTAGGCTTGGTCAATTAAACTAACTTCACTGTGCTTCAATACCCCTACCACCACCCAGCATCAAATGAGGATCAGAACAGCAATCAGCTCTTGTAAGACAAAGGTAATAGGTTCCGATCACTTAGCCATGTTACACAGGACAAATTCAGTAAAAGACTGTGATTATCATTTCTTGAGTGAATGGATAAAAATCTGAGAATTTCATAGGCTAAAAGATACTTCTCTTTTCGGCCACCGGCAACACTGAAAAACTTGGCAACTTTATTCTGATAAATTAAAAAAAGTACCCTTTGGTTAATTTCAACATCCAGGCCCTCTTATACTCCCCTTCACCCCAAAACACATACACACACACACACACACACACACAATAAAGGACATGTTTGAAATAGTCTTCTGATGCACATTAATAATAGGGATGTCAGTATGGGACATGAGTTATGCCATAAATAAGCTCATCTCCATCAGGGACCAAGGCATTGACAGCCTCACATCATCACAGCATCCATTAAACGCCTGGTCCTCCATAGCTTCAGCCCACCGAGCTCTGCAGCCACTTTTGCTCGGGCTATTAAGGTTCATTCTCCTCATTCCTTCCTAAGTTTCTTTCTTTGACCAAAGCAAGCACTGTTCAAGAGGAACATTTGCAACTCCCTTTCCCCTACCCCCAGGCAGACACTAAGGTGCCAAATGAAACTGAACACAAACATTCCAAAGTGGCTGTCACACAGAGCAGGCTTGTTTGGGAACACAGGGAGCGTCCTGCTCTTCTGCCTAATCAAGGCTTCCGGGAGCCCATGGGGCAGAGGATCAAATGGAGTTCTACATCAGAAACCAAATTCTAATGGTGAGGACCCAACAGTACCACAGGACGACAGGTCCACATTGACAGCTGCTATCTGGTGAGTAGGTGAGGAGGCACACTCACTCATCTGTGCCCTTAGGTGGAGGCTACTGATGGCAGATTATTTCCCAGAGGTCCAGATGACTTCCATTCACCCTCATGGACAAGGAACTTTCAGTATTAAACAAGTGACTGTTCCTTAACAACTTACCTATACAAACTCATAGTCACCAACTTATTAAGAATATCCATATATACACAAGTTGTACATTTATAAAAAGTATGTATGCATACATGGGGGGTTTGCTTGGTGCCTGGGGTATTGTTACTGGGGAGCTTGGAGCATCAGAAATATTACAAGATCAGGCTAGGGATTTAGCTCAGCAGCAACAGTGCCTGCCTGGGAAGCGTTGAGAGCCTGAGTTCAATCCCAGATACAAAATAAATAATAAGTAAATAAATAAATGAAATTATATATACACACACACACATATGGCATAGATCTTTTCTTAAAAAAGGAGAACATTAAAGAAGGTGATGATCTAGCATTAAATGGAGATAAATAACTCCTGGAATTCTAAGACAAAATCATTGCTATGAGCTGGAACACTTGGGTCCTCAAGGGCATGCTCCAAAAAAGTAGGCTGAATCCTGGCTTGAAAGCAGCTCAGGCCAAATCAAGAGAACAGAAAAGTGATCTAAGCAGACAGCTCAGAGTGTAGAGGGAGATGAAGGCAATCCTGAGCGTCAAGTTTGGGCTTTACTTTTTGGAGATCAGGGTAGCTGCTGACGGACCTGGGATGCACACGACTGCATTCTCTGGTATAAGGACAGGTTGGAGAAGGATATCAGAATAAAGAGAGCAGCTAAAAATCACTAAAATGATCCAGGATAAAGCAGTGAGTGAGATAAATGTCATGAAGACAAGACTCACCAAAAGAACACGTCTGATTCCTGCCACCAGACTTGTGAGAAAGACTAAATGTGACCAAACTGATGGTCTGCAACACCTATATGTAGCATAAAGAAATTCATAAAATCTTCAGAAAAGGTATTTCATTATTTGCTCACATGTCCATTTTAGAAAACAAATATACCAGAAATAATAATCTATATAACTCACCAATCACATGGACATTTTATTCTCAGTTTTACACATATAGAGAGCTGGCATCATGTAAAACCTTAAAATCTGCTCTTGCCAGTTAATGTTACAACCTGAGAGTTATTCCCTCAGCAGTCTTCAGAACATCTAGAGTCACAAGAACTGAGAGGCAAGAAGGGATTTTTAGCTGGTCAAGCTGTACTCCTGTAAATTCAACAGTCTGGGAGTCTAGCTGGGAAATTTAGTGAGACCTTTGTCTCAAAATAAAAAATTTTAAAAGCACTGAGGATGTAGCTCCACAAGAATGCCCAGGGTTCAATCCTCAGTACCTCAAAAAAAAAAAAAAAAAAAGATTAAAAAAAAAAAGAAAAGACAGAAAGTGATTCTTTCTTACAACTTTACAGGAAGCATTGCCCTGCAAAAACCTTGATTTCAAATTTCAGATTTCTCCAGAACTGCTAGAGAATAAGTTTCCGATATATGTATATGTATAGCTATAATGATATATGTATAGCTGTATATCTGTGATGTTGTACACATGTAAAACATGTTTTTCCATTTAAGAGTATATATAATCTTTAATGGCTCATATCTCCTTACTGGAATTGTATAATGATTTGTTGACAATTTCCCTGTCAGACATACTCTGAATTTTCACTGTCATAAGTAACTGTAATAATCATTTCTATGAATAAACCCTTATTTTACCCTATTTATGTAAATTCTCTAATAAAAGTACTAAACCAAAGTGCTGAAACACATTTTGATGCATAATTTCAGTCTTCAGAAATGCTACATTAATCTGTATCACCACTGCCATGTAGCACAAGTTCCCAATTTATTGCCCATCGCCAACTCTGAACACTTTCATCCTCAAAGCAACTTAGTATGAGCCAACATAATAGAAAAGCATCTCCAAAAATCGACCTCTACCTCATCCAAACCAAATTAATAAATAATAAAAAAATGCATTGGAAACAACACTGTGTAAGTGTGTAAGGGTTTACCAGGGAAATTATACAACCGCTTCTGTAAACACAGCTCCAGTGCAAACCATACTGGCAGGAGTCTCGCCACACTATTCCCCTATGAGGTCACTGCATTTCCATCCAAATCACTGTCACTATATCCTATTCTGTGATTTAAATATAAGTTTATTGTATTAGATTTGCTTCAGAATCTCCAAATTCTAGAATCAGAGACTCCAAATTTGGTTATACTGTATGAAAAACCCAGTCTCTACCTTCCCAAAATAATCATGTAGTTTAAGGTTGCAAATCACTGATACTGACCTTTCTCTGCCAGTTATGAAAAATTTTTTTCTTTACAACCCCAATTTTTGGACAAAATTACTAAGTAATTAAAATGAAGGCATATGAAAATTTGTAAGAACCTCTGAAGAATTGACTTAATGTGATTTCTGCCCAACGTCTGCCAAACATCTTTTCTATCAATACTCCATGACACGAATTTCACTTTTCTAATTTAATTTCTCCTTAAACTGCTTTGACTGAACTGACTTACAGTTTAAATAAAATTACTTTAACATAATAAAATGCCTGGTAGAAGTGGCTTGTAATCAGCCTCAAAAGTACCCAATGACCTGAGTAAAAGAAAACTAAAAATAAAACCAATTACATATCTTTTTTCCAAAAAAATACTATTTTGAAAATTCAGTGATGAACAAATAATTTGTCTACAAGACAGAAAAGGTCCTGATATATCTAAACATATTAAAACAGGAATGATAACTAATCATACAAGACAAATAATTATGGGTCTTTACTTGTATATCTTTTCTAGGAATAATTTTAATTGTAGTGATGCAAGAAATGATTAGACGTCCTGTACATATGTATACATAAACCTTATAAATCTCAGGTCCCAGCAAGATTTTGATAACTGCCTTTTTACAGAAACAACTTCTGTAGGATCACTCATGTATAACACATTAAAAACTAGAAGCCAGGTGTATTTTCTCTTTCCCACGGTTGCCTAGCTAAATCTGAAATTACTCTCCTCAAAGTTTTAAGCGCTATGCAAAGCAGAAGTACATGTTCAACAGATTCTCAAAAACCTCCAACCCTAAAAACCTGCAAAAATCCTGAATCCTGGTCTATTCATTCTATGCCACCAGAGCCAAACAAGCATCTCAGCATTATCATTATTATTCTTGCAGCATAAGCCATCAGAAATTCTCAAATGGAGCTAAAATTAGACTGGATGATAAGATAAACTTGTCCCCAAAATAAAGAGAAAAATATCCTGGATTCTTCAACATGGTAGAAAGTCTAATTCAACTTGGTGAGCTATGAGATAAACATTTTTGCTTAATTATAATTGGACTCATCTTTCTACATCAATTCTATGGCCACCAGAAATACAAACAAACACATTTTTCCTCTCCTGTCATTACGCATGTACACGTTATATGTGTATTCTGTTTACTGGAAGCCACTGCCAAGGCTTTTAAATGTGTTTGAGAACAAATTTCTGACCCACTGGGTGGCCAGGGAAAGGGTCCAGTGTTGTGGTTTTAAGGGACTCACCAAATACCATATTTATTTCATTTGTGGCTTTCAAAGTTAGAAAAAAAAAGTCTAAGAGTTTTTCAAAAACACCACATAAACGGATATGTGGGGGGGTGTGGGTGCGAGCCCACGAGCCCATTTTCTTTCCCTGAATCTCTAAAGTTATAAACTTCACCCATCTACTTTGTGCACCGAACCTGTGTACAACTTGAGTGCTGGCATTTTCCTACTGTCTTGCTTTTTAAATGTAGATGTTTTGCTGGAAAAAAAAAAAACTGACACCTCCTAGCCATTCCTATATATATAAAAGAACTTTGTCAAGCAACAGCGCAAGTGAGAGACAATGACTATACTTGCAATGGCCTGTCATTATCCTTATTATTCACTGTTCTTATTAAAAAACAAGCTCATATTAATGGAAGGGCAAGACCTCAGTCCTGAAAGCAGCTCAGCGAAGAGCTAACTTCTCTCTATGTGACTTTAAATTAAATGGCTAAGGTTTGGTGGACACACAAACCTACCCATTCTCCTACCTACAAAAAGCATTTAACAAAGACACGCAAAACAGGTAACTTCGGGGGTGGTTGTTAACCACCTGCAAGTTTTCTCAGTTGGGTGACAGAAAAGATGACTTCACACAAGACATTCTTCTTTTACCTTTAAAAGTAAACAGACTGCCAATCTAACTGTTAAGAGGTTTCTGAAACAGTGATTATCTTGACGAGTTAAGTCAATTAAAAACATAGCAATTCTGAGAAAAGCAAACTATCATTTAAAAAATGGTAAGTGATGAAAAATATAAATTGCAAAGCAGCCAGTAAATTTCCAAGAAAAAAGTGGAAAAAAGTTTCCATCTCTTTCTATTCCTATACTTGAAGTTATAACAAGCCTATATATAACATTTCTCAAGATAATATTTAATTGGCAATTTCCTCAGGTAAGAAGGCAATAATCGGCTTATTGCAGTTCACCTAGGTTGTATTATCACACTGTTATAAGGAAAATTTTATATTTTGCATTGTTTTTTGCATTTGAGGTCCCTCCTGTATCTGTTCAACTTATATAGTTCCCATTTCACAAACGGCTAACATGTAAGGAACATATATGTATTTACGAATCTCTCCAAAACGTTTGGTTTCACTCCAGAATTTAAGTTTGTACACAACGTTTCTGCAATAATCCCACCATCCTAACAGCTTTACAATGAGTTCACTTTCTGCGTTCGCTCTCTTTAACAGGGCACAATTATTGAAAGAACTTTATATAAATTATATTGAGATGTACATTTTCTTCATCCTCACACAATTTAAAATTCCTACTAGAATGTTTATACCTCTACTACATGGGACCTCAAAAAGTAGGAAAAAAATACTGCTTCCTGGACTCCAGACGATGTACCTGCGGGAAGAGCCATTTGATAGGCTACTACAAATATCCCAACTACAAAATTCGAATCGTCTGTTCCTTAGCCCCACACTCCGCATCCACGTCCGCACATTTACTAAATTTTGTTTGCACCGAGGGAAAGCTCCACAGTTTGCAATTGCTTTTTTTTTTTTTTTTAATCATTATACCTTTTTGTTCTGCTTCTCCCATTCTGCCTGGTCCCTAAATTTACAAAAGCTAATCGCCCAAGTTCGGGGTCTTTGACTCATCGAAGAAGAATGCGGTTTATGAGTTATCTATTAATCCAAAATGTCTCGGCTAGAAAGATATTTCACGGAGAACTTTTAACCCTGAAAGGCAGGGAGGAGGCAGGGGACTGAGATATCTCTTAAAGAGAACTTTTCCACCACTTTCCCTCCTTGACCACCCATCACCTCCCCACTAATTTCCAGCTCCAGACCCAAAATCGAGTCCTGACCCTCCCGTCCGGATCTTGAGGTCACCCAGGAGTCAGCTCTCGATTCCGCTTTTTAAAGTCCGGGGCAAACAAAGCTGAGCATTATACTTACGAAAGTCTCCAAAAAGTCCTCAAAGTTACGCAATTTCAGGCACGCACACGCACGGACCCACAAACACACGCTCCGGGGCACCCGTGCCGCCGGGCGGTCTGGGCG
>NW_022900930.1:10796423-10798681 GCF_012274545.1 Fukomys damarensis
GGGGCTGCTGCTGCCCAAGCCTAGCAGCTGCCGAAGGAGGGGACGCGGGGTGGCCCGGGAGGAGGAGGAAGAGGAGGAGGAGGAGGAGGAGGAGCGGGGCAGCGGGGTGCGGGCCTCGGCTGGGACGCTGGGACCCAGACCGCCGCTGAGCGCGCTCCTGGCAGGCTCTGGCAAGTACGGGGTCGAAGCAGCTCGCTCTCTCGCGCCTTCCTCCCTCCCTCCCCTCGCCCGTCCCCTCCCTCTCCGCTTTCCTCCGCCCTCCCTGGACGTGAGCTGCAGCCCACAGGGACCGGACGGGACGACGAAGCCCCCCGCGGGAGGAGGGGCCGGATGGTGCGCACTGGGGAGGGGCGGCCGGCCAGGCGGAAGCTCAGACCCCTGCCTCGACCAGGCCGAGGTTCCGGGGCCAGGCCCGGGGGTGCAGAGGGAATGCGCACCAGACCCAGGGTGCCCCTGAGCAGGTCTACTCGCGTGGGCCTGGAGACGGCGGCAGCCAGGCCCAGCCGGTGAGGGGACTCTCACGGGCACGTGCCACTTTTGTTTGCCTGCTTTCCAGGGAGGATTTGCACTCAGACCCCTCAGCCTGCCCCTTCCTGTCACTACCATTGAAACCCACTTCTCCCCTTCCTAGTCTGCAGCTTGAAACAACGGGACAAAGGGACGAGAGAATTTGAGCGACAGTGGGGACAGCCCACAACCAGTGGACTTTTTTCCGGACTTAGCTTCCACCCCACCTCAAACTACCCTGGGGCCTGCGAAACCTCTCCAGCCTAGTGGCTGGGCTGTTCCTCTCCCGGAGGCTTCCCGTGGCCCCTGGTCCGACTGCTCTCAGCCCTCACCGGACTGTTCTGGGACCAATTGTTTACCTAGCCATCTCACTCTTGGGGAGCTCCTTCCTGGAACACAAGATCCTGCCCTGCTTGTCCTTAATCCCACGCTATTTAATGGACTCCCTGGTATAATGTAGTTAGCTAAGTGAATATTCCTCGCTGCCAGCAGAACTGTAGGTCAATACAGATGAACTCCTGCAAGTCAAAGCACCAAGTACCCAACATTTGGTCTGGTCACCCACAAACCCAGAAGCCCCGATAGCTTCTGTTTTCCTCTGCTGTGAAATAGGACAGTTGTATTTATCTCCCAGGGTTCTAGAGATCACAGGTTGATAGAGCCATAACATTTAGCACTTGTTCCTGCCTAGTTTAACTTTACAATACATGGACACTAACATGATTATCAAGTTTCCATTTTCTCTGGGCCCTACAGCGCTTTTCCAATACTGTATCAATTAAACTTTTGAACCTGACTGCTACAAAGTTTAAATTTTTAAACTCTGTGTCTCAGTAGGTTCTGTCTCGCTTCTTACTCTTAGGAATTTTCTCTCATACCATGAGGTTCTTGTCCTGCACAGCACCAGTCACTATTGCTAATTATTTGCTTGCTTAGCTTTTTATCTTTTTACCCCCACTAGAAATTCTTTGCCCTATGCTGGTCTAAGTGCTGCTGGTGATGGGGTGGAGGTGGCAGTGGTAGAAGCTGAAGATAAGAGCCCTGCCTTTCGGGAGTTTAGAGTGGTGTTGTGGAGACAAGATACCCAAAACAACTCCACAGCAACACAATCGCAGAATCCTGGTTCAAATTATAGAAAGCAAAACATGCATATACACACAGGCGTGCACACTTTTTTTTTTTCTTTTAGGTTTAAAGGCGCTATGAAAAGAAAAATAGTAATGATGCTTAGACTTACACATTGAGTTTTTTTTGGGGATCCGGAGAGTTGGAAAAAGTTTGTACAAGAAAAACAATGTGTCTGTCCTTTAATTGCTGTCATAATGTCACTGCTCTCCTTAGGAACAGAAGTGTAACCTGGAGAGAAATAAAGCAACAGTCTGTGGAAACTACAGCTGAAGATATTCAGAAGCAAGGCTACAATTTATCTGGGGAAACTGTTTTGATGCATGGATTGCATTAAATAGCGTCCCTCCCCACTGCCAGCCGTTCCCTGTTATATGAGGAGCCACGAGGGGGCAATATCTTCCTGAGAAGTAGCTGAGGGGTGGTCTTGGACCCCTGTGCTGGCCAGTAATCCCAAGACTTTACTCTACTTGGCCATCCTTGCCTGTTACTGAATGCGCCCACAGAAAGGCATTGTTTTGGTGGAGCTGGGCAAGGACCCAAGAAAAATGACAGTTAATCTAGTCCTTGATGGTTTCAGTCAGACCCCACTTAAGAGTAGGTGGAATATGCTGTGTGATCTCAGG
>NW_022900930.1:10798935-10806525 GCF_012274545.1 Fukomys damarensis
TTTCTTTTTTTTTTTTTTTTTGGTCTTTAGGCCAAACCGGGACTTTGTCCATTGTTAAAAGTCAGAAATCTCTGGGACAAGAAACAAAAATAAGTTCCATGACAGGAGCCTTGTCTGGTTTGTTCATTGTGTTCTCAACATCTAGACAATGCTTAACACATAGTAGGTACTCAATTACTTGGAATGAATGAGCACATTAAGTCTTACTTAGTTACTTTTTCTTGGGCTTGAATGACATTATTGGACATTATTCAAGATCTGGGAGGAAAGAATGAATTAGAGGTGTCTAAGAATGGAGAGCCACAGAACATCACTAGAGAGGGTCAGAGCAGCGGTGTTTATTATTATGCAGGGGGCAGGGCCTAAAGCACCTTGAACAAAATGGGACAACTGATAAGACTTCAAGAAATAATAGGGAAACTCAGAGTCTACTGACACATCAGCCAATAAAGTTGAGAAGCTAGCAGGTTTTCCTAATGGATAGTTGGGGGGTGAGGTGCAGGGTGCTCTCATCAGAATGTATGAGGCTGGGATAATACGCTGGGACGAAAGGGATTTGTTTCCTGTCATTTCTTTTTTTTTTTTGTTATTTTTTGGTACTGGGGAATCAAACTCCAGTCCTTGTGCTTGTGAGGCTGGCTACAGAACCACTGAGCCAAATCCCTGGCCCTGTTTTCTGTCATTTCTGCAAAGAATGGTTTCGACTGATTTGGAAGAAAAGTCGAATAATGTATAGCCAACAAAACCTAAGAAAAATCTGTAAACAGATCTTCAATATTTATAAAACCTTGTGACTTAAAGTGTGTATGTGGGGGGGGTGTTTGTGTGCACACGTGTGGTAGGAGGGAGGAATGTACATTCACTCAGGCTATAAATAATCATTATGATTTGTTTACTACTTCAAAGAAAGAAAGTTTCAAAAGTGAGATCTGCTCAGTAGCGATAGTTTCCAGGCATAGTAAGAATTGTAAGACAACAAAGAGATTTTATATGCTGGAAAAATTGGGCTAATGACCAAGAAACATCTGCCCTCTCCCCTGCCCACAGCCCTACCATATTTCTGTCTGACCCACAAGGTTACACGCCAGATTCAAGGGGAAATATTGTATGCACCTGTAGTTTTTATTGCTCATCACTGCTTCTCTGGCACTATTCCCTTTGAGGCTTGCATTAAGAAATCCAAACCCATAATTATGTCTTAAATGTTTGTCTCTGGGAATTTTAGACATTAAAAGGCTATTTTGAGGCTATTGGCGTGGCTCAGGCTTTGTACTTATGCTAGCTTTGCAGCAGAAACCTGCAGTATCTGCCACATGTATTGTGATTGTTAAAACTTTCTGCCAAACCAAAGGAGTTCTTGAGGCCAAAGGCTCTGTTCATCGGCTCTTGCCAGCCCTTGCCACTGCTACTCTTCCCTAGGCTGTCACCATCTTTCCTTGTTCTTATTTATGCATTTTTCTAGTAATGGAAAAAGACACATAAAAGATGCGTTAAATTTACCATCTTAACTATTTTAAGTGTACAGTTCAGTATTAAGTATATGCACACAGTCGTGTGCCATCCCCCTGATTTTTACCTCCTCGGTAATTCTGAGAGGTGCTCACTTTCCTTCAGTGGGTTAAGGAAGCCCAGCCAGCCTCATGCAGAGGACAGCATGGTGGAGGATGCAGGTTGCTGGCTTAGAGCCTGAGCTGAGCTCTCAATGAACAGCCGATACCAGTATGTCTGGTGCTATGGTTTATGTACAAGCGACATCAAGGCATGGTGGTGTATGTCTATAATCCCAGCACTCAGGAGGCTGAGGCAGGAGTGTCAGTGTGAGTTCAAGGCCAGCCTGGACTACATAGTGAGCTCAAGGCCAGCTTAAACTACATAGCAAGACCCTGCCTGAAAAAAATCAATCAACAGTGTCCCCAAAAGACTCAGGTATTGAGGGAGGGATCCCCAATGTACCAGTGTTCAGAGGTGGGACCTAGAGAAATGACTGGATCATCAGGCTACTAACTTCATCGATGGATTGACGATGGCTGAATGGGCTGCTGCAGAATGATCTGGGCCAGGTTGGAGGCAGGAGCTCACCAGGGGCCTCTGAACGCTCTATCTGTCCCTGGCCTCTTCCGTTTCCTGGCTCCCATTAGAAGAGCAGCTTCCTCTGCCACACCCTTCTACCATGATGTTTTTGCCTTACCACAAGCTTAAAGTAATGGAGCTGGCCAGCCTTGGACTGACACTTCAGGATAAACCTTTCTTCCGTTAAGCTGTTTTTCTCAGGTACTTTGTCATAAGGATAGAAAGTTGGCCAACACCAGGTGTGTGAGTGAACTATATATGCAGTAGGTGTTCAAGCAGGAGTTGAGCTGCCCAGCCAATGCCATGTGAAACAGGAATGATTTTCCTTCAGGAAACTGCCCACATTGCAAAATTATTAGCAAAAAACAAAAAAAAAACAAAAAACGAATGCTGTTCTTTTAAGTCACTGGGATTTAGGGTGGCTTGTGATACAATAATATGTGACTGAAATGTAATTGCATGTCTACAAGTGGGGTGCTAGTGTGGTCCCAATCAGTGGCGTTCGGAGCAAGTGCAAGTGGGAGCTAGAGTAACCTTGAGGGGTCTGTCAGCGAAGGACACTCTTGAAGGGCAGGCAGAATATTGCTATTGTAGGCTGGACCTGGTTAAGAATTGGAAGAGCTATTGGCCAAATGAGCCTGCAGTTACATGTAAGATAGAAAAAGGTATTTAATGAATATGTAGATCTTGCCATGGAGATTTCTGGAGAAAATGTTGAAACGATTGAATGGTATTTAGTTACTTATTTTGCAGTGCTAGAGAATAAACCCAGGACTTCACACATGCTAGGCAAGTGCTCTACCACTGAGCTACAAACCCAACCTAAACAGTTTCTTTTGGATGCTTATGATACACTACCAGAAAAGGGAAGTGACCTAAAATGGAAGTGTTTCATTTTCCATTGGAATTAGAAGAAACGGGACTTAGGTTAGGAATTAGAGAAGCCAGGACTTGGAAAGCTTGAAAAAAAATGTTCTCATTCTTAGCTTCTTTAAAGAATAAAACTTTTAAATTAGAAATGGCTTAAGAACAAAGGTGAAATATGAGATGCTACCAGGAAAACGGTCTTAGGTAACGTTCAGGACCAGACTGTTGATAGAAGACTCTGGGAAGGTGGCTTCAAAAGTGGTCTCCAACTACCTGCTGGTGTCCAACCCATGTGTGGCCCCCTTTCCTGCACTATGAGCTGGACCTACTGACTTTTAATTAATACAACATGAACAACAAAAAAAAAAAGACTGGCTCATATTTACACACCCTTTCTTGCTCTCACTCACTACCTTTGATGGAAGCCGGCTGCCACAGTGTTGAGAGACCATGTTGCGAGAAATGGTGAAGGCCTCCATCTAGAAGCCAATAGGGAACTGTTTTTCAGTCCAACAACCCACAGGGAACTGAGCCCTGACCACAACTATATGAATAAACTTGTAAATAGAGTCTCCCTAGGTGGAATCTGTCGATAAAACCATTAGGACTAAACATTTAGGTCCCCTAAAATCCATTTTAAGACACTACTCTCCAGCATGATGATAGTAGGGTAAGGCCTTTGGGAAGTAACTACGTTTAGATGTGATCATGAGAGTTGCACCCCCCTGAAGGAGTTATTGGAGGAAGGAGGAGGAGGAGGAGGAGGAGGAAGGAAGAAGAAGAAGTAGAGACACCAAAGCTTACTTTCCATTCTGTAAGCACTCAGTGAGAAGGTGGCCATCTGCAAGTCAGGAAGAGGGCCTGCAACAGGAGCCAAATTGCCTGGCACCTTGATTTTGGACTTCCCACCTTCCATAGCTTTCTGTTGCTTAAGCCACCCAACCCACGTTACTTTGTTAAGGCAGCCTCTGTGACTTAGACAGTAATGGATAACCAAGAAGTGGGGTGCTGCTGTAACACTAAAAATGTGGAAGTAATTCAGTTTTCTGTTTTTTTTCTTTTTGTGGTGCTGGGGATTGAACCCAGAGTTTTTGGCATGTTAGGCAAGCCCTCTACCACTGAGCTATATCCTCAGCCTCTGGAACTATTTTTAGAACTAGGTGTGATAAAGAGACTGGAAGAATTCTAAGGTGCATGCTAGAAAAACCTAAGATTTCTGTGAAGGGATTATTAAAGGTGATTCTGGTGAAGTCTCAGAAAGAAAAGCAGAAAGCTTTCAAGAAAACTGCCAGGTGCTATGGCACATGCTTATAATCCCTACCTGGAAGCTGAGGCAGGAGGATCAGAAGTTTAAGGCCAGCCTGGGCAATTTAGCAAGGCCAAGTCTCAAAATAAAAAGTAAATCAGGGTATTGTGGCACATACCTGAAATCTCAGCATTCTGGGAGGCTGAGGCAGGAAGACAGCAAGTTCTAGCCCAGTATGAGCAACTTAATGATTTAATGAGACCCTATCTCAAAAAAAATTTTTAAAGGTGGGAAGAGTAGGTCAGCTTGAGAGCCCTATGTTCAATTCTACCCCTCTACTGTCTTAGAAAACTCAGAAATAATCATGAACACAATACTAGCAGAAATATGGACAGTAAAGTCCATTCTGATAGTCTCAGAAGTGAGAAAGATACTACTGGAAAATGGTAGAAAAGCAATGTTTATTACAAGGTGACAAAAAATTGAATTGTTTATGTTGTAGGTTCTAGTCCTTGTGTGTGTGTGTGTGTGTGTGTGTTATAGTATGGTGCTGGAGATTGAACCTAAAACCTTACCACATGCCAGGCAAGTGCCCTAAAACTGAGCTACATCCCCAGCTTCATGATCTAGTGCTCCGTGGAAGCTAGAACTTGCAAGAAATAAAATTGGATATTTAGCTTGGAGATTTCCAAGCAAAGCGTGGAAGGAATGACTGGACACCTATTGACTGTTTAAAAAGTAAAATGTGAGGGGAAAAATGATAGAACTGTTAAGCAAAAGTACAATTTAAATTTAAAAAAAAAATTCTCAGTCTTTCCAGATTCCCAGAACTGAGAAAATGTGTTCAGAAAAGAACACTGATGGCGTGGCTGATGATCTATTTGATTGAGAGAGCAGGGCAGGTAAAGACTGCGATAAGTATAATCAGCCATCTCTACAGAAGCCATGGGATTGTGATGGCAGAAATAGCACTCGTACTAAGGGAGTAGAGAAAATGGCGTGGAGGGAAGGAAGGTTAGGATGATGCAGTATTCGTCAAGAAGCAGACCCCACAGCAGTTGAAAGGTAGTCAAGCTAGTGCTCCCAGAACAGGTCCTGAGTGCATGGTTTGAGGGACAAAGCTGTCTCCTCCTTGGGTGCGACCCCTATCTAGGGGAACTGCGTGGTAGGCTCTTGCAGAGAGCCATTTGATGGTCTTCACAGAGCTGAAGGGACATTTCACCCCCGCACAAACTGGATCCCAGTAGGTTCAGAAGGCAAGACTGCTACCCACTGGTCATTAAGGCAGAGTGTGAAACCAAAAAGGATTATTCTTGAACTTCTGTTAAGTTTTGAATTTGTGTGGAACCCATCATCATCCTTTTCCTCCTTCCCATCTCTCCCTTTTAGAATGTCAATCGCATACTGTATTTTAGAAGCTCATAACTCATCTGGACTCCTAGATTCACAGGTAGAGAGGAGTTTTGCCTCTGGGTGCACTGTACCTTAGGTCCCACCCATACCTGATTTAGATGATGTGTAAATAAGACCCTGGACTTTAGAGTTGATGCTGGCATAAAGTAAGTAAGACTGGGGGCTGCTGAGGTAGACTAGATATATTTTGCTTATGAGAAGGCTATGAGTTTGGAGGAGCTAGGGAAGAAAGAATGACTAAAACAAGACCATACCCCTGGATGACACCTTGGTCTCAACCTTTGACAGAACTTGAGACTGAGGTTTATCTTAAGCAGCACCTGGACTCCTAACAGAAACAGAGATGATAATAGTTTGTTGTTTTAAGTCTTTAAGTTTTGGAGGTAACATGTTATCCAAGATAGGTATGCTGATACACTGCAGGGTTTAAGGTGGCAGTTATAAATTGCTTAATGATTGGAAAGCATTGTAATAAATGTAGTTTTAATGATTTTTTTTGTTGTGAACTTACACAAACTAAGACAGCTACAGCATTGGTAGGTGATAAAAATCTTACAGTACCATAGCTTTACATGTGGTTCATCTTTGACTAAAACCTATCACTGATCCCTTCCATTAGATAACAGGGCTTCTAACAAGTGATAGGATGTTGCCCCATAACAGCCTCACACCAGCCCAAGGTAAAACAGGGTCTGTTTTGGAAAGAAATGTAAGTGTGGGTTTTGTCTTAGTGAGACAATGACAATTGCTTTTAATTTTTTTTTCTTTCTTTTTTGGGGAGTGTGGGGGCAGGGTTAGGGATTGAACCCAGGGCTTTACACATGCTCAGTAAGTATTCTACCACTAAGCTACATCCCTCAGCACAATTATAACTTGGAGTATTACACACTTGTGGCTTACACTGAAATAAAGGCTGTGAATAATCAAGAGTCTTTTGACAGTTCAGTTTTATAGGCAGGACACAGGCTGAGGAAAGCTACTTATTTGAAAATATTAGCTATTTCTAAAAGGAAAAATGACCCAGAAGATGGAGCAAAGAATCACTAAGAATTATTTCCAAAAAGCAGGGATGGGCCTCATAAGAGATTGGTACTGCTGGCCTACCTGGGCCATTTCCTGTCACATCTGTCTCATTTTCTCCCCTTTCTGAAAGGCAGTATCTATTGCAGGTTTTCTATGGAGATCAGGTGCTTCATCTTTTTAGTGCACCGGCCTTCAGATTAAATGATCTAATCAAGTGTGACTCTTTCAGCTCTGATGTCTCAGAACAAGTCTGAGGACACACTTGTGCTATGTCTGAAGACCCACATTCAAAAACTGCACCAGATTGGGAGTGATGGTGCACACCTGTAATCCCAGCACTCAGGAGGCTGAGCCTCAAAGTTCAGCCTGGACAACTAATGAGAACTTGTCTCAAAAAAATTTTTTTTAAATTGTAGCTCAATGTGAAGATACTGGTTCAACCCCCGGTACTACCAAAAACAAAACAAAACAACAACAAAGCCCACAAAAAAACCCTAAAAACCCCAAAACAACAAAAAAAATACACCCAAAGAGCTTCTAGACTTGGGTCCAACTTATATAACACTATCCTATTTCTTTTTATTTTTTGTCAATACTAGGGAGTGAACCTAGGAAGTACAAAGCTACATCTCCTCCTCTTTTTAGTTGAGTTTTAAATTATGGAGACAAAGTCTCGCTAAGTTGCCCAGGGGGGCCTCAAACTTGTGATCCTCCTGCCTCAGTGTCCTGAGTAGCTAGCCAACTTAGATAACGATATCCTAGAGTTTGGCAAACTTTTTCTTTATAGGGCCAGACAGCAAATAATTTTAGTCTTTGTAGGTCATATATGTGATCCCCAGTGTGCATTCTTTGTTTTTGTTTTTTACAACCCTTTAAAAATATGAAAGCCAGGGCTGGAGATTTAGCTCAGTGGTTCTGCCACCTGCCTCACAAGCACAAGGACCTGAGTTCAATCCCTGGTACAAAAAAAT
>NW_022900930.1:10806549-10820183 GCF_012274545.1 Fukomys damarensis
TATATATATGAGGAGCTCTATAAAAATATGTCATGGGGCAGACTTTGCTCTTAGGGTGTTCTGTGCTGCTTACTGCTTGCCTGCACTATGAACTGATGTACAATAGGATGACAGATTTTGGTCTTTTAGGGGAGGCAGTAACTATGTTTATTATGTAGGAGGAACATTTCATTATTGTGGCCACAAGGTTTGTGGTGTTAGCTATATTTCAGGAGCTCTATAAAAATATGTCATGGGGCAGACTTTGCTCTTAGGGTGTTCTGTGCTGCTTACTGCTTGCCTGCACTATGAACTGATGTACAATAGGATGACAGATTTTGGTCTTTTAGGGGAGGCAGTAACTATGTTTATTATGTAGGAGGAACATTTCATTATTGTGGCCACAAGGTTTGTGGTGTTAGCTATATTTCAAAATAACTCCAAATAATTTCACCTTTTTGTGACATGTGTGTCACTCCTGCCATAAAGAAATGGGACTTGTTTGTCCTCCCCTTGAATCTGAGCTGAGCTTATAACTGCCTTGACCAACAGAATGCCAAAGGAACTGACATTCCAGGAATTCTGAGTGCAGGCATTCAAAAATCCTGGCAGCTTCTATCTCCTCCTCCTTGGAACCCAACTTCCATATAATGGAAAGTCCAGGCAGTCACTTGGAGAAGCCTACATGAAGGAAATTCAAACTTTACTCCCATTCCCTAGAGCATCATCTAAGTTCCCTGCTGGCAGCAAGCAATGACAAGCAGCCTATGAATCAGCCACCTTGGAAGCATGTTAAACTTTCATGTTTAGCCACCCCAGCTCACACAACATGGGGCAGAGACAAGCCATCTTCTCAGAATCCTGCACAAATTGCCTATATCTTGGTAAAAAATAAATGACTATTGTTAAACCATCAGGCTCTGGGGTGGTAACTTATATAGCAAAATATAATTAACACACTGGGTTGGGAAAAAAAATGTAAGGAAAGCTCAGGAAACCAGAAATCACTGGGCATTTTCAAAGATGAGCAAGCATAGTAATCCCCAGCATAAGAGATCAACAAAACAACAATTCATAAAACCTATTTGTAAATATACTTTTTTTTTTTTTTTTGCTAGACGACATTAAAGTGGGTCCTTTCAGAGCCATAATAAAAGTTGTTAAAAGTGTGATAAGTAGAAAGCACTAAGACGGAATGAGGCATGAGAGTTGGGCAGCCGGCAAGTCACATTCAGGATTATGTGACTTTTCCTGTCACTAAATCTTATAGCATCTGTAGTTTGAATTTAGGGCTTGGGGAAATGATATATTAGCAAATGGTCTGTAGCCTTTAGAGAACCACAAACAGTCAAATGGTAAATTATAAATTTTGAATGTCTGGTATAGTCTAACTTGTCCAGAATGTGAACCTGTAAGTAAGTGTTAGAAATAAGGTTAAAGATTTAGTTCATTTAGTCATTTTTAAGAACTGCCCTTTAGAAAGAAATCTTGAGGGCCGGGGATTTAGCTCAGCAGTTCGGTGGCCTGCCTTGCAAGTGCAAGGACCTGAGTTCAATCCCCGCACCAGAAAAAAAAAAAAAAAAAAAAGAAAGAAAGAAAGAAAGAAAGAAATCTTGAGTAGCTTGTAAGATAGATTGAATAAGACAAGACAGGAAATGGGAAACAGTGATACGAGTGGTCCAATGGTGAACGATAAAGGATAGGAAGGAAAGCCATTTCTAAGGGAGATGCTACATGATTTGACCAATGACTGAAGGTAAAGGGCTGAAGGAGACTAAGACATCTCATCTAACACCCAAAAGTTCAAGGCTGGAAGAATGTTAAATGCCAACTCCAAAACAAGAAAAAGAAAAAAAGACAAAGGGAAGGAGGAAAGAAGGGAACTAATCCCAGCACACTGGGAGGCCAAAGTAGGACAATCGAAGCTACAGCCCAACATGGGCAATTCAGTGAGACCATGTGTCAAAAAAAAAAAAAAAAAAAAAAAAAAAAAAAAAAAAAAGAGAGCAAAAAAAAAAAGAAAAAAAAAAAAAAAAAAAAAAAAAAAAAAAAAAAATCACAGGCGAGCTGAAACAACAAGGTCAGAGAATAGAAACTTAGGAAATATCTGGGATTAGGCAGAAGGAGAAAGAAAAGAGAGACCAAGTAGTCAGATGTAAAATGAAAGTAAGAACACTGATAAAGGCAATAAATAGCAGCTATCAGCACTGAGCAATGGACTGTGTTACAGTTTTCACGAGGATCGTCACACTTTGCTGACCGAAGACAGCAGGTCACACATACACATTTCTATCCACTCTCCCCAAACCTTCAATACCAGCACAGAAAGGACTCATTGTCATCAACATTTTAAGACGCAAACTCACAATGATAAAAACAAAAGGGGGGAAAACTGAACAGAAACCTCAAGCTAGAAATCCCTCGGAGACTCGGCGGCTTCAGCTGGTAACCACGTGACAGCAAGCACTGGCTGTGGCCTGGAGGCCTCACAGTGGTTTGCATACAGATCCCTCTTTCTTTCATACTCTATTATAACTTTTATGTTTTTAAATTTCTCTCTGTTTTAGAAATATCCAGCCAGAAAAAGAAAATTAGGCATAGCTCCCTTTTTATTAAAAGTTCAGCTCGTTGGTATTCACCTAGCATATGCAAGGCCCAACCACTGAAAAAAACTGTTTTCTCATATGAAAGTTTTTATTAAATTAGCATATATATATATATATATATATATATATAGAGAGAGAGAGAGAGAGAGAGAGAGAGAGAGAGAGAGAGAGACAACTAAGGAACTAGAGTAAACTTTTCTATGGCGTATAAATTTAGGGTTTAGGTAATCATAAGCATTACTGTAGTTTTCACCTTATGTGAACTACTTCAAAATGTGCCTTTCTTTGTTTTGTTTTGTTTGTTTGGTACGGGGGATCAAACTCAGGACCTTGCACTTGCGAGGCAGGCAGTGGCACCACTGAGCTAAATCCCCGGCCCAAAATGTGCTTTTCCTGAGGATGACTTACCATTATAAATGTAAGCTGCACATTCACCAGCTGAAAGGCTGGAAGTGACTGAATGCTCCGGAAAACAATATGGAGTTTCCTCAAAAAAATTAAAAATAAAATTATTGTGGCAGTAAAGCAGTAGGTTGAGATATCTGCACCTCTGTGTTACTGCAACCCAGTTCACAATGACCAAGATGTAGAATCAAACTAACTGTCCATCCGTGGATGAGTGGGTGAAGAAAATACGGTATATACACAAAATGCAACTATTCAACATCAAAGAAGAATATCTGTAATCGGTGACAACAGTGTTGTGAGGATATTATATTAAGTGAAATAAACCAGTTAGAAAGACAAATACCACATGATCTCCCTTATATGTGGAATCTAAAAAAGTCAAAATCAGAAGAGATCAATTGGAGAAAGGGAAAGCTAGTACCAGGATCTGGAGCTGAAACGACGGGGGATGTTGGTCAAAGGACACAAAATTTCAGACAGGAAGAATAAATTCAAGAGAGCTCTCGGGCCATGTGGTAGCTGTAACTGATAACAACAGATTGTATATTTTAAAATGCCTTAAAAGTAGACTTTTTAGTCTTGTCTTCACAAATAAATATATGATACAGGGCATATGTTAACGACCCTGAATTAGTCGTTCAAAACATTATGCTGTCCATCATAAATATATACAATATTTATTTGTCAATTAAAAAATAAATTAAAATAAGCGAATACTCTATAATTCAATGTAGGACATAAAGTTGTAATAGATACAATCATCAATACACTAACAGAACAAAACTTGGGGTTAGACATTTTCATTTTTGTCTAATATGATCTTTGGCATATTTCAATTTATTAATTTTTATTAATTTATTAATTTTTCTAATTGTTTAAAATGTAGTTTCACTCATTTTTAACATATATATTTTTGCTGGGCATAGTGGTGCACACCTGTGATCTCAGGACTTGGGAGGCTAAGGTGGGAAGATCACCTCAAGTTTGAGGTCAGCCTGGGCTACACAATGAGTCAAGGCTAGCCTGAATCACATAGCAAGACCCTGTCTCAAAAAACAAAATAAAAAGAACATATTTATCATGACTTAAATAGTGTATAAATGAATTTTCATTAGAAATATATTATGGATATTTATCTATATGAAGACATCTAGGTATTTGCAACCTCATCTTTTAAAAATATTTTTAAAAGTTTTTGTTTGGAGAGGGTCTCATTATGTAGTTTAGGCTGGTCTTAAATTCACTGTGTAGCCCAAACTGGCCTCAGACTCATGGCAATCCTCCTTCCTCAGCCTCCAAGTACTGGGATTACAGGTATGCACCACCATGCCTGTTGTCTTTGTGGAAGAACCGTGTAGAATTTCACTGAGTATGGATGAGCCCTATGCAGATGAACACTTAGTTTGTAGTTTTTTAAAAAATATTCAACAGTACTGTGATGAACACCTTGCACAAATATTTTTATAAATTGCCTGAGTATTTCTAAGAAAATAATAAGCCAGGCACTTTTGAAGTATAAAGACTTACAGTTAGAAGGCTGACAGCCTTTGCTCTTTTCCCTATAGTGAAGACGTGCCAATTTAATTATAACACTTTAACAATGGAGAAATATTTTTTCATTGTGCCAATCTGTTAGTGAAAAGTGATAAAATATCATTCTTTTAATTTATAGTTCTTGATTATTGGCAGAGATGATTATAGTTTCCATAAGTACCAGGTTCTTAGAATCCAATAATGAATAGGAGAGGTTCCATCAGATGCTACCCTACGCGGACGCTAGGAAACACTGGATTGATGATCTTGAAAGAGTTTGAAATGGAATGGTAGTGAGACATGAGCTTCAAGAAGTAGAGGCCAGATTATTAAGATTTTAAATCCTTAGTAAATTATAGAAGCCAGTTTGGACTTTACCCTAAGGCAGTAATACGATGTATTCATTAGAACACTTTCGGCTGCAAGTAACAACAAAAAATATGACCATGACTAAACAAAAGTTAAAATTTTTCACATGATAAGAAGTGTGCTGCTTGGCTTGGTTTGTCTCCTGTCATCTTTTTACTCTGCTATTCTCTTTTCGTGATCCCACAATATCTCCCTTCTAGTCTTGAGGTAGCCACAGCAATTCCAAGCCCTGAGTCCTTACATGATTATGTTCCATGGCGTAGGGAAAGAAGGCAGAGTCTCTATTAGCAGGGAGGAAAGCCCTTCCCAGAAGGATCTAGCAGAATTCCTCATCTGTCCTTGGCCAGAACTGGAGCTGGTGGGAACCCCACATTGCACTGAACACTGAGGAAGCAGGTACCTGGTATTCTCAGCCTCTGTGACAGGAGGCAGCTTTTATCTGCTAAGAATGGTCACTAGGGGCTGGGGATTTGGCTCAGTGGTTCTGCGGCCTGCCTTGCAAGCACAAGGGCTGGATAGCAGTGTTGTTCTCTGCATTTGAAGGGTTTTGAGCAAACAAGTGGTGTGATCAAGTTTACATTTAGTTCTTTTGGTTTTTTGAGACAGGGTCTTGAGATGTAGCACAGGCTGGTCTGAACTCATAGTGATCATTGAGTTCTTTGTTCTTCCAAGTCTTCTTGCTCCTTACTTTCCATTAGTGCCCCCCGGGTCCCCCTACTTTTGGTAGGGTGTTGAACCCAGGGCCTTCGCACTGAGCTACATCCCCAGCCCTTTTTTTATTTTGACACAGTGTCTCACTACCTCAGTTGCCCAGACTGGGCTAGAATATGCAATCCGCCTGCCTCAGACTCCCAGAGTGCTAGGATTTCAGGCATGCACTACCATACCTGGCTTCCATCATTTTCTTCTTCTATTCTCAACTACTGTGTGTGTGTGTGTGTGTGTGTGTGTGTGTGTGTGTGTCTGTGTGTGTCTGTGTGTGTGTGGTTCTGGGGATTGAGCTCAAGGCTGCATGTGTGCTGGGCAAGCACACTACCCCTGAGTTATATCCGCAGTCCTCAGCTACCACTTCTTATGCTTACTTTTTCCACTTTATTTTTTCAATCATAATAAGCTCATTTTCTACATTTCTAAACATTTGTGACTCTTTGATTCTGATGTGATTACCTAAGATGACTAATCCATAGCATTTGACATAAGTACTTCAAAAAGTCTTAGTTGATCCAAAAAGTGTTCTAAAACAAGCAATACTATGAGTTTCAAGTATACTCAGACACACCTCATATTGTCACTGTGTGTTAACCAAAACTTGCCTGATTTTCATTATTAACATAAGAAAATGATACAGTTGTGTGTCTGGCATGCCATCAATAAATGTTTGTAGAACAAAAAATTTTAAATAAATACTAGCTTCCAATCCATGTCTTTACTTCAACACCTTTTTTTTTTTAGAAAACAGAAATGAGAGCAACCTTATGAATTTTTCTGGAATGTTCATTGACTTTTAAAGACCAAACAATGAAATAGCCTCATCTGACACTCCTACTATGCCTACTTAGACCATACTTAAAACATGTGAAAGCTATTAAAGTTAGGCTTGGCTAGATGATTCTCCTTTTAACCATGATGCAAATTCACTGAATTGTCTTTCAAGTTTGGTGCCACTTCAGTGAAGCATTCTAGAAAATGTTTTTTGAAAAACATTTTATGAAACTGTCTGGAACTCATTTCATGAGTGCTGATTTTGATTTCAGGTTGACCAGAGATAATCAGACTTGCTGTCATAGACTCTGGGCTATAAGCTGCTGTGATTCCATGCATCTTGAATGTCAGTCTGAACTGAATAGCAGCCAGTTAACAAGTACTGAGAAGTGTGCATGTGAAGATTACGGAAGAAAGTTTATGCTTCCACTTTTGTGACCTACTCAATAACAAACATTCTGGCTGGGCTTGATGGCTCAGGCCTGTAATGCCAGCTCTATGGGAGGCTGAGGGAAGAGGAAGGCAAGTTCAAGCCTAGCCTGGGAAACTGAGCCTCATATGAGACCCTGTCTCAAAAAACTGAGTTGGGACTATTGCTAGGTGTTAAGGCCCTGGGCTCAATCTGCAGTAGCCCAAACAAAAACAAAAACAAAAACAAAATGATGACCCTTTTAATACTTCTAATGAAAGTTAAGTATTTTAGGAATAACTCACAGGAGGACTTTATACTAGCTATTATTGAATGAATGAATTCTTGAGTTATACACACAATATGAACTATAGTTTGAGATTAGAGTTACTGCTTTATATTAATTTTGTGGTTTTTCAGAGTGAACCCAGTAGGATGATATTGCAGACAATTTAGAGATATGGCATCCATGTTGAGTACAAACTCTGCCACTCCTAAGTATTAACTTTGAAAGAGTAGTTTAGTTTGCTTAGGTACAGTTTCTTTATTTGTAAAACTGGTCTAGCGATCATAGTGAGCCTGCTCATATCCTGCTCAGAGTTGCTGTCAGGAGCACATGAAAGAGAATTTTCATCATTATTATTAGAGATAGGCTGGCCTTGGGCTCCTGAGCTCAAGGGATTCTCTCTCTCTCTTTTTTTTTTTTTTTCAGTACCTGGGCTCAATCTCAGGACCTTCTGCTTTCAAGGCAGGCGTTGCACCACTGAGCTAAATCCCTGGCCCTCAAGTGTTTGTCTTGCCTCAGCCTCCAAAGTAGCTGAGACCACAGGCATGCCCCACTACATCTGGCTAACCCATATTTATTTATTTAATTTATTTTTGGTACCGGGGATTGAACTCGGGTCCTTGCACTTGCAAGGCAGGCCACAGAACCGCTGAGCTAAATCCCCGACCCTAACCCATATTTAAGTACAAACAAATTGATGCACAAGTCACCCGTTCATAAACTCCTTGATTGATATGTTTGCACATGACCAACCACGTGAAATAAATTTGCCAAGCGCCAGGTTCCTCAAGTATACTGTGCAGTGCTAATATAGAGCCTGCTTCTCTGGAGATTTGCTCAACTAAGGGCGTGGTATGCCTTCTATCTTTACAATGAAATACAGACTTCCTATTAAAAGTTGTATCCTTTATTTGAAAAGCTCGAGTAGGACCATTCTCTAAAAAAATAAAAAAGTTCTAGATGATTAAATTTAGGTACTGAAACCTTCTGAGAATATCTTCTGATTTCTGGCTGATAGCACTATATTCTGCATTGGATTTTTAAACTGCATGTGACTCCATTTAATTACTTTTGCTTTTCACTATGTGGCTGCTTGTGAGGAAGCACCAATAATCACACTGACCTTAGTAAGTCTGCCTCTTCTGATTGATCTGTTTCTGTTACGTTTTTTGCTCATAAGTAAAAATTTTATTTCCTGAAGTGTTTTCACTAAACGTGTGTGCAGGAAATACTGATATTTTACTGCCATCTTTGCCTTTTTTTTTTTCTTCTCTAATTTAAGGGCTTTTATCCTTTTGCCATGGAGAAGAAATTACTTGAGTGTGCTATCCTACTGCTGCATTGATTATTAATCACACACTTTGCTGGCTTTCCTCTGTTTATGATTTGCTTCTTTTTACATTTTACTCTGAAATAGTTTCAAACTTACAGAATTGCAAGAAGAGTACGGGGAACTCCTATTTACATCTCAGCCGGAGACACCATGGAGTTTTGCCAACTCCTTCAAAAAAGTCCTTGAAAGCAAAAGGATCCAACCTAAGACCACACATTGTTCTTAGCTCTTGAATCTCTAGTTTCCTTCAATCTTGAAGGATTCGTGGCTATTTTTATACTATACCTTAGTTGTGTTTGTGTGAGGTTTCTTTCCCCACGATTAAATTGAGGCTCTGTATCTTTGGGAGGGTTAGCTCAGAGGTGGGACTGCGTTTTACTACTGCATTGTCCATAGGTAGCACATCCCAAAATGATGTTAATAAGGGCCTGATGGCAAAACATCTTTTCTCTTTGGAAATTAATAATTGTTTTGTAGGGATGAACATTGAGGCTGGGTTAATATCTTGCTCCCTGTGATGAATGGCAATTTAAAAATTCCTTTGCTCCTTTTACATTTATTACTTTTCTGTCTGTCTATATATCTGTCTATCTGTATCAGTGACGATTCATGAACTCCTATTTCATTCAATAGGATAGAATATGTTATTATCATTATTTATTTTAATACTCAAATTGTTCCATTTGGATAGTTGAACCCCCATTTGAGCTGTTTCCATTCCATGTCCTCTTTTTTTTTTTTTGGTACTGGGGATTGAACTCAGGACCTTGCACTTGCAAAGCACGCAGCAGAATCACTGAGCTAAATCCCCAGCCCTAGTTCTGAGTTTCTCATGCCTCAGACCTGGAACTGGCCTGCTTAGTTGCTCACTAGCTGCTTACTCACTCGCTTGCTTGCTCTCTTGCTCCCTCCTTCCCTCTCTCTTTCCTTCCTTCTTTCTTTTCTTTCTTTTCTTTCTTTCTTTCAGAGTAAGAAAGGTTTATCTTTCTTACCACCTAGCTCCTTTGTCGGGTAATTTGTACAGCAAAGTCACAATGTGGTACAGTGTGGGTACAATGTGGGTCAAACTATAATCAACCTGTAGGACTACAAGTATAGCTGCTTAGCTAATATTGATCCAACAGGGAAACATGTCATGTAGCCACAGGGTATACGGCTGACATCATTAACCTTGGCTCATCTATAACTTCCAAAAAAGAAACATTTTGGGAAAGGATTGGCCCAGGTATTCTGCTCTGATGCATATCTGGACTTAATGAACTGGGTAGTACTAGTTACAGGATAATCTCAAATTTCTATTCATCCCTTAGGGAAGTATACGTGTTTGGCCATTGTGACTGTAATTTTAAGGCCTTGACTTCTTCACAGGTGCCTCCAGCCACAGTTGTGATGTACTCACATCTTCTGTGCAGACTTCCTTCAGAACCTGTCCCTGTCTGACTGCCTATCAATTTCTTTCTTTTTTGGTTTTTTTGAGACAGGGTCTCAGTATGTAGTTGAGACTGACCTGGAACTCACTATGTAGCCCAGGCTGGTCTCGAACTCACAGCAATCCTCCTGTCTCAGCCTCCTGAGTGCTGGGATTACAGGCGTGTGGCACCACGCCCGGCTGCCTATCAATTTCTATCCAACAAAGCTGTCTGCAATGTTCCCCCCTCTGAAGAGGTGAAGTTTCAATCTAGCTGCTTTGAGCTGAGGAGGGTCACTGTCGGGAAGACCATAGTCAGAGGCATTCTCCAAAAAGCTAATCTACTGGGCCTTGTATAAAAGTCATATTGCAGTTTGGAGGGATAAACTCCTTTTACAAGGTCCATCTAGTGGATCCTGGTAAAAGGAGTCTGGTACATTTGTCATTAATTTCATCTGCAGGATCACTTGGAGTCTGGCAGCTTCTAGCAGAATAAGCAAAATTTTCTGAAATTAAAGCACACACACAGGACTAGAATAGCAGTTGTAGCCAAATGGCTCCCAGACCTCGCTACTGATGGAGGTTATCTACAAGTCTGATATTTCTTTTTAAGGCTTTTTTCTTCGCCAGATCTGAATTATTTATTTAATGACAACAAATTTCATGTATTAGTGCCCAAGTCCATCCAGTCTTGATAGATGACCATCCAGTCTTCTTAGATGTAAGAAGATGGAGAGTTTGAAGGACAATTTTAGCTAAGGAATTTAAAGACTTTTGCCGAGCTTTATAGCTATTACTGTGGCTTTGTAGCCTCACTGAACTATAATAGCAGTTAACAGCAGTAGTAGCTGGAAAACTGCGAGCAGGGATCGGTGACTTGAGTGCCCTTTCTATATCTGGCCTTTATTACTGTGGTATTATTCTTACATGTCTTCTGGTTATACTTTTCTGCTGGGTGTTTAAGACCGAGTTAAAATGAGACCTGTGTTAATCAAAATTAACCCTTTGCTGTCTATCAAGGTCATTTACATTTCCTCAGGCGTTACTTTAGGAACCCTGTATAGAGCCTCTCAAATCCTCTGTCACTGTCAGCTGCTATGACAGGTCACAGTATTGCTTGACTATGTAGTTTTCTGTGAAAGCATGGGAGACTTTTCTCTCTCTGATGATCCTTCTTTTTGACATACCGGACATTGGTTTACTCCTGTTCTCTGGGGTCCAACAACTCCCTGCTTGGGAGGTTGGGTGACTCACCAGAGTTGTGACATCTTGTGGAAATGTTCCCTCGTGTCCTGGGTCCTTGGAGATTATCTATCTATCTATCTATCAATGAACTGTTATTTCGGGTTTTTTTTTTTAATGTATCAAGTATCGAACTCAGGACCTTGAGCTTGTGAGGCAGATGTGGTGACACTGAGCTAAAGCCCTGGCCCAAACTGTTATTTGTTTACTAATCATTGTTGTCTTAGAAGTTGAATCTGTGCAGAATGTTATTAGGTAACACTTACAAAGTTTTAACAGAGAAAACTTGAGATTGAGGGTAATATAACAATTATGATGACATTATTAAGTCTGAAACAATTTAAATATCTACTTTAGTATAGAATAACTTTTTAGTCAGTTACCTTTATCTAATTACAAACTATTAAATGACATAGAGAAAGTTTTACCTAATTTGCAATCTTTTAACTACCCTCTCTTATCAGTGTGACATTTAAGGGAAATGTACTTCTTTATAGATGTACTTTACAGATTGTTAATGTCTAACTTTTAATTTTTAAAGTGACATTGTCAGGGGCTCCTAGTTTTGAGCATCTCTGAGTGTTATAACACATATATAACATACATAACAATCACTTAAGCATAATCCTTGAAAAGTATCTGTATCATGTGGCTGGCTGTCCAACACTGGATTGGCATGCACATTTCATCACAAGTAGCTGGAACACAAGTAAGGGAAAACCAGATGCGTAAGCCTAAAAAAGTTTATCACCAGAGACCACTTTAGCTGGAAATCACCAGTGTGATAAGATGTTTCTTCAATTTGGTTTCTATGAAGGCCTAGGAACACTTGGAAAACACAAATATACCATAAAGTTATCAATATTTTGTATCACAGCTCTATAGAAATCTTTACATATTTAGTTAACTCTCAAGACAAATTTTAGACTCCTTTAAGAGGTTTTATTAGATGTAACTATATTGACAAGAAGTAAAGACATTCTTACAACTCTGATAAGTTTGGGAAACTGTTAATGACTGCAGCTAGACTTATCACTCAACATACAAGTGTATCTCATCTATACAATAACAAAATGTTTAGTCTAAACTAATAAACATAGATAAAGCTTAAATGTCTGGACCAGATTTAAAGAGATGTCACATTTTGATTTTTATATGTTTGTTTTATATGTTTTATATAACATATAGTTTATATGTTTAAGGTCTGAACACATATTGTATAAAAGAGAGAACTTATTAGCTACTTTATATATATTAAAGCTACAGTCTTACTTCTATAAGCTTAACTTTGAAGCTTGTTTTTAGATGTATATACATATGTGTCTAAATATATGTTATATCATAAACTAAGATAATAGTTGTTTAAGCAATTATGAACTGATTCTTGAAAACATTTTATAGGTTAATATTCAATTACTCCTTGACTTTTTTTTTTTGGTTTTTTGAGACAGGGTCTCACCATGTAGTTGAGACTGACCTGGAACTCACTATGTAGTCCAGGCTGGTCTCAAACTCATAGCGATCCTCCTGCCTCAGCATCCCGAGTGCTAGGATTACAGGCGTGTGCCACCATGCCTGGCTCTCCTTGACTTTTAAAGCTTTAGTAACCAAAAGCCTAACATGAGAACAAGAGAAATTTATTTTAGTAAAATATAGAAATTTTGATTTTAAATCTAACTTTGTAAGTTTAGCCAAGAGCATTTCAATATATGAATAAAACCTCATTGCTTCAGACATAGAAAGCTTAACCTTTTAATCATAGCCAACTTAAAAACGTTTTAACAATTGCTTTAGATGACTCATGAGAACCTAATCATAACATTTAACCCTTCAAGCTATACGTTTTTTGTTTTGCTTTGTTTTGTTTGGGGTTTTTTTGGTACCAGGGATTGAACTCGGGTCTTTGTGCTTGCAAGGCAGTCCTCCAAACCACTGAGCTAAATCCCCGGCCCTATATGTATTATTTTTAACCATGAAAATCCTCGTAAGGCTGGTGCAACCACTTTAGAAATCAATATGGAGATACCTCAAAGAGCTGGGACTAGAGGTTCCATTTGACCCAGCCATCCCTCTGCTGGGGATCTTTCCAAAACAATTAAAGGAATCATACCACAGCGATATAAGTGCACCAATGTTTATAGCGGCACAGTTTGTAATAGCTTAATCTTGGAAACAGCGCATTTGCCCATCAGTTGGAAACTGGGTAAAGAAGATGTGGTTTTTCTATAAAATGGAATACTACTCAGCCATAAAGAATGAGAAATTAGATTCATTCATAGGAAAATCGATACATATTGAGGATATACTCCTAAGTGAAATAAATAAGTCACACATGTGTAAATACCGAATAGTTTCTCTGGTGTGAAAAGCTATTAATAGTACATAAGATCCTAATGGGATAATTGACAATGTGAAATAGAAAGAAAAGGGCTAAAGGTATGGGAGAAGTGGGAAGGGTAGGGGAAAGGTAATAAGGGAAAAGAAAAAAAAAACATGAGAAAATGAAAAAATGGAAATAAAGTGTTTATAAATGGGGAGAGGAGGAGGGGGTGAAGGGAGGGCAGGGACAAGGGGAAAAA
>NW_022900930.1:10820331-10863932 GCF_012274545.1 Fukomys damarensis
TTTTTTTTTTTTTTTTGGTACTGGAGATCAAAATTGGGGCCTGTGCTTGTGAGGCAGGTGGCGGAACCACTGAGCTAAATCCCCGGCCCTAAGCTATGCCAGCTTTAAAGACATGTTTATCCTTATTAACTCACTGTTAACCCTGTGAATGTAGGTATCTGGGCTATATCTTGAGTGTCTATTATCTATATACTAAAATAGAACATATATCTGAAAACTGAGATACAGAAACATACACAGCAACCCAATCACAAATAACCTTTATGCTATCAAACTTTAAGGCCTTTATTTATCAATTTATTGATTGATTGATTTTTGAGACAGGGTCTCACTATGTAGTTGAGACTGACCTGAAACTCACTATGTAGCTCACAGCAATCCTCCTGCCTCAGCCTCTGAGTGCTGGGATTACAGGTGTGCACCACCACGCCAGGCTAAGGCCTTTATTTGTAAACTACTCTGAATACCTTTCCTGTTAGTTAACACTATAGATTTATAACCATAAAGAGTCAGAGGTGAGAGAAGATCTCTGAGGTTTTCTCTTTTTACCTTTAGAGAAAAATCAACTTTAAAAAAATTTTTGTCTTAAATTGGTCTCATGTTCATAAAATATAAATTTGGGGGGATAGACATTGAATTACCTATAATCATACGAGATTTCCTACATACCTTTAAGATGTCCCTTGTATACCTCTGGAAAGAGAAGACGACGAGAAAAAATCTGAAAACCAGGGTCATGCTATGAGAATGTCCCAAACCGGAATCAGGCCACACCAGTGTGCTGCCCCAAACCAGGGTCATGCCATATGCACAGCCTGCCCCATTCCCCAGAGTCAGAACTACCCAAGGGAGCAGAGCAGCTCTGCTCTGTTACCAGCATGGCAGCTCTATCCTATTTTCTGTCATGTCCAGAATAAATGCCCTAGTTTCTAGAATATGGCTATTCCAACAAGAGTTCAGGGAAGCAGGAAAAGAAGTTGTGTACAACAGTTAGGCTTTACCAAAAAATCTACCTCAAAGATCTTTATATCTAGAGGCTTGTAACACACACAAGGAACTCAGAGGGTCTTAAAAGTCTGGAGATTTGGCCGGGGATTTAGCTCACCAGTTCTGCCGCCAGCCTTGCAAGCACAAGGACCCGAGTTCGATCCCTGGTACAAAAAAAAAAAAAAAGAAAGAGATATTATCTAGAGGTCAGGGATTTGGCTCAGTGGTTCAGCTGCCTACCTTGCAAGCACAAAGGCCCAGGATTGATGCCCAGTGCCAAAAAAAAGTCTGGAGATTTTACCTAATTACAGATCACATATCAAGGAAAGCAGAGGCCATGTGCGATGCTCTCTCTCTCACACACACACACACACACACACACACACACACACACATGATGAAGGGCATCAGACTCCTCTACTCTCCAACTCTACATTTCTATGGTAACAACAACAACAAAAAAGTTAAATGGTCTTAGTGTTCTGAAAGATGAAATCCTGAGTAGGGAAGAGAGACCAAACCATTATTCTTGGTTTGAATCCATAGACTTCACTAAGTCCCCTGGCTTCAGAGAAAACTATATTTCACAGGCCCCAGGGATTGGGGGAAATGAGAGCAAAGAAAGAAAATGACTAAGTAAATACAAAGCTGTTTGGCTGGACTTTACCATATCAAAGCCAAGATTCCCACAGCCTCCGTACTGCTTTTAGGTCCCTTCACGATCACCAAGATAAATGTCATCAGGCTGCTTCTGAGGGTCCCTGAGGCTGAAATAAGGAACTTAATCCACCCCTTTCAAATAAGTTTGCAGGTTCACTGACTTCTATTGTAAAAAAATAATTTTCAAGATGCAAGAGAAGAGACATGAGAAGGATTTACTAGAGATAAATATAGGACACAATGAAGGGCTGAGTGTGAGTTCTCAGAGAAATGAGGCACTTGGAACTGGCCATTTCTCTAAAGACCGTGGAGAAGGATATTTAGGTACCAAGAGCTGAGCTTTAGGTGTGTTCAGTTATAAGTCCTCCTAATGCACAGAACTAGGGAATATATAAATGCACGCACACACACGTGCACGCACACACACACACACACACACACCCACGGAAAAAGAATAGATGAAAAAGGATGTATGACACATAGCAATGTCAAAGAAGTTCTTTGGGAAGAAGAATGCTTGCCTGGTGTTAAAGAGTTTTACTAGATAACAGAAAAGACTGTATCTGTAAGAAGTAACAGAATTATTATAATTGGCTTTCACCATTTCACAGCCTTATAAGAGCTAAGACAGTGGTAATACAGAACTGGTGGGTGTGGTGGCTCAGGCCTATAGTCTTAGCCACTTGGATGGGTGAGGCAGGAGGACTGCAAATCTGAAGTCAATCTGTAGCATTCAGTGAGACACTATTTTTAAAATAAAATTTAATTTTAATCCAGTGCCTTAAACCACTCGGCCAAGCTACCACAGTTTAAAATTTAATTATATATTTTAAATTAAAAAAAATTTTTGCACCAGGAATCAAACTTAGGACCTCACACTTACCAGGCAGGTGCTACACTGCTGAGCAACATCCCTGGCCCTAAAAATTAAATTTTAAAAAGGACTGAGAATGTAGCTCAGTGATAGAGTGCTTGCCTATGCCTAAAGCCTTAGGTTCAAACACCAGTATCACAAACATAAACAAAAAACAGTATATACAGTCGGCCCATGCCTGTAATTCCTGCTACTTGGGAAACAGGAAGATCCCTTGAGCACAGAATCAGGGCCACATTAAAAGACTCTTCTCCCTGTCTTCAAAGAAACTACATAAAGACCATGTGCTCATTCTGGAGCAGGAACTTGATCATGCTGGTTGAATCTGTCAGTGGGTGTGTGTCTACCCTTTAGACCATATGGTTTACATCAGCATGGAGGTCTAAATGTAGGAGGGAATCCTACCTACAGTAGAGATCTAGAAGCAGTGTGGTTAACATCAGAATATTTCTGATCATCAGCAAAATTACCTGCCTTTGATGAGTCTGTGTCCCTTCTGTCCTAATACTGTCATCCTTTAGTGATTAAAAGAATCAAGACAGCTGTATGCAGTGGCACACACCTGTAATCCTAGCATGTGGGAAGGTAAGGCAGGAAGATCCCCATGAGTTTGTGGCCAGCCCGGATTACACAGTGAGTCCAAGGCCAATCTGAACTACATAAGGAGACCCTGTCTCAAAAAAAACAAAATTAAAACAAAAAACAAAATTAAATAAACTAAAATGAGGGTATGTGCTACATTTCTAGCCAAAATTATTATCCAAACTTATTTTGAAATTAAAGAAAAGCATGTCATGAAAGTATCTAAAACTCAATAAAACAACAACTCAGTTTTTAAATGGGCTAAAGATTTGACAAATATTTTAGTAAAGAAGATACAGGTATGAATGTCAGACATATGAAAAGTGGATGTTACATATTTAAACATATATGAATGCTAGGCACATGAAAAAAGCCTCAGCATAATTAGATAAATTGAATTAAAACTACAATAAGATGGCCGGGTGTGGTGGCACATGCCTGTAATCCCAGCACTTGGGAGGCTGAGACAGGAGGGCTGCTGTGAGTTCAAGACCAGCCTGGGCTACAAAGTGAGTACCAGGTCAGTCTCAACTACATAGTGAGACCCTGTCTCAAAACAAAACACAACAAAAAAACTACAATAAGATGCCACTGCGTGCCTGTCAGATGGCTAGAATTTTAAATACTGATATTATCTAGCACCAATAATGATGTGAAGGGACAAGAACTCTTAAACATTAGAAAAATTGTTTGGAAAACAATTAAATATATATCATATGACTCAGTAATCACATTTCTGGGTATTTACCCAAATGAAATAAGAACTTGCACCCAGACAAAAGTCTGTATGTGAGTGTAACGGCCATATGTATAACCCCCAGTGACTGGAAATGACTCAAGTATGTTTCAGCTGGTGAATAAGTAATTATACTATGAGCGCAGAAGTCACACATGTCACTCTTTCGTACTCTGCTGGTTAGTATCCTTATAGCCCCTACCCAACTGCACAGGAGACTGGGAAATGTGGAAAGCACGTGAATATTTTATCAGGAGCCATCACTTCTACTCAACAATCAAATAGTTTACAAGGAACAGGAATGGTCAGGGGATGCTTCCTAAAGGAATGAGATTTGTTGTGCGTTAGAAGATGCTTCTGGCTTGCTCACTGGAGGGAAGAGAGAAAGCAGAATAATTCTTTGGTGCCCTTAATGGACATTAATGAGTCCAACATAAAGGGTGAAAATGTATTTCAAAGTGCCACTAGAGAACTAAGTTGGCACAAGATTGCAAAAGGTCTTGAACGTTTCACCAACGGTATTAATATGCAAGAATTAATATATGAGTGATATGAGTGCCACTGGAAACTTTTCAGGCAGAGACTAATGTGAACAAAGTGAATTTTTTTCAGGAAGACTAACCTAGTAGTAACATGTACCTTGGCTTATATTATTTTATAATGCACAGATCTAATTTCAAGCATTCTGTTGACCTTAAAACATCCTTTGGAAGACTTTCATTTCTGAAAAAAAGGCAGGCTAGATAGCCTAAAAAAAAAAATCCCATTACAAAACACCTCAGATATAGAGAGAATCCAAATGGCTCTGGAGACCCATTTCCTTTCCCATTGATAGTGGTAAGAAGCTGCCTCAGCAGGTCTGTGTTAGCTCAGCAGAACAACAGCTTTGTCAGTGGCTGAAATCCAGAGATTCCTTCTTACAACAAGCTAGTTTCATTAACCAGGAAGCTCCTAATGTCATAGTCTAATTTCACAACAAATTAGCTATTCTTTGCCCAAGAAAACTTATCTACAAGATAGCAAGAAGATGGGCAACCCGCGTAGCCTGCTGATTTGCTGCCGGTAAGTTTGCTAGTCAAGTTTCTCATTACTTTTCACAATACCAAATGTTGCTAGTAGTGTTTATATCTGTATCTTTTACATAGCAGAATGCATATATTTTTAAATGTATGTCGAAGCTGGTAACAAAGTAAGGGAAATCCTCAGAGGCCAAAAGGTGAGTGCCATTAAACTGAGAGAAGACATTTGCAACTAATGAAGGATTAGTATCCAAAACATGTGAACAACTCTTAAAGATTAGTAAGCATAAAACATATAATCTGATATTGGAAATGAAAAGACAAGAATAGGAAATGCACAGAATAAAAAATGCAATATACAAAACTCTCATTAAGTCAAGGAAATAAAAATCACATCACTTTGTGATTTTTATATTGGTGGAGAATTTAAATAAAGTCTGCAAATTCCTGTACAAACTCTGCCTCAGGGTAAGCAAGTTATTGATCTGAAAAAAAAATTCTCTTTAGAGGAATATTTTAATATATGAAAGAAGAATAATAGTCTCTTATGATTTTGCAACTACTAATGAAATAATAAATTAAGCAGTGATTTTCAGTGAGCCGCTGCCTTTATATACAAAATAGAAACAACTAAATATTATGTAGCCAGGCATGTTGGCTCATGCTGGTAATCCCATCATTTGGGAGGCTGAGGCAGGAGGACTGCTGTGAGTTCAAGGCCAGCCTTAACTACATAGTGTGACCCTGTTTCAGAAAATAAATAAATAAATAAATAAATATTATATACATCCTCATGGAGGACTATAATACCCCAACCAAGGAAATGTTTTTGTTGGAAATTTAATCAAGATTCTAGATCTAACAAATGAACTATTGGAAATACATGGAACAAAGGAACATGTTAAACAGCACCACAAGGCTGCATTTAACAACCCAGACAATGGGAAACTGTAACACAAACCACTATTTTTTTCATCAAATTGCAGAAGTAGAAAGAAGAGAGTTTTTTTCTTCAAGTAAGTTATATGACAAAATGAAACAAAATTTTTTTGTTATCCCCCACCCCCCGCACTGGGGATCAAATTCAGGACCCTTGCACACACTTTTGGCACTGAGCTAAATCCCAGGCCCTTGTGTGTCATCATCTTTAAAGTACTCAGACAAAAAAAAAATTCTCTCTTATGAAGGAGAAACATTTAGGACAGATAGTTTTTATATGGACTGATTTGAGCAGACAGTAAGAAATGAAACAAATAAGTGAAACAAAAACAAAAGTATGTGACAATTGAAGAAATTTGAACATTAGATGGATATTTCATGATATTAAAGAATTATTGCTTAATTAAGTGTAATACTGATGTTGTTCTGTTTTTTGTTTTTGGTACTGGGGATGCAACTCAGGACCTTGCATTTGCAAGGCAGGCACAGTGCCACTGAGCTAAATCCTTGGCTCTGTTCTTCTGTTTTTAAGGGTGATATAGAGGAACCCTCAGGAGGAGCTGGAAATATTCTAGATTATAGGTGTCCAACCTTTATTTGTTTTTTATGCGGTATTGGGGACTGAACCCCAGGGCCTCACACTAAGCTATATCTCTAGCCCTTTTAAAATTTTATTTTGACACAAGAGTCTCAGAGTTACCTAGTCTGGGCTCAGATTTGTCGTCCTCGCATCTCAGCCTCCCACAGTGCCGGCAGTATAAGCCTGTGCCGCCCTACCAAGCCAGGTGTCCGAGCGGTATCGTATCTGGGCTGCACTGAGCGAAGAGAAGTTGCATTAGGTGCAATACAATACATAATATAGTCAATGTGGATAAGTAACAAACATTTCTGTTAAATTATTTCATGAAGAGGGCTGGGGATTTATCTCAGTGGTGGGGTCGCCTGCCCCATAAGTGTAGGGTCTTGAATTTGAACCCCAGGATCAAAAAAGAAAAGAAAAAAATTATTTTATGAAGTAACACAATAGGCCCAAACTTAGTAATTAAATAAGAACACTTACATGTCTACTTAATAACAATAAACATCCATATCTTCACAGGCACACACATGATAATTTTATTGGTAATTGGCTGTATTTTATTCACCAAGTCACCCAGCATGTGCAATGTCTGATATACTTTGATCCCACAACTGTGTGTGTGGGTACGAGAGGTAGAGTCTGCCCTTCCCCCATACAGCATTTTGTTATTGCCCTTGCAGGACATGCAATTAAGTCACACACACACACACACACACACACACATCACATAATAATGTTAAAGATTTAGAATCTTGTGGGGCTATATTACTAGCTGCCCAGGGCTACATATGGCCTACAGGCCACAGGTTGCACACAATTGTTCTAGATAATTATCTCAGTTGTAGTGGCATGATTGAGAATGTGTAAAAAATTCACCTTTTCAGTGAGCACGCTCTAAAGGGCTGCCTTTTATTGTAGGTTTACTTAACTTTTTTTTGTTTTGTTTTGTTTTTGTTTTTTGAGACAGGGTCTCACTATGTAGTTGAGAATGACCTGGAACTCATTATGTAGCCCAGGCTGGTCTTGAACTCACAGCAACACTCTTGCCTCAGCCTCCCTGAGTGCCGGGATTATAGGCATGGGCCATCATGCCCGACTTGTTTACCTTAGCTTTTAAAAGGCAGATTCTTTTTTCTTTTTTTTTTTGTATCAGGGATCAAACTCAGGTCTTTGTACAGAGTCCTTATTTTTTAGGAATACATTATGAAATGTTTACAAGTAAAGCAATGTAATATCTCAGATTAGCTTTAAAATACTCCAAGAGAGCCATGAAGATCAACCATGAATTGGTAAATGCTAAAACTGGGGAATGCTTTATAATGTCATTCCTGTACCTGTTTGAACTTTGGTAATGTAGTTGTTTTTAAATGTCTGGCAAGATATTAAGTAGAACAATATTTCTGGAAGTGGAAAGGCTTTAAAGATGCTGACAGTTCCTGAAGAAAACCTGAAGAAAATAGACTGTCCAGCATTATTGAAACGTTTTTTTAATTCTCAAAAAGCTGATAAAGAAAAACATGGTGTGAAAAGAAAATATTTATCAGACAGTAAAATCTGTTGATAGCAAATCAGAGAAGAGATGCTGCTGAATAAAAGCTAGACCGTAGAAAAGGGAGGGAGACCTTCTGAAGACAGGAAAGAGACTTAGGGATGGAGGAGGAGGGAGGGAAGGAGAAGCAAAGAATACATTAAGTACATTAAAATGTACTGTGTACACGAACCTACTCCTCACAGTGTTATGCATCACACACATATACTACTTCAAATATATATGTATATTTATTTTTCACAGAAACAATAAATATATGAAAAATGTGCAACATCACTGGTCATTCATGAGATGCAAAACAACACTGAGATTCCACCTCACCCCACAAAGAATGGCTGCTAACAAGAAATCAATGAATAACAAATGCCAGAGAGGTTGTGGGGAGAAAGGAACCCTTCCCTGCTGTTGGTGGGAGTGCAGACTGGGGCAACCACTGTGGAAATCGGTGTGGAGGTTCCCAAAAAAACTAAAATTAGAGGTTCCACTTGACCCAGCTATTCCGCTTCTTGGTATCTTCCCAGAAGAATTAAAGGCACCATACCACAGCAATGTATGTATACCTGCGTTTACACAGTTTGTAGTAGCTAAATCTTGGCAACAGCCCAAATGCCCATCAACCAATAAATGGAAAAAGAAGACTTTTTTTTTTAATGTACAATGGAGTAGTACTCAGCCATAAAGAAAGATATACTTGAGACATTTATAGCTACATGGGTGCACCTTGAGACCATACTCTTAAGTGAAATAAATCAGACACACATGTGCAAATACCCATTATTTCTCTCGTGTGAGAAACTGAAAGTATAAATGAGGACCAAAATGTGTAATAGATGTGAAATAGGAAAAAAATGTTCAAAGGGGACGAGAAGCAAGGGAGGGGGTCAGGGGAAAGGAAAGAAGGGGAAAACATGAGGGAAAAAAAGGAAAAATGGAAACAAAGCTTTTGTAAATAAGGAAGGGAGAAGGAGATGAAGCGGGTAAGGGGAATGGGAAAAAATAAGAACCAAGACATGTCATGTACAGGTACAAATTCCTTATGATGAATGTGATCGTTACGTATACCTAAAATGTACCAATAAACTTAATAAAATAAAAAATTCTGCTGTTGTTGCAAAAGTGAAATAATCTGCTCAGTTTTACTATCTAAGATGTATAAACGTTTCAAAGCATCAACTTTTAAATTATAAATGTATTAAATTTCCATTTATAAGCAAAAACAGAATATTTTAAAATATAACAAATGTAAGCCACATAAAGGCAAATGTAGTTTGAATAGGTTCTTCATTTATATGTATATATACATACATGGATGAAACAACAACAGAAAAGAGCTGCTGTTGACAAGCCAGAAGGCTTTGCAGGAGGTCTTCGTCCTGAATGAACAGTTGGTGCTGCAGAGAGGAGTGGAGAATCAATGTTTCTCACGAAACAGATTCAGATGAGGCCAAACTGATGCTGGCCAAAGAGGCAAATATGAAATGTTCTCAAATTGTAATTGTTTTTTGGTCTTGAAGGGAGAACAGGAATGGAACACTATATACTCTCTTTAAGAGTTACTGCGCTAGAGGAAAAAAAATTATAACTGCTTTCTATAAAGAGAGATTAACTTGACATTTTTGTCCAGAAAAATGAAGCTCTCTTCTCTCTCTCTCTCTCTCTCTCTCTCTCTCTCTCTCTATCTCTCTCTCTCTATATATATATATATATATATACCAAGACACATATATCTGCGTGTGTAGTGTCATGGTTTTTTACTTATTAGTATAAAAAAACTTTATTCTAAGGAAAACCTAGGTTAATATGTTGGCTATTTTATGTATTTGAGACAGTCTCACTTGTATTCCAGGCTGGCCTTGAACTTGCAGCAGTCCTCCCGTCTCAGCCTCCCAAGTACTGGGATTACAGGCATGCACCACCAAGCCCAGCAATATTCTGATTTTGAGAGTAGTATTGGGTTTTTTTTGGTATGTGTTTGTTTTTCATCAATACCACTGGTTAGTTTGAAAAAATAAAATCTTTCTGAAGTAGCTTCCTTTATCAGAAAAGAGCATTTGATTACCTTAATGTATTTCCTCTGTTTTTCTAAATGTGGGGGGGATATGTTCCATAGCCAAAATCACTCAGAACTTGTTTTACTTCACATGCTTGAGGGCCAATAAATAATTGTTTGTGTAGCCAAATAAAATACTTATGTAAGTGGTTTTTATTTTGTTTTGAAACATGCACCAAAACAAAAACCATGGTGACAAGCCCATGTTTCTGAGTTGCCATCATTCTGAGCACCCTAACAAATAAATCATTTCAAGTCAAATTGACAGCTTTACTCAAGCCATAACCTTCCAAGATAGTTAATTGGACAATTCTTTGGTTAATTAGACAATTTAAATCAGATAATTTCACAGCAGTCATACCAGAATCCACATCTATGTGGTTTTTTTGTTTTTTGTTTTTTGTTTTGTACCGGGGATTGAACTCGGGTCCTTGCGCTTGCGAGGCAGGCGGCAGAACCACTGAGCTAAATCCCCGGCCATATTTACATTTTTAATAACATAAATACAGTAGTTTATTTGTAAAATTTCCAAAAGGAAAAATTTTATCACTACCAAGAACTTTCCCACCTAAATAAAGAAACTAGACAAAATTGGGTTTGTTTGAACTAGTAAGCCAGACTTATTCAGGGAATAGCTAGAGTCCTCCAGGGAGCTACTCCTTTACAGTAACTTGAAATCTTTGTACAAAAAGGCCATGATTCGTGAAATGTCTAAAAGTTGGTTCATGGAAACCTACTCAGGTGGTTAGTTTTGGGTTTGTTTGTTTGTTTGTTTGTTTTTTTTTTGGTACTGGAAACCAAAGTTGGGACCTTGCGTTTGTAAGGCAGGCAGCAGCACCACTGAGCTACATCCCAGGTCCCTACTTAGATGATTACAAGTATTCACAATTTAGTACCTGCTAGAATAAATGAGTGAATAAATTTTTTTTTTTTTGTACTGGGGATCAAACTTGGCACCTTGTGCTTGCGAGGCAGGCAGTGGAACCACTGAGCTAAATCCCCTACCCACTGAATAAATTTCTGTAATCTAAATTATTTGACCTGCATGTCTTTCTATACCCAGCTTATTCTTTACAAGTAGGCTCAATCTTTTCAGTATTTGGGTATCATTTCAGCAAAAGCCAGGAAAATAACTGTATAACTGTAATGTGATCCAACTGCTTTATTGTAAATAATGATGAAAAGTGGTCAGTAAATAGTTTTATATTCCTTTCAGAAATAAAGGTCAGAGCTGAGGATTTAGCTCAATGATTCCGCCGCCTGCCTTGCAAGTGCAAGGACCCAAGTTTGATCTCTGGTGCCAAAAAACAACAACAACAAAAACTACAATTCTCAAATTATCCTGACTGCAGGATGCAGTGACTTTTCAGGAAAGAGGTGGGAAGCAAATAAACCTGTGAGAGATTAGTTTGATGGTGTAGGTTATCATAAGAGCATGAAGACTTTAATAATAGTGTTATTTTTATTGTAGTAATGAGGATGGAGAGGAAGAGTCCTAGTCAGGAAACCTAATTAAGACAGAGTGGAGTAGGGCTGACTACAGACTACCTCTTGCCTGTTAAACTCTGAACATGAGTAAAGCCTCGACATTCAACTCCTGCTGCCCTGATCAAGAACATAAATCTAAACGACATGATCAACCAACAAGATCCAATTAACATCTATAGAACACTCCATCTGTATTATTCACTTTCTGATCACTTGGACAAAATACCCAGTGCCAGCACTTAAAGGAGGAGAGGTTTACTTTGGCTCGTGGTTTCGGCAAATTCAGGGCATGGTCAGCCAGCTTCAAAGTGGAAAGGGCGTGGTAAGAGGACCTGGTGGAACAAAGCTGTCTATGTCCTGGCACCAGGAAACAGAGAGAAGGGAAGAGCTGGGCACAAGAACACACCATTCCAGATCCTGCCCCCAGTGACCTGCTTCTTCTGACCAAGATCCACCTCGAAACAGCACAGTCAGCTATGAACTCACCAGAGAGCTAATCTCCTGACAAGTACAGCACCTCGTGATCCAAACTCCTTCCAAAAGTCCACGTCTGACACGAGGCCTTTGGGGATCATTTTAGAGTTAAATCACAATACTGTCCACCAACAGAATACATGTTTTTTCCCCAAAATACCTGTGAGATATTCAGTAAGATATGTTATATTCTGGGCTATGAAACAACCTTGATAAATTTAAAATAACTGAAATACTATAAATATATACTCTAGTCATAATGGAATCAAACTATAAGTTGTAATAGAAAGATGATGGGAAAATATTTAAACATGGAAATTACAGCACACACTCCTAAGTAATCCTAAGTCAAAATAGAAGACTCAAAGGAACTAAGGAGTTCATAGAATGAGAATAAATTTATTAAAACAAATGAAACATAGTCAATGCAGTGGTGAGAGGGAAATTTATAGCAACAAACGCTCAGGATAGAAAAGATGAAAGTGCCGGGTGCCTGTAACCCTAGCACTCAAGAGGCTGTGACAGCAGGATTGCCATGAGAGTCCAAGACCAGCCTGAACTATATGGTGGGACCCTGTATTAAAAAAAAAAAAAAAAAAAGGAAAAATTTAAGTTTCAAACCAATAACGTGATTTCCTATTTTTAAAAATTAGATAAAAAGCAAGATAAACCCAAATAAAAAGGACATAACAAAATAAACAGAAAGTGATGAAATTAAAAATAGGAAAATAATAGAGAAAAATTTAATAAATGAAAAGCTGCTTCTTTGAAATGATAGATTGCTAAATTTCAAAGAAGTCTGATAAAAAAATAAAAAGAGAGAAGACACAAATTACTATCATCAAGAATGAAGTGGGGGGCCGGGGATTAGGCTCAGTGGTGCCGCTGCCTGCCTCACAAGCGCAAGGGCCTGACTTCAATCCCTGGTACCAAAAAAAGAGAATGAAGTGGTATACCTGTCCAATATAGTTCTGGAAACATTAGTAAGAACAATTAGATAAACCAGGTGTGGTGGTACACACCTGTAATCCCAGCACTCGGGAGGCTGAGGCAGGAGAATCGCTGTGAGTTCAAGACCAGCCTGGGCTACATAGTGAGTTCCAGGTTAGTCTCACTACATAGTGAGACCCTGTCTCAACGCCCCCCCAAAAAAATTAAATAAGAGAAAGAAATAAAAGGAACATGGATAGGAAAGGGAAAAGTTAAATTACCATTATTTGCTGATGAAATGATCCTCTACATAGATTACAAAAACTCCACCAAAGACTCCTACAATTAATAACCACATTTGGTAGTGTAGCATTTTATAAAGTCAACACTAACAAATCATTAACATACTTGTACCCAAATAAACTCACTGAGAGAAATTAGGGAAACAATACCTTTCCCAACAGCATCAAGAAAAATGAAATACTTAGGAACCAATCTGACAAAGGAAGAAAAAGACCCGTAAGTTGGAAACTACTATACTCTGAAAAAGGAGATCAAAGAAGATATCAGAAAATAGAAAGACATCCCCTGTTCTAGGAGAACCGATATAGTAAAAATGGCTGTACTTCTGAAACCATCACACAGATTTAATACAATCCCAATCAAAACACCAATAATATTCCTCACAAATGAGAGAAAGCGACCCTAAAATTCATATGGAGCCAGAAGAGACCTAGAATAACCAAAGCAACTCTAGGCAACAAGGGGGAGGTAGGCAGCATAACCATCCCCACTTTGAAGTTATACTGCAAAGCTACCATAATAAAAACAGCATGGTACTCGCAAAAACACAGACCCAAGGATCAAGGGAACAGCGTAGAAGATGAGAAACACCTCCAGACACACTCATCTACCTTATCTTTGACAAAGGTGCCCTCACTGGAAGAAAGCCTCTTTAATAAATGATACTGGGAAAACTGGCTTTTCACATACTGAAGATTAAACCTAGAAGTTTATCTCTCACTACACACTAAAATCAAAATGGATCAAAGGTATAAATATAACATCAGCAACAATCTGCTGGAAGATAGAACAGGAAAAACTCTTGAAAACATAGGTACAGGCAAAGACAAAACCCTGAGCATACAGGAAATATCACAAAGAATCAACTTCTGGGATCTTATTAAATTAAAAAGCTTTTCCACAGTTTCAAAAGTAAAGAGTGAAGCGGAGCGAAGAGATAGCCCACAAAGTGGGAAAAATGTTAAACTGGCTGGTCTTCAAACAAAGGACTAATATCTAAAAATATAAAGAACTAAAAAAACCGACCCCCTAAATTTAAAGACCCCAGCCAAAAATGGCATCTGAAATGAATACACATTGCTCATAGGAAGAAGTACAGACAGCAAATAAATGTACGAAAAAATGTTCAGCATCACTGGTCACTCAAGAGATACAAATTAAAACAACACTGAGATCCTATCTCATTCCAGAAATAAACCAATAACAAATGCTGGTGAGGCTGTGGAGGGAAAGGAACCCTTCTCCATTGTTGGCAGGAGTGCAGACTGGTGCTACACCTGCTATGGAAATCAGAATGGAGACTCTTCAAAAATCTAAAGCTAGAGGTTCCACTTGACTGAGCTACTTCCTTTCTAGGCATCTTCCCAGAAGAGTTAAAAGCATTATACCACAATGATATATGCACAACTATGTTTACAGCAGCACCATTTATAATACCTAAATTTTGGAAGCAGTCTATACGCCCATCAACAGATGACTGGATAAAGAAAATGCGGTATTTGTATACACTGGAGTACTACTCTGCCAAAAAGCAGGATAGACTTGAGTCAAATGTAGGTAAATGGATGTACCTCAAGATCATAATTTTAAACAAAATAAGTAAGACATTCAAGGTTAAATACTGCATTGTTTCTTTTATGTGCGAAACCGTAGAGGTAAATAAGGAGTAAAATGGAGAATGGATATTGAGATTGGAAAAATATGTTCAAATAGGAAGGGGAACAAGAAGGGGAGAGGGAGGGAAAGGCAAAGGGATTAAAAAAACAAAAAATGGAAGAAAAAAACTGAAACAAAGCTGTAAATGGGAAAGGGAAGAAAGATTTAAAGGAGGGTAGAGGAATGGAGAAAAAAAGAAGAATTAAGACTTATTATGTACAGGCACAAATTCCCTATGATGAACGTGAGCATGATATATGAAAAATATATATTAAAAAAATTTTAAAACAATGAAGAGGGAGCCAGGCATGTGGCTCACGTCTGTAATCCCAGCACTCGGGAGGCTGAGGCAGGAGGATCGCTGTGAGTTCGAGACCAGCCTGGGCTACATAGTGAGTTCCAGGGCAGTCTCAACTACATAGTGAGACCCTGTCTCAAAAAACCAAAAAAAAAAAAAAAAAAATGAAGATGGAAGGGGACAGGGGGACAGAGATTTAGTTCAGTGGTTCCAGCGCCTGCCTCGAAAGTGTAAGGACCCAAGTTCAATCCCTGGTACCAAAAACAAAACAATGAATGAAGAGGGAGAAATCACTACAGATTCTGTACTCACTAAAAAGATAATAAGCCAATACTGTAGGTAACTACTCATGAATTTGAACTTAGAAGACATGGACCCACTTCCTTGAAAATCACACTCTAATAAAACTCAACCAAGATAAAAACACAATCAGAATAGCCATTTGACCATTAAGGAAATTTTATTCATGATTAAAAAGGTCCCCCGTGCCACCTTTCAGAAGCTCAAACCCCATGTTAATGGGGTATGTCAGACACAGTGCCAAACTAAAAAAGACCCCAAAGACCAAGGTAGAACAAATTGAGCAGCAAAATAAATTTAAAAATATAAAATTTAAAATAAATTTCTACGAACCCATATTTACATAAATGAATAGTTATATAAGGGTGAGAAAAGACAAATCTCTCCTGCAGAAAAATTCAAAGTAATTTGAGGTGAGTATAATTCTCCTCTTTATAAGTGCAGGCTGTGTATACTTTTTCTTTCCAAAGATCATAATACAGAATGGGCAGCAGGGAGAGGATTTAGCTCAGTGGTGTCGCTGCCTGCCTCACAAACGCAAAGTCCCGAGTGCAAGGTCCAGAGTTCAATCCCCGGTACCAAAACACAGAATGGGAAGAGGGACAGTGGGACAGTACAGCTACAGGAGAGAAACTTGATAATTCCTTTGGCTATCAGATCAAAGTCAACATTAACTGTTACACTGTTGATAGTATCTGTGATGATAATATATATAGTCTTACTCCTATGAACTTATAACTTCAGTTTAATCATGAAAAAAAATCAGACAAATTCCAGCGGCAAGAATTCCTACAAATACCTGCTTATTACTACTCAAAACTGTTAAGCTCATCAAAAACAATGCAAGTCAAAGAAACAGCCATAGCCATGAACAGTCTAAGGAGACGGCTACTCAATGTTGTGTGGTATCCTACGTTGGATCCTGAGATAAAGAACAAACACTAGGTAAAAAAATGAAGAACATCTAAATACAATACGGGCTTCAGTTAATAATGATCGATATTATTCACGAATTATAACAAGTGTACCCATACTAACTGGTTAAAAATAGAGGAAACGAGTATTGTATTATATGGTAACTCTATGCACCATCTTCTCATTTTGTTTCTCTTTATCCACCCTGCACCCACCTTCAGCAAGACAAAGCTCAAACAAAAACTAAATTCTACTAAACATTTAAAGAAAAATGAACCCCAGTTTTATACAATCTCTTCCAGAAAATAGAAGAGGGAATACTTCTCAACTCATTTTATAGATTCAGTATTACCTTAATATTCAAACCAGGCGAAGACAACACAAACGTACAAACAAACAAAACCACCATCACACACACAGCAGACTAATATTTCCCAGGAATTTACATGTGAAAACTTCAAATATTAGCAAAGTGTATCCTGAAATGTATAAAAGAACTGTGCATCACAACCAAGGAGGATTTATTCTAGATATACAAAGCTGGCTCAACATTTGAAACTCAATCAGTATAATTCACAAGCTCAAGAAGAATATCATATAATAATATCAATTTGACATAGAAAAAGCATTTGGTAAAATCCAATATTGGTTCATGATAAAATCCTCAGCTAGTTAGAAATTTATTGAAATACCTAATTTTTGATAAATATTCAGTACATAGCATCTATTAAAAAAATCATCAAATCCCTGAAGCTAGTATCATACTATTATTATATTATTATTATTATTATTATTATTATTATTATTATTATTATTATTTTGGTACCAGGGATCAAACTTGGTTCCTTGCACTTGCAAGGCAGGCTAAATCCCCAGCCCTAGTAGTATCATACTTAATGATGAAATAATGAATACTTTTTTCATAAGATTAGGAAAAAGACTCTCATTACTCCTATTTAATAGGGTACTAGATGTTATTGCAACACGCAAGAAAAATAATAAAAGGTAAACTGGAGTCGTGGTACACACCTTTTTTTTTCATTAGGTTATTGGTACACTTAAAGCAAACAATACAGTTATGGTACATATCTTTAATCCTAATACTTGGGAGGCTGAGTTAGAAGGATTGCCGCGACTTAAAGGCCAGTCTAAAAAAAGAAGTGGAAAAAAAACAAACAATTCAATTTTAGCCAGGCTTGTGATCCCAGCACTTGGGACTCTGAGGCAGGAGGACTGATGTGAGTTCAAAGCCAGCCTGGGCTACAAAGTGAGTTCATTCCAGCCTAAAAATAAATAAATTAATTAAATAAAACAAAAGAAATAAAAGGTGTATAGATTGGAAAGGAGGAAAAAACTATATTTTTAAGATAATATAATTGTCTTTGTAGAAAACCCAAAAAACCTATTAAAAAGAGACTCTCAGAACTAGAGAGTTCAGTGAGGATTTAAGATAGAAGATCTAAACAAGCAACTTTTGTATTTTTGTTTTTAATTTTTTTGGTACTAGGGATTGAACTCAGGCTTGTGAGGTGGTAGAACCACTGAGCTAAATCCCCGGCCATATATTTCTATATTAAAATAAACATATGGAAACCAAAATTAAAACATAATGACACTCAGAAAAATCTAAATAAATTTTAAATTATGTGAAATTTAAAATATGTGAAATATGATCTATATGCTGAAAATCACAAATCTTGATGAAAGAAATCTAAATAAATGGGGATATATATCATGGTTACAGATGGAAATGTTTTACAGAAAAAAAACAAAATTTCTTCCCAAATAGATCTACAGATTTAATATAATCCGTATCAAAGCACTATCAAGACTTTTTGTATATATATAAACTTATTCTAATTTATAAGGAAAGACAGGGGCTCTAGAACAGCTAAAATAATCTTGGCAAATAATAAAATAGGAAGAATTATTCTACCTGTTATGGTTTATATCTAGATGTCCCCCAAAACCCTCCTGAGCTCATAGGTGGGGCTTTTGGGAGTGACTGGGATCATGGTTGTGTGATACTGAATTAGTTCACTGATTGGTTTAGCATAGTTTTGGATGTGGATGATGGACTTACTGAAAAGTGAAGATCCACCTTGGCTAGGATAGCACCAACCAATAAATTTACAGCCTGGATGGAATAAAAAGGGTAAGAAAAGCTGGGGATGTAGCTCAGCTGTGCCACGCCTGCCTGGCAAGCACTAGGCCCTGCATTCAATCCCTGGTACCAAGAAACAAAGTGGGGGGTGGGTGGGAGGAAGTCTCACTCTTTCTCGTTTGCCATACCACGGACTGTTTCTTCTGTGCTATGCTGCCCTGCCTTGAAGCCAGCTGAATACAGATGGAAACCTCTAAATTGTGAGCTAAAATAAACCTCTCCTCTAACTTATGGGTGTTGGGTATTTTGTCCTAGCAATGAGAAAAGTTACTAAGACACTTCCAATATTAAGGTTTACTTTATAGCAAAAATAATTAATAGCCAGGCACGGTGGCATACACCTGTTATCCCAGTACTCAGGAGAGTGAGGCAGGAGGAGCGCTGTGAGTTTGAGGCCAGCCTGAATTACAGACCAAGACCCTCTCTCAGAAAACAAACAAAAAATAATCAAGACAGTGTAGTACTGACAGACACACAGATCAATTGAATAAAATAAAGATTCTAAAAATAAAACCATAAAATATGTTTAGTTGGCTTTACACAAGGAAGGATAGCTTTTTCAATGGGACTAGAAAAACTGGACATCAATGCATGAACAATCACAAAACCTTAATTTTAACCTTATACCCTGTACAACAATGAACTCAAACTGGATCAAAGATATAAATTAAAATATAAAATTATAAGATTTTTAAACAGATAATAAATAGAAGAAAATCTTCATGATCTAGGGTTAGGTAAAGGGCTCTTAAACTTGAAACCCAAAGTATAGTCCATAAAAGGAAAAACTGAGATTGGAGTGCATCAAAATTGAAAGCATTTGCTCTTTAAAAGATTATGAGAGGTGGGCTGGGTACTTAGCTCAGTGGTGTTGCCACCTGCCTTGAAAGCACAAGGTCCTGAGTTTGATCTCTGGTGGGGGAGGCATTATGAGAGGGCCGAGGAGTTAGCTCAGTGGCACCACGCCTGCTTCTCAAGCAAAGGTCCTAAGTTTGATCCCCACTACCAAACGCAAAAAAAGATTGAGAAAAGACAAACTACAAACTATGACCAAATATATGCAAGTTACTCTGATAAATTACTGCTATCTAGAGTATATAAGGAACTCTCAAAGCTCAACAGTTAAAGAACAAACAAGCCAATTACAAAATTGCAAAAGACAGGAGCAGACATTTTCATGATGAGAACATATAGGTAGCAAATAATTACATGAAAAGATGTTGAACATTATTAGCCCTCAGGAGAAATGCAATTTATACCATAATAAAAAGATAATAAAGGAGCATTATGAACAATTCTATGCCCACAAATTTGAAAACCTAGATGAAATGGACTAATTTCTTGCAAGATACAATCTGCCAAAAACACACCAGAACAAATAGACAATTTCTTCTTAAGGAAGTTAAATCAATAATTGAGTCACTAGGCCAGGAAGTTGCTAGAAAGCCGCATCCAGACCATCACCAGCACCTTTAGAAGAGTAGTATACGAGGAGTTTAGACAAAGGGATCAGCAGAGATGGGGAAAAGAAGGAAGAAGCTGTTAGTACAGACAGGTATTTTAATTAGATATCGTGTAGGCAGTTAGACAGGGTTGCCTAAGGTACCAGTCCTCAGGAGCCAGCACAGCAAGGAGCCCACAGGGAGAACAAGGGAGGCACATTCACTGGTTAGCATTACAGAATGGGAAAACAGGCACTACTTCCCCTAGGGATAGATAACAGTGATTGATACTCTAAATGGGAAATTCCTTGTGACTTCTTTTCCCATTTGATCCCCATTTAATCAATATTACCCGGTTGACTGTATTCGTAGTCTTATTGGTTGATCATGGTTTTGTTCCACCTCGTGCCCACCTTATAATTTTTTGCAGGGTCTTACAGTTTTGTCCCACTTTGTACCCACCTCACCTCACAGCTATGCGTTGTAAAACACCTTTTCAAAGCCAGGTGGGGCGCACAACCCACTTTTATGGTCCCCCTTCTGTCTCTCTCAGAAGCTTTCTCTCAATAAATTTTCCTCCCTTGTTCCTAGAATTCATTCTTCGATTTTATAGAACACGAACCTGCACGTCAGATATTTATCAGGTTTGGGAATTAACGTCTATTCTCCCTATATCACTACAAGAAGTGCCTGAGGACACCACACAAATTTGGAAGTATGGATAACATAACAGCTGAAGGTACTGAAATTCTCTCTTCACATTTTCTCTGCAGCAATTCCTTACTCTTAGATTAGCTCAACTACCTGTACTATACAGGTGTGAGGTTCTAAATACACCTAGATCAAATATGATGGAATTCTCACCATTTTATGACGGGTCTGAGTCCCTTGACTTTTAGCATAGAGCTCAAGCAGTTTTAGTCATTTTTAGCAAGAATTAATTTACTTTTGATTTATCATAGGAAACCCTATAATTTTAGGATTTACACTCTTTATACTTTGCTTCCTGACGTAAATGGTTTACCTTGAAAGTTGTCCAGTGATTTGTAAATGGAACAATCTAAGGAACAATCAAAGAGTAATTCCTTGGAATTTTTATCTCTCTTATCAGTGATCAAGTACTTGCCAAAAAATATTCTTTGATGTCTCCCAACCTCCTGTTTCTGTTTCTAAAATTACACTACAGGCCAATGATTGGAAGCTAATTAGAAATAGTTTTGTAACAAAGCAATTGTTACAGGTGGCTTACATCTCATGATTTACAGCTTCTCTTAAAAAATCAGTGCTAGACTTTGCCCATGCTTACTAACTCACTTCATGCTGCAATACAGGCTACTACTCTCATCTCAAATGTATAAATGAAAAAATGCCAAGGCAGAGAAGACAAATGACTTGGCGACATCTAACAAAGCAATCTGGGCCCTGATTGGCAGTTGGTCTCATGGTCTCTGACTTCTGTGTGGCTCCTACTTCCTGAATCGGTCTGTGAGGGTTGGTGTCTGAGTACCTCTTATTTTAGAAAACAAATGCATCGCCATAGATGATGGGGTGCAAAGTTTGGAACCGCTAAAGGCCATCTGAAGAAGTGGTGGTAATACCTTAGAGGCAAGAAAAGAGATAGGTAGTAGAATCGTTCATATTACCAATAAAGTCATAGCTCTGAGCATGGTCCACAGACCATCCTTGAGAGGGTCTCCTCACCCTGTATGTTTCCCCTTCTGCCCAACCCACTGTGCTTTTTTCCACCTGTCTCTGGTGACTTTGGACCCAGGGTGCAAAGAGGAAACCGGATCAGACCCCTGATGACTCTCAGGCCCCATCACTTTCTAGAGCTCGAAAGTGAGTAGAGTTCTCTAGTTGGTGCAGTTTCTTCTGAGATACTCCCCCCCGCCTCATTCTTTTATTTTTAGGATCATTTTCCCACTTCGCAAGCCCTGTGTAGACCCCAGGATGCTCAACTTGAGAGGGTATTGACTGTGTTGATGGAGTGAGCTTAGCAGAGGTGCAGAACTGGTCTTGCAGGCCTTGCAGCTCATGGTTAGCAGAAAAATGGTCAGCTGCTTGACAGCTTAGGGAGGTGAATAGCTCAGTCTGGAGCTAAGGGCTCCCTTCCCACTGACCTCTTTGTCCTTAAATAGATACCATCTGTGGTAGTCAAATCCTTTACATACAATTTCTCCTTACAACTTCCCTTCAAGGTAAACAGTATTTTCCTTATTTTTTGGAAGAAGAAACTGAAGCTGTAAAAGAACTTGCCCCAGTCACTCAGATAAGTTAGTGGCAGAAGCAGAACTTTAATAATAAAGAGTTCTTAAACATTCCTCTAGCCTCTTCCTTCAATTCTGATCATTCTCTTTAGAGCTCCTCCTGCCTGGAGGGATGAACTAAAAAGTGTTCTCAGAGGTGCTTTATGATCTTCCAGGTAGAAACATAAATGTGATTAGACTCTAGAGAAGATCAGAATGGTAGGACCTCAGGCACTGTGGCAATTATAGGAAGGTTGTAAGGGAATTTGGGGGTTGTTCAGCACCTTCCCACATCACCGCGTCTCTGTTCTGCCTGTGGGCACACACCTGTCCCCACCCCCACCATACTGCCCTCCAGCGGAACCAAAGAGCTGGCTGTGTGGGCCCTATCTTGGTCTTTCTGACTTCCTCAAAAGCTTACTCTTTCTTTTCGTAGCACCTGCCTCGAAACGTTGCCATCTGCCACAAATACTGTGGAGACAGAGAAAAAAGTTCTGGTATGAACTCTTAGTATTTGCTCAATTTAAATAAGCCACTGTTCATTCTATTGTATATAACGATGAAACTCATTAACGGCATAATGGCTCTGTGTTCCCTGGTCTAAAATATAGAATATGTTCAATACTAAAAATTAAAATCAATCTATCAAAATCTAATGGCTAAGTAGGGATATTAAAAAGTAAGAGGCATTACTTGGACCCGTGTAAAATTGTCAGGGGATTCATGAAAATACTTGGCAATTTTGACATAGGACAGAGCCTGAGATTAAAAATAAAATCTCAGCCAGACCAAATCCAGATTTGGGATGTCCATTAAGTGTAAGGTTCACCTAATGATACCAAGACTGACCTTGCCTGACCCTATTTCTCAGCAGCTTTGTCCCAGGGTGCCCGAAGCACAAGCTAATACAAAGAGGGATTGACACAGACTGTTAAATCAGCCCTGGGTTTCTGTACTTTGTCTTCAACTCTCCCTAATATTTTTGTCATTTCAAAATCTTCCTTACAGATCTCTGGTTAACTTAGCGAAGCTCTGTTACTGTCTATTATTGAAATTTGCTTTGGTTTCACAGTATTGATGTATGGAGTGCATCTTTACAATGGCAATAAATGAAATAGTGAATATTCTGTTTTGGCAGACTTACATAAATTTTTTGTAGCATTTTCACATGAATCTCCAGGTTAAGAACTGTTTCTCCTGATACTCTAGGAAGTTATATTTGCTGACATGATGTTTTAGTCATTAATCAGCCTTTGTGAAACACCAGTGCCTTCAAGACATAATGAATGTACTATTTTAGAAAGCAGAAGAAGGAAATCTCTTGTTGTACTCACTGATAACAAAGAGGAATATGTATTGGGTCTTCTTTTTTTTTGGTACTGGGGATTGAACTCAGGACCTTGCACTTGTGAAGCAGGAGTGGCATGTATTTGGTGTTTTTAAACCATAACTTTACCACCACCTGCCTCACAAACACAAGGTCTCGAGTTTGATCCCCAGTAACAACAACAAAAAAAGATAAAAGCTTATATTATAACTATAAAGTAACATATGCTAATTTTAGGATATTTGAGAAATGGAGGAAAAAAAGAAGAACTGCTGTGTAGAATTCTGCTGCCCAAAGATAATCTTATATTTAAATTCTGACCTGATTTATTTAAAGTGATTTTTTTTCTTCTGTATAGTACTATTTTTACTGAAATTGTGCTCATTGGCCAGGGATTTAGCTCAGTGTTTCTGCCACTTGCCTCATAAGCACAAGATCCTGAGTTCGATCTCTAGTACCAAAAAAAGAAAAAAGAAATTATACTCATATGTGGCATCTGTATCTAGCTTGTGTGTGTGTGTGTGTGTGTGTGTGTGTGTGTATTTTGAGACAAGGTCTCACTATGTAGTTTGGGCTTGAACTCACTGAGCAGCTCAGGCTGGCCTCGAACTCATAGGGATCCTCCTACCTCAGCCTCCCAGGCGCTGGGATTACAGACATGCACTACCACCAGACTTATATGTAGCTTTTAAAATTTAACATGGTAAAATATATTTTCTCATATAAGTAATATCTTAAACAAATGTGATATCCTATAGCACAAGCATATTATAATTTGCATAGCATTAAAAATTCTTGGACTGTTTGCACTTTTTCTTCTTTTTCTTCTGGTACTGGGGATCAAGCTCAGGACCTCTCACTTGCTAGGCTGAGCTACATCCCAGCCCATACACTTTTCTTTTTTTGGCTTTTTTTTTTTGCCATTTTATAAAAAGCGTTTTTAATAAACACCTTTGCATAAACACCTTCTATACATAGGACCTAGTTTAGCATCCATTTCCAGAATAAAACTATTTCGAAAATGAGTGGTTAATATTCTGATAGACATCGCCAGATGTGTTTCTAAAATGCCAAATTGATGTTCAAAGTTTTCCAGTTCACACATATTAAAAAACACTGGTTATTAGACATTTAAAAAGCCATTTGCAGGGCTGGGGATTTAGCTCAGTGGCACTGTGTCTGTCTTGCAAGTGCAAGGTCCTGAGTTTGATCCCCTGTACAAAAACAAAAAAAACATTGCAACCCAGCCAGCAGAAATAGGTATTCCACTGTTGTTCTTTAAAAGTCGCATAATTTAAAAAGTAGTCATGGCCTTGCAAATATTATTTTCAAATATAAAAATTTGGCTTCAACCAAAAGTAAATAATTCAACTTTCAACTAAATAACTTGAAACCATTTTACTTTTGAACTAGTTTTACCAGCACTTTTGTGAACTGGCAAAAACTATTTACTTTCTGTAAGGTTTATTTTCCTTTTATGCAACATGAGGCAAATAATAATAGTTCCCTTCTAGGACTGTTAAAGGGATAAACAAGATACTACTGGAAAAGCTCTTAAGCATGCAGAAAGCACTAAATAAATGATAGCCATGAATATTATTAGGGTTATTGACTTAACTGACTAATAGTGAAATAATCTTTGTAAAATATTTGCTATTTTAAGTTTGTTTTGTAGTAGTACTGAGGATTGAACACAGGACCTCTGTACTGAGCTACATCCAAGTCCTTTTAATTTCTTTTTCTTTTTTAATTAAAAAAATTTTTTTCAAACACAGGACCTTGTACTTGAGAGTTAGGTGTGGTCCCACTGAGCTAAATCCTCAGCCCTTTGCTTTTTTGGTTTTGTTTTGGTTTGGTTTTTGGAGACAGGGTCTCACTATGTAGTTGAGACAGACCTGGAAATCACTATGTAGCCCATGCTGGTCTCGAACTCACAGCGATCCTCCTGCCTCAGCCCCCTGAGTGCTGGGATTACAGGCATGAGTCACCATACCTGGCTTTCTTTGTTTTGTTTTTTAAAGACAGGGTTTCACTAAATTGTCAGTTGCCTTGGCTGGGCTTGAACATTAAATCCTCTTGCCACAGCTTCCCAGGGTGCTGGAATTATAAAAATGTGCTCCCACATTGACTATTTTAGCCACTTCTAAGTGTAACATTTAGTGTCAATGCACAACCATTAGCACTACTTCCAAATCTTTGTCATTACTTCAAATAAAATTCTGTGCATATTAAACAATACCTCTCTATTCCCCCCACTCCACTCCCAGTAGCCTTTATTCTTTCTGCTCTTTGACCTTACCTATTCTAGGTACCTGATGTAAGGGGAATCATAGAAGCTTATTTCTCCTTTACTGGGTTTATTTCACCAAGCATAAAGTCTTCAAAGTTCATTAATGTTGTAGCATATGTCAAATCTTTATTCTTTCTAAATCTGAATAGTATTCTATTATGCATGTATATTACATCATTTTATCTATTCAACTATCCGTGGACCCTTGAAACACTTCTGCCTTTTGGCTATTGTGAATAATGTTCCTTTGATCATTGGTGTACATATCTGAGTTTCTGCTTTAAATTATTTTGCATATATATACTGAGAAGAGCATAATGAGCTGAATGCTTGTGCCCCCACCCATGTATATGCTGAAATCCCTCCCCGTAATGTAATGGTATTAGGATGTAGGGTCTTTGGAAGGTAATTAGGTTAAATGAGGTTGTGAGGATGAAACCTTCATCAATGAGATTAATATATACTGTTAATTATTATTAAATATTATTATTAATATTAATGTGTTTTTGGTACTGGGGATCGAACTCTGGGCCTGGAGCTTACAAGGCAGGCAGCAGCTCCACTGAGGGAAATGCCTGGATCAAGATTAATATTCTTATAAGGGTCCCAGAAGAGCTTGCTTCCTCTCTCTGCCATGTGAGGTCCAGGCAAGAACTTAGCTGTCTATGACTCAGGAAGCTGACCCTTTCCAGACATCAAATTTGCTGGTGTATTGATCTTGTACTTCTCAGCCTCCAGAATTTGAGAAATAAATGTTTGTTGTTGAAGCCACCCCATTTATGGTATTTTGTTGCATCAGTGCAAGCCAACACAGAGTGGAACTGTTGTTGGATCATATGCTAATTATATGTTTAACACTCTGAGGAACCACCAGACTGTTTTCCACAGTGACTACATTATTTTTCATTCTCATTAGCAATGTATAAGCATTCCAGTTTTCTACATTCTGACCAACACTTATCTTTCACTTTTAAAATTACAGTCATTTTATTAGGTGTGAAGTGGTATCTCACTGTGGTTTTGGTTTGCATTTCTCTAATGACTGATGATATTAACATCTTTCCCTATGCTTCCTGGCCCTGCGCAGACACTAAAAGCTGCTGGGGTAAATACGGCCCGAGGCAGACAACACACCACTGACTGATCCTGCCTAGTGAGACAAGAGGGGCAGGAGATAGAATAGGCCCTAGCTGGGACTCACTACCCTTCCCTCACATCTGTGGACTCCAATACCACAGGCCCTGGGAGGGAACGACACCCAAACACTTGAATGTGGAGGAACGTTTTGGACTCATTTATTTTTATTCTTTTCTTTTTTCTTTTTGTGTGTGGTTTATATTTGTATGTTTCTTTTTTCCTTTCTTTTGCTCTTGTATTCTTTTTCTAATTTTTCATTCTCTTTCTTGTTTTTTTTTTCTTCTGCTACTTAATTCTGTCTCTTTTTCAAATTTTGCTTCTTTCATTTTTCCCTTTCCCCACCCTTCCATTTTATTATTACTATTAAGATTTTTTTTTGCCTATTTAGTTTATGCTATTCTTGCTGATTTCTATTGTTAATGGTGGCAGTACAGTTGTTGATTTTAGTAGATATTTATTGTATGTCAATATTTGCTTTGTCTTTGTGTCTACATTATTACTTCATTGGTAAGGGAGTAAGCATTTCTTGGTTCTTACAGTATGTCAATATCCAGCTTTTTTTTTACTTTCATTATTGCCAATTTTTATTATCAGTAGTGACACGGTTGTTGCTTTGAATTGGTTTTTACTGTATGTCAATATCTGATCTGTCTTTATTAGAGGTTATCTCCTCTCTGAGTGGTGCTGGGGATCAAAGCCCTAGAAGAAGGCTGGACACTTAGGAAGACTCTCAAATATTACACTGAGTAAATTGAAGAGGGGGGTAAAAGCATCAAAACATAACAAACGTAAGGACACATCACAGGGAGACAGAATTTAACTAAAGTGATGTCTACAGTAGTGACAGTTTTTCTACCTTAATTGATCTGAAACCTGCAGCACAAAAATAATAAAAACATGAGAAGACAAGGCAACAAGACATCTCTCAATACTCTTAAGTCAAAAAAGCTGATCTCGTGGGCAATGAAATAGAGGAGTTATAGGCAAGAACTAAAAAAATCACAGGCTCAAAAATGTTTGAGATCAAAGAAGAAATACACAACAAATTCATAAGATGTTTATCAATCTTACAGAGGGCTTAGAGAGGCAAATGATTTAAATTAAAAAAATGTCCAGCAAGCCTAAAGCAGAATCAAACAATAAGCTGACTGAGTTAAACAAGGCAATGTGTGAATGCCCACTTTGGGATAGAATTAGAAGCGGGTGAAGGGAGGGCAGGGGTACAGGGAAAAAAACAAGAACCAATATATATCATGTAAAGGTACAAGATCCCAATGATAAATGTAACTATGTTGTTTGCTTTAAATGTACCAATTAATTTAATAGGAAAAAAAATTAGAAATTATGAAAAAAAATCAAGCAGAAATTCAGGACATGGAAATTTCAATGGAAAGCGTGGGTCGCAAATTTGACCAATGTAAAGCTAGTGTCAAAACCTGAAGACAAGTTCGATGAGGTAGAACACATATGTACTCAGCGACACCCTAAACGCAACACACCACAGAAGCTGGATCCAACAACTGCTAGAAGACTCAGAAAATAACTTCAGGTTTATAGGAATGAAGGAAAAATTAGAGGACAACTCAAAGGGTAGAAAAATTTATTCACTGAATTATAGCAGAAAAATTTCTAAATCTAGGGAAAGAATTCAGTATTCAAGTACAAGAGGGATATAGAGTCTCAAATAGCCATGATCAGAAAATAATCTCTCCATGACATAGCATAATCAAACTTTTAAAAATTCAACAAAAAGATAGGATATTGGAAGTTGTTAAAGAAAAACAGCAAATAATCTATAGAGGCAAGCCTATCAGAATAAAAGTGGATTTTTCAGCATAAACCTGAAAAGTCAGAAGAGCTTGAAACAAAGTTTTCCAAGCCCTAAAAGAAAACAACTTTCTGGGCCTGGGATTTAGCTCAGTGGTTCTGCCACCTGCCTTGCAAGCACAAGGACCTGAGTTCAATCCCTGGTACCAAAAACAAACAAACAAACAATAACTGTCAACCCAAATTTTTATACCCTGCAAACTTAGTTTTCAAAACTGAAGAAGTAAAGACCTTCCATAACAAAGAAAGACCAAAGAAATACATGAACCACTAAGCCAGCCATGCAAAAATACTTAAGGAAATCACAGATAGACGGGAGGCCACCAGCTCAAAGAAAAGTATACAACTAACTGTGAGAGTCATCGTCAACAACAAAAGGAATCAGTACTGGAAAAAAAAGGATTCATAAATCCTTAAAATAATAATTCTAAATATCAGTGTTCTTAAACCCCCCCATCAAAAGACATAGTCTGGCAGATTGGATCAAAACACAATTCTTCGCCAGTAAGAGAAACATCTCATACAAAAGGAAGCATATGAAAGTGAAAGATGATAAAACAATACTCTGGGCAACCTGAAAGCAAGCAAAGTAGCTCTTATTTTCAGACACAGCAGACTTCAAGCCAAAACTGATCATAAGAGACAAAGGTGGCCACTGCATTGTAGTAAAGGGCACAGTTCAACAGGAAGAAATAACAATTGTAAATTGATATGCACTGAATGCTGTGCTTATGATCAGTTTTTATGGAATGAGAAGGGACCCAGAACAGCCAAAGCAATCCTGAGCAGCAACACCAAAGCAGGAATCATCACAATCCTGGATTTCAAGTTATATTACAACACTACATTGATGACAACTGCATAGTACCAGCACAAAAATAGACATTCAAATCAATGGAACAGAATAGAGGACGCAGAGACAACCCTGGGCTCTGTGAGCCAATTGATCTTTAACAAAGGGGCCAGGAACACGTGCAGGAGAAAAGAGTTTCTTTAACAAATGATGCTAGGAAAATTGTTTATCCACATGCTGAAGAATAAATCTAGACCCATATCTCTCACCCTGTACTGAAATTAAATAAAGCTGGATCAAAGATGAAGACGTAAAAACAGAAACACTGAATTTGCCTGAAGATAAAATCGGTGAACTCTTGAAGACATGGACATTGGCAAGGATTTTCTGAATAGAACCCCAATTACACAAGAAATAACACCAAAAATCAATAAATGGGATTATATCAAATTAAAAGCTTCTGCACAGCAAAGGAAACAACAGAGTGAAGAGAATGGGACTTTTGTCTGTACAGAATGGGTCATTTTTTGTCAGCTATACTTCACACACAGGACTAAAAATTAGATGCCTGAGGAATGTAATTGTACTGTATACCTAAAAAGTACCAATAAACTAAATGAAAAAAAAATCACCCCACCATAAAAGACCCAACCAAAAAAATGAACAATTGCAATGAATAGACACTTCTCCGAAGTACAAATGATAAATAAGTACATACAAAAATATTCAACCTCTCTGGCCATCAGAGAAATGCAAATCAAGGCAGCAGTGAGATTTCATATTACTCCAGAAAGAATGGCTGTCATCAAGAATTTAAAAAAAAACATGTTGGCAATTTATGGGGGAGAAAAGAACCCTTCTATATTGTTGTACAGCCACGATGGAAATCAGTATGGAGATTCCTCAAAAAAGGAACTCTTCCTAAAAGAATTAAACATATCATCATACCACACTGATACATGCATACTCATGTTTATTACAGCACAATTCACAATAGCTAAATCTTGGAAATGGTCTATATGGCCATGAACAGATAAATGGATAAATAAAATGTGATACATGATATACGAGGTACTGTTCAGCCACAGAGAAAGACAAATTTGAGGCATTTGTAGGATGGATACACCTTGAGACTATAATCTAAATGAAGTACATCAGATACAGAAGGTTAAATATCACATGATTTCTTATATGAGGAGTCAAAGTATAAACAATTTAAGGAGAAAAATAAAACACAGACCACATGAAACAGGGAGATCAACTGTGGAAACGGGAGGGCAGTCAGGGGATAGGGACAGCTGGGAAGGCAGAAGGGGGAAGAGGAAATAAAGAGCATCAGAACTCGATACGTGTATGTTCCAGGTACCCATGATGAATGTGTCTCAGGTTAGGCGCTGAGATTTCAGATGAAAAGGGGGATATCGCGTAGGAGAGTCGCCTTTTCTTCCTCACAGGATGAGGAGCATTTTCCTGTATCTTCTGCCTGCCATCCATCCTGGATGCTTCGACCTCGATACCTCACTTCCACTCCACATGTGGTGTGTCTGAGGCCAGATTCTTTGTTTTTCTCCTGATATCCGTATATGGTTGGCCTGTTCTTCAGATATGGAGACTACTAACCTTGAGGCCAATATGAATTCTTTTTGTTCCTGGCTCTCATCACATCTGATCTTCCAAGAAAGACTATTATCTTTACCTTCACATTCCTGTATTTATTCCTTCATTGTAATTCCCGCTTACTTCAGGATCTTGTAATAATTGCCTAACTGGCCTTTGTGCTCCAAGCAACTCTACATATCAAAAATTGTTCACTTCATGCCACCTACTTCAAAAAGCCTACACTGATTTTGTTATTAGGATGAAATCCAAAGACTAGCGTGGCTCTTCAGACTTTCCGCAATCTCACCTCAAGAGAAATGTTGAGCACTTAATTCAGTGGGATGTGTGGGCAAACAGGCCCAGCGCCCCAAGCCCAGTAGAAAGCAGACAACCCCTGTACCCCAGACCTGTGCTCCATTCACAACTCAGTCACTGCCAGGAGGACCGAAGACGGCTCCTGCTCCCCAAGGAAGCTCACTGTCAAGAACACAAAGAAGGGATAAGCTCTTCTTCGTAGGAAGGTGTTCTGGCTTGTGTCTAGATGTCCCCTCAAAGCCTCATGCAGTCTTTTCCAAAAGTAGCTAGATCTGGAATGTGTGGGGCTAGGATTAAGGGCCTGTGATCACTACACCACTACACAAAGTGCTTATTTTGGTGCTGCTACCTCGGGCACACACCATGTTGTTTCTCCTCTGTGATGCTTGTTTGCCGTGCCTGCGTTTGAGCCAGCTGATTATGGACTGAAACCTCTACAAACCGTGAGCTAAACAGATCCTCTCTCCTTTATCTATTAGTGCCAGGTATTTTGTCTCAGCAACCAGAGAAAAGCAGTGATACAGAAGGAAACCTCGGAGTCGAGGAGAAAGCCTTGTACACTCTCACAATCAATCTGTAGGAACTGATGCTAGCTTTTTACTCTCAAATACCTCCCCAGTCCACCCACTTCTACCCCCACTGCCACCAACATGTGCTGCCTGGGTCAGTTGGTCTGTGCACCAACTCTGGTCACTTCCTACACTGCAGCCAGAATGGTTTTTACAGCAGTCCGGCCAGCTCTCCTCTTACTAAATGCCTTTGGTAGGTTTCTGTTGCTTTTGGTATCAAGACCCAAGGCCTGGATAGGGTCTACTAGACCCCAAGTGGTCTGCCTCCACTTTTCCCTCTTTCTTGTCTTTTTTTCTTTGCCTACATGGAGGATTTGAAACTTCAAGTTGTCGTGCTTACTCCTACCTCAGGAGCGATGCCTGTGATGTTCCCTTTGCATATAACGCCCTTTATCTCTCTCCTTCCTCCCGCACACCCTTTTTTTAGGGTGGTGGGGCATGGCTAATTCCTGTTCACTTATACATCTCAATTTCCACATCCCTTCCACAGGGATGCCCCAGGGTGCCCCTGACCCACCTTTGTGCCCCCAGGAGGCCCCGCTACTTCCTTTGTACAACTTATCAGGAGCTGTTACGTAACCCTGTGACTATCTGATTAATAGGTATTTCTCCATGGAGCCACAGATCATATCTGCTTTGCCCACTATTGTTTCTCAGCATTAGCACTTGCTCCAGAACTCAGGGGTACCTAATAAATATTTATTGATTAAGTATAAGACCAACTCAACTCAAATTTCCTCTGCTATGCTAGATGTTTCTCCCTATCTTCTGCAGCTACGGCACTGGGACGCGTCACTAGCTCCAGTGGCCCGCATGGCATCTGGCCGGGGAGTAGCTAATCCTCATGTCCTGGCTCCCTAGCTAGCCTGGAAGAACCTGTGGCCTGAGGACCAGTCTTTCCTGCAGCTGTAGCTCTCCTGTACAGGGCTCCACGCAGCCTCCAGCACTTGACACGTGCACAGCAACAATTTATTCAAATAATTAATAAAGATGTTGGCTTTTCTTTTTCTGAGGCAGTGTTTGTGGTGATGGGAGGAAGTTATAATTCCCTGATGCTTGGAAATGCAATAGAGACTCCATTTTCATAGAATACAGCTAGGAAAAGATATTAGGATGTTGCATCCTTTTATTGCAAGAAAATTTTCTCTGCCAATTTGCTGGGCAAAGCAAACCCCTTTCTTTACATAGCAACTGGTTCTAATTTTATACAAAAAGTAGAAACTGTCATTAAACAAGCTGCACATCTACACAAAGGTAAAATGCTGTTACTTAATTCATTTGAGTAATATTGTATTTTGCTTGCTAGCAATCACACGATCATATGCTTTTTAAAACTTTTTTTTCATTGCTGGAGATTGAACCCAGGGCTGGCCATGGAACCACATCCCCGACCACAATCACACGCATTCTGAACACAACTGCAACTCTTTCAGCTTGAAGTGTTCCACAGGGGATGATATGGGTGCAAGACCATCAGAAGTGTGGGACTAACAGACCAGACTGAAGGTATCGACAGAACAGAACGAGAACGCCCAGATCTTTTCCTGGGACACATTTGGCAGGGCCTGCTGGCAGGAAGGCGCAGAGATTTTAGAGCCAGGACAAACATTTAGCCTGAGGCATGGTTTCCTGAGAGAGTGTTAAGTCAGAGAAAGGTGCAGCATTGCCTAAGGAGACCAGTGGACTGCAAGGGCTGAGGAGAGCAGATAACTGCAGACCCGAGTGAGGTGCTAGCCTGGTGGGATGAAGAGAGTGGAGCTGTGAACAAGGTGCAGCAAGAGCAGGGCCCCGGGGGCAGTAAACCAAGTTCTCGAATCTGGGGCATCACAAGGTATGGGGGGGGCTAGGGCCCCTCGAATGTTCCAGGATACACTGTGAGTAGTGGGCTTCTGATTCATCTTTACCTCTGAGATGCTTCCAATTTGGTTCTTTGCAGATGTGAAAATCACAACTGACTTTCAGGAAAGACACTGAACTACACGTGGCGCAATGGTTTGAATGTTTCTCCCTCCAAAATGGTTGAACGGTACTGGAAGGTGGGCCCTTTAACGGTATAGGTAGCTGGGGCTCTGACTCAGGAATGGACGAGCACTGTTACTGTGGGAACGGGCTCACTCTCTTGCTCCCTGCTTCCGTCCTCTTTGGGCTGTTCTGCTGAGTGACGCCTTCTGTCATAATTTGATGCAGCAAGAAGGCTTCCACCAGATGCCAGCACCTTGATATTATACCTCCCCACCTCCACAACGGTGAGCCAATTCGTTTTGGTTATGAATTATCCAGCACAAAACAGACCATGACACACAGGGAGGCCCACGTGCTGAGGCATACTCCAAAGCCTGTGGTACTGGAGGAAAAATAGTTCTGCCTGAACAAGAAGGTTTAACTGGAGAGGAGGAGCCTGAAGAAAACCAGAAAACCAGCTGTTTCTCCCTTGCTCATTAAACCTTTATCCTCCTTTGCTAACTTGATCTGTTTGCCTTCTGGTGATCTTCCACATGGATTTGCCCATGTACTAGGATCTTTACAACAGTGGGTTTTTTACTCACATAAATCTACTTGCCTGACTGCCATCGGTGTGGTGGTGCATGCCTATAATCCCATCATTCTAGGAGACTAAAAGAGGAGGATTGTGATGTTGAGTCCAGACTGGGAAATTGAGTGACTTAGAGAAATCTGTCTCAAAATAAAAAATCAAAAAGAGCATAGCTGGGCATGGTGGTGCACGCCTGTAATCCCAGCACTCGGGAGGCTGAAGCAGGAGGATCGTTGTGAGTTCGAGACCAGCCTGGACTACACAGTGAGTTCCAGGTCAGTCTTGACTACATAGTGAGACCCTGTCTCAAAAATAAAACTAAAAATAAAGAGCTTGGCCAAGGATTTAGCTCAGTGGCATTTTTCCTGCCTTGCAAGCACAAGGTCCTGAGTTCAATCCTCCATAGTGGGGGGAGGGGGAAAGGACTGGTGGTCTAGCTCAGTGTGAAGGCCTTGGGTTCAATCCCCAGTACATGCGGTGAGAAAAGGGGTCCACTTGTCAATGATATTGACAAAGTCAGCATGCAGAGATGCATTCTTTCCCTTTGGGAGTGCACAAGCTAAAACAGAAAATGATGGAGAGGCCAGGGATCTGGCACCATGGTTCTCCGCCGGCCTTGAAAGCGCAGGGTCCCAAGTTTGATCCCCAGTACAAAAAAAGGAAAGAAAAAGAAAATGATGGAGAAAAGGCAGACTTAAATAAGACACCTCAACAACGGACAACATAACAGTGAAAGAAAATAGAGGGATTTATGTTATGAAACTCAAAGGGGGTGTTGCCATGCTTACGGCTTCCTTCCACAGCCCTTCTCTCCTGAAAGCAGACCATCGAGGTCATTCCCGAACCTCTGCACTCACACTGACCACTTCACTCACCTCCGAATAAGAATCTTTCGCTGCGTCTGGCTCTTCTCCGTTTAAAGCCTTCCTTCTGCCAGATGGAAGTTCCTACACTGAGCACATCACTCGTTCGTTGACTCTCACCGCTTCTAGTCTTTCCCTTCTCAGTTCGTTTTCCTGCGCTTCTACCAACCAGGGACAGTTTTATATTTTGCAGGTTATAAAAACTGTCCTTGGACTGGAGCTCATTAATTGCTCCAGATGCCTTCGCTTAGAGCCTGCAGCATCATTGTTGACCAGTTTCTTTCCCACCCCACCCCCTTTTCTTTGGTACAGGGGATCGGACTGCGGACCTTGCACTTTCAAGGCAGCCGGCAGCATCACTGAGCTAAATCCCTGGCCTCTCCATCATTTTCTATTTTAGCTTATCTCCATCCCTTTTAACAAACTTTCTACCTGTGTCCTTGGTTTGAGCTACACAGTTTGCTCCTCCTCCTCTTTTTAGAAAAAAGACCTATCTCACAAATTTACATAGAGCCAAAGAGAAAAGGAGAAAACCTTGACCTATCCAGTTTAGGCAGGGTTGCAAATCTGAAACTGGATCCCAGTAAACACAGAGCTTGTGGATGTAACTGTAATGGGTAATTTGAAGCTTCTTTCATTTACTGATTTGCTACATATACAGCATCCACATAACAAAGTACCTCTGATTTTTTTTTTTTAAGATAGGGTCTCACTTTGTAGTTGAGACTAACCTGGAACTCACTATGTAGTCCAGGGTGGTCTCAAATTCAGAGCGATCCTCCTGCCGCAGCCTCCTGAGTGCTGGGATTACAGGTGTGCATCACCACGCCCGGCTTAATACCTTTGATTTTTAAAGTAAAGTCAGTTGAGTGTGTTTTAATAGACCCTTTTACAAGTTAAATACCTCCTCTTAGGGACTACAGAAAGGATTAGAGAGGTAGCTCAGTGGCAGAGCACTTTCCCAGCAATAGTGAAGCCCTGGGTCCAATCCCTGGCCCTGCTCAAGAAAAAATATCCAGCAACTATGCATGCATGCTTTTCTAAGTCACACCTCTTAGTTACACTCACAGTCATAGGCACTGTATACAAATAGCCAGATTAATTCCTTGTACTATAACTGCATCCCTTCTGTTTTAGTCAGGGTTTTGATAAGGGACTACATTTACTACACATAGATTATAGGATTATTTTATGAGAACTACCCAAAAAGTCAAATGCAAAGGAGTGCAAGAGATTAACCTGACACTAGGGGCCCAGAGAATCCTGAGGAGGCCCTGGCTCCCATCAGTGTATCACACAAGTCCAGCTAAAGGCTTAGAGACCCAGGTAGTGTCCTCCACGAATCCAGCCAGTGGCGCAGAGCCCACGGGAATATTTCATGCTCGTCCATACTGAGGATCTGCACCTGGAAGGCCCAAGGCCAGTGGTGGTAGACAGAAAACCTATGCCAGTAAGAGGAAGGATTTGTGCCACCAAGCTGAGGGATCTACATTGGAACCAGGAAGTGATGCTCACGGTAAAGGTCCGAGCTCTCCGGAAGAAAACAGCAGCCATTCCCAGCGACAGTGAGGTCCTGAGCTCCTCCTCCTCCAGTGAGAACAGCCTAGTCCGCACCAGGAAAACCACCTGCAGCAAGCTTCTCTACACAGGCCAAGATCCTCCCCTCCGGTTCTCTTTTCATGGTTACTGGTAACAATCCTCTGGTGGATCCCCCGTGCCCAGACCAGGCTGACTCGGTTCAGCTGGGCTTTACAAGTTGACCATCATTTAATCCACCAAAATCTACTCCTGGTCGTTGGTAACCAGCCACATTTCCTGAAGCCACAGTCTCTACTGGCGGGTTTGTGAAAAGTTAACATATCTTCATCTTTTCAGATTTACAGTAATGTAACAATTACATATAGACTTCTCATTGTACTCACTTTCATTATGGCTTCAAATTTTAAAACTCTGGGTTTCCATTTATATACAAAATTTAACAACACTGAAAACAGTCTTACCCACTTCAACATACACTACATTAAAATCATAATATGAGAGAACCATTAAAATCACAATCCTTGTTTCCCATTCATTTTCATTTAAAAAAATTTTTTATTTTTTGGTACTGGGGATCAAACTCTGGACCTTGTGCTTGCTTCCCATTAATTTTGACAATAGTTGCAGCAACACTAAAACACATCACAAGGAATCTCCTGCATCCCAAATACACTCTTCCCTTCAGATAAAAGACCTCAGGTCTGTTTTCCATTGTCCTGTTCCTCCTAGACAACCATGTTCTCCTCTGTTTCATCCTTGAAATCCACAGCTCTGCTGAAGCCTCCCCTTTGGCCAAATGCTTCAAAACATCCTGCTAATTCTCCACTCCTAAGTTCCAACACAGATCCAGGCAAGCCCTCAACAGTAACCCTGCTACCGTCTCAATAGTTTGCTGCATTGGAATTTTTTCTGACACCCAGGCAGTGTTTCCAAACACAAGCAAAACGCAGACCTACTTCTTACGCAAAGACAACATACACTTCCTGGGATCCAGCAGTCAATGCCGTCCCCAGCAGAGGCCTCCCAAGTCTCATCCCCACTGGCAGCAGTACTCTGATTTTCAGGGCTGTGACCAAAGCCTGCCGTACAGTTTAGAGAGTACAGGGCTGCCTCTGGTCGGTCTCTCAAAACCTTTCCAAACTGATTCCCAAGGCTGCTAAGCTAAAACAATGGGGACAGGCAGTGTCACGGCAAGTACCCTCTCTACTTGGGGTCTCTGTGGGTTTGCATCCCACCCACTCCGGATGCCAAAATCTGTACCAGTCAGTATCAAACAGATACAAAATCTGTATCTGTTACTAGAGAAACAGATATAACACACTATATGTAGACATATATGAGAATTTACAAGATCGTTTACAACAGCCACCCCAGGGTCGGATGAGGAAGAGTCCAGAGGGTCTGTCTGCACCCTGGGGACCGAAGGAGTGAGTCGAAGTTCTGGAGCTCACTGCAGTGTCCTGTGAGGGTCTGTATCATGAGGCTGCTGAGTGCACTGGAAGCCTGAAGGCTCTGCGCTGAAGAGCCTGCGATGGGAGGTAAAGACTGCAGCTCCTCCAAAGTAACAGAAGCAGCCGGGTCCTTCCCCATTTCCTCTTCATAACAATCGGGCAAGGAGCATGCCCTTAGTTGAGGAACTGCTGAGCCGATTTAGCTAAGCTTCGCGAGGCCAAACTTCTCAAGTTGACACAATCGCTCAACTATCACACCTTCTCCACTTTTCTTTTCTTTTTTTGGTTGGGATATACTTTGGTACTAGAACTCTTCCAAACAGCAGAGAAAACTCAAGTTAAATACTTTTAATTACATCAGAAAACTAATTAGAGGGGGACTGAAGACAAGAGATTTGTAGGGAGTTGGGAGGAGCACTAGGTAAAGAGAATTTTGAGAAAGGGGCACTTTGATAGTTTGGAAAACAGATTAATTTGGAGACAATTTCCCAAGGAGGGCAAGAATCCCCATAGTAAACTGTGGTGAAGACAGCAGCTGCCCCCACAAGCATGTTAGTTATTTTTGGAAAGTTTGTGGGTCTCTTTTCACTTTGCCGAACCCCGAGGTCAGCTCTGCCAACCATTCGAAACAAGAGCGTCTGCAGCATTAAGCAGGCTTAATGTATCCAACGTGTCACACATACTAGGCAACTAAAGAAAGTGTTTCAAATTTTTTCTTAACTTGGAAGCTCTGTTTAGTGTAAAACATGACAAGAGAAGGGCTGAGATAAGAAATTACTGATAACCACCTATAACAATAGAAAATTGCAGTCTAGTTGTTTTACAAGGCTGGTACGTTCAGGAATCCACATGAATTTTGCATTTATAACAGTATCAATTATATCACAACTAATATATTTAATAGCACATTTCAGCAACAATGAAATATGCTAGATTTTGATTTTTGCTAATGTTTTATGTATTTGGACAAAATTAATTCAGGTACCCAGATTCTGTGAATTTAATATCGGCTAACTTCCTCCTTTCTTTTGCTTTTGGAAAACTCCCTAAAAGTCCATTTGGCTCTTTTTGATCACTTTAGAAATAGATACTGTTTCCTTTTTGTTAGAAAAAAAAGTACATGCACTTCTACACTCATAAGTTTAGAAAAAAAAGGCTTTGTTTTTAATAACTTTGGCATGTGCTAAGTTTGGCCTTAGATAAGACATAAGGCCTTCAAAGAAAGCAGATTCTGAGTATCTATACTTGTTGATATTTTTGAAATGTCTTTGTGCACACATCTAATGCCATGTATTTACTTTTTTTTAAAAATATTACTGTCTTTGTGCCTCTGTTGTAAACATCGCTCACTGGTGCCTTGTTTCTGTAAACAACAAATTTTGAGAAATGTTATCTGAGTCAATATGAATTTAGAAATAATTAGTTTCCATGACACTCTGATCCTTCCTGATAAGAATTTGTGGGGCTGGATGATAAATCTTTATAACATTTTTTTATTAATGGAGAGGGAAGAAAAGCATCACTTAAATTATGGAACTTAAATTGCAGGATGCTTCATTAGGAAGCAACAGTTTTTATCACTGAAGTATACGGTAGTTTGAACTGATGATGATTCTAGTGCTGTCCACCGGAAGACTTCTGTTTCATTAGCACAGAGCATATTTTTATTAAGGCATGTTTATGATATATAATAATTACATTCATTTTGGGGAAATATCTCCGTCATATCTCCATCATTTTTTATTTCTTTTCATCTCTACCCTTTTATCTTTCCCCTCCCTGAATCCCCTTTGCCCGTATCTGAAAAGCCTATCTCCCTGTTTCCTTTATTTTGCTACATGGAACATATTAACTGAACTAGGACTTGCCCTTTGAGTCTATTTACTTTTACTCCTTGACCTTGATGGGAATCAGAATCCACTGTGTGGTACTGATGCTAGCTCTATTTCCAAATAGAGGAAGAGCATCTTTCTGCAGGAACCCAAGCTTTAGGCTGCTCTCGGCCACAACCTAGGCAAGCTCCCCTCCTGCAGGAGCAGAGCCAAAGACAGGAGCCAAAGTAGGAGGTCACAGGCATCAAAGGAGACTTTGAGAGACACAGAACAAAACAGTCGTCACAGGGAAAGCCTTGTGGAGATTGCACCCGGGAACCAATTTCATTCATCAACATGTCTTACTTTCAGAAAATGTATCATTGTTGTAGCAAATTCTACCTGATTATAACATCCAATTATTAGCCCTATTCCATAACTTACCATAGTACTGTGTCTTCAAACTCTACGACTCAGTTTAAAAAGAACCTCTTTTTTAAGGAAAATGTAGTAAGAGTTGAACCCAAAGTGTTGTGCATGCTAAGCAAGTGTTGCACCAATGAGCTACATCCCAGCCCCCTAAAATTTCTTTATGCTGAATTTATAGCTCATTAAAAATTCCCAGTTTTTAAAAATCAAAGTTGATATTAGATTAATTTTTCCCTTCTATCCTTTAAGATAAGGTGTGAACTTACTCTATTTTGTCTTAGTTTATTTTTGGTACTGGGGATCAAACTCCGGTCCTTGTGCTTGCGAAGCAGGCAGCGGAACCACTGAGCTAAATCCCTGACCCTTGTCTTGGACTTTTAATCTGTCAGTTTCAGTTTTTGGGGTGCTATTGAATCCTAGCACTTTCTAAAACTAGAAGGAAATCAACAATGACTGAAGCTCTCTCTGTGGGTAATTTACTCCTGTTGTGTAGTTTAATTCTCACAAAGGCCCCTTGGGGCATTCCTATTTTATTAAGAGACAGAGAAGGAAATTGCAGCTCAGAGATGACCCCACAGCTGGTGAGTGGGTGAGTGGATGCCTGTGTGACACATTCCAGTATGTCAACGGTCCCCTAAAATGCAGGGCCATTGAAAAACCTGATAAGCCAGCCTTCCAGGTGTCTTACTTAGGAGGCTGACAAAACTTGAACAGATAGGACGAAGGACAGACACTTCACAGGCCCTGGGATCTCTCTGTGGGCTCATACCAGACCCACCACCCACTCCAGTGTCCACTAGTCCCGGCGTCTGTTCCTGTCCATGGAGAACCACGGCCTCTGTTGAGCAAGAAGAGATCAGGACAGAGCTGGTCAAATATCCATTGAAGATCATGGTATGCAGGCTCCCTTTTTGTTTTTGTTTTTTTAAATCATTTAAAAGCCTTTCTAAAATAACTGACATTAGTTTGGTTGTGTCTTTTACTTGTTTCTTTTCTCAGTACTTACTTAGCACTATTATTTGTCAATTTTGGGATTTCACTGGAGATCAAAATCAAACAAAATCAGACAAAATATTTTCTGGAATATATTCTCCCTCCTTTGTTGGCACATTAGATTGCTAACTGCTTGAATTTTATAAACAGTTACCGAAAATGGCTCAAATTGTATTTATATGGTACTGTAGGATGCATTTCGTGTTGACTAGAAGTTATTTAAAGCAACAAAGTTTTGTATTAGAAGTGTCTACTATTCCTGACTCCATGAGAAAGGCATCTTTCTGTATATTACTGTTTATAATTTTAGTGTCCGCTTGTTACTGGCTTCAGGGTTATCTCTCTATAAACAAAGTCAAGGGACTTTCCTTCCTACTGCTTTTCACTGGAGCCATTCAGAGATGAAATGAACAGTGATTATACCTCCAGGAGCTGTGGTGGTGGTGCCTGTTCTTCTCCAAGATCCTAGAATATGATGAGACAAGTTGGACTACAAAGACAGATTTACAGGTCCTATTTTCTCGCTAAAATGTGTCCTGGGTGATTTCTCTTCAAGCTTTCTTGTCACTCATATAAAGTGCATATAAAGAACAAGTGAAATTAAATAGCAAAGGGCTAGTGCTTTGGTTCCAGACTTCTGAGGGTTAAGTGAGTTCACAGACCTTGCATGTGCTTTGCCCTGTATGTGGCTGCCATTGTGGTACCTGCCCGTTCATCTGGATTCACTTAGGCATCACAACCACTGATCTGCTCCCTTGCTTCAGCAAAGCTCTTCCTTAGTTCCATCTAATGGGCAGAATATGATTTCCAGATGACAGTGCCTCATAAATCCCACCAATCTCCCATGCATGGAGGTCTTCAGTGGGCATGGGAGAAGAGCTCATTCTAGTCTTACACCTTGAGACAAAATAGGTGCCCTTGTTGGGAATGTGAACTTCAGAGAGATATTTCCAGGGATGGGTCACTGAGGAGGTGCTCATCATTGGCAAAAACAATAGGCAGACAGTCTATGGCAGTGAAGTCTTGCTGCTTTGATGTCACCTGTCAGTTGCTAGAAAGCCTTGGCCAAAGAGAGGAGATAGGTGCTATGCCAGGTGGGAATATTGGTCACACAGTAGTAGGACAGCTGTTCTTAGAATCAGACGTCTGTCCCCTCAGTGTATTGAACACTTAAAATGATGCTGTAGGTTCTGTAAAGGGCATTTAAAACAGACAGGATCGGCTCCAAGTGGATCTGAATGAGTAATTTAAATTTGCCCTTCAATTTAAGGGAATTTTTGGCGTCATGTTTCATACTGGAAGCATGCTGTTTGTCTTTCCCTCTTCTGTGTGACAGTTTCTCCTCTATCTTCAGCTCTTGGGATACATACCACTTCCCTGAGAGGTCAGCCCAAGCACCTTATCAAAAGTCACCACCTCAGTCTTCCTACTCTATTGCATCACCTTGGTTATTTACCTCACAGCAGGGATTATAATTTTGCTTGCCTGCCTGTGTATTTTCTATCTCATTTATTTGTTTGTTATCTTTGCAAGCTCAGGAAACCTGCTTTCTCTTCCTCCTCTTTCCTATTATGTCTCCAATGCCTAGCACACAGGGCTTAATTGGTACATGGTTAAGTTTTGAACAAACATTGAATCATTAAAGGAATTACTCATCAAGTGTGAGCACTACTGCTATTCAATAGTGAGAGCTATGGTGCCGGGGCTTGAATTCAAGGCCTTCACAATGAACTACATTACCAGCCCTTTCTAGTTTTTTTATATTGAGATGGGGTCTCCTTACTAGGCTGTCCAGGTGCAACTTCAACTTGAGAGCCTTGTGTCTCAGTATCCCAGGGTGCTTGGATTTCAGGAATGTACCATCACACCTGGCTTGTGCTTTTTTTTTTTTTTTTAAGTTTCTGTTTATTCCTTATAAGGGTGTATATACTTT
>NW_022900930.1:10864162-10872694 GCF_012274545.1 Fukomys damarensis
TTTTTTTTTTTTTTTTTTTTTTAAGTTTCTGTTTATTCCTTATAAGGGTGTATATACTTTATTATAAGATTTTATCACTCATACTTTTAAACTGGCTTGGGAAAAGTTCAAATCTTTACTGTGATATCTACGACTGACTTAAGAATTTTCAGAGATGGTAGTATTTGCTAGATATCCCATTCCCTTAAGTCTTGATATATTTGCTCTGATTGCAGCCTGGCCAATGTTATAATTTTATGTTTTTAGAAGTTTTGCTTTATTAGTACATGTTTGTACTACATAATGATTTGCCAACATTACTGAACTTATCTCTCAGTCAGCAAAAGCTTTGATCTGCAGACCAAGGGTTCATGTTCAGAAGCATCCAAGGAACTGGGTAAAATATTAGAACATCTGTTTATATATTTTTATCTACAGATAAGAAAAAATAACTTTTATGAATATTTAATATTTTGATAGCTGCTCATGTGCAAATACTTAAGTTTTGAAGTAGTTCGTGTATAATTGTATATTAGCATACGTACGTATATGGCAGGTACACTCAGTTTTTTTTTTCTGCTAAGGTTTCTCAGTTTTAGTGGAAGCCACTAAACTAGAACATCATGTTAGTTTCCGGTAGGGATCGTGGCTTGCCCTTTTGCATTCCTCCAAGGGACTAGCACAATGATTGGAAAATACAAACAGGTGACTAATAACTACTTGCTTTATTAATGAGATCAAAGACCACAGGTGCTGTCCAGTTCAGGACAATAATTTTCACTGAAAAAAAACAAAATAAAAATGTTGCGAAAGTTGATAGATCACCACAGCATCGCTTTGCAAACATTTAAAAGCAGTCATAGGAAAACAATGCCAAACGGAAGTGTCACTAACAGTGGGTTGCTAGAAATACCTCCCTATATGAGGGGTAGATGATTCCATTCTTACCACACTCTTTCCCCTCAGAGCCTCAGGAATCAGGAAAATTGTGTCCTTTGGTTGAAACACAGACCTACTTGGGTTGGTGGAAGTCAAATGGGAAGGTCATAGAATAGGCTGTCAGTTATTTATGGGATGGAGCCCTGTCTACTTTGCTTATACACTTCTAGTAGTTGTGTGGAATATTTGGCCTCTTTTTGGAGCTTTTTTGTTGTACTATGGATCAAAATCAGATCAGGCAGCGAAACCACTGAGCTAAATCCCCAGGCTGTTTTTGCTTCTTTACTTAATGGCATGGAGTTTGAACCCAGGGCCTCTGCACTGAGCTACACCCCTATACCTTTTTTATATTTTGAGACAAAATCTCACTAAATCACGAAGTTGCCCAGTCTGGACTTGAATTTGTGATCCTCCTGCCTTAGCCTCTCAGTGTGCTAGAATTACAGGCGTGTGCAACCATGCCCAGATTCTGCTTTAAACAAACAAACAAACACACTCATTCTCATATCTTTTTTAAATGTTTGTTTTGCAAATTTTTAATTTTTATTTTTGGTACCAGGGATCGAACTCAGGTCCTTGCGCTTGCGAGGCTGGTGCTGGTACCACTGAGCTACAACCCTGGCCCAATCTCATACCGATTTGAACGCTGCTCCTCCACAGGCTCCTAACACCCAAACAAGCTTTACCTTCCTCTGCGTGAATGCGTCGCAGGGCTGAAATAGAGCTTCTAGGTTCTCTATCAGGTTATTTCTACTATAGGTCAGATGCCTTCAGTCGTTTAAAGACTTACCTGTGATCTTAAGTCACCGCATCCTACTCTCTCCTCGAAACAAGTCCTAGTTTGTCAATCTCCCCTGAAGTGTGGTGCCCAGGACTTATGTCACCCCTGAGATGTGGCTTAATGTGTGCAGTCTCACCCCACACTGGGTGTGGAGTCCTCACCCCAGCCCCCTTGCTCTGAACACTGTTTCACTGAGTAGAAGAGCAGAAGTTGGCTCTTCTTGCAGACAGGGGGCAGGGCAGAAGTCTGCTGAACCTCTAGATTAGGAAATCCCCTCTTTCTTCGGGGGCAAATGGGGATGATGGATATTTTTTCCACTCTGGCCCCAAACCAAAGTTTAGTCTTTTCATGGTTCTGTGAACTTTAGAAGAAAAAAAGACGCTATCAATTAGAGTACCAGCTCTTTCCAGTGCTCTGTTGGCTTCTGATCCTTATCAATTAAAAAATGGATTGATTTGTGTTTGTGGCCTGTGTGTACATTTTCTTTTGCATGCTTCTCTTGTCTCTTCACATTATCTTACACGTGTACTTCCACATATCAGCACAATCTGTAAACTCAATTCCTTTTAATAGCAACACAACATTCCATTGTCTCAAAGAACCACACTTTGTATAACCTTTTCCCAATTTTGGGCTTTGGGTCACGTCCTACTTTTCCACTGTTATGAATGGTGTTGCCATAAACATTTTTGCGCTCTTTGCCTTCTTTTCTCGTCTGCATATTTCCTCAGGGTATATTCTGAAAGCAGGAGGAATAGGTCAAAGGATATGAATTATTTTATAACTCTTTATGTATTGCCAGCCTGGTCTCCACAGAGGATGGATACTTTTCAAAAGGGCCAAATGAGACACAGGGGGCCGAAGAAGGTGTAGCTGAAGTGGAAATCCAGGCCTGCACGTTATACCACATCACAGTCCAAGTGTCCTCTTCCCAGCCCCCTTCTGTCACCTCCAGTTATCCAAATGTGAAGAAACACCCAGAAGTACATCTTGCTTCTTTTCTGGGAGATGATTTTTATCTATGAGAATAGTAGCTATGTGCCTTAGACAAATCACCTACTTTTAAAAGTTTGATTCCTTTCTCATCATAAATGAGATTAAATGATAAGTATCTAAGCAGAGTGTTTTTTGGAAAAGATATTTGTAACATATCAGGTTATTGTTGCTGTGAGCCATTTAATATGGGGGGGCTATGTATTTTTTTCTTTCTCTATTCTACACCCAGGGTACAGCCCTGTGTCTGGCCCATGGTTGAGAGTAACAAATGTCTATTTTGGAATGAATGGGTTGTCTTTACCCATGATCTTGATCCACAGGAACTAGAACACATAACAGAACTCTTTGAAGTTGCACAGTGTACAATGGTTTGAATGGATCCCCAAGAGTTTATGTGTTGGAAACTTAATTTCCAGATTTATGTTAATGTTTTTAGGGGGTGCACTGGTAGATAATTAGGAGTAGATGAGGTCACAAAGGTAAAGTCCCCACAATGGCATTAGTGGCTTTGTAAGGAGAGAGGAGAGATCTGAATTAGTATGCTTGTACTGTTTCACTATGTGACACCTTCTGCAGAATTATCATGCAGCAGACATCACGCTCTTGAACTGTTCAACTTGTGGAACTTGATCTAAATAAATTTTCATTCTTTATAAATTACCTAGTCTCAATATTTTGGTATAGCAATAGAAGTGGAACATGACATATAATCGAGCATTTGTAGCATGTTCCACAAACTAAGGCATGTGTTTGGTTGTGAGGTATGTCTTCACTAAGTCAAGTATATTACTTCAGGAAGAACATCTCCAGAGTTTCAAAACCTCCAGAGGCACAAGAATGTGTAAAAGAAATGGGCTAGGGCTGGGGATTTAGCTCAGTGGTTCTGCCGCCTGCCTGGCAAGCGCAAGGACCCAAGTCCGATCCCCAGTACACACACACACACACACACACACACACACACACACACACACACACACACAAAAGGCTAGAAGCTTGAGGAGGACTGAGAAAGTGGTGTTGGTCCCTTACAGAGAAAGGTGTAGACATGGAGGCTCTGGGTTCCAGGTCTTCAGGGAAGTTTGTGGTATCCCTCAGTCTCTAACACAAATTAAAGGGTGTATTTAAGACCTGCCTCCATCTCTTTAGTCTCCCTCCTGCTGCTGAAGAAGGAGCTGAATAAATAAGAGGATACACCACAAGAGGTGCACTTCTGCTGGGTAAAAACTTCTCCCATTCTCCAGCATTCTGGGTTCATGACAGCCACAAATTCTTGCTACTTCTCCAATTGAGAAGCTGGTCCTAGTGGTTTGCTGGCCAGTGAAATGCTAAAGAAGTGGTATTCTATAACCTCTGAGGCAAAGACATGAAAAGGTTTATAGCTTTCACCTGATCTCTTTTTCTGCTTTCCTTCTAAAATCAGGAACAAGACAAAGATATCTACTGTCATCACTCCTGTTCAAAAGAGTTCCCCAAATATCAACCAGAGCAATTAGATATGGATATAAAATAGATAGGGGTAGGAAAGGAAGAAGTTAAAATATTATTTGCAGATGATGTGATACTTTAATAGAAGACTCCAAAAATTTCACCAAAAACTCCTAGAATTAATAACAAATTCACTAGCAAAGCAGGATACAGGGCCAGGGATTTAGCTCAGTGGTTCCAGTGCCTGCTTTGCACACTCAAGAATCTGAGTTTGATCCCTGGTACCAAACAAACAAACAAACAACAGTAGGATACAAAGTCAACACTCAAATATCAATAGAATTCCTGTATACCAATAATAAACTCACCAAGAGAGAAATTAAGGAAACAATACCTTGCACAATAGCATGAGGAAAAGTGAGAAACTTACGAATTAACCTAAGCAAGCAAATGACAGGCTTCTACAATGAAAACTACAGTACTCTGAAAAAGAAAATAGAGGAGGATATCAGAAAATGGAAAGATAGCCCCTGTTCCTGGATGGGCAGAACCAATATAGTGAAAATGGCCATACTTCCAAAATTATTATACAGATTTAATGCAATCCCAATCAAAATACCAATAGCATTCCTCACAGAACTACAGAAAGTAAACCTAAAATTCATATGAAACCAGAAGAAACCTAGAATTGCAGAAGCAATTCTGTGCAACAAGGGCAAGTCAGGGGGCATCACAATCCCAGACTTTAAGTTATATTACAAAGATACAGTGATACAAACAGAATGGTATTTACAAAAAACAGACTTTAGATTAATGGAACAGAATAGAGGGTACAAAAATAACTCCAGGCACACTCAGCTGCCTTATCTTTGACTAAGGAGCCAAACACTTTCACTGGAGGAACGATAGCCTCTTCCAGTCATGCTACTGGGCATGGTTAAATACTACATTGTTTCTCTGCTGTGAGAAAGTGAAAGTGGAAATAAGGACTAAAATATATAATAGATATTGGAAAATAGGAAGGAAAATGTTCAAATGGGAAGAGGAATAAGAGAAAAGGGAGGGAGGGAGGAAGGGACAAAAAAGTGAAAATAGAAAAAATAGAAACAGAGCTTTTGTACATAGGGAGGGGGAAGAGGCCTTCAGGGAGGGAGAGCACAGGAAAAAAGGGGCAGATGCACCACGTACAGGGCCAAATTCCCTAGGATGAGTGCTGTCATTATGTACGCCTAAAATGTACCAATAAATATTTTGTTATATATTTTAAAAAGCACAGAAAAGAAATGGTGCTGGGAAATCTATCTATGGACATTCCAAAAAAATTTTTTTGTTTGTTTTTTGACACAGGGTCTCACTGTATAGTTGAGACTGACCTGGAACTCACTATGTAGCCCAGGCTGGTCTCAAACTCACAGCGATCCTCTTGCCTCAGCCTCCTGAGTGCTGGGATTACAGGCATGCACCACCGCGCCCGGCCATTCCAAAAATTTAACCTACACGCATCTTTCTCACCATGTACTACACTAAAATCAAAATGAATCAAAGATCTAAATATTGAAATGGACAGATTTAATCTGCTGAAAGATAAGATAGGTAAAACTCATGAAGACATGGGGCTAGGCAAAGACTTTCTGAATGGAACCCTGGTTGGAGAAGAAATAATACCAAGAATCAACAAATGGGATTCTATCAAATTAAAAAGCTTCTGCACAGCAAAGGAAACAACCAACAGAGCAAAGAAACAACCTACAGAATGGGGAAGAGCTCTTCCAGCTGTTCCTCAGAAAAAGGACTAATATTTAGAAGATATAAAGAACTAAAAAAATAGACCCCTCTCCAAATTTACTTACGTATGTAATTATTTATTTATTTGTGGTACCAGGGAACAAACTTGGGACCTTGTGCTTGTGAGACAGGTGGCGGCACCACTGAGCTACATCCCCAGCCCACCCTTCTCCAAATTTAAAGGTCAACCCAAAAATGGGCATCTGAGATGAATGGACACTTCTCAGATGAAGAAGTACAAATGGCCAATAAATAAATGAAGAAATATTCAGTATCACTGGCCATTTGAGAAATGCACATTAAAACAATGCTCAGATTCCATTTCACTACAGAAAGAATGACTATCTTCAAATCAACAAATGCTGAAGAGGCCATGGGGAGAAAGAGGAACACTTCTTCATTGTTAGTGGGACTGTAAACTGCCACAATCATTATGGAAATCAGTATGAATATTCATCACAAAACTAAAACTAGAGGTTCCATTTGATCCAACTATTCCCCTTGTAGATAGCTGCCTTAAAGAGTTAAAGACATCATATTACAGTGACCCATGTGTATAGCAAAACAATTCATAAATAGTTAAATCTTGGAAGCAGCCTATCTGTCCATCAACAGATGAATGGATAAAGAAAATGTGGTATTTATATACAACAGAGCACTACTGTACCACAAAGAAGGATAAACTTGAGTCATTTATAGGAAAATGGGTATACCTTGCGATGATAATGCTAAGTGAAATTATCAGGCATACCAGCTTAAATATCACATGGTTCCTCTTTTATGAAAAACCCAATATATACATAAAGCACAAAATAAAAAAAGAGGGAAAAAAGAGGGGAAAAAAGTTATTTATTTATTTATTTATTTTTGGGTTTTTTGAGACAGGATCTCACTATGTAGTTGAGACTGACCTGGAACTCACTATGTCGTCCAGGCTGGTCTTGAACTCACAGCGACCCTCCTGCCTCAGCCTCCTGAGTGCTGGGATTACAGGTGTGTGCCACCTGTAATTTTTCAAAAAATTACTGAAATCCAGCATAGCCAAAGTTATCTTTATATATATATATATATTGCCTGTTAGCCTCACTGTTAACCTACGTTTATGATAAATTGATAAAGACTTACAAAATATGTAAACAAACAAATAAATAAATCTGATGCTGATGAAAGAAAAACTTAAAAACAAGGGTTCAGTAGAAGGGAAAAAATGAATTGAGATGTGTTATGTACAGGTACCAGTTCCCCACAGTACAATAATTATGTACAATAATCATGTACTAATAAAAAAGAAAGATTCAGTAGAGTAGCTGGATACAAATGCAAGATCAATACTGAAAAATCAATAGCCTTTTTGCACACAAATAACAGATTCATTGAGAGAGAAATTAAGGAAACAATCCCTTTCACAATAGCATCCAAAAAAATGAAATATCTAGGAATTAATCTAACAAAGGAAACAAAAGACCTCTACATTGAGCACTGTAACACTCTGAAAAAAAAATCCAAGAGAATATAAGAAAACGGAAAGAGAACCACGCCTGCTCCCGACCCAGCCGCCATCGCTCAAGCGCCGGGAAGGTAGCCGCGCGGGCGCCCCTGAAACCCCATAAGCCCCCCCCCACTCTCAGACCTCCTGACTGTGCAAGTCTTTGGACCCACTCTGCAAAGACAGACGTGGTCATCAAGGGTATTTTTCTGAATTCCCAACTTTGAACATCTTTAAAGAAAGGGCGGGAAAACCTGTAATAGAACGTTGTGGAGTCCAATCATTCAGAAGGATGGGGAACTCAATCTGGGCCTTGCGGCCCGAGGTCAGTCAGCATCATGGGGTTCAGCAATCAGCTAACTGAGATCAGGGGTCTTCCATCCTCGCTCTGTGTGAGCCATTAAATGGTTAATATACTATATTGAAAAGTTTGTTCACTGCAGACATGTTCTGGACTGTTTTTTGATTTCAATTTAATTCAAATGATTTAAGGGTGATAGACTAGTGACTACCACAGGTGGTCAGTGTCCAAGTTGTGCTTGATCTTAATGTGTTACTGATTGTATCAGTTGGGGTAAAGCATTGCCGTTGATTTGATGAGCTGTTTTCTCTGATGTTATGAAGATGAGAATGTCTATGGGTCATTAGAGACACAGAAGCTAGGGTGCAACTATATCAGGAAGATTTGGGTGATAATCCAGAGATTAAACCAAGGACAGCCCAAAAACAAAAATTAAAATGAGAAAACACTTAAGCAAGACAAAAGGACAGACTTCCAGTTTACCAATGGAAAACAGTAGGGCAAATGAGGATGAAAAGGCTGATAGTGAACCACCAGGACACCCTGAACTCAAAGCACAGGAAGTAACAAAACAGATCAATCAGGCTCTAGAAAAATTCAAAACAGAAATAATTTCCCAGATAACCATAGAGATAGTGAGCAAAACAGAAGTCGTGATTCGAGACTCTAGAGCAGCAACTGAAAAAAAAAATAGATGAGCTCAGGACCACAATAGAAGCCATGAAGGCCCAGCATAAGAAAGAAATGGAAAAAATAAACGCCCAACATAGGAAAGAAATGGAATCCATAAAACAGATTCAAACAGAGATCCAGGAGATTAAACACTCTATTGAAAGTGTA
>NW_022900930.1:10874290-10893074 GCF_012274545.1 Fukomys damarensis
AGAAGCAATTTAAATATGTTCAGGGACCATTTTCATCTCCAGAATTAAGGATTATTTTGATGTTACATCATTGCCTTTTCTCTTTTACTTTCCTTTTTAGTTTTATTTTAGGATTCCCTATTTTTAATGTTCATACAGAGATTTCTTTAACTGAAATACCGAATAGTTTCTTTGGTGTGAAAAACTATAATAGTACACAGGATCCTAATGAGAGAATTAATAATGTGAAATAAGAAGTAAAGGGCTAAAGGTGTAAGGAAAGTGGGAAGGGTGGGGGAAAGGTAATAAGGGAGAGGAACAAAATATGAGAAACTGAAAAATGGAAATAAAGTGTTTGTAAATGGGGAGGGGAGGAGGGGGTGAAGGGAGGGCAGGGACAAGGGGAAAAATGAGAATCAAGACCTATTATGTAAAGGTACAGAATCCCAATCATGAATATAACTGTATTTGTATACCTAGATTGTACCAACAACCTCAATAAAAAGGAAAAAAAAAAAAAAAGAAAATGGGAAGACATCCCTTGTTTGTGGGTAGGAAGAACCAATATAGTGAAAATGGCCATATTTCCAAAACTGCTACAGAGATTCAATGCAATCCCTATTGAAATCCCAACAGTATATTTCACAGAACTAGAGAAAACAACACAAAATTCATTTGGAACCAGAAGAGACCTAGAATAGTAAAAGCCATCCTAGGCAACAGAGATATGGCAGCTGGTATAACAATTCCCAATTTGAAACTATACTACAAAGCCACTGTGATAAAAACAGCATGGTACTGTCAAAGAAACAGACCCAAGGATCACTGGAACAGATTAGAAGATGCAGAAACAACTCCAGACATACTCAGCTACTTCATCTTTATATGGTTTTGTTTTTGGTATCAGGGATTGAACTCTGATCCTTGCACTTGTGAGGCAGGCACCAGAGCCACTGAGCTAAATCCCTGGCCCAGCTACCTTATCTTTAACAAAGGAGGCAACCATCCTCCCTGGAAGAAAGATAACCTCTTTAATAAATGGTGTTGGAAAAACTGGATTTCAATTTGCCAAAGATTAAAACTACATCCCTATTTTCACCATGCACTAAACTAAAATCCAAGTGGATTAAAGATCTAAATATTAAAAAGAAACACTAAACTTGTTGGAAGATAAGCTAGGTAGAACTCTTGAAGACACTGGCATAGGAAAAGACTGAACAAGTCCTCAGTAGCAGGGGAACTAGCACAAAGAATCAACAACTGGGATCTCATCTTTTTAAAAAGCTTCTGCACTGCAAGAGAAACCAAACAAAACTAAGAAACAACCTACAATGTGGGAAAATAATTTTATCAGCTGTTCCTCAGACAAAGGACTATTATCTAGAATACATAAAGAACTAAAAGAAAAAAATCAGGCCCCCCAAATATAAAGACCCAATTTAAAAGTGGGCATCTGAAATGAACAGACATTTATTTCTCAAAGAAGTAGAAGCAGCAAATAAATATATGAAAAAGTTTTCAACACCACCTAGTCATTCGAGAGACAACACTGAGATTGCACCTCACCCCAGAAGAACGGCTGCTCTCAAGAAATCAACCAATGACAAATTCTGGCGGGGATGTGGGAAGAAAGGGACCCTTCTTCATTGTTGGTGCGAGTGCAGACTGGTGCGACCACTGTGGAAATCAATCTAGAGATACTCTGAACAACTAGGATAGAAAGTCCCGTTTGACCCAGCTATTCCCCTGCTGGATATCTTCCTGAAAGAATTAAAAGAATCATACCACAGGGATATATGTTCACCCATGTTTATAGAGGCACAGTTTGTAATAGCTAAAACTTGGAAACAGCCCAAATGCCCATCAACTCCAGACTGGATAAAGAAGATGTGTGTGTGTGTTTTTTAAATAAAAAAACTACTACTCAGCCATAAAGCAGTTAGAGACAGTTATAGCTAAGAGCACGCATGTTAAGGACATACTCATAAGTGAAATTAATAGTACACATATGTGAAATTACCATATAGTTTCTCTATATGGTATGATAAACTATATGGTGTGATAAACTAAAAGTGTAAATAAGGGTCAAAATGTATGATACTGTGTAACTGGAATAAAAGATCTAAAATTGCTGGGGAAACGGGAGGGATAGGGGAAAGGTAAGAAGGGAGAAGAAAAAAAAATAAGAGAAGGGGAAAAAAATGGAAACAAAGTCTTTGTAAACAGGGAAGGGTGGAAGGGGGAAGGGAGGCTAGGGGAATGGGGAAAAAATAAGAACCAAGACCTGTCACGTAAAGGTACAAGATCCCAGTGATGAGTGTAACTGTTGTGTACCTAAGATGTACCAAAAATATATATTAAAGAATAGAAGGAGGAGGAGGAGGAGGAGGAGGCCCAACTACCCTAAAGTTTGACATGCTTTAGAGGGCCCACAGGGGCTCAGAACATGAGCAGAGCCATGCTGGACCATCCAGAAGAGGCCAGCCACCAGCTCAACACCACTTTCTGACCTCAGCTGGTTTCACAAAGGCCAGAAAAAGACTGCCTGGTAAACTGTCCTAAACTCTGGACCCAAAAGTCGCACGATGGCGTGGAAGAATCTGTTACACCGAAGTGGGTAGCTGACCAGGGCTACCCACGCTCTGCTAAGCTGCTCTCGGCTCCATTTCCTCCCGCTAGCTCTACTTAGCAGAACCAACACTGACTTGTGATCCTTCTTCTCATTGTTTGGACTGAATATCAGAGGCCACGCAGAAGTCATTGACGTCAATAGTTCTGTTTGACAGTATTCCCCAAGTGTATTTTTGGACTCGTCTATTATTTATGCTCTTTCATTTAACTTTACAGGCAGATAGGGCAGGAAGAGTTGGCAGTGTTCCAGAATATGAGCTAAATGGATTTTTCTGTTGTTTTCAAGGAGGAAATGACAAAGCGAAAATCTTTAGCTCTCTTCCCACTAAGCTAAACTCCCTATTTATGGGGGGAGGGGGTTTCCTATGGCAACCTGACCCTTAAAGTCTCAAATCTCAAATGAGGACCTGCTCTTACATGCTTTGGGTAGGCAGTACACCCTCCTGACTTCACTCTCATGATTTTATTTTTAAATTTTATTTACTTATTTATTTTTGGTTCTGGGGATTGAACTCAGGTCCTTGTGCTTGTGAGGCAGGCGGCAGAACCACTGAGCTAAATCCCTGGACCTCTCATGATTTTATTTACATTTATTTTATTTGAAGTTTTAAAAATACTTCAGAGGATAAAAATGTGTCCAAAATGGCTGGTAACTACTGCCAAGATCCGATATATAGAAGAATAAAAAATTTTCAAATAACTGACACTTCAGTTCTCAGGTTCTCTGTTGTGACATATCAAATATTAACTAGAAAATTAATCATTAAGGACATTAATGAAACCTGTCTTTTGGTGTTACATTGCCCCTGAAACAATGAGGCTGGTTAACTTTTGGCCTTCCGTCACTTCCCTAGAAACCCTGTCTCTGTCTTATATATCATTAAGGGCGTCCACTCTTTCATGCCCATTGATTTCTGTGAATTTGTCGACTTCTAGAAGCATCACAACTAAAGCTTCACCTTGACTTTCAACTCTTTCAAGCGGAACCTCCAAGGTTAGTCTGTCTACGTTGATTTGATGTTTAAGATGTGTTACAAAGGAAGGGGAATTATTGGCCCATGACAGGGCAAAGAGGCAGTTACCAAAGAAGGTTTATGCGGCTGAGCGGCTCAGGGCAGAACTCTAGGGCAGCAGGAGAGAAAGTTAAGGCTGAGGAGTGAAGTCCTGAGTTTCAGAATGAGCTCAGAGCACCATCTCACAGCCTGCAGCTGGACACTCAGCCTGGCGGAGGGAGGCTGATCCTGATGTGTAATCTGAATGGGCTAAACCTTGGCTTCCTCTCTGCCCATAAACTTGGCTCCACTCTCAAGAAGCACTCAAACTTCCTTCCACCTTGGATCCTGGTGCTAGGCCTCTCTTCTACCAGCCAGGTGTTCAGACACCTAGAAGAAGGAGCCCTGCAGCTCCGGTCTGTGCTGATGCTCACCTATGTCTCACTCATTCTCAACCAAATCGTCCATAACCAGCAGGGCAAAATGGAGCTCTAAAAGTTAAGTTTTCTTTTTCTTTAGAGACAAAGGAGTTTTCCAAACTTTTTTGGACCTAGGGAGTAAACCATCACCTCCCTCCTCTCCTCAGTCTAGAATAAGGAACAGAAGCTGACACAAAAATGTGGGGCCCAATTTCATTTCCTTAGTGAAGGGAGGGAGCAGAAGATGGCCGGGAGAGGGGAAGGAAACTGGAGCTGTCTACCATCTCGTTGTATCCCTTCTCCCTCTGTCCTTTACTATAAAAGTCCCTTGCATACCTGGACACAGGGAGATGGTGATTTGTGACAGACAACACGAGGCCCCTCCATCTCCTCAGGGATGGCTTTGAATAAACGTTTTTCCCTTTTACCCAACAGGCCTTGCGTGGTTTGTTGGGAGCAGTGAGCAGAGCCCGGCATATGGACCTGAGCTGCGGGTAACGTCTGCACTTGCCCTTCTACTACTGCTCTTGGTGATGACGGCTGCCAGCCGTCCAGCGCCTTCTCTCAGCCTGTGTTCCACGTGACGTCCTCCGTGTCCTACCGTGCGCACGGATGGCGTCTTTCTAGAGCAGTACTCGAATAATCTCAAACCGATCTGGTTGATTATGAAACACCGGATGTGTAGTGAAAAGAGCCTCTGCATATGAAAACAGTTGTGTTTCAGTGCGAAAAAGAGCAAAACATAAAACTGCAACGTGAAATAAACAGACTTAAGGAGCTACTTAGAAGAAACAGCAACACTTAATGTGTACGGACCTAACAAGAGAGTGTCAAAGTTGTGAAACAAAACCGACTGAACTACAAGGAGGAGTAGATGAATCCATTACTATAGCTGAAGGCTTGAACAGGCAGAAAATTGGCAAAGGACAACTGAAGTCAGCGCCGCCATCAATGAACTGGACATAGTTGACGTAAATAGAAAACTTCACCCAGAACAGAATACACATTCTTCTCAAATTCACACGGGACATTGAGAAGGATGCTGGACATTCTGAGGCATAGATACATGCCAACACATTTAAAAGAATAGAAAGTACACAATGTTTTCAGACAAAAACGGAATTAAAATAGAAATCAGAAGCAGAGATACAGGTGGAAAAGATCTCCAAATAATTGGACATTGGTGTCAAGGGCCAGTCAGGTGAGAGTCCCAACGAAAAGAATGAACGTGGAGCAGACATCACAAAAAAGCAGGGACAAAGTTTATTTTACAGCATACCCCGAATAGTGGCCATTATCAGTTTTTCTGAGACAAAATAAGAAAACAGCCTTGACCCTGCAGAGCTGTGCGGAATGGCGCGGCCATCCATGCCGACATCGTTATTATAATAAAGTCTGTTGTGTGCCTTCACTAAATGACAGAGTTGTGTCCTTCGGTGCCCTTAAGTGTCCTCAGATGCCTGGGCTTTGACACATCTGCCAGCAGCCCCCTACAATCGGGCAGACACTTCTAAGTAAAAATGGCTTCCACAAGAAATCTCAAGAAAAATTTTAAAATATTTTAAGCTAAATGAAAATGAAAATACAACTCATCAAAATTTGGGAGCCTCCCAAGAAGTACTTAGAGGGAAATTCGTAGCATCAAAAGCATATATTTTATGTATGCATGTATTTATTTATTTAGGTACCGGAGATCAAACTCAGAACCTCACACTTGCGAGGCAGGCAGCAGGACCACTGAGTGAAATACCCGGCCCAAAAACGTTTGTTTGTTTGTTTATTTATTTTTTGAGACAGGGTCTCACTATGTAGTTGAGACTGACCTGAAACTCACTATGTAGCTCAGGCTGGTCTCGAACTCACAGCGATCCTCCTGCCTCAGCCTCCTGAGTGCTGGGATTACAGGAGTGTGCCACCAAAAAACTATATTTTAAAAGAAGAAAGATCTAAAATCAACAGTTAAGGGCCAGCAATTTTGCTCAGTGGTTCCACCTCCCGCCCTGCAAGCACAAGGACCGGAGTTCGATCCCAGCTACAAACAAAAAAAAAAAAAAAAAAAAAAAAAAAAAAAATCAATGGTTAAGCTTCTATGTCACAATATCAATTTGTACAACCTCATTCAGGAGGTAGAAACAGAGGGAATACTTCTTATTTCATTCTGTGATTGCTGCAGTATGCTAATACTAAAACGAGATAAAGACATTAGAAGATAATAAATTACACATATTTCTAATGAATACACATGCAAAAATCTTTTACAAATCAGAGGATTAAATTCAACAAGATAGAAAAGAATTATATACTACAATTAAGTGAGATATGTTTCGAGTAAATAAGGTTGGTTCAACATTTGAAAATTACAATTTATCATGTCAGTAGGACAAAAAAGGAAATCACATATTTATATCAACAGAAACAGAAAAGGCATTTAACAAAATCCAATACTGCCATGATAAAAACCCTCAGCAAACTAACAATAGAGGAGGAACTTACTAGACTTGATAAAGATTATCTACCTAAAAATACCCTACAGATAACATCATACTTGATGAGGAGCTAAAAACTTTCCTATTTAAGATCAGGAACAAAGAGAGGATATCTGGCCACTTCTTGCAAGGCAGGCAATGGAACCATTGAGCTAAATCCCCGGCCCCTCTCACCACTTGTTTTCAAAAGGGTGCTGGAAATTCTAGCTAGTATATTGAGACAAGAAAAGGAAATAAGAAATATATGATACGGAAGAAAAAAAATTATCTTTGCAGAGGAAAGGACTATGCAGAAAATTCAAAAGAATTAACAATGGAACTCGGAATTAATAAGTGACTATATCAAGATTGCAGGAAACAAAATTAACATACAATCTGGGGGCTGGGGATTTAGTGGTACCTCTGCCTGCCTTGCAAACAAGCGCTAGATCCCCAGTTTGATCCCTGGCACCAAACAAAAACAGAAACAAAGCATACAATCTGGGTGTGGTAGATACCTGTCTATAGTAACAGCTACTCAGCAAGTTGAGGCAGGAGGATTGCATGAACCCAAGAGTTCGAGGCCAGCCTAGACAACATAGAAAGATACCCATACCCATGAAAAAAATACACGTGTGTGTGTGTGTGTGTGTGTGTGTGTGTGTGTGTGTAAAATTTTCCTACATACCAGGATTGGATAAGTGGAATTTGAAATAAAAATAATACCATTTATATTAACATCACAAAAAATAAATACTTAGGCATAAAAGTAATAAAATACATACACAAATCTAATGCAATATGTGTAAGAGCTGTATTTGGAAAACTACAAACTCCAGTGAAAACAATTGTGGAAGAACCTAACAAATGGAAAGATATTCTATGTTAACAGATAGGAAAACTAAATGATCTCAAGAGGCTAATTCTTCTCAGACTGATCAGTCGAGCCAGGGTAATCAGAGTAAAAGCTTTTATAGGTTATTTGTGGATGTTAACTATTCTGAAATTTATATGAAGAGGGACTACTGCAATTTTCTAGCCGGATATGGTGGTGCATGCCTGTAATCTCAGCGCTCTGGGAACTGACATGGGAGTATCCACATTTGAGCCCACCCTGAGCAACTTAGTGATTTAGTAAGATCCTGTATCAAAACAAAAACTAACAGGGTGGGGATGTAGCTCAGTGCAAAGGCCCTTGGTTCAAGCCCCAGTACTGAAAATAATTCATTAGTTATTTTGAAATGTACAATTAATTGTTGTCATTCATGTCTACACTACTGTGCTACAGAACATGAGAAGTTATTCCTCCTATCCAGCCCACTATCTTAACTCACCACAATGTTGTTTTGGGGGCACGAGCTGGGCCTCTGCACTTGCTGTTTCCTCTGCTGTAAAGCCCCGTACTGAGCTCCCCTTACTCATTTTCTGGCTTCTGCTCAAATGCCATCTTCACAGCAAAGCCTTCTCCTTGGGTTGAATTATGTCTCTTCAAGAAAATGTTTTGAGTTTTTAAACTCTAGTACCTGTGAATGTGACCCTATTTAGAGAAAGGGTCTTTGCAGTTCACAAAGTGAAAATGGGGTCAAAAGAATAGATCCGACTCCAATATGATTGCTGTGCTTATGGCAAGGGGGAGTTTGGATGCAAACACAGCATGGAGGAAAGACAATGTGAACACATAAGGGGTCCACTTTCCATCTATAAACAAGAAAAGACTGAGGCTACCTGAAGTGGCAGAGGGAGATGGAATCAATCTCCATAAGTCTCTTTTCTCTCCCCGACCCTTCCTCCGCCCCCTTACTCCTCTTCTTTTTTCATTTATTTGAGATAGGGTCTAGCTACTGGTTCAAGGTTGGCCTTGAACTCTCTGTGTAGCCCAGGCTGGCCTCAAACTTATGATGATCCTCCTGCCTCAGCCTCCCCAGTGCTGGAGTTACAGGCATATTGCTACAATGCCTATCTTTTTTTTTTCCTTTTTCTTTATAAATAAATATAAATAATAAAGTTTTATTTTTCCAATGTACAAATGTTGAGCCTGTTCACGCTTCTTCACCAGCTGCTGCGGCATCTTCACCTTTGGTATTTCTGATATAAATAACTTGAATTCTGTGCTTTGAAATCAGTTTGACAAGTCCTTTCTTTACCAAGGAGCTCCTGAAGGCACGCCCTGGCCAGTGACCTGCAAATCTTCAGACTCTCAGAGACCACAGCTGGGGTTATAAATTTATAGTTGGAAACTTCCTTACAGAGTTTGTTGTAAGTAGCTCTATCAAACAGGACCAAGTTGTTGAGCTTGTCCTAAATTTTGGACTTCTTTCTGGCCTGACCCCAGATTTTTTCACTGGGTGTTTGTCTTTCCTGGCCAGCTTTCCGGCATCTTTCTTCTCATTGTCATCCTTGGAGAGCACCATGGAGCTCTGAGAACAGCCTCCATCAGTCTTCAGGAGGAACAAGCCCTGCCACTATCGTGCCTTTGGACTTCTGTGACACAATACACTTCTGTTATCTAAGCCGTCTAATCTGTGGTACCTTCTTACAGCAACCTAGTGATCTAATACACCTGCTTTGACCCACATTACTTAAAATTGTATACTCTATTCCCTTTCTTTTCTCTAGAATACAGCTTCCCCTCAATACTGAAAGAGCATTTCTCAGGGCCCCAGCACATACCAAACTCTGAGGAAGCCCAAGTACTTGCCATGAAATGGCACAGGTCTTTTTGTTTTTTTCCTTTTGTGGTACTGGGGCTTGAACCCAGGATATTTTCACTGAGCTGTTGTCCAGCCTTTTTTAAAAAAATTAAGAGAGCCTGGCCAGGTCACTAAATTCATGGGTTTGAACTTTTGATCCTTCTGCCTCAGCCTTCCAGAGGGCTGGGATTGCTGGTGTACACCACCATGCCCAGCTGACTGGCATGGCGTTTGTTATGCCTGGTACCTAGATGCCCCCCCAAAGCCTCAGGTACTCATACGTGGGGTTTTGGGAGTGACAGGATCATGGATCATGGGTGTGTGATACTGGGTTAGTCCACTAATTGGCTGAGCACAGTTCTGGGTGTGAGTGATGGATTTACTGAAGAGGGAAGACTTGCCTTGTGTACTGTGGCACCAACCAACAGGCTTGTTAGCCTGGATGGAATAAAAAGGGAAAGGAGGAAGTCTCACTGTTTTCTGCCTACCATGCTATGAGAGTTTCTCCTCTCTGATGCTTCTCCGTCAGGCTGCCCTGCCGTGCAGCCACCCAATTATGGACTGAAACCTCTGTAAACTGTGAGCTAAAATAAACCTCTCCTTCTTGAACTTGTGGGTGTCAGTATTTTGTCCCAGCAATGAAAAAGTAACTAAGACAGTATTTTCTTACACCCAAGAACATCCTCCATATACCTTAAATTATCTCTAGATGACTCATAATACCTAATATAATGTGCATGCTATACAAATACTTGTACTATATGAGGCATGATGACAAGAAAAAAGACTGTACTGCCCCCTGCCCAAATTTTAATATACAGTTGGTGGAGTCTGCAGGGGGAAAACTCGTAGATATGGAGGGTTGACTGTACTGTCAAACACATTATACACTGGGCCATTTCTTTTCTCACATGTTTGTTTATGGTCTGTTTCCATCCACTGGAATATAAGCACTACGAAGGTGGACTTTTCTTCATGAATCCCAGTACCTATAATCCATACTGCCTTTTATTCAGTCAAGCTTTAGGGCTCTCTCTGGCCTCACCCCATCTCACCAGAGGAAGAAGTTACGTAGTGAAGGGGATGTGTCCCACAAAGCCCACCCCTAGCTTCTGGATGATGCTGTAGGAATTTGTACCTTGCAATGACCTGCACATATGGTCCCAAGCCTACCTCTTGGTCTCGCAGGCCGCTTCCTCAGGTTCATCCTCCTGAGACTTCAGCCAAGGGGTGTGGACAGAGCTTAGGCAGCTTGGCTGCGGTCTCCTCATGGTGTGGGTGGCCCCATCTGCTGTAGAAGGAAGCAGGGAGAAAGGTTGCAGGACATGTGAAGGTGAGTGTACCACACTTGCCCATGTCCCCCAAAAGCTAAGGGACTAGAGGTTGGCCTGCCTTGAATAGTGCGTGGCATGTGGTAAGCATTCAATGGATATGAATAAATGAACTATTAAATGTGGAAATTTTATTTTTATAAGAATCCAGTAACACACCCAGGTGTGCCCACAGTTACAGGGTAAGGCAGGAGGATCAACAATTTGAGCCTAGTCTGGGCTACACAGTGAGTTCAAAACTCAGTTTGAACTATATGACAAGACTCTTTCTCAAAAAAACCAAAGAACAGCCAGGCATGGTGGTGCATGCCTGAAATCCCAGCACTCAGGAGGCTGAGGCAGGAGTATCGCCGGAAGTTGGAGGCCAACTTGGGCTACATAGTGAATTCAGGGCCAGCCTGAGCTACAAAGGGAGAACTTGCATCAATGCCCCCCCAAAAAATAACAAAAAAAAAGACAAACCTCTCCCAAAACAAAACAAACTAAAATCAAAACCAAATAAAAAATAATCAATAATTTTTTCTTTTTTTTAACAAGTTTTATTATGAACATTGCTTTTGTGTGTGTGCGTGCGTGCGTGTGTGTGTGTGTGTGTGTGTATGTGTGTGCATGCTGGGGGTTGACCTAGGGTCCTTGCACTTGCAAGGCAGGAGGCAGAACCACTATGCTGAATCCCATCACAAAATCCTAATTAATTACAGAGAACATTAAAATCTCAATGATTCAACTTGAAAGCAGATCGCGTCCTTCCATTTGAACTGGACCCAGGGTTTTACAACCGAAACAGACCGAGAAGAGGCTTCCCCTCCCCCAGTGGTCTTTATCTCTGCAAACCAGCTTCCTTCCACTCATCCTCCCGCTCCACCCTCCTTATTGTCCTATTTAGTCCTCTTCCCGAGGGAGCAAGGACAAGGGACAATCAATGTAGCTGAGAGTATCAGTAATACGATGAGAGACTTCTACAAGTGACGACTGAAACAACTATAAGGAAAAGTTCATACCTTTAATAAAATAATTCATTTGTAATGGTGAAATCTGAGAGACTTTCTGCCACCTGGGATGGGGGAGAGGAGATTAGATTTGGGGGCTTGTCAGTTACGTACTCTGCACGTAGCCAGTCTGGCTTTTGTCACATTGGACAAACCTGGATAGAAGTTATTTCCTTTGCGTGTAAACTATTGGGTAGATAATTTTATTTCTGATGTTCACCAGCCTAGTCTGCCATATCCCTGTTGTGGGGGATGTATATTTTATTACATTTGAATGTAAAGGGGATCTCATTCTATTTCATATTGGTGGAGTCTGGGTGTAGTATGAAGGTAAGGAAAAATGTTCTGCTTTCAATTTGAATTTCAAAGTTCCAATGTGGTTTCAAAGTTCTTATTAACCAAAGATTTTATGATGCTAAGAAAAATACTGGGTTCTTATAAAAGTAACACATATTTGGTTATTCATTTATTCGTTTCTATTGAATGCCTACCGAATGTCTATTGAATGTCAGGCATTATTAATAGACCTCTTATGTAAGAAACCTATTCTACAAAATGATGGCTACAGTTAATAGCAGGTAGTGTGTACTTGAATATAAAAGAATAGATTTTAAGTATTTTCATAACAACAACAAATATGAGTGTGAGGTATGCCTATGGTAATTAGCTTAGCTGTTACATATATATATATATATATATATATAAACATTTTGTTGTACACTATAAAATCAAGCAAAAGTAAAATATTTTTAAAATGAAATGAAGAGTTTATTTACAGTAAATAGTGACTTGTAGTAGTGCGATGAAAATCCCAATATTATACAAACTACAGACTGTTGCTTCCTGATAGAAGAACAGCTTGTTTGCTATCTCACAGGAAGAAGGTCTTTCAGAAGTCAGGCCCTACAGGCCCTCCGTGGGCTTCCTCAGTGCATGGAAGGTCGGTGGGTCGACAGGCACATCTGTCCCCGTGTGCTCAGTGCTATGTGCCATCCTGCAGCAAGCTTTGATGTGTCGCAGACCCTTCACCAACGCCGCCCAGACACACGGGGGCAAGAAGCACACACACCAAAATGCTGGCTTTTGACGTCATTGAAACACATTCTTCAAGAGTGTGTAAAAAATGCCTATGTACAGGATTGGCATATACTTTTAAACTTCCTTTAGAAATGAAGACCAGACATTCGAGAGATGCAGATGAAAACAACAGTGAGATTCCACCTCACCCCACAAAGAATGGCTGCTATCAAGAAATCACACAATAACAAATGTTGGTGGGGTTGTGGGGAGAATGGAACCCTTCTCCATTGTTGGTGGGAGTGCAGACTGGTGCAACCACTATGGAAATCAATATGGAGATACCTCAAAGAGCTTAGACTGGAGGTTCCATTTGACCCAGCCATCCCTCTGCTGGGTATCTTTCCAAAAGAACTAAAAGAATCAAATCACAGTGATTTATGTGCTCCTATGTTTATAGCAGCACAGTTTGTAATAGCTAAAACTTGGAAACAGCCCATCTGCCCATCAGTTGGAGACTGGATAAAGAAGATGTGGTTTTTCTATAAAATGGAATATTACTCAGCCATAAAGAATGAGAAAATAGATTCATTCATAGGAAAATGGATACATATTGAGGATCTACTCCGAAGTGAAATAAATAAGTCCCACATGTGTAAATACCGAATAGTTTTTCTGGTGTGAATAAACTGCAATAATACATAAGATCCTAATAAGATTACTGACATGGTGAAATGGGAAGAAACGGGCTAAAGGTGTAGGGAAGGTGGGATGGGTAGGGGGATGGGTAATAAGGGAAAAGAAAAAAATGTGAGAGAATGAAAAGATGGAAATAAAGTGCTTGTAGATGGGGAAGGGAGGGGGGTGAAGGGAGGGCAGGGACAAGGGGAAAAAATGAGAACCAAAACCTGTCATGTAGAGGTACAAGATCACAACAATGAATGTAACTGTACTGTATCCCTGAAACGTACCAATAAACTCAATTAAAGCTGAAAAAAAAAAAAGAAATGAAGACCAGACACTGAATTAATTTCTGATTTTTTGCAATTAAAATTGCATTGAAAAAACTTCTGCAAATTAATAATACTTTGAAAGTTAGTAATCAAGTTATGATTTATTAAACAGTTATTATGTACTAGGTACCTTACACTTCTCATTCACGCATCACCATGAAATGTTATAGTGGGAACAGTAGTTCTCCCCATTGTATAGAAGAGAATATGGAATAAACTTAGAAAGTATAAAGATTTCACTTTAATTAACTGCACATTAATCACCCAGGAAGTGGCAGATCTGCCTCACTGCACAGCCTGTGCTGTGGACCTCTAAATTCCTCTGCATTTCTCAAGTCCAGTGATTTCATTGTGCAAATGTGCATCAGCTGCCTACCTGGTCCTGGGCACTCTGCTACATTCCCACACACAAACGTGGACCCAATTCCTGACTCAGAGCTGGTGAGGAGACAAAGAATGAGAAACAAAGGGGCTGAAGGTGTAGCTTAATGGTAGAGCACATGCTTAGCATTCATAAAGCCCTGGTTCAATTCCTAGTTCACAAAAAGCAAACAAAAAATGGAGCAGGGCATGGTGGCGCATGCCTGTAACCCCAGCACTCGGGAGGCTGAGGCAGGAGGATTGCTGTGAGTTCAAGACCAGCCTGGGCTACATAGTGAGTTCCAGGTCTGTCTCAACTACATAGTGAGACCCTGTCTCAAAAAAAAAAAACTCAGAAAAAAAAATGGAAATAAAGTATTTGTAAGTAGGGAAGGGAGGAGGGGATGAAGGGAGGGCAGGGACAAGGGGAAAAAATGAGAACCAAGACCTGTCATGTAAAGGTACAAGATCCCAGTGATGAATGTAACTGTGCTGTATACCTAGAATGTACCAATAAACTCAATGAGAAAAATCAAAAACAAACAACAAAACACACATGTGAAAATAAAATTGCAGTTGTACATGTGACCAATGCTATAAAGGAGAGGCATGTGATACACTGCAAGCCCATAATGTTTGAATTTTGAAAATTTCTACATTTTATAATTGTTTTACAATGTACACATCTTGTTACCTAGAAAAATGAAATACAATAGTCCCCCCTTGAGCAAGGTTACCCTTTCTGTGGTTTTAGTTAGCTGTGGTCAACCCCAGGCCGAAAATATCAAATGGAAAATTCCAGAAATAAAATTACTAAGTTTCAAAAAGCACTTATTATAGTATATTATTACACTTTTTCTATTTTGTTGTTTTTGTTAATTTCTTATTGTGTCTAACTAGAAATTAAACTTTGTCATAAGCAATGTACAGAAAAAGCATAGAGTTTGGTATTATCCACAGTTCAGAATCTGCTGAATACCCTGGAATGTATGCTCAGTGAATAGGGGGTTACCGCACTCCTTTTAGTTAGAACTACATCTTAGAACTGAACTGAGAATTCAACTTTCAGAGTGTGAATATAACAGATTCTCCAACATAACAGATCCTCCAAAAATACCATCCGATCTTGAGGAAAACAGTCTTTTCTATTTGTACATTCCAAACATTTCTCATTTACATATACTAACTATAAGGAACAGCTCGCTAAATGCCTGCTCATGTGTTTCCAATGCTTGCTGAGTCAGTGCGAGGGATACAAATCCCATTAATATTAAGCAAGTCAGGTTTTGAAGTTAATATAAGTTCATGCATTCCTAACCCACCCTCACAGCCATTCTCCGAAGGATTGGCCTCTGGCCCCCACAGTACAGCACAGGAAGACAGGAGCTTGCCCTCAACAGGTGAGCTGAAACAGCTTTCCTAGCCATATGACTGTACTCATAGTGATATATCCAAGGGCGCCTGTTCTTTCTCCTCTTAGTGCGCATTGAATATGTTCTCTCATGACTATTGTTGTCTCCCAACATAGTCCATATTTATAGATTATATTGTCTCTCACCTTTGACTGCAATATAAACATCCTGTAAGGACTTCTAATTTGTCTTGTTTTGAAACATTTTATTGAAATGAAGCAAAAATACAGACTTGCACAAATCCTAAGTGAAACATTGATATATTTTTCTTTGTTTTTTTGTTTGTTTGTTTGTTTTGTTTTGTTTTTTTGGTATCAGGGATTGAACTCTCGTCCTTCCGCTTGTGAGGCAGGTGGCGGAACCACTGAGCTAAATCCCCAGCACTCTTTGGTTGTTTTTTTGAGACAGGGTCTCCATATGTAGTCTGGGCTGCCCTTGAACTTACTATATACCCCAGACTGGCTTTGAATTCCTGGAAATCCTCCTGTGCTAGTTTCTTGGGTAGTGGGATTACAGGTGTGTGCCTCTACGTCTAGCAGGTCAATTAAGTTTTGCAGCATAAGCACACCCACATAATCAGCACATCTTATATGGAATGAAACATTATATGTCCCTGCCTGCCACCTGTCCACCAGCCAGCAGCAGCTGTTTGTGCACTGCCATATTCCAGCACCTCACCCAGTACCTGACATACAGTAGGTATTTAATAACTGTTGGATAAATCCATTTATTTATTCATATTTATTTTGGAGGTGCTTTTCAAAATGCTGGATATCCAAAGAAAAGTAAGATTATTTTTTAAAGGAATAACAAGTGAACTCTTAAGTTTGAGACCCTCAGAGCGCAATTGGAAAACATGAGCCAGGGTTTTATGAAGAATAAGATATTCTGAGGGATATCCACAGCTCAAGAGAGGGAAGGATAGCCTGATGATAGATCTGGTGATTTTTCTGGTGTCTCAAGGTTTGGGGTATGTTCAACTCTCTTGATGTAGTTCAATTTGATTAACATTTACTGATTTCTCACATTTCATAATAAAATGATTCTTAACAGAATTGCTTTTTTTTTTGGTACCGGAGATCAAACTTATCGTTAATAGAATTGTTGAATGTTAAAAGCTGGACGGGGTCTTTATTGATTATTGTATTTAAGCCTCCATTATAAACCCATTTTGAAACATTGGGTTTCAAAAATGCATCCCTTACTTTTCTACTGTAAATTTTTACTTTAATGTAATAGTAGCCAGTTGTGTGTCTCAGTACCTTTCCTTGTGGGATACCGGAAGCAATCTTTGTGTGTACACACTAGGTATGATGAATGGCAAGATGTGTACACATTTGCAAAAGTGTCAAACTGGGATGTGTACCCACATTATGCTCCATCTAACAGGTTTTGTGTATGTTTACCTGAGCACCACAGAGTTTATAGTACACTCACACCATTCTAGGATTTTAAAAAAATGTTTTCTTTTGATTTTTCTGGTAGAAATAGCTCAATTCAGTACAATGATACATGAAAATCAGATTTGCACATTTTGGAAGAAGTCAAAAGTGACTCATCAGATTACTCATGCATGGATGATGAAGATGATCCATTATGGTAAAATATGTTTTCACAGCAGAAGAGAGGTGTGGGTGGATGATGATGATGACGATGAAGAAGAAGAGGAGGAAGAAGATGATGATGATGTCGGCCATGTGAGCCAAAGTTCCTATGACAGTGAAATGGAGCAAGAACCAATTGATACAGACACAGGGAATGCAGACCTCCTTGATTCAGATGATGCAGAAAACAGCAATGTGGGTACATATTTGAGTAGCCAAAATATTGCAAAATGGTCATGCAACCAAGTGGAATGATCCCATGTTAGAACTAGGTTTGAAAACATAGTCTTGGCAGGGATGAAACATATTGGACAGAATGCCAGCACTACCATTCAGTGCTGGAAACTGTAACCAGATGAAACGCTACAGGATACTGTGAAATACACAAAGGCTGAAACACAAGTAAAATGTTCTGTATGCACCAAGAGCCATATTCAAAAATGTATTTATTATGACAACTCACTAGCTTAACTGAAAGCATTCATAGGTCTGCTCTACTTAGCAGGGATTTCTCATGGCAATTGCAGGAGTGTATGACTTATGGGAAAACAGCAGATCAAAATGTGGCATAAAAATGTATGTCCTTGTAGATGTAAAGACTTATTCTGCTTTCAATTTAGAAATGTATTCTGAAACTCAGCCATCAGGTCCTTATTCATATAGTAATAAGCTGAATGTTGTTGTGGACATAGTTGTTGCTCCCATCTCCCAAACTAATTGGAATGTGACATTTGATAACTGGCTTGCTAGTTTCCAATAGATACTACATTTTCTAACAGAGCACAAGTTGACCAGCACAGGAATTATACACAGGAACAAAGCAGAAATTTTAAAGAAACTGGTGCAATTTCCAAACAGAGAACTGTATAGTATAATCTTTTGATTTCAGAAAGATTTACATTGGTCTTGTATATGTCAAAGAAAAAAAAAACTGGTACTACTGATGTTAACATTGTACCACGATGGAAGTATCAATGTGGAAATCTCAACAAAATGGAAGCCTGGGATGGAAACTTTGTACAACAAAACCAAAGGCAGAGTAGATGTTGTTGATGAGTTATGCAGCAACTATGATGTCACTAAAAACACAAAGCACTGACCATGGTTGTATTTTACTTGATTCTAAATGTGTAGTATAGTTCGATAGTTTACGAAGAAAATAACAAATGTAAAATACTATGGAGAAATTTTCTTAGAGGACTGGGGCTGGAACTCATAAGAGCTCATTTCCAGTAGAGGAAAAATAAAATGTTTCTGTCCAGGAAACTATGCAAAAAAAATCGTGGAGCCCACTGGTGAGCTGATAGGTGAACAGGTAGGCACAGCATTCCAAAGACCTACTATAACAACAGGAAAACCAAAAAGATGTCAACTGTGCCCTACAAAAAGGATAGAAAGGGGCTGAGGATCTAGCTCAGTGGTTCTGCTGCCTGCCTCACAAGTGCAAGGTCCTGAGTTGTGTCCCCAGTACCAAAAACCAGAAACAAAACAAAAAAATGACAGGAAAGCAAAACATTTCCAGTTAGTTTTGATAGATGCAAGAGACATGGCAACAGAACTCTACCACCATAACCACATCTGTGTTAACTGTCCTCAAGGGCAGAGACCTCTGGCTCGAGCTGTACCACTCAGATTCTCTCAAAGAAACTTGAAAACATGAACAGAGATTATAAGTAGGGTTGAAGTTCATGACAGCGGCAGCCCAGAAAAATAGCTATGAGCTCAGACTCTTGGAATCCCCGGAGGAACCCTGGCTTCCTGCCCCTCCTCTTCCCAAGACCTAGCTGCTCACATCTTCCTTTGAATCTGTGAGCTCCACCATGTTTGGCCAAGACACTCTACCATCAGTCTATTCCTCCAATATCCTTTCTGTTTTCTTTTT